>NC_142144.1:10617500-11242500 GCF_024610735.1 Ursus americanus
CAAGCCACGGGCTGGGAGAAAATAGTCTCCATACGTATACCCAACCATGGCCCCATACGCAGCACATATTTTTAAAAATTTCTGTAAATCATTAAGAAAAGACAAACAACCCCCACCCCCAAATTTGCAAAAGACTCAAGGGCACTTCACAAAGGAGGACATCCACGTGCCAGCAAGCACATGAAACGACGTCATTAGTCGTCAGGGCAACGAAGCTAACAGCACAGGAGTTACCCACCCACCTGAATGGTCAAAGTTGAAAACGCTGATGTAAACCAAGCTTAGCGATGCGTGGAGAGACGGGAACCCTCACGTGTTGCTGATGGGGACCAAAACTGGTACACCCACCTTGGAGAACCGTCTACCACAGCATCTACGACAGCCAAAAACATTGCCGACACCATAACCCGGCAGGTCCGCTCCCAGGGAAATGCCCAAGAAAAACGAGAGCTTCCGTCCGTCAAGAGACACGATCGAGAATGGGCAAAGTGGCTTCACTCATAATAGCCAGAAACTGTTAACAAATGCCCATCAGCAGGAGAATGGATGACTTGCTAACGCGGCCCTAGTCACACGCTGGAATACTACACAGCAGCAAACCGGGACGGGCCTCAGGCGCACGCCGCCACACGGATCGATCGCACAGACACGCTGCTGAGTGACAGCCACGCACAGAAGAGCACACACTACCTGATCCATTTTTATCAAGAACAGGACATGTGTGTATGCCCCAGCTCAGTTACAAAGCAGAGGGGGCACGCTTTTGGTGATCTGGAACTGTACAGAGAGGAGAGGGCTTCCTGACAGGAGGTGAGCTCCCCGTCACCAGAGGCATGCACACTGCAGCAGAGGGGCTGCTTTGGCAGGTGGGGGGGCAGAGTCTGGATCTGTCAACAGATCTACAGTCTGAGACTCAGATCTCAGTCTATTTGGAGGGTGATTGTTCTGATACTAGGACCAGACTCTGAAGGCTGCTACACAGAGCGTTTTCACAGGCCTGCAGGTGCCACACGGATGTCATGGTGGCCGCTGCTGGTCCAAAGTGCACGTCAGGAGCCACAGCCCAGCTTGGCAGAGGCTGAGTCCGAGATGTGGCTTATGACCTAGGACGGAGGGAAGTCCTGCACCGTGAAACACACGGGACCCTGGGGGAGAAGGCCTTTCAATGAGCTGGAAAGCAACAGGCACCCCAAAGCAGGGGTCGGGCTTCAGAAGTTCGTAGGCCAAAGACGTCTCAGGGCAACTTCAGTTCCGCCGAGTAAGGTGTAAGTCCAAACCCCCAACTCCCATTTAATGGTGTCACTATTATTTTTAAAAGACGGTTGAACACCAGAATACGTGGAAAAACTCATAATCTCAAACTCAAGGACAGTCCTTTGCATTGAAAAGTTTAGCTGTTTGAAAATTTGATTACCTTCCCGTGTGTCTCAACTCATCAGAGACGGGTGAGGAGTGGTTACGGCCAACTTGTAGGGGCTGTGAACGGAGGTGGGAAGCCCTGCTCTGGGCTTGAGCTCCCTGGGGCAGGACCTTGTTACCTAAGGGTCCCAGTGCCCTGGCCAGGACCAGGTCACAGGGGGAACCTTCCAAGCACTGAGTCGATGAATCTTCCCGCATCTCATCGCTGTTAACACCACTTCTCGCAGCCTAATGCACCATCTACTCAGTGTACTTCCCCAGACGGACTCCCGGATTGTTGCTCTATGCGGACACCAACCACCCTTTGATGGCAGTAATCCCCAACAAGGACAGCAGCCATCACTTAAATATATGTTGGAAAGATGTGTCATCCTATCAGCGGGCTAACTGCTATTCAGCGGAAAGAGCTGTCAGTCAACATGTGAATCCTTTTGGGATTCTGTGAACAAACTGCACCTTCAAATAGCAACCCTTGTATATTCTGGTCATGAGGGAGCAAAATGAATGGACAAGTACGAAATGGATGACTTGTTACGTGGAAACCACAGGACAGAATCCAAACAGCTCTCAGTCAGCAGCTCTTGACCAAACTGCACGTGACTCTGGCACCCAGGATGCTGTGGCTGGAGGTCAGAGGTCCCATCCTCAGCGAAGGACAGCAGCGTCCACCGCTGGCCACCCTGCACCCCTACCCCTGGCCCAGCCCCTCAGGACTGGGAGCACAGCTGGCCCTGACACCTCTCACCACCCTCAGTCTTGTCCTCTGCTCATTTTAGACCCACCTGGGCCTCCAGAGGAGGAACTTAGGGACAGATGACCTGCGGAGTGGCCAGGCCCACCTGATAGAGAAGATGGCGAGTGCCTGGCCCCTGCTCGAGTCCCTCACACGGCTACCCCGGCCCAACCCCACCTGCTCTTCAGTTCACCTCTGTGTCTTTGCACCTGCTGGTCCCCTTGCCTCCCAGGGGGCTCCTCTGTGGCCCAATTCAGCTGCCCACCCCCGCCCCCCGCCAGCGAGAGCCGGCTGCTCAGTGAGGCCTGGACATTTGGTTTATTCCTCTGTTTTGCCACCACTTTCTCCCTCTGCTAGGGCTCCAGATCCCTCCTCAGGCCTGGGTGTGCTGAAAGCCTTGGGGAACACAGGGTAAGAAGGGTCAGGGAGCCCCCTCTGCTTCTCCTCCATGCTCCCCCCAACCTTCAACTTCTCCATGGCTCTTTCTGCTTTTACCGTTTCCACAGTGCAAGGGAAAGGCAAACACCCAAAGGTGATGTGGAACTTCTCCTAAGATGCCAGCACTGCGGGTGCCATCCATCCATCCCTCTATCCATCCATCCCTCTGTCCATCCATCCATCCCTCTCTCCATCCATCCACCCAAACATCATCACCCCTCTATTGTCTGGTTATCTATCCATCCATCAGTCTGTCCATCCATCCACCTGTCTATCTGTTTATCCGTCCTTCTGCATCCAGTGCTAACTGAGCCTTGATGTTGTGCTGGGCCCTCCCAGGAATGGGCCCGTCAGGAAGGAGTGAGTTGCCAGTCCCCGGAAGCATCCAGAAGGACAGAGAGAGAGGCTGGACTGACCCAGAGCTGCAGCTGAATCACTTGGAGGAGGCTGCTGAGAATCTGGACCCTGGCCCACTCCCAGACCTGTGGGCTCAGCATCTCCAGGGCTGGCATTCAGACACCACCTTTCTCGTGAGCTCCCGGGAGGTGCTGACGCGTGTCACGGTCTGCGGAGCTGGGCAAGGCCCCCCGCCCCCCACATGCTTTCAGACGCTTGGACACCTGTGGAGCAAAGGAACTTACGAAATGTTAACGGAGGGAAATCTGGCCTGTCCCTGCCGGGCACTGGGCCCTCGTGTTCCCACCCTTAGGCAGATTCTCCAGGCCCCTGGACCCCGTCTGCGAGCCTTAAAGTTGGGGTGCTTGGCGTTCGCCAGTTATTCCTGGGAATCAGTCTGTAAAACCCGCTTTCCATCCCGACAACAGGTACTCAAACATTATGAAGCATAATGCACAACTTGCGTGAGTTTTCAAGATAAAATGAGACACTTCAAAGAAATTCCAGGCTTGCAGCAGGCCCCCAAGGATGTATCCCCAAGCCCCCAGGGGAGCAGCGATTCTTGGGAAGAGTGGGAGAAGCTGACAAGAGGAGGGGCCCCACTCCTGCCCCAGGGGCCCCGGGGCGCTGCCCAGCCAAGCAACAGCAGACTCCGGAGATTCTCAGGCGGTCTGAGCCCCTTCTCACAGCCTCCGCACTGGATCCTTGGACCCGCCAGCTCCTGGCCAGCCCCCACCCTCAGTCCCCGCAGCGGAGGATGGAACTGGCATATGAAACAGAAGGCTAACAAACCCCGACCTTCCCCGCGCTTCTTTGCCTAGAACTCCCGGATTTCAAACCGGGCGGATATCAGAGGAGGACGTGGGACCTCAAAGCGGAGGCTGATTAAAGGGGCCGCATCCCGGAGACGCGCCACTCCTGTCAAAACAAACTTTGCTGCGTCTAGAGATGCTCGCCGTGTTTGAAACATGTTCATTAGATATGAAAAAGGCAGAGATTTCGCATGAAGGAGAGGCTGGTGTCTGTCGGCTGCACTTCTTCCCCATTTGGCGGTCTTGGAAATAGCTGGAGGAACGTGGGGACCCCGACCAACACCCCCTACCCCAGGTGTGCCTGGGGGCTGGGACCCGGTGTGCGATCCGAGCGGCACAGGCGGGGCGCGCGGACTGGGGGCTGCACGCACTTCCGCCACTCAGTAGGAGAGCACTGAAATCCTCTCCCAGCCTCGGTTTCCCCATTGGTGCAACAGAGGGGTTGCACTCGAGGGTCCCCAGAGTCCTCCCCTTCACCCTCTGGAGCCTTGGTTTCCCTCCCTGGAAAACGGGGACAGTGCAACTGACCCCACATTGTGCAGGGGGAAGGGCTCTGGGAAGGCCCCGCAGAGCCCCGGAGGGAGAGGTGGGCTGCAGACAGGGGGGCTGAGGTGGCAAAGGGAGCAGGGGGACAATGCTGGAGGGAGAGAAGACCAGATTCTGGAACCTGAGCGGCTGCCTCTGGGCTGGGCCCTGGGATCTGCATTTTTGCCTGTGATCTGTCCTATGAAACTTCCCACCCCCAACATCCAACCAGGCCCGTCATCCTGAGGGTGCTCCCCTCCTCTCTGCCCCCAGCTGCTACCCCCACCTCACTGGCCTGGACCACAGACCAGCTTTGGCCTCCGTGTCCTGCCCTTCCCCCACCCTTCCTCTGGCCCCCACACCAGACTGGCTCATCTCCCAAAAGAGAAAGGTCGGGTCCTCAGCTTGGCATGTGAGGCCTCTCCAGACTGGCCCTGCACCCGCCCCCCCCCCCACTGGCTCTTCGGGCAGACACACATATTAACACCCCCTACCAGGGTCACCTGTGTCACCATGCATGGGCCGCCCCTCCTCAAACCACCAGCCAACCCTATGCTGGGCTACACGCAGCCCTCTAGGAAACTGCGCCCTTGAGAAAACACCGTGCTTTCCTCGGCGGGCACGTGATTTCAGCTTGCTGACGTCGGTACAGTATCTACCTGCGTCTAGTTCCCACGCCGAGGGTCACCAGCGGAGGCGCACATTGGGTCACACAATGCTGCAACTCTGTGCAGGACCTCGTTATCCACGTATCAGGGTCTCTCCCAAGATGGCCCGGGGGGGGGGGTCTCGGAAGGGAAAGTGCGGGGCTCTGGCTGGAGCACCCTGTGGGGCATCGCTCAGCAAAGGTGCCCACCTCGCGGCGCCCGGGGGCCTGCTCCTCTGTGAAGTGACGGGTGAGCCCCACCCCCAGCGCGGCTGCAGCACTAGTCGCCATAGCACCTGCGGCGTGACTCTAAGAATCCTGCTAGGCTGGTGGTGAAGCCTGGAAACGGATTCCCCCCCAGACCGTAAGTTCCAGAGAGCAGGGGCCTTCCTGGGGAGCGGCCTGGGGCCTGGCACGAGCCCCGCTAAGTGGAAGAGTGGACACACGGGTGAGCCGCAGTTTGTTTCCTGGCCAGGATCCATTCTTCATCTGCTGGCCCCAGAGACCCTCTCCTTCCCTCTCTGGTGTCACCTCATCTAGGATCAGTCTGTGCCCTGAAAATGCCCGGGGTGTGGCAGACAAGCCAGGTGCCCCTCGCCAGCCAGGTGCGACCTCCCAGGACCTCTACCAGGTCAGCACTCCTGGATCTATCTGGTCAAGCAGGTTTTCTGTTCTGGGCCGCTGGGATGGGCAGGCGTAGGCTCAGGGAACCCATCTGCATGGAGCTCTGTGCCCCCACTGATGGGATCCCCTGGGGCGTGTGGCTGTGGGGACCGTGTGCCCACTCAGCAAATGTTCCCCAGGGCCCACCCAGTGCCGAGCGTGGGCATGCTCCCAGGAATGCCGCTGTGGCAAGGATGGGAGGCTCCATCCTCCTTCCCTGCTGCCCAGGACAAGCCCCCGAGTCCCAGGTGGCCCCTGGTGGGAGGGTAGATGGGCTCCCCCCAACCCCACTTACTGGCTGGGCCCCCAGCGAGCTCATCAGGATCCAAGCCCACCTCCCAGCACAACGTGGCTGTGCCCGGAGGGGAGCTGACACCCCAAGGGGCTCTTGTCCCTGCTAGCCAGGTGACCACGGGGATGTGGTATCCCTCCCTCTGGGTCTCAGTGTCCTCATCTGTCAAACGGCGATCAGAAACCTTGTTGGGATGACTTTTTAAAAAGCAAAATGTTTTCCCAGCACCTTTTAAGCCTTGTCTTCTTTGCTAAGTCACCTCTTTGGTGAGCTGAGTGACCACAGAAGACCGAACGAAAGGGCAGCCCTGGGAGGGGCAGATGCAGCCCCAGGCCCCCAGCAGGTCCCGGCAGAGCATGGTTTACAGACAGGGAGCCCAGCACCGCGCCTGTGCGTAGCGGGCCCTCGGGAGACGGTTCTGCCCACGCCCTTACTAGGCCACCCTGAGACTGACTGTCCCTGTCCCCTGACCAGTCTGGGGGCCTCCTGAAAGCAGGGAAGGTTGCATAATCTCATCCCTAGTGCCCAGCCCAGGGCCGGGGCGGTCGGCTCGGGGAAAGGAGAAGGAAGGAAGTTATGCCCCGTGGTCAGGCCAGGGGTTGACAGCCTGGGAAAGCCAGCGTGCTCTGACTGCTGTACCCGATGGGGCTGCCCCCAATCAGACCTGTTCCCCAGCCCCCGAGAGGTGGGGTGAGGCCCGGCACTGCCCACCCCTGAGCCCAGCCTGCGGCTGCCCTGTCACTACTCCCGAACAAGCAGGGCCTGCTCCCCCAGCCCTACCATTTGTCTTGCAGCTGCTGCCGTTGCTCGGAGCGAGACACTTGCTTGTAGCTTGTGAGCTGTGTGTAGGCAAATCTTTCATTTTTCTTTCATTACGCCGGCGTGTACTGTCACTTAATTTTTATGTATGCAATCCTTCCTGACAAATATGATCTGCTGCCTGGTAATTCGTCTGACGCTCATTCTGTTCCGCGCTCTAATTACGGCTCCTACTCCTGACACCGAGGCAGCCGCTCTGCCACCGCTGGGTACCGCACCTGTCAGCCCGGCCATGGCATGACTAATGCCCTTTCATGCCAGCCTCGTGTTCGCAAATACAGAGGCGGGGAGGGGGCTGGGGGAGGGAGAGGCAGGAGGCGCTGGGATTTGCATAAGCCTTGCTGGGGGTCAGCGGCCTGGCCTCAGGGGAGGAGGTGGTTGCTGGGGCAACGCGGCTGCCACCCCAGCATCCCCACATAGTAGGTGCACAGACTCAGCGGATGCATAATTCATGCCCACGCGCGGGGTACGACGGAGCCCCGACCCCGAGTCCTTTCTGAGTCACAACGCAATGGCAATTAGTGCAATCTCTTGCCCGACTGAATGTGTGCAGAGGACTTAGCCGGCTGTTTGCAGACCCTCACAGTGGAGAGGGGGCCTTTCTCCTGCGTCTGGGGGACTCGGGTCCTGGGTTTCAGCTCTGTGCTGTGCCCGTGGTGGAACCCGGGCTGCGGTTCCGAGAGCAGGTCCTGGGAGCAGGGCCTCGCCGCGCCCCCCACAGCCGCTCGGCTCGGGGGTGTCTCCTGGACGCGGGCACAAGGCCCCCCAGGAGGGCTCCTTTCATCCATCACTCAGCCCGGCCGCCGCTCAGAGGCCTCAGGAAGAGCCCGGCCTAGTGAGCAGCCTTTTCCCAAGTTCCAGTTCCTTCTCATTAATATAATAAGTGCACCAGTCCGAGTCGATAAACTCAGCTTGTCGGACGAACCCGTATTTCTGCCAATTCCTAATGATGTGATCCTAACCGGCTCTGACCAGCGCCGCAGTCTTCTCGGTGGAGGGACAGAGAAGAGGGGCCTGAGTGACGGGACAGAGCCAGTGGCCCGAACTCTTCTCTTTGACAGTTGCCCTTGAATTTCTGACCTTTCGAAGCTCTTAAACCGGAGAGGTCAACGGGCCCAAACTCACCAAAACACTTTGATTTTCCTAAGGAAGGATCTGAGGGGCCGGGGGAAGCCCAGGCTTCCTCACAGCGTGGCCGGCTCGGGGCTGTGGAGGGACAGCTGGCACTGCCTTCCAGGGCCCAGCCCCAGTCTTCTGGAGGAAGTGTGGGCTCCAGAGGAGAGGCCCGTGTTCGAGTCCTGGCTCTGCCGCTACGTAACTCAGAAGAATCCCTCAAGCTCCCCAGGTTCCAGAGTCCTCGTTCGCACAGAGGATCCGATGGACCCTCGTGGCTACGGGAGGTGTGAGTAAAGTGTCATAAACTCAGGGGATGGCACGTCCTGCACGTCCTTTCAAACCCCACCTCACACACTCGTGTGCACAGACGCCCGCACACTCAGACACACGCACACTCGTGCGCGCGCACACACTCACTCCAGCAAGCGGCTCGGAGCTGTCGATTCCCAGGTAGTGCGTTTCCCCTGATTGTGTGCTTGACCCCGAGAGCCTCTAAGCCATCGGGACCTGTATGAACAGTGACAGATTCCACCAGGAAAGTGTCTTCTGGAAAGCACCTCTGCTCTCACCAGAAGCGGCTGTTTGTACTCACGGCACGCCTCAGGCACTCGGGGACAGCGTGGGGGACACATGGGCCGGGGCCGCGGAGGGCGGCAGAGACCACGGAGGACCGAGTGGTTTCAAGGGAGGCGCTCAGCCTTCGCACGGGCAGGGGAGCCTCAGGAGCACCTGCCCCAGCCCACGCCACCCCCGAGAGCTGAGAGCGCGCGTGGGGGGTGCAGGACGGACGCCCCTGCCGTGAATGAGTCCTTCCCACCAGGCCCTGGTTAAATGCGGATATGCCCCGTTGTCACGCACGGGGGACCCTACTTGCACGTTCCACTGGGGGCTCTGCTGGCTTCTGTGTTCTAATCAAATGCAAACTCCTCATCCTCCACCCTTCCACGAGTCACACCCGGTGATGTCCCGGTGTATGGAGTCTGAACTGGGCATTGCTTCCGTAATCCGAAACCCACACCTGCCCAAGCGTGTTCCCAAGTCCAACCCTCAGGTGCTCCCGAGCCCGGAACGGTGCCAGCCCCCCCCCCACCTGCAGCACCCCTGCACGCCCTGCCCTCCAGCTCACGGGTTCCCCATTCTCTGCCCTACGAGCTCCCCTGCACTCTGTCCCCTCCTACTGGGTGAGAACCTCATCCCTGCAGCTTCAAAACTGCCTGTTTAAAAGCCAAAAACTGGAAATAGCTCCAATGTCCCCCACCAGGAGGAGCGGACTGAGTCCCACGTGGGGGAACACGACACCGCATGAGAAGGATGGCCGCCTTGTACGACAACAGAGCCGCACAAGATGGGCTCCGCCATCCTTTCTGGAAGGGGTGTAGAGCAGTGTGAGGATGCAGGGAAACCCTCTCAGGGCCTCAGTTTACCCCCCCTCTGGGTCACTGTCGTGAAGAGGTAAGTAAGGTCTGGGGTTCAAGAAGGCATTTTCCTGCATTAATGAACCAAAGGCTCTGTGGGGAGAATATTCATGTCTCCCCACGTGGTCCCCGGGACCTCTAGCAGCTGCTGGGACATGTGGACAGGCCTCCTTACCTAGGGAGTGGGCTGCGGTGGTCTCGGAGCTGAAGAAGCGACCCAGGCCGAGGTCACCAAGCTTCACGACACCCGTGGCCGTGATGAACACGTTGGCAGGCTTGATGTCTGCCGAGGAAGGAGACGGCAGTTGGTGTGGGGCTAGGAGGTCAGGATGGGTGGGGCGGGACAGGCGGCATCGAGCGTCATGCCCGTCCTCCGGGAATCCGAGAGTGGGCACGCGTGTGAGGCCCTCAGCTGGGCAAGATGCTCGACACCCACCTGGCTGGGTCACATGACGTGGCTGGACCTCCTCATGGACGTCCCCGGGGCCAGAGAGAGCGGAGGCCACGGGACTTCTGGGCCCCAGGGGCGCCCGGCCTCGCGCTGGCTCTGGGCCCCGCAGCCCGGGAGGCCCGGCACGTACCTCGGTGCATGACGCGGCGGGAGTGCATGTGCTCCACGGCGCTGCACAGCTGGGCGAAGTACTTCCACACCGTCCTCTCGGGGATGAGCCGCTTCTGCTTCTTGAAGTACTGGGGGGGAGACACGCAGGCCTGGGTGATGGGCCACAGGCAGGACCCCTGTCCTGTCCCCAGGGGTAGCCGGCACCCGGCACGGGGTGGGCGGGGAGGCCGCTGAATGAACAGTAAATTTGGAACAAAGGGTGCCGTGTTCCCATCTGTGCTTCAGCCCAAACTGCCCTGCGGGGTCCCCCGTCTGCCCCCCCGCCCCGCGCCGACCTCCCCGAGGGAGGGGCAGGCTGCGCCCAGAGCGTGTGTCCCGGATGGCTCTGCTGAATGGAGGCCTAGACTGCCCCCTGAAGGCTGCTCTCAATCACACGGGCCCAGGCGTTTTCTGGACGCACGCCTGTCTCCTCCCCCCGCCCGATGGGGAGCTCCTTGCAGGAGTGGGCTGGCCCGAGCCCCAGTCTGGCCCAGAAGGCGGGCACCGATGCCTGGTGGTGACGTCACAGCGGCCCCGCCCCTGGGAACCTGCAAATCTCAGGGCACGTGATGGTTCACAAAGACAGCAGGGACCTCAGAGGAATGGCTTGACATTCTTCTATGGACCCCCCAGTTTCCACAGGCATTAATCAGCTTCATTACCCGCAAAAAACGTATTTAATGCTCCAGAAAACAAAACCAAACCCCAAAAACCACCCGAGCTGTGCTGAGTGCGCTGTAAGTACCCAAAGGTCCTGCAAGGAGCAACCACAGAACAGGTCATCGTCCATGTCCCTCCGGGGAGTCTCCGGTGTGCCGGGCCCGAGGGCGGTGGGGACAATGACACGTGCATACCAGGAATGTGAGGACCAGGCTGTTGTCCAGAACAACCACTGTTTCCAAAGCAGCCAGTGGCAAAGCCGTGGGCCCACTGCTCTGGTGCGTGAAAGACGGACTGACCCAGGACACACGCCCAGCCCGGGGAACGGAGGGTGGTGTGGAACACACGATCTGGGGTAACGTCTGCTGAGCACCTGCCTCGTGCAGCCACCTTGCTGGGCCCTCAGCAGGGTGAGGGCACCCATCTTACAAAGGAGGAAACCAAGGGCCACTCAGGAGCTGGTTAGGGCCGTCACAGCCCCAACCCGGGCCTTCTGCCTACAAAGGCCAAGCTCTTAACCCTAATGAACTATGAATGACACCAGTAACCAGATGAGGGACTGAGCTCAGAGAGGTTCAGGAACTTGCCCAAGGTCACCCAGCAGGAGCGCCAGAGCTGGGACTGGATCTGGGCACCTCCAACAACAGGACAGTCCTAGCCGGAAGCCCGTGGCCTGGCGGGAAAGCCCCATGAGGCTCTCCCGAGGCTCCATTCTGGGAGGGGGACCTCACAGGTGAGCTGGCCAGGCTACAGCCCAGGCGGCTAGCACGGGACCCCACTCCCCCCCAAGCCACCCCAGGCCTCCGTGGTGGGCTGGGCTGCAGTGTTATTTACGCTGTGATGTTGGTTAATCCTCATTACAGCTTTTAAGCTCGGCTGTGAATGGTGATTTTCTAAATGTCACGTCCTGTAAGCGCCGTGTGACATTTAGCGGGAAGGCCCAGAGTCTCTGGTGGGTTTTGGGGTGGCGGCGCTCTCAGCTTCACCGTCCATCATAAATAACGCTGGCACCATGGCGGCGGTGGCATCGCTGGGCCTGAGGTTGCAGGCCCTTGGGACGCAGGGTCTACTGGTCAGCAGCCTCCAGGCTAGCCCAGTGGGGCGACCACGGTGCAGCCGCAGCCCGGGACCCTAGCAAGGCCCTCACTTCCCCCTAAAAACCCAGAGGCACCCAGAGAGGTAGAAAGGCCAGGGAAACTGAGCTCCTACCCAGCTCCAGGCATTGTGTAGAGTGTATTACAGAGGGGAAACTGAGGCAGAGGGACCTGCCCAAGGGAGGAGGGTCGAGCAGGTGTGTCTGACTCCAGACCG
Source organism: Ursus americanus (assembly GCF_024610735.1). Taxonomy (NCBI): domain Eukaryota; kingdom Metazoa; phylum Chordata; class Mammalia; order Carnivora; family Ursidae; genus Ursus; species Ursus americanus. Next base: position 10,629,347 of record NC_142144.1, read on the forward strand.
AGGGTCTCTCTCCTGCCCTGCCCTGCCTCTCCTGCTTGCTGGGGGCAGCACCCAGCCAGGCCCTGCAGGTGAAGGGAAGAGGAAGAGAGGCAGGAGTCAGGAAGGGGCAAGGGCCCCATGACCGTGGGAGAGGAGGCACTGTGCCAGGAGAAGAGCTCCTGACATAGGGCCAGGAAGCCAGGATGCTGCCCCAGAAACCTGATGGGTGAGCAACTGACTTGAACCCTGGGCTGGTGTGGGCCCCAAGGAGGCCAGGGAAGTACAGAGAAGGGGAGGGAAGCTGGGGAGGGGGCACCGCACCCCAGGCCAGGCATAAGGTGCTGGACACCTATGCGTCTCCCTCCTCTCTTTTCCCCGGAAGGAGCCTGCACCCAGCCCTGTAGCTCCCACAGTCCCCAGTGCATCCCCAAGACAGAGATGGAAGCTGAGTTTTGTGGGCAAGGGGTTGATTTGCCCAGTTACCCCTACCCCTCACTGTCTGACCTCAGCCCCACTCTGTGGACTGAGAGGCAACAAGGAGTCTGGGCTCTGGGGGGGCTTTATGGGACAGCACCCTCGCCATGGGCCACACTCCAGGGCCCTTCTGTCTCCCCTCCACCTCCCCTCCACTGCCTCCATTCACACCCCTCCTCTGCTGAGCATCTAGCCTTTCTTCTAGAACACAATGCTGACCGTGTCTACTCCCCACCGTGAGTCCTAGGAAGCTCCTTGCTGACCTTGGGGCAAGGTCTCGAATCCTGGGACTGGACGGTGAGGCCCTGGGTGACCTGACTACCGTGCTTCCACCTCGCCCAGGGCTTTGTGGACCGTGGACTGTTTATCCCACTGGGCTCTTGCACAAGCTGTTCTGCCACTAGACTGCCACTCTCCTTACAGGTGTCAGCTCAGGTGTCACCTCCTCCAGGAAGCCTTCCCAGGCTCCCATAAGGCCCTGAACTTGGCTCGCTCACACTGGCTTGTGACTGTCAGTTTATGCGTTGGCCCTCCTGTTAGAAGGCGAGCTCCCTGCGGGCAGTGCCCACGCCGAGGTCTCAGCACGGGGGCTGGCGCACAGCGCGTGCGGCATGCATGCATGTTCAGCAAGAGAACAACGTGAAGGAGGATGGCGGCGGGGATGGGGGGGAGAAGGAGGAACTGAGACATGATGGAGCACATCTGTTCCCACCAGGGATCTGTGTGGAGATTAACATCCCTGCAAACACATTAATATGTCAGCGAAAATATAAAAGCAGGTGATAACAGCTCAAGTAATGCCGCTTCCCAACGACGCCCCAATTCCTAGGAGCCAAATTTCAGAAGAGCAAGTACAGAGAAATTGCTCAATTCCTAGTGCCCGGTGGGAAAGATGGAGAATCCATGTCTGGCCCCGTCTGCAAGTGTTGCTGGGAGCAAGGTGGGGGCTTGGGCGTAGCTGGCCTCGCTCAGAAGCAGACAGTCCGGCCGGGGAAGGGAGGCAGTGGGGGCCCACAATGGCCAGCATGCAGACTGGTCAAGCCAGCGGGGAGTGGGGTCTTGGGCTTGGGGGGCCCACACGGAGGCTGTGCAGCCTCAGGCAGGTGACTAAACCTCTCTGGGCTTTGCTTTCTGAGGACAGTGTGCACTTAGTGAATGATGTGTGCACATGGCTGTGGCTCACAGCGGGCGCTCCATCAATGCAGCTGTGATGGTTCCTGAGTCCAGACTCACGGTGGGCCTGGTCCTGGGAGGGGCACTGGGGGCAGGGGGGTTGCCATGGGATACAGGGCAAGTACGAGACCTGGCAAGTCCCTCAGCCTCTCCGAGACACTTGGCCTTGGCCATCCCACGGGGATGAAGGTGTCCCTCAGGCACTGGAGGGGCCCCGGGGAGATCATTCGGGTACTGACGTCTGGAGGGTCCCAGGCTGGGAAAAAGAGCTGGCCCACACGGACGTGGCTCTGTCGCCCACGTTGCTGGGCATCCTCGGGTAAGTCTCTTGGCCTTTCTGCGCTCCGTTTTCCCTTTGGGAAGCGGGATGCACAACACATTTTCCCAGATTCTGTGAGCTGGGGTTCCGACCTAACACGGGGCTCCGTCCCCGTTCCTTCCGTGAGGCAGGAGTGATAGCCTGTGCGCAGCTGGGGCAGTGGGGACGCCAGAGGGGTGCTTTCTGTCCATGGCTGGACCTCTCCCAGAGAATGGGGACGGACCTCAAGGGGGCACTCGCCAGGCCATGGCCGAGGCCTGTGGCGCAGCGTGGAGGGAGGCTGAGTGACCCCCCGAGGCCACGGCAGCAAAGAGACCAGGCCGAGGGGCTGCCTGGGTCCTCGCAGCCCCCAGAACCGGCCTGCCTGCCGGGCACGCTCACCTTGATCATCTGTGAGAGGTCCCCCGCGTCGGCCAGCTCCAGTACGATGTTCAGCTCGTTGTCCTCAATAAACGAGTCCAAATACTTGATGATGTTGGGATGGTTCAGTTGCTGTCCAACGAGAAAGAGAGAGGCCGAAGCAGTGAGGGACAGCTCAGCCCTGTGCCTGCCGCGTGCCGGCTCCCAGCTGGACCCCGTTAGCAGAGCCCTGGCTTTGCTGCGTTGGGCAGTGTCACCTGGGAGTCAGGCACACCGGGAAAGCCCTTCCGTATCTCCGAGTCTCAGCGTCCTCATCTGCACAATGGGCGTAATGCTCTACAGGGCCGCAGTGAGGACGAGATGGGCCGAGACCTCTGAAATGTCGAACACGCTGACTGGCCTGAGCTGAGACTCCGGGGACGCTTCTAGAAAGGATCCTGTTCCTCCTGCCCCTCACCAGCCACGACCCTCGACCCTCGAGGGTAGGGCCAGGCCCCCACCGCTCTAGGGCTGTGCGCAGCAGGCCTGCAGCTGGTGCTCCCCAGCGTGTCCTCTCCCTTCTCCCTCCCCACCCTCAATCTGACACACCCTTGTGAAATCTGGAAAAAACCCAACCATTCCTGGCACGAGAGCCGCCCTGAGCGCTCTGCTCCGCGCTGAAGCCCGGCCTCTGGCCCGACCACCCCGGCGCGTGTGTTTGCCAGACGGGACAGCACCCCACCGGCTGGAAGTCAGCCCCCGCCTGGCTGAGAGGGGACGGACCCTGGCAACTGTTTATAACGCAAACTGACGGTTTCCACCAAAATGATTCCAGGGTCTGGGAAAGCAGGGGGGACTCAAACATTCTGCCAGAGCTTGGTCAGCCAAGTCCACAGGGGCGCCCGTCAGCCGACAAGCAGAGGCCACTTCAGTGCACATTTTCTAGAAGGCCTGGAAGTTGCTGTGAGAGGGCCGTGTGTTTATGCTGTGTGCTGACCTACACCTGTCTTTGGATTCTAAAATGAGGGGGGCCCTTGGCAGAGATCACATGACCATCCCATCCCCCGTTTATTCTTTTCCCGAGCCAGCTCTGGATGGCAGGCATCCCTCAGTCAGACCCCCAGGAGCCACAGATGGCCTCAGTCATGGGCCGCGTGTCTCCTTCAGCTCTGCTCTACCTGCCTGAGTCCTCAGGCCCCTGCTCTGGGCCAACCCCTGGCCCCCGTGTGGGTGTGCTGGCGTCCACCCCCGCAGCCAGCACCAGCCCATCTTGAAGGGCTGTCCTGCTGGGCTGCCCAGCAAACATTATAATTCTAGCTTCAGCTTCTACATTTAGGTCTATGATCCATTTCAAATACATTTTTACATACAGTGTGAGGTAGGGGTCAAGGCTCCCTTCCGTCCATTTGGACATCCAGTTTTCCCAGCACCTGGGACTGAAAGTCTTTCTTTCATCCACTGAATTGTTTTGGTGTCTTTGTCAAAAAAATCACCTTACCCAGGTTTTGTTTTGAGGTCTCCCTGGAGCTAACACTGTCCATCACACCAGCTGCCCTCAGCACACATCACATTCCAGATGTATTTTTCATTTACAACAAAATATCGAAGCGAATGGAATGCCCGCACTTCATAAAGTTGAAAATGCTTCACAATCATGAATGCACGTTATGAAGTGCCAGTGTTGTTGCTGTTACACACGAGTCCTCCCCCCACCCCGCCCCCTTGGCAGCTCTTTCTCCCCCTCCTGGACCTCACACCTCATGCAAAGGCTCTCTCGAATACCCTACCCGGCTTGGGTTCAAAGGCCTGTGCCTGGGGCAAAAAGGGACCCCGGAGGTGAGCTGGCGGAAATCCCTGAGGCCTGGAGAGGGAAGGGGTTGACTCTGGGACCAAGCTGGGCCCAGAGCCTGGTCCAGTAACCATGGACTGCTGTCCACCCAGAGTCCCCTTCTCAGCCTGTAGCCTGTTGGTGAACCCAAGTGTGTCTTTTTTTTTTTTTTTTTTTTAAGATTTACTTGTTTGAGCAAGAGAGAGTTGAGAGCGCATGCACAAGCAGGAGGGGCAGGGGAGAGAGAGAATCTCAAGCAGACTCCACGCTAAGCACAGAGCCTGACGCAGGGCTTGATCTCAGGACCCTGAGATCCCGACCTGAGCTGAAATCAAGAGTTGGACGCTTAACCAACTGAGCCACCCAGGCGCCGCTCAGGTGTGTCTTAAAGTGGACGCGCTTGGGCCAAAGTAAGAAGTGCTCCAAAGATGCGAGTGGCTGGCTTCTGTGGCTTGTGAGGGGGGAGGGGTGGTGGCTTTGGCTTCGTGTATCTGGGGTTCAGGTGAGTCAACCTCTGGATTCATCTCCAGTGCAGCTCCTCCTGGCAGCATCGGCCACCCTCTCTCTCTCCTGCGTCCCCACGGTCCACACCCATCCCTCTCTCCCACACCCCCAGCTCCACAGGCTGGGGCTGTCCCTGAAGCCCCGGGCCAGGCCTGGCAGTGGTGGCGGCTGCCGAGGGCTGGACAGTGGCCAGAGGAAAGGAAGGTGGAGGTGATGGTAACGGGCTCAGGTTCCCTCTTCGAATCTCTGTGCCACTTGTGGCCCCTCTGGGACCTGCTACCAGGGTCTGTCTAGGATGTGTCTTCCCTACTGGCTGCATCCTTGCGTCCAGCCCTCGGGGGCTCACAACGGTGCTGTGTGAATACAAGATCTCTGCCTGTCTTCCGACAGGGCCCACCGCCCTGCCCCATGTCTGGTGGCCTCTACACTGGGAGGTTTTGGGGTTCGGGTCCTGGCGTGAATGATGTGAACGATGTCGTCTTGTGGCCCCTCCAAGAACTGTGTTTCCCTTTGTTTTGCAGGAAACAACTCGTGCCCGGGGAACATCCTGTTGACTTCCCGCAGGCAGGCTGGGGAGCTGGGAAAGGGCTGGTGTCGGGCGGCAGACGTTATAACCGTGATGACAAGGGCTGCCTGTGACCGAGCCCTGATCACACGCCAGATGCGACACGGAGCCCTTCCAACCCGACTTCCCACCAATTGCCCCGACAGATGAGGACAGTACGGATATCATCACCCCCTTTTATGGACGAGGAAACTGAGGCCCTGCGTGGTGAACAGCCTGCCCACAGCCACACAGCTAGTGAGTGAGGAGTGCGCCCACCTCTCAAGCCACGGTCAACGACACGTGGCTACATGGCAGCCCGAGGAGGGACAGAGCCCCCCCAGCCCAGCAGGCCCAGGTCACACCAAGCCTGGTGCCCTTCACCAGAGACCAGAGACCCGGAACAAACTGGCTCAGTACGTGCACACACGTAATTCCTTCCTCACTGTGTGTGCTCTTGGCCACAAGAGGGGAGAGAGGGTGGGTGACTGGGACAGCCAGTGTCCAGGGCTGTGTAACCAGTCAGAGTCCTGAGATCACAGCTGGGGCCCAAAGTTGACCATCATGTAAAATTTTAAAAATGTTATTTGAAGGGAATTTTTGGACCTGGTATAGTTGGAGTTGAGGACACCTCCCGATAAGCCTTCCTGCGCCCCTGCATTGCCAGGGTCCCCTCCCGGCAAGTGCTCACAGGTCACATGGGGCCCCATTCCCCTGCTCTCAGCCACTTCAGGGGCTCCCCTGCTGTTCCCACGTTCAAGTCTCACCTCCTGAGTGTGGCGTCTGAGGCAGCCACCACCGGGTCCCCCAGTTCCCCACCGTCAGGATCCCTGCATCCCTGCAGCAGGCTCCTGGCAGCCTTCTGGACTCTGGGATGGGCCCCTGGCCTGTGCAGGGCTTCTCCTGCTCTCCCTGGGCCCGGGCCAACCAGCCTCACTCCCACAGTCACCCAGGCTGGGCTGCCGGCCTGCTCCCCACCGCCTGGGAGTCACTGCGGGCGGGGACCGGGCCTGACAGCCCAGGGCGGACCCGCCAGCGCAAACCGCTAATCTGGAAACCTGCAGCGGGTCATCGGGGCATCGTGTCCTTGCGGCCAGCAGCCCCCCTGTGGAGCCCGCCCTCTACCTCGTGGGAAGGGCGAACACCGAGTGAGTGCCTGCTGGGTCCTCTACTGTCTCGGGCCTTCTTCAGACACTATTTAATCCTCTCTAACGGCCAATTTCCCGTGAGGTAGGTACTCTCACCACTGAGCAGACGGGCAAACGGAGGCTCCGGGAAGCTCAGTCACTTGCTTAATGTCACACAGCTTGTCAATGAAGATGTGAGGATTTGAACTCAGGCTCCTTGGCCTCATACCATTCCTCCTCCTCCATCACCTCTGAGACCCCACGCGGAAGCCTAAGCCTGGGGAACAGGGAGGGCTCTCCAGTAGAGAGCAGCCCTAGGCTGGGGCCATGGCTAGTCCAGAAAGTTCTGTTGTCTCTGACTCTGGGGAGACCAGTGAGAAAGCCAGTGGGGGGGGGGGGAAGGAAAGACCACTGCTCCCCACCCCTAGGTGCCCTGGTATGTTTGTCCTCCATACAACCCACCTCCAGCTGTGTATCCTGCCTCCTCTTTTGGGAGGCTTGGGAAGAGCCCACAGGATGACAACCGGGTCCCTCCGGCACCAGGAACCCTGGGCCACACACCTGGCCGTGCATTCTCTCCCTCGTCCCAGGCTGGCCTTGCTGAGTCACCCAGCGGGGAGCAGTGACTTGGTGCCCTTGGGGGAAGGACTTTGGTGCCAGGCACTGCCATCCACAAGCACAATCAATGTGGGGCAAGGACAGAAAGTCAGGGGGCGCCATGAGGGCTGGACAGGGGTGAGGTGGGGTCCACGCCCACCCAACCTGGAGAAAACAAACTGCCCTCAAAAGGCCGTTATTTCTGAACCTAACAGGCTCCGGGTGTGATGGCCATAAGGGGATCCAGTCTGAGGACCGGGCCGCCTCCAGAAAGCGAGGGGCTCCTGCTCGGTCCGGGGCGCTCACCTTCAAGAGGCCAATCTCCTTGACGCAGTCCTGCCTGGCTTTGGCGTCCATCATCTCAAATATCTTGGGCGAGAGGAAAAAGAGAAAGAGTGGTTAAACCCCAGCTCCCAGAGCCCCCACTGGGAGCCATAAGGACCGGAACCCCCAAAACCCATCATGGCACCAAAATGCAGGACGAAGAGAGCCAGGTGAGCCCCCCCTTAAAGACAAATGGGCCCTCTCCCAGCAGAGGGGCCCGGCTCTCCTCCAATGACTCGGAGCTGCCCGTGCGGTCTGCAGACCAGCAAGGAAACCATCGCACGGGTCCGGGGCCTGGCTCCCCACCCGTGGCTGCGTCTGAGTCACCTTCTCTCTCCCGGGCCTCCTTGGCCCAGGCTGTTCATCTCATTCTTAGAGGACAAATGAGCAAACTGAGGTCTCGGGAAGCTCTGTGGGAGGATTTAAACTACTTCCCGAGGCAAAGCCCTGTTCCAACGGGCCCAGTGGTTCTCGCTGGAACGCATCCTGGCTGGACTCTGCGGCTGGCGACTCACCTGCTTGAGCCCCTTCCTCCACTGAGGAAGAACACAGAGGCCAGGAAAGGGTCTCAAGCCCAGAGGTGACCAGCAAGGGTAGGGCCCAGGGTGAGTCGGTGCGGGTCTAAGTCTGAGCTCCCCCTCAGCTCGCTCTGTGGGCCTGATGAGATAGACACTCACACCCCTGCAGCTTTCCTGGTCTGAAAAATGAAGTGACCGCCCTCGCCCACAGGACCATTCTCAAGGCACGACCCAGTATACAGCGGTGCTCAACACATGCTCATTTTCCTTTTCCCTTATGGCTTGCAATGAGCTTTCATCATCAGGAGCCCACCTAATCCTTCCCATGGCCCAGAGAGTTGGGTCCTGATTGCAGAGGACAGGGAGGAGAAGGAAGGGGCCCGAACTGGCCCAAGGCCACGATGTGTAGACACAGAAGCCAGTTCCTGTGATGCAGCTTTGACCCCATGGGAGAGCTGGCTCACCTGCACCTTCTTCAGAGCCACCGTCTTCCTGTCAAGCAGGCAGGTGGCCTTGTACACCTCGCTGAACTGTCCTCGGCCTATCTTCTTCTCGATCTGGAAGTCGGCCAGCGAGCAGCGAAAAGACAGGGTATTTGGGTGCCTCTGGAGGAGAGGGACAGAGGGCATCAGGGGCCAGCCAGGCTGCAGGGAGGGGCCAGGACCTGGGCAGCCAGAACCCGGCAACCCCAACGGCGCTCCTCCAAGATGAGGGAGGGACTGTGACTGCCAACCTATCAGAGACTCCACTGCCCCCCCGGGCGCTGTCCACATCACAACACCCCACTCTACAGAGGGGAAACTGAGGCTGCAGGTTTCCACCATTCCTCGTTACCTGATCGTTCATTCCTCTGCCTGTTTCTATCTCCTGCTCCCAGAAAGGTGGCTCCCCGGGGCCAGAGCCTTGCCCACCTCGTTCACTCCTGAATCCCTTGAGCCCAGGTCAGAGCCAGGAAGCAGAGCAGGTGCAATTAAGGGGTGGAAGAAGTCACGCAGCGAGGGGGAGGCCCTGCTGGGTCTCCCCAGCCCCATGGCCTTCCCTGTGTAAGCCCCAACCCTCCCCCTGCAAGTCATCGTCAGATGTGGCAACTTCCCCTCCTGGTGTGGCCGCTCTTGTCTCAGACGTGAGAAAACCGAGCTTCCATCTGCAGCCTTACCATTCTGAGGCCTTGCTGGATAAAGAGCCCCCCTCACAGTGACATGAGGAATCCAGACACTTCACACTGACTCTCCAGGGGCCAGCACTGAAACCCACCACGGAGCAGCAGGACCTGCCCCGGAGACAGAGCTGTCCAGTGAGGTACCCCCTTATCATTCCCGCAATACACGTGCAACGTGCTCTGGGGAGAAGGAGAGGGGCCTGGGACGTGGGGGAGGAGGGGAGGGTGCCATGGCTCTGGTCTGCCCCGCGTTAGCCTGGCAAGATGGGCCCTCCTCCAGCTACAGCCCCACTCCCCACTCCGGGGCAGGGATCGCTGCTGCAGGGACCCTCGGGGCTGGGTGCCAGTGCGAGGACAGGGTCTCATATGCGGAAGGGGTACAGAGACAGCTGCAGCGTTCATTTGGGGAAGTGGGGGTGGGACAAGAAACACGGAGGGTCCCACTGAAGCAGGAACAAGTCTGAATTTCCCGACGGGAAAACGCCTCTTCCAGACGTGGGCCAGAAGCGCCCACGGGGTCTGGAAGATCAGGTATTTCATCGGGCTGCGTTCTGGAACTCCCCTTCACCTGAATACCAATCTGTAGACGAAGAAGCCCTGGCGGGAGCCTGGGGAGCCCCATGTGACTGGCATCGTACTCAGGACGTCTGTTCTTAATCAACTTCTGTGTTTCTCTTCTTTGTCTTCACTACGCGAATGTGTTCAGTTTAAACCGTGAAACAGGCGAAGATGAGGGAATTGCACGCCTTCACGGTAAAGGTCAGTCAAGTGAGAAACCCGGTAACTAAAAGTCCTCACCCCACGACCACCCACGAAGCCTTTAAGACCCCATGTGATCCGCCCACCCAGGCTCCTCGCACCCCTGCGATCCTGCTGCGTTATTACCTCCCCCTGCTCACTTTGCTCCTTCCACATTGACCATCCTCTTTTGCTCTCACTGGGCCTTCCGCCTAGAACGTTCCTCGGAAGCCTCACCGTTTCTGTCCCTCCCACACTTCAGCTCGTCTTGCTTCTTCAGTGCTCCCTTCCGGCACTCCAAATACCGCACTCTTGGTACCTTGTCCGTCTCCCGGCCACTGGCCGGTGCGCCCGGAAGCACGGAGCCTCGTATGCGGTAGGCACTCAATGGACATTTGTAGGATGGACAAATATTCACAGACATGGAGGTGGCGTACTTTTTAAACACCCAGAATCGTGCGAACACGTTACTCTAAGACTTGCTTTTCCTTCTCTCAGTAACTGATGGATATCGTCGATTGACAGGGATTTCAGTAACTGTAGACTATATGCCACAGTAAGCTCGTTTCCAATCTGTTGTCACTATACATAGTGTTGCAATAAGCATTCTTCTATGTATCTCCTTATGCGTATTTCCTGGGTCCCTGGCTGGTGGTCTGGGGCAGTCACCCAAGCCCTCTGCCCCAGTTTCCTGTCTGCAAGCAGAGGTGGAGAAGCACGACTGTCTCACAGGGGTCGCTGTGAGGATCGCGTGAGATCGCTGAGCTTCCCCCCCCCAACACACACACAGTAGGTGCTCAGTGGTCCTTATGACTGACAGGCGGGGGGGCGGGGCAGGAGAAAGGGGCCCTGAGCAGCTACTCCTCACTCCCACTCTCGGCCTTTCTGAACCTGCCCAGACCCAGCTCGGTGCCAAAGGAACCGCCCCGCCAGTTGTGAGTGATGAAGTCTGAGCCCCACAGCTGCCTCCTTCCCTCAGCAAGGTAAAGCTTGGGCCAACCTTGACTCTGAAGTCTTGAGGCATAATTACCTCCCCTGCGGAGGGATGTGAAGCCACTCCCTACTGGGGGCTGAGCAGGAGGGAGGGCTGGTGGGGGAGGAAGACCACGTTCTTACCCACCTCGTGCCAGCGTCTGTCAAGCAAGTTCCTTAGTAACAGCAATTAACCTACCGATATACTAAGCACCCATGTAAGAAGAGCGAGCATTTATTGAGCACTTACTGTGTGCTGAGCACCATGCAGAATGCTTCCCATGACCCTGTGAGTAGGGATCACTATTACCCCCATTTCAGGAAACCAAGGCTCCGAGGGGCGGCAGTGACCGGCTCCAGACCACACAGTGAGTAACAGGAGGGATCCGAACCGGGGACTGGGCACTCTGCCGTCTCCACCCGCTGAGCTCTACCAGGTGAGGTGGACTCCCAACTCAGATTCTTCCTCTGCTTTCCCTCAAGACCCCGTGACTAGCCAGGTCCATGCTTCCTGATTCAGCTGCCTTCTTTCTTCCAGGCGCCTGAGCCCCCGTCCCCAGGCATGGGCCTCTCCCGTCCCTGTGCCCTGAGCAGAGGCTCTGACCTGTCCAGGGCAAGAGCTCGGGGCGTGTTTGTCAAATGACGCAAAGGAACGTGCTCCGAACAGCCTGGTGCCCTGTGGCCTTTGGGACGCAGTCGCGGTCACTTCTGAGTGCGGCCGGAAGCCCACGCCCTCAGAAAAAGGCAACTTCCTCCCACCTGCGGGATGGCACGTGCCCGTGAAGCCTACAGCACGTAGGTGTGTTAGGCACCGGCCACGCAGCAGTTACCGTGCTAGCTGCTTACGCAGATTTTGTGACTGAAATCCCCTAACAGACTGGTAAAGCAAGGCTTTTTCACGCCATGTCATAAAGAAGGGAACTGAGGCACACAGCTGGTCCGTGGGGAGCTGCAACCCGAACTCCCTGATGATCTCGAGCCAGCTGCGCTGAGAGAAGGACATGGGCAGGGCCCCTCCCCTCTCTGGGTCTCAGTTTCCCCCCGAGACAGTGAAGCGTTTGGAGGACATGATCTCCTAGGGTCCCTGCTGTGCAGACACTGGGCTTTTCACTGTCACTAGTGGCTGCAGTCCCCAGCACGCTCTTGTCCACCCCAGAGATGTGCCCCCAAAGGCCACGCTGCCCCTGAGGAAACTCCCAGAGGTTGGGGGGGGCGACATCCCAGCTGGCATCCTGAGACTCCAGTTGCACATCTGCATATGCGATGACCCAGATTTGCATTTCCTGTCACAACCCATTCGACCTAATTAGAGGAATGAGCTCCCATGCGGGGGCAGGGGGCAGGTTCCTCAGGCAGCAGCACCACGTGGGAGGGGGACAGTCTGGGCAGGCTCGGGGACACCAGCACCCTCCCAGGGGTCGGGATGGGGTCCTGTCCCCCCAGTGCCCTCTGTTCAGGTGGGGGCAGTGCAGGACACAGGGCACAGTGCCTGAGCCAGTAGGGCCCTGACTCCCACGTAACTCAGGGGCTGTGAGTGGAAGAGGACAAGGTGAACGGAGCTCTTGGTCCGGAAGGCCAGGCCTCTCTCCGCTGCCACATCCAACGGCTTCCTCCCCTCCTGGGCCAGCCCTCAGCGAGCTCCACTCTGGCCCCTGCAGCCCAGTGAGTCTATCCACGACAGGGGGATGTCAGATTTCTCTGAGGATTCCAGGAGCTGATGGTGGTGCCAAGGGTCCAGGGAGCTCTGACTGCCAGGCAAACTCAGGCTGGCCCCGAGCAGCTCCCCTCCACTGGCTCACGGTAGTAATCCTGATGGCCTTTCTGAAAACGGCTCATCTCATAGTCCTCACTGGTCCCTGTTCCGTCTGGAACCCAATGCTGGCTCCTGGGGAAATACACACCAGCCCGGGGGGCACAGGCTGGCGGAAGGGTGACCGCCGCTCTGGCTCCCTCAGCTGACACTGACACTGGGGTGCAGAGGCCTGGGTTTAAATCCCAGATGTGCCACGTCCTGGCTGGGGGCTGTGCACAAGCACTCTGGGCCTCAGTCTCCTCATGTGTACAATGAGGGTGATCACAGTGCCTCCTCCCGAGGGTTGCTGGGGGGCACGTAAGTTTCTAAATGAAGGCACCTCGGAGACGCTATATGGCTGTTACTGTCATAGGGGTATTGGCATGGCTCAGTCTGTGGAACGTGGACCAGGGCTGCACCTGCCTCCCAGGGGGTGGGGACCGGCCGAGGCAGGGAGTTCACAGCGGCTGTACCACCATCCCCACCATCCCCACCCCAACGAGGGTCTGCACTGGGGCTATTTCCAGCTCTGGCTCTTTGGCTTGAAAACTAAAATGAATTCTGAAATCTAAGAATAAGATCAATGACACCCATGATGTCAGACATCATACTGGGGGTTTAAGGTATTCCATCTCACTTAGTCTTGACGGCCCCATTTTACAGATGAGGAAGCAGAGGCTCAGAGAGGTCATTTACCCATCGTCACCTGACTGCAGTAAAGCAGTGAGGCGGACGTGCCCCTGTAGTCTTCTGGCGTCACTGTCCCCTGCACGGGTCCCCTAGAACTGTTTGCCAAGGGACCGTGCGAGGAAACAGGCTTGCCTTGCCTCCCTTTCTAGGGCTATGCTGTGGGCCACTCGCAGGGCAAATGCCGCCAGAAGCCATTTCTGACTCCTCACCCCCTTTCCCAGGGTGGGAGCCCCTCAGGTCTCCCCCAGAGGAGGAGCAGATGGGTGGAGAGGCTGGGAGGAGGCGGCAGGGATGCGGACCACACTCTGTTGCCAGCCACAGTGGGCCGGAAGGAGGGGGTCCGCACCGCCCTGGGGGAAATGCCACCTCAGACAGAGGAGTGGCTCGGGGAGCAACTCCCTGGACAGCAGGAGGCTCAGCAGAACCAGGAGCCAAGGAGAGGGCCACGGTCCCCAGGTCATCTCTAGCCCCAATCCCACCCCACCCCCAAGAAATACTGCCAGTCTTCTCAAGTCAAGGCTAGACATGGGGGTGCTGGTGAACCACCCCAGAACACCCCCACCCCAGAAAGCTCGGAGAAAGCCAGGCTCTCTTCTCCAAGTCAAATCAAATTAGGCCACAAACACCTCCCACCCTGTGCTAATTTGAGTTTAAAATGTTTGAACCACAATAAGCCTCACCATCGACAAATCCCTTTAAAAAAAAAAACAAAACAGGAGCATAAAATTACATGTTAAAAGAATAAAAATGCATTCGCCCAATTAATTTTCTGAAATCTCATTAAAAAATTTAGCCTGACTAAGTCAGACTTCTGACCTGAATTTTAATCATCTTTACACTGAATGGGTCTTTTTCTCCCTGATATTTGCAATGCATCATTAATTTTAAGGCAACTGTTTCTGTGATTTTAAAAAGCATACTTCATCAGAATGACATTTCCTGTAAACGAATTTCACCTTTAAAGACATCTGACACCGCGTGTAGGGGGTTCTAATGGAGTCGGTATATGTGTACACGGCGACGTGTTTTAAATCTGGTTTACACAAAAGAAGGCAGGGTTTACAGGGAGTCCATATTGTCGGGCTCTTTACGAGGCCGACCCCGCGCAGCTCTCCACAATCTGGCTTATTTCAAACCCAAAGCTCATCTTCCTGTTCGCAGACCTGGTGGCAGGAAGGGGTGCCGTGGGGCCACACAACAGCCAGACTCCTGGCTCTGCCCCTCCAGAGCAAACGTCCACGGTATTTATCTCCGTTTCCTCCCCTGCAAAATCGAGTTCTAAATAAAACCTAGTTCCCAGTTGCTAGGAGGACAGGTGAGGTAAGTGCCAGATATCGCACCGTTGGCACGACCACCACCGTGACTGTCCCCACCTGGAAGTCTACACTCAGCTCCCAGGGACATCCTCGCATGGGAATAGTGAGCAAGATACCCAAAACACGGGAGTCACTGGACAAGAAAGCCTAGAATCACCTCCGTAGCCGTGGGTCCCTCAGGACAATTCCCGCTGACTGGGCTCAGAGAGAGCTGAGATTAAACACACATAAGAGAATCTGGAACCAGCTCCAATGACGCGCAGGCCAAGACTTGAAAGGTGAAAGCCGTAAAGAGCATCAGCCATCCCGCCAGAAGTCTGGGTACAGCGTCCACTCGGCTCTCCCTCATCCTGTCAGTTACCAACTGTAGGTGGTTTTCTCCCTGTAAGTCTCTGGAATCTTCTTTCCCCATGTCCAGCTGTTTAAGACGTATCATCATCTCCTATTTTCACCCTACTTGTGCCTTGAGCGCCAGCAACCAGTGATCTCTCTAAAACACAAGCTCCCTTGTCCACCTAAAACAGTGGGCTCGCCCTACACTCGCTATAGACTCGATTCCAGACCAGCCACTCCCCCATCCAAGCGCTGGTGTTTAAACACTTGCCTAACCTGACTGGTCCTGCGCCTTCAGGCCTGGCTCCTTCCTCTTGCTGGGACATCCTCCTCTCCCCGTCCTCCCCCAAATCATCGCCAGCCCACCTGTCATCTCTCCAGAGCTTTCCCTGTCCCGCCCCACCCTCTGGGGCTCCCTCGGCATCCGCCCACCCCTCTGTGGGGCCTTCCACCTCGCGCGCGGTCTGTACTTACTTCCGTGTGGGGCTCCTTAGCAGACCCAAGGCAGAAACGAGACAAGCATTTGCTGAATTTACAACACGTCAGCAAACACTTCTTCAATTTTAATAGCTGTTAATATTTGGTCATTAAATCTTACCTAACTACCAACATTGCTTTGGGAAGATTTTCATAAAGATTTTGGCTTGTGTGATTCAGATCTGGAAGCAGCCGTCCCATCCCCTGAAAAGCGAGGCACATTCCTCTTTCTCTGAATAGGGCCCAATATAACTGAACTTGGCGCATCCCAAGCAGGTTTGCAAAGACTTTCCAGATGGAGGACACATTAACCAGGGCTTTCTCAGACAAGAGCACCTTTCTCCTTCTTGGAAATTCACGTGGTTCTTAGTGGGTCAGCTCTGTTTCATTCCTGCTGAAAACGCTCTGCCAGCGAACTGGTAAAATCACAAAGCATGGGGCATGAGAGCTTCTCTCAATTGCATGCATGCATTCATTCATTCATTCATTGGAAACCTCGATAATTTCACATGGGATTCTTTTTTTTTTTTTTTTTTTAAGATTTTATTTATTTGAGAGAGAGAGAGACAGCCAGCGAGAGAGGGAGCACAAGCAGGGGGAGTGGGAGAGGAAGAAGCAGGCTCATAGCGGAGGAGCCTGATGTGGGGCTCGATCCCATAACGCCGGGATCACGCCCTGAGCCGAAGGCAGATGCTCAATGACTGAGCCACCCAGGCGCCCCTTCACATGGGATTCTACCGGGTTCAGCAAACGTATTTTAATAAGTGGACAGCTCTCACAGCTAGAAGGCTCCCTGAAATGATAAACCACTAGCCTTGGGCACAGAAAGTTAACAGAACCAGTTTGAGTGGTTGCTAAGTTGTTCCCTCTACACTGTGGGCATTTCAGGTCTGGGCTCCTGAGCCATGAACATGAAAATGAAGGTTAAAAGAGAAGAATGGAATAAATCACACATTTCCTTAACACCCACGATGTCAGACGCCACGCTGGGGGTTTAAAGTATTCCGTCTCACTTAGTCTTCGCGGCCCCATTTTACAGATGAGGAGACAGCGGCTCAGCTCATTTACCCACCGTCACCTGGCTGGTGAGGGATGGAGTTGGGATCCGAGCCCCGCCTGGTCTGAACACACTATTCTCGCCATCGCGGGCCCTGGCTCCTTCTTTAAGGATGATTTCAGGGAAACAGCAGGGCCTCCTGCCATCAAGGAAAATGCCTCCGCTGTCAATGTGAGGTGTTTCTATGTCCCGAAACAGGCAAGATTTCGGGCCGAGATGTCTCCCCAGACGGTGTTTAAATACCAGCGCGTCATGAGTGGAGGAGAGAGGAAGCGCCTGCCTGGCCTCATTCCCGCCCCGACCTGCGGTGGTGCTGGTGTCTACGCGGCTGTGCGCCCGGGTTCGGCAACCCCAGCCAGATGCTGGCCGGATGGACGGCCCGTTTGCCGACGGCCGCTGCCCAACAACCAGTAATTGTGTCTAATTCCACTTAACCATGTCATTACCCACTCCAACATGTGCGACCAGACGCCCGGACGCCGCCGCCTCGCCTGTTCGTGAAATAATTACAGGGCTCTCTCCTCTGCCAAATGAGGCTGTAATTAACCCTAATTGCTCAAAATGCAACTGGCTAATTCTGGGAGATTAATCAAGGGGGACTCAATGGTTAGTGAATGACTTAATATGACAAATTGCTACATTATCCGAGGAGGCCCCACTGCCCCCAGCCATCAGGGAGCTGTCCTGGTGGACTCGGCACCAGGAGTGTCCGCGGGCCTGTGGGCTTTCTGGGATCTGCCTCCCCAAACTCCACCTGGGAAATGGGCCCATGTCCCATCCAGTAACGGGACTGGAGAGCGCAAATACCACAGATGCCCTAGGGCACTCTGTGCATGTGTGCGTGTGTGCACGTGCGTGCACGCACACACACACACTCGTAAACACTGTGTCTACTAGTTCACATGTCTCACGTCTGTGTGAATCTATAAAATTGCTCCTTCCCTTGGGCTGATGGAGGCCCACACAGGGAGCGTGGCTTGATGAAAAGTCAGGTGTAGGAGAAGGATCTCAGCCTCATCTGCCTTCTTGGCCAGGCACCTCTGTGCAGTGGACACCTGCACAACTGCACACGGCAGCCCTGGCCAAACGGGTCAAACACTGCCCACCTGATGTCCTCCAATAGGAAGCAGGTAC
Source organism: Ursus americanus (assembly GCF_024610735.1). Taxonomy (NCBI): domain Eukaryota; kingdom Metazoa; phylum Chordata; class Mammalia; order Carnivora; family Ursidae; genus Ursus; species Ursus americanus. Next base: position 10,646,741 of record NC_142144.1, read on the forward strand.
TTAGAGGCTGCAACGAGCCTTCTGGGCTCGAGAAGTTAGCTATCTCCCCCTGACTCGGGTCTTGTAGCTTTGGGGAAAAAGCCAACCCTGGACATGATTTTTCATCATATCAAGCTGTCCACAACGCCTTGCAGGACCTGGCCCTGGCTGACCTGCCCCAGCCTGCGCCCTCCAGGCCTCTGCGTGCCAATTCCTCGAGGAGACCTCTCTGGCCATCTAGGTTGAATCATGTGCCTTCTGGACCTCTATCGGCCCCCGAGTTCCTTCTGCCCTGTTTCTTATCTTTCTCTCCCATGAGGCTGTATGCTTTCTGAGAGCAGACCTGGGTCTATCTCACACACAGCCATGTCGGGGTGCAGTTCACTAACTCAGCCAGCGTTGAGGGGCTCCTCTGGGCCTGGCCTAGGACAATGGGACCGGTAAAGCCCCATTCGCTGATCTTCTGGTTAGGGAGGTAGACTTGGGAACCAGGTTCCCCAGACGGATGCCATGGCCAGAGCCCAGTGCCTGGGCCGCACAGGGGAGGGAGTGGGGTGGGACAGGAAGGCTCCCTAGAAGTGGCAGCATTTGGCCTGGAGGCCTGGAGGAGGAGTGAGAGAGGGCACTCCAGGCCCAGGGAACAGCACATTCAAAAGGCACAGAGTATGCGGGGAGCTGGGAACCCCAGAAGCCACCTTCAGAAAAGCTGCGGGAGGCTGCCTGGCTCTCAGAGGATCTGCATAGAGGGAGGCAGGTGTGAGGAAACCAGTGTTCTGAGGGGCTGCTGGTTCTGGATAAAGAGGCCGAAAGGGCCAGGACACAGCTAAAACCAAAAAGGGAGGCCAACTTTAGCTGAGTGTAAGGAAGTACTTTCTGACCCCACACGCAGGTTGCCCGTTCCCCCAGGGCTCCTCCCTCTCTCCTCTCACGTGGCCTTTCTAACCAGCCCTGATCCCGCTGAGATAAAGCTGTTCCATTCACACAGAAACCCTGGAGTCCAGCACAGAAGGCTTCTCTGGGTGCTGCTGAGTGAAGTCAGGCCTGACCAGGTTGGCAGTGAGCCCCACTCCCATCCCCGGAAGCATTCGAGAAGTGACTCCAGTGGCTGGGATGAGGCAGCCTCAGGGAGCCGGGCTCCTGGCTGGATCCCCAGTGCTCTGCAGACAAAGGCAAAGGGCTCACCTGTGGGTCAGGGGGTTGTGCAGGCCCTGGGGTGTGGCAGAGGCTGTTCGGGCTCCCTCCATGGGGCATGTGGCTGGGCTGTCCGGCCATCCTGCATGCCAGCCTCACGGGGCACGGGCTGCAAAAGAAAACGCGGGCTTTCTTACACACATGCCTGTTCACCTTCTCCCCTTGACGGCACCGGGCTGGGGGACTTCCATTTACACCATCTTAGAGCAGGGGTGTGGAGCGGCCACCCAGCTCAGAGGCCGCAGGGCTAGGACTTGATACCCCACACGGCACACTTCCCCTCCATTACCCTGTCCAACAAGGTTGCTGGGATTACCCCCAGTAGATAGAGGGGGAAACAGGCTCTGTGCAGGGAAAAGTCTAAAGGTGGCCCCCAGCCAGCACAGGAGGTGCCGGATTCGACTCCACAAGTGCTAGGCTCCAAAGTCTTATTCTTTCCACATTATTGTCCTCCATGCCTCCTGGGGACAGTTACAAAGCCCTGTCCCCCATGATCACCCCCACAAAAGCCCAGGTTGACCACCTGGGTGGTCAGGAGAGAGACCTTGAGTCAGACTGCATGCAGCAGCTGCAGGAAGGACCCAACATCTCCATCCTCGCCAGGCCCTGGTGCACCAAACACGGGAAGGCCAAGGCCATGGGTCCCCCTCACAGTGCTGTATAAATCTCCGAGCAGGCACGGAGCCCTCTGCACAAGGGAGCAGTTCCCTGTACCCCCGGGGTTTGGGCTGCCATGTCAGAGGCCCCTAGGAGAGTCAAGGATGCTAGCCACCAGTTGCCACGGTAACCACAGCAGCGGTCCCTGATTAAGCACCCACTATGTGCCCGGGCCTGAGCTAAATGTCATCTGAGAATTACTTCCAATACCACTTCCCCTGGTGTCACAGGCAGCCTCTGCCAGCCTCCCTAGCAGCCGGAGGGGAGAACTGGCGCCTGGCCACCGTGACCCACCCCGACGCAAGAGGAGAAGCCCTCCTCCTTGGGAGGAAAGCCTTTCCTGCAGCCACAAGCATTTCTTCAGCACCTGCTGGGGCCAGGGCCAGGCTGGGGTCCCACAGGGCTGCTGGGAATGAAAGGGACTGATACCCAGGGGGTCCCTGTCATAGTGCAGGCATGAGGTGAGGGCCCCTGAATCGGGCTGCTGCTACTTCTGCCAGACCCTGCCCTGGCTGTCCCACGGACTCGACATACCCCAAACAGAGCCCCTTAGGACTGGCCCAGGCTACTGGAGCAGCTTTGTCTACACCCTCTGGAGAGCCAGAGTCCCTAGGAATTGGTGGTCCCCTGACAACCATTAGTCAATGACCAAGGGGTCCAGTACGGAAGTGCCCTTGCCTGGGCCAGGACACTCGGACTCTGAGGTGTGACTCACGCTCCAGAGCCCTGGGTGGAGCCAGTGGGTTGGGTGAGATCACACCCTGGCTTGTCTGCCTCCCCCACTCCTTTATGGTTTTCTCACTCTCAGGGTCTGCTTCTGGAGAACCGACCTAAGATACCACTTTCTCGCTAGACCAACCCTGCCTCTCTGTCTTTAACCTGGTCGTCTACACCCACCAGCCACACCCCAGACTGAGAGCCCGCCCCCGGCCCAGTGGCTCAGTGAGGCCCACTGCACACACCTCCCAAGTCAACACACTTCCCCGCTAACACAGCGGTGTCCGGGGGATGGGAGAGGGAGGAATCCCTTCCTTTCTCCCCACTGTAGGTTTTCCCAGCTACAGGGGGTGGCATCCAGCCCTCCCAGGCTCAGGGATGTCTGGAATGCCTTTTGATCTATCAAAGGATGTCCACCAAGCCCTCAATGACCCACAGAGCTTGACTCTCCAGTTCTGCCTCCCTAGCTCTGCCCTCGAAGGGACCCCAAGCCTCTCTAGAACCTGCACGCTGGCCTACAGGGGTCCAGCGCCCCTTCTTCCTCTGTGCCCTCAGGACAGGCCCAGCTCCTCCCTCACACGCCCTTCATCTGCTGAGGGGTTAGAGCGGCTCTCCAGCACACAGCAGACCGCAGAAAGTGAGGCCACGGGACTCCGGCCAGCAGGGGAGGCCTTGGCAGCAGGGAGTGTGTGCAGGGCGAGGGCCGGGTCCTGCCAAGCACGGCCCGTGCTGTCCCCTGCCTGTAAAGCTGCCAACACTGAGCCAGGTTCAACCCACAAACATGGCACTTTACGTATAGATTTCTTGCTTTTTTCTCTCATCTTGAATTGGCGGCAGGAGGAGGGCGCTAGGGTATGTGTGTGTGTGTGTCTGTACTTCTGAGGCCTCTCCCCCCTCCACCCCCCTGACTCTGTCCCAGTGTGGGACTCACCTCCCACCTGGGCTCCTGGGTCTTCAGTGACCGTGCCCTCCTCGCCAAGCCCTCCTCCCCGTGGGCCACCGAGGCTTCCTGAAACGCAGATGGGACCACAGCCCCCGCAGCATCTCGCCACCATCTGTGCCTGAGCTCCCACACCAGAGCACACCCCCCCAGGGTGACACAGTGAGGACCGGCAGGAAAAGCCCCAGGATAAACACACAAACAGGAGGAGCGGCTTCCCGAGGCAGCCCTGTTACTCAGGGGGGAGATGTGTGCTCTGATAAACCGGATTCGAGCGAACAGAATGTAAAGTGCACATGCATTGGAAGATAAAGCCAGAGACTCCTGCAGGCTCTGTAGCTGCTGCGGGCTGCACCCCCAGACTCCTCGGGGGGACATGTTCACCGTCCTCAGCCCTTAGGGAGACCTCCAGGGAGAGGCTGGAGAAGAACTGTCTTCAGCAAGAAGGTTCCGTCTTTATCTCTGCAAGTGCCAGAGCGGCCTAGAGGCCAGGCCCACACAGGCACCCGCACACCTGCCCACCTGCCCACAGACTTCATGCAGACTGCTGACCACGCCATGTATGTCTCTAGATCTCCCTCCCTCATCCAACCCCACCTTTTGGGGCCGGTGGGCCTGGGTTTGCATCTTGGCCCTGTCCCTCACCGGCTGGGAGCCTGGGCAAGTCACACTGGGCAGAGGCTTAGCAGGTGTCTGCCAAGGTCGTCCCCACTTGCCCTGTGTGGTATTAGTGGCACCCTCCCAACATCTGCGCCTGGAGGCAGCAGACTGCACACTGAGGAGCCCACCCCAGACCTCACACACGGCTCCAGGAGCACTGCGTGGGGTCCCTGGCCTCATCAGCAGTAGCAGCAATAATAAGTCAACAGTTGAGGGCCCTGTTTCCGCTAGGCCTTGCTCTGTACACTTCACCTCTTAGCCCATCCCACTTAATAGACCCTATCTTTCATGGGATAGGGTCTATTATCGTCCCATTTTACAGAAGAGAAAACTGAGGCGCAAGGAGGGTAAGCGATTGCCCAGATCCGTGGCAGTGGAAGCAGGACTCAAACCCCTGGTGGCATCTTTGCCCGAACCCACCACACTGCACTCCTCACAGGCTCTCAGTGGCGATTCATCATCTTCCTTTCCTTACATACAAGGTGGAGAACTTCCTCCCTTCCTCCCTACACGAACAAGCCCCTCCCCTCAAAAACAGGGCCTGCGCTGAGTGAGCTGAGGTGATCCCAAGGCTGGAGGGCCACGAGTGGCCACTTTCCACTACAGGGGCCCCACGGACAGGAGCCCGCAGAGTCCGTGGCCTTTAGGACAGCGCCCTGGTGATGCAGCCCTGCTGTCCATGGTACCTTTTCCGCCAACGCCCTGGAGATTTGGTAAATTACTGTTCCTAAGGGCTGTTCCAGCCAGAACCTAATGGAAGGGCTACACCATGTCCTTCCCGATGAGGAAGAGGGGTCTTTGTTCCAGGAAAGAAGCAGCCAAGGAGGATTCTGCAAGTCACAGCCTCCTGAGTGTCAGAGAGCGACACTGCAAAGGGGAAGGAGGAAGGAGGGGAATGGGGAGGGGAGAGGAAGGGTGGAGAGAAGGAGGCAGGAGGAGGGAGAGGGTGGAGGGAAGGAGCATGGTGGGAGGGAGGGAGGGAGGCAGAAAGGGAAGGGGGGATGGTTGGGAGGAAGGCAGTGAAGGTTCTCTGAACATTACCAGTGGGCCAGATCTTTCCCATGCATCCTGGGGCTCTTGATAGACCCATTTTATAGATAAGGAAACAGGCTGAGAGAGGGGAAGCTCAAGGTCATGGGGCTAGTAAGCTGTACAGGGGAGACTAGCTCTCACTGACACCAAAGCCCCTCCTGGGTCCAAGATAGCCCCTGCCTCTCGCTCTCCGGGGGTGCTGCATTTTCAGAGACTTTGCATTCTGTCTGTCTAAACCTCAGTGGAAGCCCAACCTGTTTACTGGAGATTCCCGCCCCAAACCGCTTCTTAGGGGGTGTAGATGCAGAAAGACCAAGGCAGAGGTCCAGACTGACAGACATAGAGCGCAGGGAAAGCCTTCAGCACACGTGTGCAAACCCGGGTAGCACAGGGAGCTGGCGGCCTGTGCCTGGCGGCTCCTGCCAAGTCGCAGACAATGAGGCCCAGGCTGCCAAGCCCATGTCAGGGGCCAAAAACGCATGGAATGTGAGACCCGGGCACAGGCCACACTGAGGGCCACCTAGAAGAGGGCCTTTCTTCGGCTGGGAGCAAAAGCCCTGCCTTTCTGAGGCATCGTGGGTACAGAGTGCGGCTCCCAGCCCGGGTTCCCCACACGTGCGTGTCCACCAGGTGCCCAGGGACCAAATCAGGATGTGCCTAAGGGTTCAGCGAGGCCTGCCGGGGAGCCCAGGTGCCTCGGTTCAAATCCTGGCCTGGCTTCCTTTAACCATGCAGTGACTCAGTTTCCTCATCTGGAAAATGGGGCTAACAGTGAGATGTTCCTCTTAGGGTCACTGAGAGGACAATGTGTTTACAGAGGAAAGCTCCTACAGCAGAGCCTGATTCATGTGAAGACCCTCAGAGACTCTGTCGTTAGTGCTAAGCCTCACTGGGCAGTGGACAAGGGGCAGACACGGACACTGGTGCTCAGGGAAGGGTGGGGACTTGCCCAGGTCACATAGCTGGTAAGCGACAGAGCTGGGGCTGTTGGCCCCCAGATCATGCTCTAGCTGCCCCACAGCATGTCCTCTCTGGGACCACTCGGGAACAAATGCCTTCATCGCTATGGGAACTGTGGCTACCTCTGCAAAGCCCCCGACACTCTCCTCCGGGCCTGGCCTTCAGCTCCTGCTCACGCGGGGCTTGGGTTTCATCCGAGCACTCCCTCCAAGGGACTGGCTCCTGGGCTGGGCCGGGCAAGGAGGTTTCTCCAGTGGCCTTTCTGTCCCCTGGACAGACTGTCACCTGGCCCTTGCTTCCCAATTTCTGGAAACTTCCTCTAGAGGAGTCGTGTCCCTCCTTTCCCTACTGCCAAATGACACATCTCGTGGAGGCTGGCAGCCCATGGAGGCCCTGACCCTTCTCCTGAAAGATGACTCAAGACCCCAGGAAGGCTCAGGGCAAGGACCTGGCCTGGGGGCGGGTTTCGGGGGTCTATGCATGTGAGGCTGTGTATGTTGGGGGTCTCATGGTGGTGCATTTGTATACTGTGGGGGGGCAAGCATTTGTTCATGTCTCACTGTGTTCTCAGACCCTGAGGTGGAACCAGCGTGTCCTGCCTGCCCTTTTCTAGATGTGTGCATGCACGCGTGCGTGTGGTCAGGGTTCTCCCGACAGCCACAAAGCTTTGAGCCCAACCACATTCTCGCTCCGTCAACTGAGGCAGCCTTGTCATGGCCCGTGTCTCCATTGGACGCCCCACCCCAGGCCAGTTTCCCTGAGGAAGGCCCCTTCTCCGTCTGTCCAGTGCAGTGAACAGCTTTATGGGTTGTTTGCCCAAAGCAGGAAACTAGCTCGGTGACTTTACACCGCCCCCCCACGGTTCTCTGTCCTCCCTAAGTGACCCCACACTGGCATCGGGTGTGGGCACCAGGGGCTGTTTCCGTTTGTCCAGCAGGCCCCTGGTGGCAGAAGCCTAGGACCGGTGCCTGCTGCCGGAGGAGAGGTGCCACAGGCCAGCCCTGCCCACCCCACCCCTTCAGGCCCCTTCGCATGTGGAGATCTGAGGCCCAGCAAGGAGACGCCGCGGCTCCTGGTGCCCGGCCCCGGTGGGGTCAAGGCTGGACCAGCTTCGGCCTCACACAACATCCACCCCAGGCCTCCCCTGAGCTGAGTGATCGGAGTGTCTCCCAAGCAGTCCAGGAGGTGCCATCACTCCCATTTTGCAGCTGAGGAAAGAGGCTGTGAGGAGAAACGGCATTTGCCAGAGTCCACACATCGGAGAACGCTGCCATTCAAACCCGCTTCCCGGACCAGCAAGGCCGTGCGCAACTGAAGACGCTCCTCCGACTTCGTGTCCTGGTGCCAGGGCCTGGGCCGGAAGGAACGTCCTGCCCCCGCGGCCAGGCTGGTGGGGGGACGTGGTAACAGCCCCCCACTGACGCTGCACGCCGTGTATACAGCAGGTACGAGCCGGGTGCTGGGCATAGCTTCGGACTCCCCCGGCCCACACTGCCTTGGAAGAGTGAATGAATGAACGAATTCTGGCCCGGAGGTTTGGCTCTGGCTGCTGTGTCCTCCCCCCAGCCCGGCCCCACTTCTCTTCTGGTCTCGGGATAAGCAGACGTTACCCATTCATCATTTGACAGGAAGCAGCCAGATCTCAGGCCAGAGTCATGGGGGCCTGGGAGCCATAGGGGATGAGCTGCAGATGGTGTCTGGTTTCCTGACGGGTCCTCCGTGCCCTCACTCCACACCCCAGCGCCACACGTGCTGTTCAGATTCCTCAGCTTCAGGACCCGTCGGAGCCTGTCTTCTCTAAGACACGGGACCACGACCAGCCCCGTCCTTCCAGGGCATCGGGGCCTCTTCACAGGGCGGGCCTGCAGAACCTAGGGGCCGGCAGCTGATCTCCTGCTTGATAACCCAACCTCCAGCCCACGGCAGGAAGTCTCCCCCCCAGCCCCGAACACCCAAATCCCAATCTGCCGCTCCCAGCTCAAGGCGCCCCAGCACGAGGCCCCTGCGTCTACACAAGGCAGTCCAAGTTCCGCCCAGCTGGCAGGGGCCTGCCCTCCTGCATTTCCTGACTCCTCCATCCCACCCCAGGCCCCGGAGCAGAGGGGCCTCCCCTTCCCAACCACACACACCCACGGGGATCCTAGGACTGTCATAAGGACTTCACAGGCAAAGTAACACACATACATCAGGACCAGATCCTGGGTCCTACTCAGGCTCGACGCTTCCTGTGGGGTCCTCAGCAAGTCCCGCCTGGGCCGTCTCCACCCATAAAGAAGAAACAGTCGGACCCCGAAGAGCGGGTGTGCAGGGGCAGTCGGGCAGTACCCAGGGTCCCCTTCCGCATCTGCTGGTGTCCACACAGCGGGGTTCTTCCTGAAGCCCACCATTTGGGCACCCACTGCTTCCTAGGTCACCTTCTCTTCCTCCTGTGTGGGCCTTCTGAGCAGGAGCCCATCTCTGCTGTCATCTCTAAACCGTCGGTGTCTAGCCCGGGGCCTGGCGGGGGGAGCTGGCTGCATAAACTTCTGACCAGTCAGGGGTAGAGGGCCGGTGGTTCCTCGCCTGCGCCTGGAGCCCCCAGCAAGAAACGCACACCCTCACGTGCAGGGTTCCCACGGGCTCAGCTCAGGCAGAAATCACCGAGCCATTCGAAACACACCTCCCCTCCCACTGCACCGCTGCCCAGAGCCTTTATAAAATCGAGAAGGTTCCTAAGCACCTTTCATTTCCTCCTGCTCAGATAATAAAACTCAATTCTGGAAGAAAAAAAATGCAGGAGCTGTAAACCTCTCATCTTTCAGGTAAAGGAGCAACGAGGCCGTTGGTTTCTGTCCAGGAAGGTCTCTGGCTCCGGGACCAGGTGAAGGCCACGCTTCATCCCACCCACTTGGAAGAGGAAGATATCTGGCATCCCCTCTGTGCCAAGGAGTGAAATGCAGCACCTCGGCACACCCCTGCCGGGATGTCTGCAATGACCCCGTTTTACGGAAGAAGAAACCGAGGCACAGATAAGTGACCCACCAAGCCCCTGGCTCTAGTAGACGGCAAGCCCTGTGTTTGAATCCAGATCTAACTCTTTCCAAAGTCTGGGTTTGAATCTCATGTGCATGGGGCAAGCCTTGGAGACTGGAGCCGGAGGAAGCTGGGATCTCACCCCGCTGGGAGCTTCAGACCCTTAGGCAGTCCCACCATGCCGAGGACCCCTACCCCTCAGATAAATGAGCTCATTCTCTCCTCAAGGCCTTAGCAGACTCCACTCCCCTTCCCCGGAATGAAGTGCCTCCAGGCAAACCTGGCTCCTCCTTCAGAGCCCAACCTGGGGTACCTCCTCCAAGCAGTCCTCCTGGATTCCCCCTGTCAGTGACTCCCTGGCATCACGGTATTTGTCCCTGTGTTGTCACTGCCTGCTCATGTTTTTCTCTCCTCAGCTGGAGATTTCCTTGAAGGCAGAGACCAAACCACTCACCTCTGTGGCCCCAGCAGGCCACAAAGGGGGGGCCAGGTAAATGGCTGCTGACCCAGTCTGTAAACACCAGAGGCCAGGAAGAAGAAGCCTGGGGTCCCCAGGCCAGCTCATTCCAGGGGCCACAGGGAATGGACAGTGTTAGGGAGAAATTCCTCTACCCCATATCCTGTCCCAGACCAAGGCCACAGCCCTGATAACAAGTAACAGAGGGAGGAAACCCAGTGGAGCAGCCCCCAGCTTGAGTGTTCATAGAAAGTTTGCCCCAGGCCCCAGGAGAATGACCATAATCCCAGGGATAGCTATTCCTGGTGAGAGAAAATACTGTGCAGAACTCACTGCTCAGACATCAGAAATGAGCCCAGGCAGCCCAACTTCATCCCAGAGGGGGGAAAAGATTGCTTTTTCTGCTTCCCTTCCAACCTCAGGAGTTCTGGCAAAGCCCGTGATCACTCAGTGTGAAACCCGTTGTTGGCAATGGCCCTCACCCCCGACCTGGGTGGCGACAAAGGTCATGCCAGGCTGACGGTGCTGACTCGCTGGCAGCCCCCACCAGGCAGACAATTGAGCGGGCAGCGGTGGCAGACGCACAGGCAGGTCAGGTGCCCCGGGAGCCCAGGCCCCAGACACCTCTCGTGCCGGCCTCCCTGCCACTTGCCGGGCACACCCTTGGGGCAAAGGTGGCGGCCCCAGGCGGCAGGAAAGAGTGAGGGGTTCCCTGCAGCTGGAGGCAGGGCAAAGGCCAGTACCTTGCAAAGTGGCTCCTGAGAGGCTCGGGAGAAGGGCTGCTCAGCTCGGGGTAGAGGGTGGATGTGCGGTGCAGGGGCCTCTGGGGACCTGGGTGGCCTCCCTGTGCCAGGGCGGGTGAAGGAAGAGGGGCCGGCCCTGTCTCGGTATGGGACTTCCCCTGCCCAAGACTCCCATCCCCAGTCGCTGCCAAAAGGAAACTCCCCCACCACGCGCTGCTCCAAAAATAGCTCCACTGCCACCTCCATGGTGACTGGAACTTGTCACAGCCACCAGGGAGCCCTGTGCTCACCAGAGACGGGAATCTGACGGCAGCGGCCACCAGTCTAGGAGAAAACACAGGTGTGCCCCACACCAGCGGGCTTGGAACGCCATCAGAATCCACTCTGGGATGGCCCAGTCCTGCTCCCCCATTCTACCTTCCAGGAAACTGAGGCTGGAGGACCAGAGACTTGCTAGGGCCGTGAGCATAGCCGTGGCAGCATCTGGCCCAGACCCAGCCTCCCTAATGCATCCCATACCCCACGCTGCTCAGGCAAAGGGGTTTGCTGTTCAGGCTCTTTACGAACCCCTCACCCCCAACCCGGAAGCAGGCACCCTGACGGCGGCAGGCAGGATTAAACCAGCCTGGGCTTTGGGAGCGCCAAGGTATCCTCCCTGTGTCCCTTGTGCTCCATCCCCGCCCATCCCTACTGGGGCCCCTGCAAGTGCTAAGAAGTATAAAATTTCTTGCTGTCTCTTTAAAAGCCTAACCCTTTCTAGTCTCTTCCTTTGTAAGCTGAGCCAAAAATACTTGTTGCCTGACCAATGAGAGCTCTGGTAGGTGGCAGCCATGGGTTCGAGTCCTGGCTCTGCCATGTCCCAGCTGCCTGAGCCGCGGTGTTACCACCCTAGACTGCTGGACGGGGCTGTGACATCACATGAATCGAAAGTACAAAACCGTGGGCCTGGCACATAACAGACACCCAACCAGTGGAGTTACTGTTATTCTTACATCCTATTCAGGCCCGACACTCTCCAAATGAGACCACAGATCCAGGAACTAAGACTTGGGGTGTTCCTACCTTCCCTTCCTTCCATAGGGCTTCCCAGCTGCTCTCTGTGCAGGGCCTGGGCTGATGGCCGCTAACCCTGAGATGACTCAGACAAAACCCCCTTGCTCTTCTCGTCTCCACAGGAGAGAACCTCCGAACACAGATTCAGATACAGAAACCAGAAAAGAACGTGAAACGTGCCCGCGGGAAAAGGACTGACGGATTCTCACTTTGGGCCAGGCAAGGTCCCAGCCAGCTTCTTACAACACGTAGAGGCTGAGATGGCCCACGCCGACGGGCAGGTTTAGGAGTAGAGGGGACGGGAACTCTGGCAGGTGACACAGTGGGATCAAAGCCGGGGAGGCCTGCAGACCTGTGCGTACATGGGAGGAAGTCGGGAAGGCTCCAGGCTGGCCCCAGCCCTCGGTCTCTGAAAAACACCCCCGTGGCCAGCACCTGCGTCCTCCTCCAGAACAAGAGCCACCTCTACCCTAGGCAAACCGCCCCCCTCCAATGCCCCGTCTGCAGCCCGAGCCCCAGGACTGACACAGGCATATGGCAGCTGAGGCCCCAGAGGACACACCGAGCCAGATCCTGGCACTGCGGCTCGGCCACCTGCCAGCATACCTTCCCCGCCGGCCGGGCCCAACTGTCGGGCATATGCCAGGTGCTGGCCCCCTGGGTGGCTGCCGCTGGGCCCAGGCCAGCCTTCCCCGGGCCTGCGCGGTGGACTCCCATCCAGGCCCTGGTGCGTGCAGCACGCCTCGAGGACTGTCCTCTGTGACCTGGCTAGGTCGGTGCCATCAGCCTTGACTCACAGAGGAAGCTCCAGATCGGCCGGGTCAGGCCCCCGAGTTGGGCACCTTCTGTCTAAACCTTGTTTTTCTTCTGCTTCTGAGCTCCTGTCTGCTGGAGAGGAATTCTCCCCAGGGCAGAGACCTGCCTCTGGGGGCTCGTGTGCTCCTGTCCCTCAGGACGCAGCACAGCACCCAGGGAAAACAGATTCACACTGGGTGAGCCAACCCTAGGGAGCCTTCCTCTTCCTCCTGGGCCTGGGCGGGAGGAGGGGCAAGAAACTTCCAGAAGTCTAAGTCCACTCTGCTCAGCCTCCACGCCCTCCAGCACTCACGGTCACTGCTGGTCACTGCCCGCCTGTCCACCCTGGATGTGGGCGAGAGGGCAGAGTGGCGCAGAGGGGACAGACAGGCACACCCGCCCCTCCTTCTGCGGCAGGGCTCTCGGGGCCTCCAGAGCCAGCACGCGCCTCCAGCACCATCTCCACGAGGCCGAGCACCACTTCTCCATCCAGTCCTGCCTCCTGGCAGCTTCTGGGGCCACACCATGGCAGTGTTTGTATCTTCCTGCGTTGTGATCCCCCCCCCCCCCAGATCCTCGCTGACCCACGCAGGGCCTGGGAAGTGCAAGGCCATTTGTAACTGCTGCGGGAGATTTCTGCTCTGAGCTGTGGCGTGTGGCGTGGTGGCTTGAAGGGGGGAGGGGGTCTCAGGGCCCTTCAGGGACTCTCACGGGACTGCTCGACCCTGGGGAAATCACAACCTGTGTCTGGGCCTCAGTTTCCCACCTACAGCACAGCAGGTCAGCTCCACAGTCGGGGGGGGGGGGCTTTTTCTGTGCTGACGTTTTGTAGGAGGCTGATGGAGAACTTGCTGGGGCCCGCAGCTGAGCTCAGGCATCCCATATCTAATCACGTGAGCATTCCTGGGAGGAAAACCAGATCTTCTGGGTCTGGAATTGCAGAGGGGACACTGTCTGGCTTTAGCAGACCTTCAGAAGCCCCCTGAACACTGCCTGTGCCATTCACAACAGGCCACAGCATATGGGGGCGTGGCTCAGAGGCCTCCCAGCTTCCAGACCCACAACCACGGAGGCGAGGTATGTATGTGCAGGGTCACACACAGAGTACCCCAAAGTGCCCGGTGCTGGGCCAGATCCCTCGGGAGCGTTGGCAGCTTGTGCGCTCATCAGGCGACCCTGTGAAGCAGACAGTGCCTCCATTTGACAGTTGAGAAGACTGAGGCTCAGAGGCCTGAGACTTGCCGGAGTCCCAGCTGGAGGGGGGCAGACCCTGGATGAAAACGCAGGCCTGAGTTCTCGCTCACCTAGATGTCCTCTGCGGTGCACACACTGGGTTCCTGCCCTCAGGGAAAAAGCAAATGTGGTGGAGATGCGGGGTGGGGGGGGCAGAGCAAATCAAGGGGGCTTCAGAGAGGTGGTGGCACTGGGTCCCCCTGGGACCAGATGGCCAGGCAATAAGGAGGCGGAGAGGCACAGGCTCTGCAGTCAGAGAGCCCAAAGTTCAAATCCTGTACTGCCTCTGCCTGGCCACACGAGCTCAGGCCAGTCCCGAAGTCACCTCTGCTGTTCCCTCTTCTGTAAACAGGGGTCCAGGGAGGACCCACCTCTTAGGGTTGTTAAGCGAGGACTTGCAGGCAAAATACCAGCCTAGGACTATCGGGACCCAGGTACACACAAGAGCTCAATAAATGTGGCCACAGCTACTATGATGATTACCATTATCATCGTAAAAACAGTGCTCATTCAATGGCAAGTATTTCCGGCAGCCCACTCTGCAAACCAACTGTTCACAATAATGCCGGGGGACTCCCGTCTCAGGGCCAACTGGGTCCCTGGGCCTGCGGATGTGGCAGGAGGCTCCCATGGCCTCTGGGGGATCCCCCCTTTCAGAAGGATGGGAGAGGCCACACTGGCTCCTGCAGCACTCTCTAGAAGCTGGGAAGTGATGGCAAAGCATTTCACAAAGTTACTGGGACCATGAACCTGAGCCGTCCCCCTCCCCCAGCTGTTTCAATAAAATAAATCTTGGCCCGCGGCTGGTGAGAGACCCTACATATTTACATGACGATCGTGCCTCATGATCACAAGACTCGTGGTACCGGCAGGCGGCGTGTGGCAGGGACGCCGGTGGTCCTAGGAGACTCACTATTTTCCAGCGACTTTTATTGTCCATTATATCCCGGCGTTTACAGGGCTCTGCTCCGGGCCTGGCAGGAATATCGCACACGGGGGGGCTGGTAGGCCTTAACATTCCAGGCGCCGTACGGCACGTGTCTCCGGGTCCATCCGTCCTGCCCGAGTCTGTGTGTGACACGGAGAACCCAAGGAGCTCCAGGGACACTAGTAGAACAGGGCTGGGGATGTGTTCGGAGGCCCATGTATCCCCACCCAAACCATTTGCTTGGTTCTAGTCTGCTGTCCCGGGCGGGGGCCACTGCTAATGCTGTGGCCTTCCTTGGGCTTGCAAAGGTTTGGGGGGGGAGGGGTGTGCACTGGAGCTGCTACTGGCTCCGGAGAGCTGCTTGCTACATTCGCAGGGATTTTGTGAGACAGTTGGTATCACTTTGGTTGCATGAAATCAAACATGGAATTTGGCAAATACTACAAGTCAGGGCTTTGGACAAGTCCCTCCCTCCACCTTCGCTCAGGGAACCCTTTGTTAAAGACCTAGCAGCATACCCGGGGAGGGGGGGACCCATGAACGTCAGAGCCAGGTGTGAATTCTAACTTTCTCAACCACTGGCCATGTGACCTTAGGTAAGTTATTTCACGTTTTGAGCCTCAGTTTTCTTATCTGTAAAATGGGGACATATCTATATTCCCAGGGCTGCTGTGATGCTCAGAGCACCTTATGGAAAATTCCCTGTGTGGGGCCTGAAATGTATCAGGTGCTTAATAAATAGTAACTTTTGTCACCTATTCATTCAACACTTGCTTGTCCCCCTCCCCCCCCCCCCGGCTCGCATGGGCCAGCACCTACTCTGTATCTGACACTGTCTGAGAGAAAGGGATCTATAAATGCCCCAGTGGGTGACAAATATTAAATTCTTCCCATCTGGATAGTTCTTCAACGTCTGCAGAAGAATTTATACCTGTACCATATCATGAAGCTGCATGACAAATTTCAGAGGTGGGCAGAGCAGCATTTTTGGGGCTCAGGGGTGGACATTACTAGCCCAAGGCCCCTGTTAGGGGGTAGCAAGATGGGGCTCAGCCCTGAATCCCCTACTTCCTGCTCTAGGCCCACTATGGCACCCATCTCTGAATTCCCAGGCCAAGACAGACTGGGCCCCTGAGGGTGCAAGGCTGACCTCAGAGTGGGCCCACACATAGAGGACAGGAGGACTAGGGGGTGAAGCAACACCCCACAGTCTAGCAACCTGGCTGCTCGTCTTGGCTCCACGGCCTCCTTGCTCCAGGCCCTCCCCTTCTGGGCCCCAGGCTCCCCCTCAAAAGGCCGGGAGGGCTGCAGTCAGGATGCTAGACTGCATCTGTCTCCAGGCATCCTAGCTTGGCCAAGTATCCCTCTGCTGTCCACAGCCAGAGAGGACTCAGGCATATCAACACCTCCTGTGCTCCAGCTGGGTTCCAGGTAAGCCAGGGCCTTGTGAGTGGGAAGGAAGAGGGGAATGAGAGGGGGCAGGACCCCAATTCAGCTATACTGGGCTTGCGATCTCATTTCACAGATGAGGAGAGTGAAGTTCAGAGGGCTGACCCTACACTGGTGGCATCCAGGGCCCGTGGCTGGGGTCCCCAGCAGAGCTCAGGAAGCCATCAAGCCCCTCAGTTCTGACACCCTGGAGGCCCAAAGATGGGCTGCTCCTGGCCACCCTGGGCTCAACCCAGAGGGGCTGGGGAGCATTTTGCTGAAACAGGAGAGTGAGAAAAATGCAAGCAACTCTGATGATTCAAGTAACCTTTGAAACTAGGAGGTGGGCGGAAGTGGGAGGCATTTCTGGTGGATTTCACCTCACTTCCTAGAAGGATGCGTCACCAGCATTTGCTTAGTCAGTGCTCACACGACCGACAGCGTGGTGGCACCAGGGTGGCACCTCCTGGCTCGCTTGTCCCTGGAGCCATCACAGGATGGCAGGTGGGGGCCGTCCACCTGTCAGGGGAGGGAACCTTTCCATTTCACAGCGGGGGAAACTGAGGCCCGGGGTGGGTGGGTTGGTTCAGGGACACACAGTAGGGATCTAAGACTTCAAACTCCTTCACCAAAAGCTTAATTTTTCTATTTGGGGAGACAGGAAAGGAGAAACCCTCTGGAGCTTTAAAAGAAAAAAAAAGGGGGGGGGGAGAAAAGAACTCACAGCTGAACAGAATTGCAGCAAGGCTCTCAGCCAGCCCAAAGAGGTTTCCGAAATTCTGTGCAGTCTGAATTTTTGCGGGCTGAAGGGTCACGCGATTTCCTTTGCAAAAGGCAGAGTTGAAAGAGTCTGACTGAGGGTGAAGGGGGAGGAGGGACATGTCCACGAGACTAGAAGTCATGAGCTTCAGCCTGGCTGCCCCAGTGACTTGCTGGGTGACCACAGACTAGTCCTTTGCTCTCTCTGGGCCTCAGTTTACCCTGATTTATTTGTCAAGCCTTGTTCTAATGCACTTAAGTGATGTCAATCTCCTCACCCCTCATAGTACATTATCATCTCTACTTACAGAAGGGGGAAACTGAGGCATAAAAAGATCAGGCCCGCTGTGCTGGTGGAAGAGCTGGGATCTGGGGTTAGGTAGTGTGGTTCCAGAGCCCACACTCCTCACCACATGGCCCTCCCTCTAGCCTGCTGTGTGCTCATCTCCAGCAACCATCCTACTTTGAGGGGCTTTGCTGCCAGCAGGCCTGTTTCTGGAGACACCGGGCCGCCCTCCTCGATCTCGGCTGCCACTCTGAGTGGCTGTCTTTTCTGTGATCTCTGATTTCTTCCATTTGCTCAGCAGCCTCAACAGCCACAGCCTGGGGCCTCAGGAGGCTCCCAGGTCACTGCAGCCATCGACCCACTTCTTTGAGCCTCTCTGGGTGCTGGGAGTCCGAGTAGGAGTGGAAGGCCCCGCTCTGATGTCCATTTTGGAGTTTTCCAAGCAGGTCGGCCTGTGGGACTGCGGGAGGGAGACTGCCATTCAGGCATCCAAGGAAGAGGGAAAAACATCTCTTCATAGCCAGACAGAGCCCGCTCTGTGGAAACGACGCTACCGACGCGACGGGCAGCCCAGCTGTGTAAGAGATTCCCGAAAAGCCTGACCTAGGAACATCCACGTGGAAGGCTCAATGGCTTGGGTGGTCACCAAGCTTATAAAAAATGCCTGCATGCTCAACCGTGAAATTCCTGAGGGAATAAGGTTCTGACCCAAAACCTGTCTTCTAAAACTAAATTCTTCAGACAACAGACATTTTCTGGCTCCAGCAAGCAGGCTGCTGATTGGTTTTGTCCCGATCTCTGGAATGAGGAATACTCACGCCGAGAACAGCCACCGTATCACGTGCTCCCGCCCCAAGCCACACGCGGGGCCACCTATTTGCGTCCGCTTGTTCATTCCCACGAGGGATGACTGTCTGAATTTTGCAGATCAGCAGACTGAGGCTCAGAGAGGCAAGTCTGCACAGCTGGGTGATAACAGGGGTGGAGGTTTGAAATCCGGTGCCAGCCTGGAGGGCAGAAAGCGGGGGACAGACCCCAGCAGAGCCCGCTGTATGCCTCGTCAGGAGGAGCCCGGGCCAGACACGGAAGTGCAGGGACAGAGCTGTGAGTGCAGGGGCAGGTGCACACATCCTTTCCTCCACTGGCCTGGGGACAATTCCCGCAGAGGGACAGGTGGGGAAGGGTTGGCCCGACTGCAGTTAAAATCACTCCATCGAGGCTGCCTCGGTCCTGCCTTTTCAAAGACAGCAGAATCCACTAACTGGGAACGTTGTGCTGAGCACCCGGAACCCCCCCCCCCCACGCTCCATGCACATTTTGCACCGTGCGTAGTGTGGCCATTTGGCACACGTGTGCAGTTGGTGTCGTGTTCCCGTTCTGTTCCTGGGAGCAGGAGGAACTCTGAAGCCACTCATTTAAGGGTGACTGTCTCACCAGAGACCTCAGAAAGGCCCCAGGGAGCCCACCAGTCCACATCCTATATCTTAGAGACAGGAAACCGAGGACGGGAGCAGAGAAGTGGTATGTCAAGGACATTCAATCGTCTGTTCACTCAATTTTCAAACACATACTAGGGCCAGCCTCT
Organism: Ursus americanus; assembly: GCF_024610735.1. Lineage (NCBI taxonomy): Eukaryota > Metazoa > Chordata > Mammalia > Carnivora > Ursidae > Ursus > Ursus americanus. The sequence continues at coordinate 10,665,156 of NC_142144.1, forward strand.
GTCCTCAATGGGGCTCCTTGTTTAGACACAGGAGTCTCAAACCAGCACCTACAACCCAGTGCGATCACCACTTTGCACGCCTAGGGTGTGGAAACATAGCGAAAGGGATGTGCAATCCGTCTGTCCTGTCTCAGAACAGGAAGCGGCTCTGAGCAGAGGAGCAGGGGGAGGGCACGCCAGGCAGAGGGTACAGCAGGTGCCCAGGCCGGAGGGCCGGCACAGCCAGCATCGGTTGTGGGACAGAGGCCCAAACGACAGCAGTGGCCCCAGGTCTGCAGCAGACAGGGAGGCTGGGCAGCACTGATGAGGGGCAGTGAGCATCTGCACACGGGGCTGTCAGGGCTGCCGAGCCAGACTCCCCCTCCAGTGCTCTTCTGCACACCGCTCTGCCTCCCATGGTGCCAAGCCCAGGTCTAATTTTGCTAAATGCATCATGGCAGCAATTAGAGCCCCAGATGTAGCATCTTTCCTCCGTCAAAGCTACCTGCACCACACTTGACCTCTCCACGTCTGCCCCAGTCAGCTCAGGTAACTGTGTCAACACTCAGAAGGAAGGAAATGCCTACACAACCTCTACACTGGGACCGTGTCTCAAGAGTGCTCTGAAGTTTACGCTCCAAGCTCCAAGATACTCGCTCTTACCCGGCTTGTATTTATTGAGCACCTACTGTGCGCCAGGCTCCGTGCTAGGCACTGGAACGATTCACAAAAGGGCGTTACAACCTCTAAGCCACACAGCCGTCTGCTCATCTTTCTGGGCTAGAATCACTATTCCGATTTCACAGGAGGGGAGCCGCAGGGCTCAGAGAGGCCCTGGGACTTGCTTGAGCCAAATCACTGGCTAGGAGGTGTCGGAGCTGGGATGCTAACCCAGAAATGTCTGACCACAGAGCCTTCTTGCCAAAATAGATAAGGGTCCCTGGAGGAAGAGAAGAGCCTAGGTCCTTCCTTCCTGCCACACAGGCAGGCAGCCTGTTATCCACAAAGCAGGCGGAGGCTGCGCTGGCGGTACTGCCCAGAACGGCGGGGGCCCTGTCATTACTGGGAGGGGCTACACTCCAGGCCAAAGGAGCGCAGCCAGGGCTGGGGGCTCGTGCAGGACACTGAGGGGCTCTCGGCTCTAAGGAGTCCTAGCCAGTGCCACCAAAAGACTAAATGCTGATGGCCTGTCTTTCAAAAAGGTCAAGTGGGCTGATCCACTCATCTCTGGCACTTGTATTAAAGGATATTAAACAGGTCTAGGACGCCGAGCACAGACTCTGGAGTCAGAGTGAAGGGTGGCAAGGTCGCCTCCCCTGCGTCACATGACCTGGCCCAGGCTCTGGTGACGGCTCTCCCTCCCTGGACCTGGGTCCTTGCATGAATCTGTCTCCTCCAGCAGGAATGTCAGCGGGGACCTTGGGGCCATCTGGGCCCTGCAGTCACAGGCGGCCACAGCAGCCCCTGTTGGGAACCCTATTTTAACTCAGACAGCTGCAGACACTCCAAAGTACTACACTTGGCCATGTCCGAGGCAGACAGGCCTTCCTCCCCCCACCGCTTTCAGGTCCCTGGTCCAGTGTCCCCACAAAACTCATGTCTACCTGGAACCTGGAATTGTGGCCTTATTGGGGACTCGGGTCTCTGCAAATGTAATCAAGTGAAGATGAGACCACGCAGGATTCGGGTGACCCAAATCTTAATGACTGGTGTCTTCATAAGAAGAAAGACACACGGGGAGAAGGTCCTGTGATGACAGAGGCAGAGACTGGAGTCCTGCGTCTGTAACCGAGGAACGCCAAGCCTTGCCGGACGCCAAGCCTTCCAGCTGCCAAGCGAGGAGAGAGACATGAAGCAGCCCCTCCCTCGGAGCCTCCAGAAGGAACGGACCCTGCCGACACCTTGATTTTAGACTTCTGGCTCCAGGACCGTGAGAGAGTGAACCGCTGTCGTAAGTCAGCCGGTTTGTGGGAACGAACACGCTCCCACCCCACCCCACGTGCGGTCAGCACGCACATGCCGCCAGCGTCCCGGGTTCCCCAGGCACGGCGGGCTTCATCGAAGGCTCCAGGCTCAACTTGTGCTTCTCACACTGCAGAGGAAGTAAACCAGAGGTTCCCAGGTCTGGGGATTTCACAGGCCTGTAACGTTTCCCTAAATTCTGAAGATGGACGTAAGGGCGCCAACTTTTTCTGGCATCTACGGTAAAATTTCCATCTATTATCACCATCCTGCATGAAAGAGGACACCTGACGTAAGAAAGTAGTTGATGCCAGGCCTGTCCTTAAATTTTCTCATTTCACCAGGGACGGGTCAGAGTCTCACCTAGCCCTGGGCCTGGCCTGGATCTGGCATGCGGGAACCAGCAAACTCAAGCCACTGCACCCTGCTGGGTGATCTTTTTTTTCCCCCAGTCCTGGCGGAGGAGAAGGGAGGCTGGCCTCCCCCGCGCTATGTGTACGAAAAAGGTTTTCTCCCTCTCAGAAATGTACCCAGTCTATTCTGGTTAACCTGTGCGTAATTCCAGCTAAACCCCTCCGAGGACTGGGTGGGATCTCCCCACCCCAGGGAGGACGCCTTCCAGGCCAGTCAATGAGGGACGGTCACGGAGGGAGGTCACCGGGAAAAGAAAATACAAGCGCAAAGCACGGGAAGGAGAGAGAAGCGCAGACCCTTCTCTTGAAAAGGAAACCAAATCGTGGAATGACTGGATGTACAGACTTCACGGGCCGGGTGACTCCAGCTCTCTTCAAAGACACCTCGTAAACCCACGCCCGGCCTCGGAGGGAGCGGCCAGATGCCAGGCGCTCCAGAGGCGCGTTCGAAACATCTGGCCCTGGCTGCTTGATGACCTACCGGAAGCCCGTCACCCTGGGCTTCGTGAAGCTTGCCCCCACGTTGCCCCCCAGTCTGCCACGTGGTAACCAGTGAGGTGTGCTGAGAGAGCCGTCCAGGGGATAAAACTCTGCCTGAGCGTGAGGAAGGCTTCTTTTCCAGTAAGTCTAGAGCGCCACCCCCCCCCCCCACCAGAGGAAGCCCCAGACACTGGGGAAGCTTTTGCCTGGAGCTCTAGGGTTAATGGTTGTGCCGGGGTGGCCTCGCCGGGACATTCTCGGGCACAGGGCAGCCAGCCTCAGAGGGACGATAAGGTCTGATGCTGTCGCTTTCCGGGCGGGAGTCCATCTCTCCCTCCCTCCCACTCTGTACGCCCAGGCCAGGGGCAGGGTGGGCCCCAGTTCTCAGGAAGCCAGGAAACACACTCTTTTCTGGGCGAAAGGCCCAGATTCCTTGAGCAGTCACAGGACACGCTTTTTCAGAGCTGATCCAAAGCCACAGGCGCAGGCTGGAAGTTTCTTCGGGCAGTGTGAACCTACAGGGACACAGACAGGCACACCTGGAGTTCCGGGCTGAGAGCCGGTCCGTGAGCAAGGCCCCCGCTGGCACCGGATGGGCCAGAGCTCTGCCTGCCACCTCGGTTTCCTCTTCACCCCATCATCATTCATCAAATATTTTTTGAGAGGCTCACAAAGCCCAGCGCTGTCCGAGGCACAAGGCGGAGGAGGTCCTCCCCACCCAGAGGTGTTGAGCGGTCGAGAGGTGGATACAGACATTGGACAGCAATAAGTGCTGGGAGGGACATGCGGCTGAGCAGGCCGTGCAGATAAGCAGATCCGGCTTCCCACGGTCATTGGGACAATTAGCTCAGACTGTGTAGCGAGCTGCTCAGCACATACTCGACACTCGGGGAAGTCAGGTCCTCCTGTCCTCCTGTCCTCCCACTGCCCAGGTGGAGCAACCAAAGCCAGAAAGAGAAGGGCTGGGGTGGCCGTGCAGGGACTGAGTGGGTTTGGGGCCCAATCTAGCCCCATATTTCCTGGGGAACCAAGGTGCTGCCCCCCCCCCCCCCGACAATCCTGGCAGACTCCCTGCCTTTTCCGCGTGGGAAAGCCCTGCCTCCAGCCTCATGCCCCTGATAACGGGTCCCAGCCACCTGCTCTCCGGCCAGCAAGTGACTGGCCTTCCTGAATTTGAATCTGGGCTGCTTCCATTACTTGCTGGGAAACCCTGGCCGAGTTTCACTCATCTCTCTGAGCCTTGCTTTCGTGATCTGAACATGGGGAGAAGACCTACGTAAAGGCTTGCTTGTTCAATGAGGTTGTATAGGCCAAGTGCCCGGCACACAGGAGGCACACCTGCTCCATCTCGGCCCAGCTCTGAGGGGAGCGGGGGCTCTGGAGGAGGGATCAGCCCTGGGGCAGGCGCAGGAGTGCCCACCTGGGCTGGACAGGCCACGTCCAGGCCTGGGGGAGCTTAGCGCCGAGAAGGAAAGGTCAGGCGGAAGGACCAGAGCGCTAATAGGAGTGGAAGGTCACACACTTGTGCAGACCAGCCAAGGCTTCTCTGCTGGGTGTCTTGGCCACAATCCTCACCTCTCTGAATCTCGGGTCTCCCCAGCGGAAATATGGGTTCTGGTGATGATAAAAATGAGACGCCAGATACATGAAGTCACCCAGCCAGTATGGGACTCATTTACCTCCTTACTCTCATCCGTCCATCCAACATAAGAATATCCGGGCTGCAGCCCCAGCAGGTGCTAGGCCCTGTGGTGGGCAGGGGGCTGAGCCCCTTAATGGCGGGCCCCCCATCTGCTTTAGAACCACCTGGCTCTATGGGAGGGTGCACAGCAGTTCCTGGGCCGGCCTGGGCTCACCCTCCTGCAACTCTTGTCTCCATGGAAAAGTTGGGCTGCACAGATCCTGGGAACAGCCGGCTCATCCGCCACATGCACCTTTGGTGCCACATTGCCCCACACCAAACCCGAGGCTTCGAGCCCCCCTCACGGCATGGCTAAGGTCAGCTGCTGGAGGTGCCGACTCCTGCTGGGCGGGGGAAGCTCTGACCCCAGCCCACCCCCCCAACACACGCAACGGGCCACAGACATACATTAGAACTCAGAGTTGGTCGCTTTCACGGCTTTGCCTCTGATTCTGCCAGATCAATCAATCAATCAATTATTCAAGGGAGAATCCGAACTCAATCACAGTGACAACACAATTCAATCCCTGGCAAGTGTGTTAGAACCAGGGCTCCTACAGATTAGTGAAATGGCCTGAAAATTAGGAAATGAAGGTATCTGGCAACAGACACCTTGAACAGGCCAGGCCTTGGCTGATGCACTCCCATTAACTCCGACTTCTCTCACCCCCAGCGATCAAAACAGCTTCTCTGACAGGGAGGAAAGAAATGACAAGCAGAAATCGGATTTAGGGAAAATAACACATCCATGGCACCTTCCCCACCTTCCCAAAGCAGCACTGCAAGCTTTCCATATTTTATCATTTATTCTCACATTGTCCCCAGCAAGTCATAGGCACATGTTGGCCTTGCTTTTCACAAGAAAGCTGTGAGGGAAGCTGGGGTTCAGAGGTGAGGGGCCTCCCGCCAGACGCCCAGCAGGAAGGGCTGGGGTGGGGGTGGGAGAGTTGGGAGGGGGGTGTAGAGCCAAAGGCCCTTTCTGGTGGAATTGCAGCCTCAGGCAGCTGAGAGGCTCCGAGACAGTTCACACTGTGACACGTCCACACTGGCACGTCCCCACCAGCCTCTCTGAACCATCTTCCACACGTGCCACCAGAAACACGGCCCCTCCCATGTCAGCCTTCAAAGCTCCCGGATCAAGTCATCACTCCAGAGCTGAGTATCCAAGGCCTCCTCACCTGCCTGACCCCAATCCCAGGTGACACCTGTCATTCACATCAGCTCCAGAGGGCCTCTTCTGGTGTCCTACAACCCCTGCTTCTCATCTCCAGTGCTCCGCCCAGCACGGCCCCTCCACCTGGCTCTCTCCTGCGGGTCCTTACAGGTACCAGAGCAGGGGCTTCCAAGGGGAGACGGATCTGGGTTCAAATCATGGCTGGGTGACCCTGGATAAGTCACTTTACTTCTCTGAGTCTGGGATTCACGTATAAAATGAAGCTGTTTCAAAGTGAAGACTAGCTGATGCTGGCATATGTAAACCCCTCACCCCTGATGAAAAAGTACTCATAGCAATGAGAGGAGGAGCTGTTTCTAAAAAGATAGTGGATAATTCTATATAAAGAATAACACTGTTAAGAGAACTGGCATTGATGGAGGAGGTGCTGGGCACACGGTGGGGAGCCTCCAGCCCCGGGGCGGTGGACGTCTAGACTCAGGACTTTTCCTTCGGAACCCACCCCAGCGACAGAGCCACTGGGGAGTCAGGGATGCTTCCATATGCTGCAGGAAGTCATTCCTGCTTGTGATTCTTCTCGCTCTCCCTCCTGCCGACCCTCTGGCTTCTGTGGGCCTTGGCCTCACTCCAAAGCCAGGTATCGAGGGCCAACCAAGGACAGAGAGGGCAGAAAGCTCATGGTCCCTCCCTTACTGATGAGGACAGAGAGACTGGGCCCACCCCATGCCACCTCCCAGCTGCCCATCAGGAAGTCACTCCCGACATCCTGACGCAGTTCCAGCCAAAGCAGAAACATCGTAACCCTGCAGCCCCACCTTCTTCGCTCCCTGACACGGGGGTGTCCAGGTAGGATTCCAGATTGCCGGTGCCAGGCCCCACCCCTCGTGTGGTCGGCTCTCCTCTGAGAGGTGTTAGGCACTTCCTGCCTGGGAATGTGAGCAGGAAGCAGGGCGGCACCGCCCTGCGGCCCCTTTCCTCCCAGGCCCAGGCTCTTCAGACCCAAGGAGCCATCCATTTGTGAGAGTTAGTTTTTTTTTCTCTTTTCCTTTCCTTTCCCCTCTAAGCAAAACTGCATGGCGGCTGCTCCTGCCTCTGTCCCCAAGGCAGTTCCAAAGGGCCCATCTTGTCCTTGCAAAAGTGATGGTGGTAATTCTGTTAATGGGAAGCAAGACGGATGGTGCGCGGTGCCCAAAGTGCAGGAGGCAAGCCGAATCAGGCCCCCCCCGGGGGTGGGGTGGGGGGGGAGAGGGAAAGTGTTGCCGGAACACACCCTCCTTTGGGGCCTTATTAGGTCTTGAAAGAGCTGCCGCGCTCGCTAAAACCTGCTTTTGCCAGCAGAAGCCTCATTTTACAAATATACAACAACAAAAAAACCTGTAAATGGGAAGAAAACCCTGAAGATGAGGCTCCCCTGCTACAGCGAAGCGCTGTGCCCGCTCGGAGCTGAAGTCTTTAGCCCGGCCGACTCTGGGTTTAAATAAATAGGTCTGATCGCCAGCTCACCATTTTGTGAACACGGAATACGGTGGTTTCCTTGCTGTTTAAGGACTGTTTGCTAATGGTGGGATGGGACAGCTCTGGAAACATTTTCTTTTATTTATTTATTTTTTTTATTATTATTATTTTTTAAAGATTTTATTTATTTATGTGACAGAGAGACAGCCAGCGAGAGAAGGAACACAGCAGGGGAGTGGGAGAGGAAGAAGCAGGCTCCCAGCGGAGGAGCCCGATGTGGGACTCGATCCCGGAACGCCGGGATCACGCCCTGAGCCGAAGGCAGACGCCCAACGACTGCGCTACCCAGGCGCCCCCTAGAAACATTTTCTTTTAAACGGCTTGTCTGTGCACCTTCCCCCCCGGCCACGTCAGGAAACCCTATCGCCCTGGTGTCAGTCCGGGGAGGAACCCTTGACCTGGCTCCCTTCCCCAGTCCCACACCCACAGGCCCTCACTGCCCACTGTAGTTCCTCTGGTCTTCTGCCCTGAGAATCAGTGGCATCTCAAAAGCAATTTCACCGTGGAAAGGATGTCCATTTCCAAAATTATACAAAGGGCTCACCCCTTTCCAGTTTGGAGTCAAGCCACTGAACTGTTCTTTGGGCTTCGGTTGGTCCAAGTACGAAGTGAGAGTGGAGGGTGAAGCTGGCCCGAGACAGCCATGGTTGATGACAGGCTGTCTGGTGCTGTGTGACCCTGCAAGCTGTGGAACCTCTCTGGGCCTCAGCCCCCTCATCCCTAACATGGAGCCAACCCTACCCCCTCTTCACAGCCCTGGAGGTAAAGAGTAAATGCAATTAGCTCTCAGGCCAATCTGAGCATTCTTCTCCACCACCCCCTCCTGCAGCGCCCAGCACTGTCCAGACACATAGTAGGTGCTTCCTGAGCGGGCTGCTCCTTTGAGCAGAACACGTGGCTTCTGCTGATGCCTGGAAAAACAGAAACATCCGTCCACACTAGGACAGAATGGTTTAGGATGTGCGCTCTGAGAGCCAAAGGCCTGGGTTCGAATCCTGACTCAGCCAAACCCTACTGTGTGCCCTTGGGCCACCAACTCAGCTTCACTCAGCCTCCCTTTCCTTGTCTGTAAAATGGGGCTAAAGAACTGGCTCACAGGGTCACCAGGAGCCGTCAGTGCAAGAATACGTGGCCGGGACCTGCCCAGGTTGGCCCTGGTAACCAGCAGCCCTGAGAACAAGCAGTTCAAAGTCTTGGGAGAGCCTGAGGGAAAATTCCCACATTCCAGCTGGGAAAGCCACTTTCTCAAAGACAGTTGAGGCAAAGCCAGCCCCGTGTTGCCATCCCAGGTCCCCTGGGGGAGCTGGAGTCGAGAACAACAGGCAGTATGTGAAGTCTCAGGAGGCTAGGGGAGCATCACCCCAGGAGGGAGCCCCACACCACAACTCCCCTGCGTCTGTCTCCGACACCCGGACCAGTAACACTGGACATACTTTACTCCTGTCTCGTTTATGCTGGCCTCCCCAACCAGAAGGCCAGCTCCGTTTTGTCTCTCCTGCTCATTATGCCTCTTAGAACCGTGCCTGGCTCTGTGGGGTCCACGAATGACCAAACAAAGCAAGGAAGGGAAGAGTCCCGGGGGCAGCTCTGGGCTGAGTGACTGCGAGTGTCCCAGTGTGGACAGGAGCACCTGAGCGTCACAGGCGCCCCCAAGCTGCAGGCCTCATCCCACACGTGTCATCGTCAGTATGACAGCAATAGGTCACCACCTATTGCTGAATGGCTGCTATGCACGTGCTTACCTCCCCGGGTCACGAAAACTCCCCCAGAGACAGAAACTGAGATTTCCCCTCACTTTGCAAGTGAGAAAACGGAGGCCCCCAGTGGGAAGCAGCAAGCCAAGGAGAGTGGTGAGCAGAAGCTAGAGGCGTGGCCGGCATGCAGGGTGTCCGGGTTAACCCACCACCTCCCCACTCCCCATCTTGGCCTGAGACTGGCCATAGGGCTGGCTGGTCTGGCGGGGGGCGGGGGGGTGCCGGAGCTAGAGCCTCGGGACCTGCTCCCTGCCAAGGAGGGTGTTTGCTCCGAGGCAGGGGTCGACAAGCAGCAGCGGCTGAGGTCTGGCTCCTGTCCCGTCCCCACACACGTGCAACGGATAGTGGAGGCAGCCAGGCACTGGCCCCAGCACTGGCTTTGGGGGTTGGCGAGGCCTGGGTTCAAATCTCAGTTTCCAAACCATGTGGCTTATGGCTTCCATCTCTAAACCTGTTATCCTCATCTGAAAAATGGGGCCAGCCCAAAGTTGTTGTGAGGACTGACTAAGGCCACACAGAGAAAGCACTTGGCCACATCGCTGGCACACAGTAGGTGCTAAGTAAGAAGCACGAGCTAACTTTCCTGAGCCTCCCTCATTCATGTTTTTGAGAGTCGCCAGATGGCCGCATCCTGTGGCTGCCAGGCACCGCCCCCCCCCCCCCCCCCGTTTCAGGGCTAGGAACAGCGTGGGAAGCTGGTGGAATCTGAGCTCCCCGCCCTCTCTGATCCCTAGGGCACCACCTGCTTGGCATTCTTCCCGAGTGAGTGGGGCAGCAGCCTCATCCTTTGATTTCTGACCCTTGTCACCCAAGGACGAGAAGTCGGAAGGGATGGGTTTGTTGATGCAATAACATCGGGCAACTACGTGAGGAATGAAATCAGGGGGGCACTTCCAAGGAGACCCACGTCCACGGTGTGTCCTTGGCACAAGAGGCCCGGGGTGAGAGGGGAGACCAGCTGGCCAGCTGACGGCTCTCACAGCCCAGGCTGGTGATCTGTAGAGAGTGCCTCACGGTGGAACTTTTCCCCCAGTAAGATCTGCCCCAAGCTCTCTGCAATGTGCGCATTGGTGGGAGGAGGCTAGAGCCCTCCCATCAGGGCCAGCTTCACGCGCATGTGACCAGTACAGTTTCGTCCTCGCCCTGCCCTGCCCTCCGGAAGGAGCCCCATGCTTGGGGCTTCATGCTCTGTGTCCACTGTCTTAAAGTCTTCATTTTATCTCTGAATTTGTGCCACCTAAGTGAAGTGAGTGGGACGATGGTGCATGTGCTGGGGGCTTGGAGTCCTGCTCCTGCCCCCCTACCCCAGGGAACTCTGCCACCCTCCACCCTTGGCAGGGGCCTGGGTGCAGTCACGGCGGCAGGTGTGCCACCCACTAACTGTGAGGGTCTGTACTCACCCCGTGAGTGTCCCTGTGCCCAAGAAAGCATGGCATTCAATTGCTAAGAAAAGCCACCATGACAAGTAGAAAGTGATGGTGAAAGAAAAAGCTTTTTTCCTGCTTTTAAAACAAGGGGACCTGCATTTTCACTTTGTGCTGGGCTGTACAAATTGCACAGCTGGCCCTACCTGCCGTTTATATGACCTTCTGACCCCCATCCCCTGGCCTAGAGTCCCCAGGGGACCTCCCTAGGCCTCTGCAGAACTAGAAGGTACCATCGGTCTGAGATGGTCACTGGCCGAAAAACATCTCAGAACTCAGCGCCCCCTTCAACCCCTGTCCATGGAGCTTCTTTTTTGAACCCCTACTGCTGGTCACTTATTGTCGTCTCGTGGACCAGGCCCTGTTTCCGGTGCTGGGGATGTGCTGATCAGCGGGACACTGAGCAGTGATGAAACAGGCAGGACTGACGGCGGCAGCGGTGGCACAGCCAGTGGGGGGAGGCTGACCCAGCAGAGCCTCCGGGAAGGCATGGAAGGAATGGCTCCCCACACGGAAGGAGTGGGCTCTGGGAGTCCGCAGGAGCCCCTCATCTGTAAGGTGGAGACATGGGGGCCTCCTTGCAGGGCTATCAGGGGCTGGGGGGCTACCCCATCTGCGCTCTGTGGGTTCGCACTGCGGGGAGAGAGGAAGGCGCATGCAAAGGTCAGGGCCCTGGGCACTAACTCAGGGACAGTTTGCAGACAGCTCCCAAACGAACACAAAACCAGCAGGGAAAAGAATGGCCGAGGGGTAGAAGTGCCACTTCCAGAGCCCCCACCACGTGGCAGGCATGTGGCGTGGAGGTGCACAGTCGCCCCTCCTGGGTTAGAGATTTGTTCCTATGGTTCCTATGCCTGCCCGACGTTTCACAGACGTCACCTTTCTTTCCGTGATTTAGAAAGTCCAGTTAGTACCAGGTGGCGGCAGCAGGTTTCCGATAGAACTGGTCATGGACTGAGCAGAACACACGATGACTACAAGCTCAGACTGCAGCTGACCTGGTTCTGACCATGGGCCACTCCAGCTGTGCAGTCTGGGGCCGATCTGACCTGCCCTGGGCCTCAGCGTCCCCTCTGTCACTTGGGATATTAGAAGTCGCATCCTCTCGGGGTGGCTATGAGGATTAGACAAAATGACATCGGTGAAGGGCACGGCTCGCAGCAAGCGCTCAACAAATGTTGGCCGTTGCTATCGTCATGAAACTCCAAAACCTCAAATCCAAAACCTGAGCGTCCCATGGCACTTCCCAGGATCGCGTGGGTCTGCTCCCTCCTTTCCAGCATCTGCCCCGACTCTGCTCCAAGTCTCCCCTCTCCCCCCATTGTCATGGCGCATCAGTCCATAAATATTTAAACAACATGTCATCGGATTATTATAACATATGATCTATAGCACTGATGTGCTGCAGTTCTGCGCATTTGGGCTTCGTTTTCAGAATATCGAGACATAAAATATTTATGTATTTAGCCAACCACGAGATCTCACATTCTGTCTCAAAATGCTGGGTGGCGGCGAGATGCGGAGCTGAGACGCAACGTGTGAAGGGGATGCCTTATTCTCACGTCGGTTCCTGGGGCATCTGGATTGTTTCTGGTTCATTCCAGGGCCTGTGAACGGTGGCTGGCGGGGTTTGCCACAGCAAGCAGAGGACCGGGACCAAAAGACGCCATCAAAATGCAGGGAGAGTTCAAACCACAAGGCACTGTGTCATTTTCATTTGGTGTCTCACAGGCCCACACGTAGTAGGTGCTCAGTAAACGTCCACAGGGAAATGAAGTCACCTGTAGCCCACAGCACCACCGGATGGGCTGGCACCCAGCGGGATTCAGTAATATCTGCTCTTCTGTTTCATTCTATCCCCAGTGTCCAGCACCAGCCCAGGCACAGAGTAGGACCCAGCAAATGTTGCCGGTGAACAGCAATGGAAGGAATAAACGCATGACCAGAGAAATCACTTAATTAGCTAATAAATTAATGAGGGATAATGACTCCCTGTCTGCTGGTCCGGATTACACAGTGTGAGACCTTCCTCCTGAGAAATACAGGCTCTCCAGTAACCCGTAGTGGATAGGCAAAGGGGTTTTTCTGGGTAATTAAATATCTCGATTGCTAACATTAGCACATCACAGTGACCATATGTCCCAGAATTTTCAGCACTGTGCAATTTCAAAGATGCCGCCCCGTAAGCCATTCGAGCATCCAGGAACTTCTTACATACTAGCGACCAAACGGCATCTTCCAAACAGCCTCTCCTGTCCCCAAATGTCACTAAAATGCTTTTACAGACCACAGCCCTTTTGAAAGTTTGGAAATTGTGGTCATCACATACCTAACTGATAGATGGGTGATATCTGAAGGCCTGGGATATCATAAAAGCATATGCAAACAAAAGTTGCTAGCTTGGAGTAAAAGTATTTTCTTTGCATAGTTCCCAAATGCCGTGCTGCCACCATCAAGAGTGGGCAGCTCTCACCCCTGTCCCCAGCCTCTGCACAGACAAAAATCCAGTCCTCGTTTCCTCTTGGGTGAGCTGAGAAGGCTGGCATTTAAATCAAACACAAAAGGCCGCTAAAATTCCTGGGGGAGATGAACAAAGGAAATGCACACACACTGACTCAGGCGCACCAAGCCCACACTTGAGATCCTGGTGTAACTAATTCGACTGGACTCGGCAGGACCCGCCAAACGAATGGGTGGGCTCCCTGTCTGTCTGCCATGTGGTCCCCAATGGTCCCGCCATCTGGGCACCCACCCTGGTAGCCCGTCAAGGCCACACCAGCTAGGGATCACTTCCGCTTTCAACCCACAACTCCTCATTTTCTAGGCTGGGTGGATTCTGGGGTCACTTGGGAGAGTTAAACACCTCCTTTTCCCTAAGCAACCCTCAAAAGATACACCCTCTAAAAAAAAAAAAAAGTACGCTTGATAGAAAATGTAACTTGAAGACATGTACCCACCCCTTCCACCCAAAGCCACTCCTATCCAGGCATCAGGAGCCCCCCTCTGCAGGAAAGGAGCAAAGGAAGGGAGCTTGATAACGCTGGGAGGTACAAGCCCTTCTATAAGCCTAGGCTCCTCCCTTAGAATAATTTGAGTCTGTCTCTAAGAAACCTTCTCTGGACAGAGAAAGGGCAGGTGGGCGCAACTCAGCCCTTCACTGCCCACTGGGAGAAGCAATGTTTGCTAACAGATTCAGTAAGTTCACACAGACATTCTTCAAGGATCCTGCCCCTTGCCCACTTGAAACTTTCCGTTCATTCAGTAAATATTAACTGAGCACCTACTATGTGCCAGGCACCGTGCTCGGCACTGAGGACCCAGCGGTGGTCCGCAGACAAGTCTTATCCTCACGGAGCTTAAGTTCTAGTCCGGGAGGGAGATAACAAACATACGGAATCAGGAAGAGGTAAGGGTCCTGAAGAAAAGTAAGGCCAAGGCAGGGAATGGGGAGTGAACGAGTGAGGGACTAATTTCAATAGGATGGCGATAACAGGGCCTCTTTGGAGAAGTGACTTTTGTGGTGTCCTGAATGAAGGCTGGGGGCAAGTCATGGGAACAGTTGGGGGGGGGGATTTCAGGAAGAGGGGACAGAGGGGAGTATATGCTTGACATGTCTGAGGAAAGGTAAGGAGGTCACATGGCTGGAGCGGAGTAAGCAAGAGAAAGACTATTAAGAAGTGAGGTGCGGAGTAGCAGGAGCCCCTCTGTTCTTGCAAGAAAGACCAAATCTCCCCCAGATCCCCGCAGGCCTGGGCAGCCTCTTCTCCCACCATTTGCTCCTTGGTACATGCTGTTCCTTCCAGCTGCCTGGGAGGCCCTCGCCCAGGCCCTGCGCCTGGGCACCAGCTCACAGCCCATACGATAGGCATTTCCAGACAGCAGCCTCTGCCCTCCTACCCTACAGACCAGACCCCGATGTGGCGGCAATTAATTATGCAGCATACATCCTAGATTCTCTGAGTCTGTTTCTTTGTCCATGAAATGGGCATAATGATACCTGCATCAGGGAACTTCTGGGAGGATGAAGGGAGCTAATCCACGTGAGGGGTTAGAACGGAATGTAATACACGTAAGTGCCTGGTACAAAGAATCCACTGAAGGGGTCAAAAGCTGAGGAAGTGGCAGAAGTTCCCGGCTTCACACTGCTGGGGGGCTGCCCACTGCCCAGGACCCCAGTCTTGCTCCCAGCTCCCCATCCCGCAGCCCCACCCACCCACTCACCCGGTGGTCCACTGGCCTTTCACCCCAGCCCTCTCTGACCTCCCGGCCTCCCAACGCCCAGCGTGCTGGGCAAACGTCGTGCTTCCCTCAAGGCCTGCTCAGAGGCCCCTCCCTCCTGGAAAGCTCTCCTGCTCCCCCGGGGAGTGAGTCCCAGGAGACGTCTACTGGAAGCACCCACAGGGGTTTGTGACACAACTCCTGTCCTCACCAAGTGGTGAGAGGCTGTGGGGTGGGGCCCTGAGAGGGTCTCTGGGCCAGCTCCCAGAATAACACCTGACCCACAAGGCTGGGAGGTATTTCTCCAACGAATGAGTGAACGGCTGGCCGCATACCGGCCAGCGCGGGCGTATCTGGTTAACCAAACAGAGTCCACTCCACCCACACAACTGTGAACGGGTCTGTGTTTCTGCATCGGACTGTGCACGCAGCCCAGGCCCGCGCTCCGTGACCAGAGACTTGGCCTGACAGGTGGGAGAGGGTCCTGATCAGCAAGGACCTTGGAAGCTGGTCACAGCCTCCCCAGGCCTCAGTCTCCCCATCTGTAAAGTGAGAGGTTTTCCTGCCTATATTTTTAAGCATCAGAACTTTGTAAAAATTTTTTCCTCATGACGTAAAATTAACCATTTTAGCGTGAGCCATTCGGTGGCGTTTAGCACATTCACAAAATTTTCATCACCTGAAGGGAAACCCCGTACCCATGAAACGGTTGCCCCTCATGCCTCCCTCAGCCCCTGGTAACCACCAGGCTGTTTTCTGTCTCCACAGACTTACAGATGATGGATATTTCATATCAGAACCTTTTCTTAAAATGACTCCCGTGCAAACCCTCCGTCTGTAAAACACGTAACAGGCTTAGTGCTGTGGGAAGACAGGGTTAGGTCCGCCCTGTCCCCAGCTAGCGTCCCTCACTCTTGGTGACCTTCCAGGGAAGGCTTTCATCCCAGGCCCCTTCCTTTTGACAATTCTAGTCCTAAAGTTGGGTTTCTAAGGCAAATCACGCCCCCCCAAACAGTGTCCAAGAATCAAGGGCCTCGAGCCTGGTGCTACTGGCCCGTTTTCCAGGTGAGGGAGTAGAGGGGCTGGATTCCAAGGGGGCTCCAGCGCCCGCTGATGCTCCCCTCTCACCACACACACCACGGTGGGGTCTCAGGCGTGAGGAGCTGGGCAAATGCCCACAGAAGCTGCCTCAGGAAGGGCGGCCACTTCCGTGGGACCTCGCCTCTCCCTCAGGGACAACAAGCCAGCCTGACAGAACCCCACCGGCTTAGGAGGGAGCGCCGACTGGGCAGGGCCGACCCTCCAGAAGGACTCTGCCTGCCTGCTTCTCCCCGAGAACTACCTGCCCCCAGGCCCGGGTCTGTGACAGCCGCTTCTGTCAGCACAGACCTCGGATGGGGCCGAGGCTGTGTAAATAATTAACAAAACATCTGCCTCGCTTAGTAACACACTGTGGCTGACACCGCTCTCGGGGCCTCCCGAGACCCTCCAGCTCCAAGAGGACGCGTCCGAACCTTAGAAGGCTCCCTTTCCGAGCCGCGGGGGGCGCGGGTGGAGTGGAGCACAAAACACTGATTTCTAAATGGTTTCCTGAGCCGCCCAGGGCACCCTGACTTACATCCCGCCTTGTTCTACCAAAAGGCCGTGTCTCTTCCCAGAGCTGTTTTGAGGGTCCCGGTCCCAGGACTGAGCTGTAGTGGCACCTGGAAGAGATCCTAACACTGCTTTCAGCCCGATTTAGGGCCTCAATATGCTGGGGCGCCGAAAATGCTCTCGGCAGGGGAACGACCTTTCGGGCCCGGTAACCCTGGGCAGGTCCTTAATAATCACACAGTTTCTTCACCTCCCATAAAATCCCAGGCAGTGAGCACCAAGCACTTCCGGGGGGCTACCCATGTGCGGAGGGTTTTATACCCATTATTTCCTGTAGTTCTTCCCTCAAACATTTGAGGTCACAATATTGTCTGTTTTCCAGATGGGGAAACTGAGGCTCGGAGAGGTGAATGACTTGCTCTGAGACGCCCACCTCACTCCATCTGGTGCCAAAGCTCAAGTTCTTAATGTGATTGTGGGTTAGCGCCTTCCTCTCCACGGGCCTCAGTTTCCATTCTGTAAACTGGGCGTGTGGCTCTTCTCTGGATGGTGAGCCTACTGGATTTCTCAGGGGCAGCGTGGACTCATCAGAGCTGAAGGTCATTTGCAGGGTAACCTGCTGCAGATCTCCTCCTGACAACTCCCCAGTTTCAAAGACTTTGGGGACAACAAGGAACGAGAGAGGGCCGGCCTTGGGAAGAGGGGTCGTGGACAAATTCCAACTCAGCCACTCACCTGCAGGGAGGGACTCACCCCATTTCCTCAACTACAACTTGGGGACTTTGGGGAGTTCTCTTCTAAGGCGCCAGCTCTGTTAGCCAAGGTCAAGCACTGCCCCTCCCCCAGCCTAATTTTGAAGTGTGAGGCTTAAACAACTCAAGGAAATGCAGCATGGCAGGCTCTCAATGGCAGCTTCCCTCCCCCTTCCCTCGCAGAAATTCCTTCACACTCTATGGAATTCCTACATAAAGCCCCTTTTTCTTTTCTATGAGGTCACCATCACGCAGATGTCGAAGAGAAAGAAAGAAAGGCTCCATGTGGATCAAGGCCCTTGGAACTGAATGCATTTTAGATCCTGGCTGCGTCACCTTTCAATTCTGCAGGCCCCTCACTCGCCTGCCCCCAGAGCCCAGCCAAAGTGCTGGTCGGGTTTGGGGTGCGGCGATCCTGCTGGTGGATGCCAAGAGGCCTGGCCAGAAGACTGGGCCTTTGCCACCAGACCACCCGAGCAGTCGTCTGTGGAAAAATCCAGAATTGGAGACAACACAGCAGAGGCTGTGTATGTGGGTCTGTTTCCACACAAGCAAGTCTGTTAGAGGGACAGATGTCAAAATGCTAGATCACACTCCACGGTCAAGTTCCCAAATTGAACGTCACAGGAAATTACACCACCAACTGATTTGCCCCAATGTCCACTCCTGTCTGGAAGCTGAGTCTGAGAAGGCTGTTGCTTTAGTTCAGTTTGGGGCCAAAGGAAGGGGCTATGAGTATGTCACCCAGCTCAGACAGGAATGGGTGAAGCCACTGACTGACCTGATTTTTTCTTTTTAAAATAAAACATTTTTGGGGCACCTGGCTGGCTCAGTCGGTGGGGCACCTGACTCTTGATCTTGGGGTCATGAGTTCAAGCCCCACAGTGGGCACTGAGGTCACTTAAAATAAAGACATAAATAAAAGGCTAAAAAAATAAGTAAATAAAAAATAAAACGTTTTCCCGGAAGGCCATCTTGTCACTACCCGAGAGTCAGACATAAGATGGCCAATACCAAAAACTCCACCGAGGATCTTCAGCCAATCCTGGTCATCTACCACCCACCCGTTTTGAAGCAATGTCACAGACACCCAGTGGGAGACCACTCCGGATGACCTTCCCACAAATACTCCAGGAGCACCCTTGCTCCCCAAAGCTGCACGTTCCGGTCGCCAGCATTCTGGCAACCATCCGAAGTGATAGTCAAGGCAAGGTCCACGGGTTATGTGCCCACCGCTTCCTAAGAATGACATCAGCAAAAAATAAATAAATAAATAAATAAATAAATAAATAAATAAAGATAAAAATGTAGAAACAAGGACTATTTTTACCTCCCCAAATCACAGGCCAGACGGGAGAGAAATCCATTGATGCCAGAAATGTGGCTGAGCCTTTACACGAGATCTATTATTTCACACCTTAAATTAACGCATCTCGAAGCAATTTGCAAATGTTCATCAATTTGCAGAGCATACTCGGGAGGGAGAGAAATACCTTTTCCTTCCAACATCAAAGGACCCTTGCAGGGGCGCAGCACACCCCCAAACCACACCGGTCCTCACACACAACATTCCTTTCAAGAACCACGTTGTAGAAACCGTGATAAGAATGGAAATGAACGAGTTAGAGAGACAGGCACGGGGCTGAAACGGCAAGTGACAAGAAGCCTATGTAGAGATGATCCTGTTGTCAGATACTCCGAATGGGGAGTCTGGGCCCTGGAGGTAACTCGCCATCACCAGGGGTCGGAACAGGGGCTCTTCGTGAGGGCAGCGCCCCAGAGGGCTTCCTCCTCACACAAGCCTGGAGATGCCAACCCGCATTTAATCTTGGATGACTTACCAGGGTCTTCCACTCTCCCCCCTCTAACTCGCTTGCTTGGTCTGACCCGGGAAGAGGAAGGGGATAGTCTTCTCTTTTTGACAATTGTTTTGACACTTCCCTTCTGAAACCAATCTTTGGCACTTCATGAGGAAAGAAAAAAATGTGAACTGCGAGCCCTTTCTATCTGACCGTCCTGGCCCTGGGCGTGGGTCCTCCACAGCAGAGGGGCAGGAGCGGACAAGGAAGGAGGGCAACCCCTTCAGGAAGGCCTCTGCTGGAAGCCTGCTGAGGAACCCAGCCCCAAAGGACCTGGAATACAGTGACCATGACTTTCCAGGTCCAGTGGGAAGACGGCAGGCTCTGCTCAGACAGGCCTGAGTTGAACCCCAGGGTCAACCGCATAGCAGTCCGTAGTCCTTGGTACATGATTTCATCTCTCCGTGTCTCCAGTCTCCTCACCTATAAAATGGGCGCCATGATAGCTCCCGTCTGCGCGTTGCTGAGTGGACTGAGTGAATGCAGGCACTTAAAAGCTTCTGGTACCACGCCTGGCACGTAGTATACTCTCAATAAATGGTGGCCATTAGTTGTGGCGCTACTTTCATAAAATAATGCCTGGCATTTCATTTCTCTGAGCCTCAGTTATGTCATCTGTAAAATGGAGATGACAACCCCCTACCTCGTGGGGTAGATGAAAGGAGCAGATGTGTGTGACAGCACTGAGCACCCTGTCTGTGCACCTTCAGAAGTGTCACACACACACACACACACACACACACACCCCGCTGCAGAGCACAGGCTTGAAGTCAAGCATGTGACAGGATTCTGCCTCAACCTCCTCACAGCAGTCCCAGGACACAGGCTGGATGTCCCTGTCTCTCAGCACAGGAGGTGCTCCCTAAACATGCCTTCCCTTCCCTTTCCCTGCTCCCTCCTTGCTCAGAGCCACTGGAAATGCCACCTGGCAAAGCCAGGAGCTTCGATTCTTGAAACCTGAACAATCTAAATGGCCCAAAGCCCAGACCAACCTGGGCCATTGCTTCAGTCTGAGACTTTTATTTTCTGAAGACAGAAACTACTTTTTAGTCATTTCCGAAGCAGACGGGACGGCAGAGGCTGACAAACCACAGGGACCATTTTAAATCCTGGGCCTTTTCTTCTGGGAAGTTAGGCAAGAACCTTCCCAAATGTTTGCCCGTGGGGCTCTCTGCCAGGGAGTGACTCATCCACAGCTCCCCACAGGCATATTTTATTTGGGGGTGGGGGATGGAGGGAGGGCCTGGCCTTGAGGGGAGAAGGAGAGGCAGCATTTCCAGCAAACCCAGAAGGTGTTTTTTTTTTTTTCCTTCATTTTTTTAGGACAAAAAAGAAAAAGAATGTGGATCTTTTTTGTTTCCTTCCAGGTTTTGTTTGCTGAAAGAAGACGTCCAAAGTTCACTCGGTAAGCTGCTGCATCGGGAACTGGCGCTTCCAGCCGGCTCCGCATCCCTTTCAATGAAATTCTTCTTCCATTAACACCACGATTTTTAAATGTGCCTCCAAGATTTGCCTGCGCACGACATTTTCCCCTCAGAAAGGCAAGTTGAGTTTTGAAAATTCAGGGGGAACGAGGGAGCTCAGTGTTTCTAAAGTTGGCCTTAAAGCAATTAAGACTTTTGACGGCATAGATTGTCAACATTTATAAAGCCCCCCCCAAAAAACCCTCCATCAAAGCTGCAGGACAGACCTTGGAAACCAGTGTCCCAAGCCTGCTGTGATCAATTTGTTACTGTCTTGGGGGCTCATGCTTGGAGCCCAGGCTCAACAAATGAATAAGCCAGATGAATATCTGTCTACTTAGCAGAGCAGGCAGAGAGAGACCCTCAGATACACAGACAAGTGTCCTGGGACCCCTGGCCTTCCCAGGGTCAGCCTCCCCCTTTCCCCCCTGGCCTGGGGGAAAGGTTATAATCTGCCAGGGCCACACAGGGACAGGAACGAAGCCAAGAGACCCAGAGGGGTATTGACGAAGAACTGAACACGAGTCCTGTACTACCAGGCGAAGGCCCACCAGAGCCGCAGCCCAGCCTGAGCATCCTGGAGCCCCTCAAAGGGTCCTGCCAGCGGGCCCCACCAAGGCCTGGCTCGGAGGCCTCCCCCTCTGCCAGGCCCAGCCTGGCTCTGCGGGGCTGACCTCAGCCCTCAGTCACCACACAAGGTCCAGGACCCACCGGGTGCCCACCCCTGGCCTACTTCTCTCCATGGGCTCCCTGGCATCCGGGCCAGGGGCGGACACATCATACAAGATCCCTGGTGGGTGCAAGGGGGACCCTCCGCCACCGTAATAAACACACTCACGCTCCTGGACACAAAACACTCTTTTGCAGGAGTACAAGTACACTTTTGTCCTCGAAGACTCCGAGATACACAGTTTGTCCTGTGAACACTCACCCACGTGCGCACACATAGTCCCTGAACCCGCACAACTCCTAGAGAAAAATGGGATCCCACGTGAAGCGCTTGGCACACTCCCTGGCAAATAGTAAACAATAAATGGATACAATAAACGGATACACGGGAGCCATGCCCGTGTCCCCCGCACTCACTCACCGCAAACCACACAACCCAGACCCTCCGACGTGCACACGCACCGCGTCCGCCACAGCACGCACACACTCGGGCGCAACCCCGCGGGACACACAGACACACGCCGCCCACGCACGCTCGGACGCACGGCCGCCGACACACGGAGACTCGCTGGTTCACTCGCGCCCCGGCCTCCCGCGTACACCCTCGCCCGCGGTCCCCCGCCGAGTCGCAGACGCGCGCGCGGGCACGCGCACCCCCTCGGCCCGGCTGTGGGTGACGGCCCCGCCGCCCGGCCCCCGCCCCTTCCCCGGCCCGGTCCTGCCAGGCCCCGGCCCCAGGCCACTCACCGGCGCGCGGGCGGCTCGGCTGCCGGCGGGAGGAGCGGCGCGCGGCCCGGCGGGCGGCCGGCCGGAGAGGAGGGTCCCACACGAGTCGGCGGCGCCGCGGCCGCACGCCCGTCCGTTCGGTTCCGCCGCCGCCTGCGCGGGCCCGCGCGCGCTCCCGCCCCTCCCCACCGCGGGGCCGCGCCGCCCCCTGCGCTCGTGCGCGCTGCCGCCACGCTGGCCTGGGGGGCGCCCGGCGGCTACCGCCTGGCGCCCGCACCCCTCCGCGCGCCGGAGCCCCTCAGACCGCGAGTGATCCGCCCAGCCGAGCTCCCCCCCCCCCGATTTCAAAGATGGGGAAACTGAGGCCCAAACTCTCACAGAGAGTGTGGCCCAGCAAACTCCCCCATACCCCTTCTCGGGTTCTAGACACTTAGGATTAGGGTCCGAAGTCAGCGAACTCGTGGACCCCTCCCCCGCATCCTTGGGGACCCATCTACTAACATTGCTCCCTTCACGGCCCCGGTCATACTGGCCAATCAGCGCTTATTGTGTGCCTACTGAATGCAGGCACATATTCAGAAGTAGGCTCCAAGGGTATCTCCATATGGTGAAAGTGCTGCTCCCTGCCCTCAAAGTGCCAGAATCTCCTCATTTGGAGCTCCCCAAATCCTGTGGACCCCAAGATATTAAGAGTCAATGTGCAGAGGTTTCTGGAAGGCTCTACTAATGAATGCTTAATACTCCCTCTAAGGAAAGAGTCTCCATGGGGCCCCAAAGGCTGCAGCTCAGTTCCCTGCCTCACTTCCTAAGGGAACCCGCACCCCCCCCCTCCCAAGAAGGGACGCACTTGGCTCACACAGTTCCTGTTTCCACACTGGCTGCTTCTCCTCCACAGGCAGAACTGTGCCGTGTTCCCCCAGGAAGACTGGACCAGGGACTGACACTGACCACCTGCCAGCTGTCCAGCTTGGTCACAGCACTGTGCTGGGCATAGAGAGGTTACCCCAGCACTCCACCTGGCTGTGATCTATAACGATAATGACACCAATTGAATACCCACTGTGTGCCGGACTCACAACCGCACAGCCATTCTCTGAAGGAGGCATTATGCCACTTCCATGCCCATTTTACAGGTGTGACAAATGAGGCTTAGAACAGAAGCTGAGAGAAAAATTCTCTTGCTCGAAGTCACCCAGATGATAAGTGGTTGAGTAGGTAGCTGGACCACAGACTGTCTAATTCCAGTGCCTGTGTGCCTAATCTAGGCAGCCCTACCTCATGAACGCATAGCTCTGGGCTGCTGCTATAAGAGGGGACAGGTGGGGAAGCAGCTGGCCCTGAGGACCCAGCCCAGTCCCAGCCCTTCCACAAACCAACAGGGATAGAATGGGTCATTCCGCACATCGGTTAGCTGTTCAGTTGGGGACCCACTTACAGTCTCACTTCACGTGAACATGCATCGCAATAAATATCAGATAGATTGAAGAGCTAACTATAAGAAATAAGCATTGCAAAAAGCAATAGAAATAAATAGAAGTTCTGGGACAGTGTGTTGCAGTGTTACTAGCAGATCAGGGATATTGACCATATCAATGCAGCAAACATTAGTTTCTTCATTCAATCACCCGACACACATCTGTGAGCACCTTATATGGGTCACGTACTATTCTAGGCACTGGGATATGGTTGTGAACGAAATAGAGCCCTGACTCTCTTGGGGCTTCAATCTGGGGGTGGGGTGTGTGGGGAAGCAATTGCAAATATCTGGCACGGTTGAGGTTAATAAGTTTGATGCAGAAAATAAAACAAGGAAGGGATAGGAGAGCCCAGGGGTGCTTTTTCATAGAGGGTGCTGGAAGAAGGCCTCTCTGATGAGGTGATATTTGAGCAGAGGAGAAGTGATGAGAGGTCTTCTGTATGTAGGACAGGTCCCAGGTTCCAAGAACAGTCCTGGTAAGCTGCAGAGCAAGAACTTGAAATTCCCCTTTGAAGGAAATTTTAAGAGCAGTGCCAGACCACCAGGAAGACAAGCACTGGGACCACTGCAGTTTGCAAAGCCCTACCCCAGCGTCATGGAACCCCTTTAACATGTACTTCTAATATCCTCATTTTCCAGTGAGGAAACTGAGGCTCAGAGAGGTCAAGCAACTTGCCCCAGGTCACACAGTACACCTCTTTGCAATCAGCAGAGATAGGTCGGACTACAGGCAAGCTGACACTAAGGCTGAGTGTTGGGGAATAAAGAAGGCTCGTGGACCCCTCCTTCCTGCCCTCTTGGACTCTAATTCAGGAGCTGGCAGGGTGGACCATTCACTGCTTTCCTGGCCTTTCTCCTCCTCACCCACTTCCTTCCCTCTGGCCTGGTCCCAGCCCCAGGTGATATGCAGGGGGAAATAAGTCAGGTCAAGCTCAGCCCAGAGACCCTGCAAATTCCCTGCACTACCCCCACTACCCAGGCCAGGGTAGGGGGTAGAGGGAAAAGGGTGCAACCTGAGCCCCATTCAACTTTTGTTTTTAACTCAAAGGATTTTTCAGCGAGTCCCCAAATGAGTCACCATGAAGAGGTGCTTCACGAAATGACTCCCAGAATTAGAATCAACATCTCCCTGAGCACGCGGCCTGACACTTCCTCCCACAGTGGCACTTGTGAATCTAGTCTGGGAGAAAGGCTCTCTCTGTTCACCCCCAAGAGTTTCAGGATTAAGCCCGTGTCGTTTCATTATTTCTCTGCATTAGGGGAAGAGAAGCTACTATTGGCGGCACCTTCCCTGCACCCAGCTCTGCATGAGGCATTTCATTCTCCCAGCATCCCTCGAGATGGGGGTCATGTTTCTGTTTTACAGTTGAAGCAGCTGAGGGTCAGAGTAGTCAAGTAGTTTGAACACAGCTAGGATTTGAACCTGGGTTTGCCGTTGTCGTTGTCATCAGTATTGGGGGAGGGAGCAGTGGGGCACGAGAGGAGGCATGAAAGACTAGAATCAGACCAGGCCCTTTGGACAAAACGTCGTCTTGCCTGCTTCCCGATGATGGGTTTTTTTTTGTGGGGGGATGGTCTCAGTTTTCCCAGGAAGTCTCATTTCTGCTTATTGTCTGGGCGGGTTTGTTATTAACAACATCCCTTTTCAGTCCAAAAGTATCCTGGTCCGGGTGATCAACTTTAGGGTCACCCTGGCTGTGTGCAAAGGTCGCTGTATTAGGGTTTCAATTTTTACATTATATTCAATACAAAATGGGGGCCTCTTGTCTGAGAGGCCTTCTCCACGTCCTGATGGCTGTGTATCCAACTGAGCGTTTATGGAGCTTTCCAAGATCAGCAAACCCAGCTGGCTGGGGAAAGAGTCAGGGCTGTGTGTCAGGACTCCCTCCCTCCCACCCCAGCTCTGCCATGTACTCCCTATGTGACCCTGGGCCAGTTCCCCAGCTGGCAAAGTGAGGATCTCAAAGCCCTGTCAACTTTGACCTTCTAGGGTTTCCCATTGCCCAATGAATGCTGGGAAATCAACTAACCATTTCGGTGAGGACCAGGAATGCAGGGAGCCTCCCTCCCCTCCACTCCATCGTATGGTTCACTTTTTTAAACAGCATACCTCATTTTGAGCTATTTTAACTTTTAAAACATTTATTTATTTTTTGAACAGCTGATACGCACAGCTCAAAATTCAAAAGTTGCCAGAAAGATATGTGGGGAAAAGTTTCCTTTCTTCCTTTCCCCTCCAGCTACCTCCTTCTTTTCCCTTGAGGGAACCAAAATTGCCAAACACACTGTTCCCAGTGTTTTCTATGAGGGTAAATATATATATATGTGTGTGTGTGTGTGTGTGTGTGTTTTCTCATTTTTTTGTACAAATGATGGTAACTGGTCCACACTGCTCTATACCTGGTATTTTCTTCACTGCTTGGCCTCCACCTCCTACCACTTCATTAAGAGCTGCTTCCTTTTTTATGACTGCATAGTATTCTAAAATATTTGCATTTAATCCCCATTAAGTGGCACTTGCTCTGTGTACCAATCTAAACACTGTGGGAAATAACAGAAGTTTCAGCCATGGCTCCGGCTCTCAGGAACTTACAGTCTGGTTGAGAGACAAGCAAAACAGAAAATACTGGAGGTACAAAGAAGAACAATTTCTCTACTGGCCCCCAAGTTCATTTGTGAGGTGTGCCTTTGGGGCTAATTTTTTTCCAGCTCCAGGTATCTTTAGGGGCTGTTGAAGGAACCCAGGCATGGGTTCTTTTGAGACTTGAAAACTCAGCAGTGCAAGTTCAGGCTATCTACTTCTTCCTTCTGGGCCTCAGTTTGCTCACCTGTAAAATGCAGGCAGTCGACCTCTGCAGGATTGTGGTAGTCACAGGAGATCGTGTTTCTGAGAAGGCTTGGTGAAGAGTAAAACGCCATGCTTTGGGGCCAGAAGGTCTGGGGAGGCTAAGATGTCGCTGTAAGGAACCATATACTAGGTGCAGGGTATCATGGCTCTTTCTGCCCAGAGAGAAGCATCTTGTAAGCCTTTTGTGCTTTGCTGACCCCTGATAGGAGCGGTTACATAGTTATCTCCTTCCATCTTTGGCAGTGACAGTCACCAACTCTGGGTGTGCTGTGGGCTTGTCATGGTGGACCCCTCACCCAGAAGAGGCCTCGGAATGTGCAAACAGCGTAAGCTAACCATCTGAAATGAAGGCGCAGAGGGCCATTGGGGATTTTCAGTCCTACTTTCCATTACAGGTGGAACTGGTTCACAGCCAGCCCAGCCAGAGGCAGCGAGGCACGCAGTGATGTTGCCCCACCCCTGCACCTCCCTGGGTTCCCTCCACCACCCTCCGGTACTTGCCGTTTCCACGAACAAATTCAAGCGCCACTGACTCCTGATGAGTGCCAGGCATCCCAGCATCATTAATAACAGTGTCCCCTTTTGGTTCTCCAAAGTGACTTAGATCGGACAATCGATGATAAGGCCACCCCGTTAGTCATGTCAAATGGAAGAGTTATGGTCCGGGTGAAGAAGTCGATCATCGCCTCTGCCGGGGACTGGGTCGGGACCTTGTGTAATCCACGCAGCCGCTCTGTGACGTAGGCACCTCTGTCCCCGATGAGCACGCTTACAGATGAGGAAACGGATGCAGGTGGAAGTTAACCAGTTTGTCTAAAACAAAATTTAAGGAACCATCTGATGGGTCCACAGTCTGTGTTCCAGCTCACCGTGCTCAGAACTCAGTCGGCTGGGTCCTAGGCTGGCCATATTGCTCCCCCAGGCAGCCAGGCGTCCACTTGGCTTTGGGGGCCAAGGGAGGGGCCCCAACTGCCCTTCTGAAACTCCTAGAGCATGTGGCTAAGGTGAGCCACCTCTGGGCCTGAGCCCCCCCCCCCCCGCCCCCGCACGTCTGGCGGTGCTGGCCGCTCTCAGAGCAGAGGGAGGCAAGGGGCCCTCTGGATTTAGGGCCCATGACACCCTCCATCCGTCAAGACGTGAAAGGAGTGCTCCAAAGGAGGAGATGGGTATTTGGTTGTCGCATTTCTCAGCCCTGCCCCCGGTTTTCTGGGAACAGGTGTAATTTTTCCAGGCATCAGGACATGCCAGGCTGGTCTTGGGGACAAGAAGAGGAGGAACCAGATGGAGCCTGGAGACTGGCAAACGAGAATGGGAGCAAGGAGGAAGAGGGCAGGGGCAGGGAGCCAGAAAAGGGTTGATTATGTTTATTTGAGAAGATGCTTGCCAGGGTCCAGGCACAGCTACTCCCTCCCCCCTCCTCAAACCAGCCCTCTGTAGCAGGGATGGGAGCAGCAAGGGGCCAACCCATCACTGGGAAAGAAAATCCATTTTCCCTCATTGATAATATTCTGAGGGACCTGGTTCCAGGGTGGCCATTGCTGTTTTGGGGTGATTCCCTGAGGCAGGATGCACGGGGCGGGGGAGGAGCATGCCAGAGGAGAGGCAGTGAGTCTGGGAATTCCAACCCCCCCCCCCCAAGAAAGAGGCATGTGTGGGCACTGCTTGGCTCAAAACTGCAGGCTTTGGGCTTGGAGTTGAGTTGCTTTCATAGACCCCTGGGATAGGCCACCATGTTGACCCCATGCCTTCTGCCCAAAGCCAGTTGCCGAATACACAACCTGTCCCCCACACTCAGCCCCCCAGAGCTGGACTGGGGCCAAGGGGCTTGGCAGAAACCCAGCCTTGGAGCCAATCAGACCAGGGTTCAAAGCCTGGCTTGCCACCTACTAGCCATATGGCCATGAACCAGGGTCCCCGTTTCCTCAGTGGGCAATTGCAAGTGATGACATCTTTCTCACCGGCTCATGATTAGGTGAGGAGCCCAAGTCATCACCTGGCTGAAAATAATAGTCATATCAATTGTTAATCAGACTCAAAACCTAGCGCTTTACCTTTTGCATGTGTTGTTTCATTTCAGGATCCCAGCAAGCCCATGGAGCGGGTGCTGGTGTTATCCCCTTTCACAGATACCGATGCAGCTGACTATTTACTCAGTTTCTATACCTGACCGAAAAAGGCTCAGAGAAGTGAAGTGACTGGCCCAAGGTCACGCAGCTGGGGAGGGGGGGGATAGTGAAGCTGCAATTTATAATAGATATATGCAGATATATTGAGCGGGCACTGCTAGCCCCAGACTCTCATCGATACAATGAGCATATGATATCATGAGTCAGTTCCCACTTCTGGCAAATCCCATACGATATGCTTTTACCTAGAAAACAAAACAAAACAAAACCCCGATTTGTAGTGTTTGCCAATTTCCATGGTGTAAAGTACTCCCACCATGGCTGATATAAAACTACCGACAACAGTCTTCGCAATTCCCAAATATTTAACAACAAGCTCTTAAGAATCAGCTAGCGCCAGCCAGTGCGAACCTGGCTAGCACATCGCTGGCTCAATCCATCCCCCTCCCCAGGTTCTATAAAGGGGGGCTCTAGTCTCAGTGCCTTAAGACTCAATTTTCCTTTGCTAGGGAAGAAGGAAGGCAGCCAGTCTGCACTGAGTGCCTACTGTGTGCTAGGAACTATGCCACTGCACCCAAACCCAGGACCTCCTTTCGTCTTTCCAGCAACCCCTCAATGAAGGTATCAGGATCCCCGTTTAATAGGCGAGAAGAGTGAGGTCCCCCCAAAAGTAACATCCACTGGTCAAGGTCACCCAGAAAATAGATGGCAGAATCAAGATTCAAGCCTAGTCAGATCCTCCCTCCCTCCTTCCCTTCCCTTCCCTTCCCTTCCCTTCCCTTCCCTTCCTCTTTCCTTCCTTCCTTCCTTCCTTCCTTCCTTCCTTCCTTCCTTCCTTCCTTCCCTCCCTCCCTCCCCCCTTTCTTTCTTCCTCCCTTCCTTCCTTCCTCTCTCCCTCCCTTCTTCCCCTTCCTTCCCTCCTTTCTCTCTTTCTTTCTTGTCTCTTTCTTTCTTTCTTTTTTTCTTTCTTTCTTTCTTTCTCTCATTCTTTCCAAATTCTTTCCACTGAAGCAGGCTGTATCCAAGGAGGTCTGGGTCTGACATGAGCAAGTCCTGGTCCTTTTCTGAGTCTTCCTTATTCCATCCATAAGGAGAAGGAATTGGACAAATCAATATCTAATAATTGTTTCAGGCTTAAATGAATCACAATTTTAAGATTCCAAGTGGGTTCTTAGTGCAGATGGGGTGGGAGCTCACATGGATGGAATGAATGTGCCCCTGAAAGAAAGAACGGCCTGTGTTGACCAGGGACAGAGGCGGCAGGAAGGCCGTGCTGCCAGTCGTACCTGGGACACATGTACTCGCAGTCAGTGTGGTTGTGCATCCAACTTGGATTTGAACCCCAACCCCTCCACTTCCTGGGCTCACAGCTTCACCTCTGGTTGTTTTGGGTCCTGCTAGTAGTCTGCCCTGTTGTTCTGGAAGCCTAAAGGGGCAACAGAGGGTCCCCAGTGTGGAAACCTTTGCAGCAGGTAGAAGTGGCAAACTACCTCTTTCTTTACAAACTACCATGGCTCCTTTTCTCTAGCCCGCATCTCCCCAAGTGGATTTTAGCAAAAGCCAGAGCTCTTTGCTCCCTGGCCTGGAAACCCAGAGCAGCTGAAAGTGGAGGGGAAGGCCTGAGGTTTCTGTTTCCAGTGCAGGCCGAGCCAAGTCCCTCCTCCTCCCCAACCCCGCCCGTCTGGGCCCACCTCCCTCCGGCCCTCACCGGCTGGCGGGTCTTCTCAGGTTTCTGAAAGCCTGTGTTCCCAGAGGAGGCATTAAGGATGGAGGAATGCAGACCCGGGTGTGACGGTTGAGGGGCTGTGCAGAGAAGCAGTCTGGGGAGAGCCCCCCCACTCGGCCAGCTGCGCCCCAGCCCAGCCCCCACCGGGGAGGAGGAGAAAGGAAGCGGACAGGAAGCCTATCCTGCAGGCTCTCCGAGGAGTTCCTGTGCTCTGAGTTAAGAATTCTGGTGTGGGGAGGGGGTGGGGGGACTCCGGGAGGGCTCAGACCACTTGCAGGGAATGAAGGAACTGGTTAGTCTGGGGGCTCAAGACAACCGAGAACAGAGTCCTGGTCAAAGGTGCTTGTTGGCGACCGTGAGAGGGAATGCATGTTTACTGAGCAGCTATTGCTTTCCAGGCAGAGGACAGGCCTCTTCTTCACCCGCAGTGCCCAGCCCAGGACCCATCTCAGGGAGTCACATCCAAGGGAAAAACGAAGCAAGCAACCAGCCAGCAAATGCATGGGATTAAAAAAAGATGATCCGACCCAAACCCAGCTCCCAAACGGCTGCAAGGCAAAGCAGCTCTTGACCGAGCCCTTCCGGAACACCGGATATGGAGACGACCCTCAGCCAGTCCTGCAGGAAAACTTCCTGAAGCCAGCTCCAGAGGAGGCGGCAAGCCCCTTCTCCAAAGGTTGCTTCCCAGAGCTCCGTGGGGGGCCTCTCTCTTCACCTCTGTCTCTCCTTGATTTCTGCGTGGCCTCTAGTAACCAGGGGGTCATGGATTCTGCTTGCCTCGGGTCGCCCTGGTTTCCCGTGCATATCACTAACAGCGCCCCCTTGCATGCTCAAGAGGGTCCAGGGAGGCCAGTAAATAATAAGGCTTTCCTCCACACTCTTTGCTGACCTCCAGCTTCAGCCAAGGCCCTGTGGCCGGCCGAGCAGACTTGCAAGCACAGGACACCCTTGGAAGGCGAGGAAGGGAGCACTTTTATTGTCTTGTGCACCACAGAGTCTTCTCGTTTGTTCCATACAGTATTGACCTCACGGATCAGTCTACTTTCTCTCGATGAGAAAATGAAGGCCCAGAGCTTAATACTTGCTCAAGGTCAAACACCCAGTATATCCCAAAGTGGAGACTCAAACTCAGCTCTGCCTGAGTTCAAACCCTATATGTTTCCCACGACACTGAATAGAGTGACCAGCAGGAGAGGATCAGCTTGGCACACCCTTAATTTCCAACAGAGGAATGAAGAAGCTCCCTCATGCTACATACAGAGACTCAAAGGCCCAGAGAGTGTTGGGGCCTTCCTCAAGATCACCCAGCGCATAAGCAGCAGAGCTTGGGCTAGAACTAGGCCTCTTAATCCCAAAACATCCCCGAGATCTTCCTGAGCCGACAAGAAGGCTTGGTGCTACTCTGGGAGAAAGCCTGGGTCACCAGTGTTTCCACCTCTTCCTGTGTTGGTCCCACCCGTACCACTAAGTGTCTGTCTTAGTTTCCTTGTCCAACAGACTCTAGAGGCCCCGAGGGAGCTCTTCTCCTGGCCTGCCCTTGCTGGCCCCTCTCCCAGAGAAAGGAGCGTGCATCCAGACCTCAAGCAACCCCACGGCCCCAAGGAGGTGTCATAGGCCTGAAGTGGGAGTAGTATTCAGACCCTGGGAGCTCTCGCTGCAGTGCCCACATGTCAGAGTCTCCAGTGTGGAATGCCATATCAGAGGTGTTCTGACCATGTCACCCAAACTTAGTTTGGTATTTAAGACCCTCTCTTTTCCATCCTCTCCCCCGTACGTATCCCATGTTCTAGCCATCCGGTTCTAAGCGTACCCTGCTTTTTCTAGTCATCAGGCCTTCACACATGCTGTTCCCTCTGCCTGGAGTGCCCTTTCTCCACCTGGCTGAAGAACTCTTATTCATCTGTCAGGATCCACATCAAATGCCCCTTCCCAGGGCATTAATAATCACACTGATGGGTCCTATGGATTACTTACAACAAGTGTCCCTTCTGATTGGCCAGTGACAAGCAGGTTTTTAAAGATTTAGATTCTCCCCCAGCCTATCCCTCTGTAAAGTCTTCCCTGGCCCTAAACAGGGTCATCCTTCTGTCTCCCAGGGTCCCTGTACGTCCCTCTGCTGCAGCCCTTCTCCCACTGGCCTGCATGGTTCTGCGTCCTCCCTAGATGGCAAGTTCCTGGAGGGCAGGACCCCTGACTGGTCTTCGTGGCATCCCCAGAGCTACACCAGGGCCCAAGTGGCCATGCTCGCACTTCGGGTACAAGTGTTGATCCTTGGTGGTGACTGCTGGGAGCTGGAGGTACACCAGGACACCTCGAATAGCCCCTATTTCTGATAGGAGGTGAATCCTATGAGCTCTCACATCCGGTGTGCTCTCACAGCAGCTCACCCCTTCTAGCTGACAAGTATTGGTCCCACTTTACAGATGGAGAAACCAAAGAATTTCAAGCCTCCTTGCATGCTGTTGAGCATGCAAGGGGGCTTACTTACTAAGCCCCCTTGTAAGTAAGTGATGAGTAAGTTAAGTGATGAGCCTGAGATTTTTACCTTGGTCTCAGCCAAAGCGCTGCTCTTGCCCTGCAGTCTCTGAATCCCAAGCAACCTTGCTTGGGCGAGAGCAGTCTCAGCCTTGGGGATTCTCCCCAGCCTGCCAGACCCACGTGCAGAATAGCAGGGAGCTGATGAGCACAGACTCGCTCACCCCACCTGCAGTGGCCCCAGGCT
Organism: Ursus americanus; assembly: GCF_024610735.1. Classification (NCBI taxonomy): domain Eukaryota; kingdom Metazoa; phylum Chordata; class Mammalia; order Carnivora; family Ursidae; genus Ursus; species Ursus americanus. The sequence goes on from NC_142144.1 coordinate 10,697,717, forward strand.
AGGGGGGCCACATAAGTGGGACAGACCCTTTGCCCTGAGCCCCCCTTTACAAGCCTCTAGGTCAAGCCTGGCCTTTGGCTGCCCTTGGCATAAAGTCCAGATAAGGATTCTAGGAAGCAGTTCTACAAAAGATGCGGGGCTTTCCAGGATGAACCAAAGAGACAAGACACAAATGACCCTCCCTCAGGGTCACATTTGCACTGACTACTTAGAAAATCCTTTCTGTCCCAGATGCCACCCACATGTCCAACTCTCTCTGTTGCTCTCAAGCGGACTTCAAGGTGGCTTGGTGGAACCAGCCCCAAGCCTTGAGCCATGAGATCTGGCTTCAAATCCTGACCCCAGTGTTTAACTTGCCCTATGACCTTGGCAAGCCACTTTAGCTTTCTGACCCTTGCTGGCTTTAAAAGTCAAAGGGTTGTTGGGAAAACTAAATGGGGTAATTAGTACCGAGTGCCTGGCATGGGGCTGAAGTTTCCTCTACAAATGGGGATTGACTAGGAGCGGCAAATATCCCTGTCCTTCCAGAGAAAGTCCCTGGTCTCCTTCCCTGCCAGTCTCAGTAATCTACAAATTCCCCAGGTAAGATCACCACGCCCCCTTCCTTAACATAACCTGGTTTGACCTTCAGGCTCGTGGGTGGGGAAAGCACAGTCTATTCTTTCTTCCTCTGTCCAGAACTCTCTCTTTTGAGGCCCACGTGGGAGGCCCTGGGTCTCTTTTAGTTGAGATTTTGCTTGGGAGAAAGTCCCTGTACTCCGAGAAACAGAAAGCAGAGTCCTGCCACCTCCATGTGATTTGGACAAACTTTTCAGAATTTGGCTGAGCTGCAAACCCGGTATATGAAAATTCCAATTTATTGAACACAAGAGTCACACCTGGGGATCCACTGCTGGGTTCATACAAGTAGCCTGCCCCCCATTTATATTGTAAATGGGTCTCCCTTGATAGAATTTCAAAGCACACACAACTTCTCAGATGCCTCCGTAGAGTCAAACAGTCGTCCTCCTGAAGTTCTACCATGTTCTGGAAGCTACCGGAGATGGCATTTCAAGCGGAAGTTTCTACCCTGAGCTTCACAGATCACAAAGCCTGCTCACACCCAGCATCTCACCTAGAACTCACAGGAGAAGCGTGTTATGCCCATTTTCCACTCTGAGAAACTGAAGCTCACACAGTGGGAGTATCTCCCCTCGACTCCCACACGGAGCTGGGACAAAACAGGACTAGAGTGACCTCACCCCTTTCCCTGTGAACTCGTATCTTAAGGCAGAGTTTGCAACCTTTCCTTCAGCTCACATAGAGTTCCCCCAGTGGTTTCTTTTCTCTGTGGTCCCTGCAACCAACAGTGTGAAGTCCCAGCTCCTGAGAATGACCACCTGGTGTCTCTGACATCTACCGACTTCTCCAGCCCCATGGCTGCTGGCATTCCCCGTGTGCCCCAGCTTCACAGGACATCCTTCCCGGCCCCCAAGTGTGACTTAGAATTGTTACCCATGTCAACCCCTCTGCTTCAAACCTGCTAATGTGGATGGGGACAGTAGTGACGTGGGGATGAAAGTCATAGACGGGTGAGTGTGCACCCGGGCTAGACTAGGATAAAGCAATGTAGACGCCCACGGTGCAAAGAGTAAGGAAATGGTTTGTCGATAAGTTAAACATAAAGTTAGCATTTGACCCAACAATTCCACTCCTAGGTATATACTCCAAAGAACTGAAAACCAGTGTCCACAGCAGCTCTGGTCACAATAGCCAAAAGGTGGTAATAGTTTAAAAGTCCATCAACAGATGAGTGGATAAAACACAATGTGGTGCAGCCATCCAACGGAATATTCTATGGCCATAAAAAGGAAGGAAGTACTGACCCCTGCTACAAGATGGTCAAACCTTGAAAACATTCTGTTAAATGAAAAAAGCAGTCACAAATGACCACACACTGTCTGATGTCCAGAAGAGGCAAATCCGTAGAGACAAAAAGCAAATGAATGGTTGCCAGGGGCCATGGCAGGGGGAGATGGGGGCTTCCCTTTGGAATGATGAAAACGTTCTGGAACTAGATAGTGGTGATTGTTCTACACCTTGTGAATGTAGTAAAAAGCACTGCATTGTAGACTTTAAAATAGATTCAGTAGCAAATTTTATGTTGTATGTATTTCACTGCAAAAAAAAAGAAAAATGGAAGGAAGCAGTCACTCTTGGGTGCCGACCTGTGCTTGGGCACCCTGACCCTACGTGCCTACTCCCACTTTGTGCCCTGGGTGCCTCAGCCACCCACCCTCACCCTGGCCCTGGTGTCCACAGCCTCCTCCATGGAAGAGAGAATTCTGCATTTGCTCTGTCGCTTCTGTGCCCACCACCGCCCTGGAGAATCCTTCCTTGGGCCGTCCAGCTCACGGGCTGACATGAATATAAAAACATTTAGTAAAAAAGAGGAAGAGATAGGGAATTAGAATCAGGAGTTGCTTGGGAACAGCCAAGAAATACTTATTGAAGAGAAGACAATCTATGCAGAGAGAACACGGAAAGGGTGGGGAAAGAGAGAATTGCCAGGCTCAGTTCTTAAAACAGCTTTATTGAGATCTAATTCACCTACCATACAACTCACCCAAAGTGTACCCTCAATAGTTTTGAGTATACAAAGGGCACACACTGCCAGTTATAAGCTGAGTAAGTTCTGGGGATCTAAACTGCAGCCTGGTGACTATAATTGATAAGACTCTATTGTGTACTTGAAAGTCACTGAGAGAGTAGATCTTAAAAGTTTGTACTGAGTGTGCACATGTGTGCGCGCGTGCACACACACACACACACACACACACACGGTAGCCGGGTGAGGTGATGGATGTCCTAACTCGAACTGTCGTCCTCATTTTGCAATACATGCTTCCATCCAATCTTCACCTTGTACCTTAAACTTACACAATGTCGTGCGTCAATTGTATGTCAAGACAGCTGGAAACAAAACAAATTTTAATACGGTTCTTAGTACAGTCACAGTGATGGGCACTATCACCAGTCAATTTGGGGATATTTTTATGACCGAAAGAGAAACCATCCTCCTCCCCTCCTTCAGCCCTTGGACGTTGCTTCAGAGAGTCAGGGTCAATGTCTGTGCCTTTGGGGATGGGGAATCTCTGGAAGGAGGGGCTGAGGCCAGAACCAGGATGGAGGGTGGCAGCAAAAGGTCCTGAGCAGTCACGAGGTAGACGGGTGTTTGGTTCCACCACTGAGGGGAGCCACCTTACGATCGCTAGCAAAGGCGAAGATTCAAATGCTGAAAGACCCAGCCATTCCGCTCCTGGTTTAAGCCCTTGCGAGACTTTTGCCTTCGTGCAAGAGAACAAAGTAAGGGTGCTGGTTGTAACAGTCTGTGATGGGGAAGAAAAGGAAACAACCAAAGTGTCTGTCCTTCAGCAGGGAAAACAACCCGTATGTTGTGGAACGTGCACACGGGGGGCTGTTGAATGACAGAGAAAATGAATGATTCCCCGTGCATGTACCAACAGGGGCGCCTTTCAAAAACATGGTGTCCTGTGGAAAAAATCAAGTTCTGGAAGCCTTATGTAGTCTAATACCACACGGCAACATTTTATCATATGTAAGTAACCACATATAATTTTTAACTTTTTATTTTGAAACAATTTCAGACTTAGAGAAAAGTTGCGAAATAGAACAAAAAATGTCTCCATACTTTCAGATTCCCCAAGTTTTTTCAAAGATGTTTATTTATTTATTTGAGAGAGAGACAGAGAGAGAGAGAGAGAGAAAGCACAAGCAGGGTGGAGGGGTAGAGGACGAGGGAGAAGCCGACTCCCTGCTGAGCAGAGAGCCTGATGTGGGGCTGGTTCCCAGGACCCTGAGATCATGACCTGAACAGAAGGCAGACGCTTAACTGACTGAGCCACCCAGGCGCCCCAAGATTCTCCAAATGTTAACATTTTGCCATGTTTGCTTTATCAATGTCTTCTCCTATATGTAAACACATGTATGTGCTTCCTCATTCTTGCCTGTCTAATCTCTATAGATGTATAGATGCAAATACAAATATAGATAATCTGACACATACGTACATATAAACATGTGCATTGGGAGGCACGTTTGGGTGTGCACAAATATACATATATATGTATTCTTTTTCTCTGAATTATTTATGCTTTTTTTTGTTTTTTAAAGATTTTATTTTGGGGGCACCTGGATGGCTCAGTTGGTTAAGCGTCTGACTCTTGATTTCAGCTCAGGTCATGATCTTAGGGTCATGAGCTCCAGCCCCACATTGGCTCCACTCTGAGCATAGCTCCTGCTTAAGATTCTCTCCCTCCCTCTCTGCCCCTTCCTACCCCCTCACATGCACTCTCTCTCTAAAAAATAAAGAAAGAGGGGCATCTGGGTGCCTCAGTTGGTTAAGTGGCTGCCCTCGGCTCAGGTCCTGATCTCAGGGTTCTGGGATAAAGCCCCGCTTCAGGCTCCCTGCTCAGCAGCGAGTCTGCTTCTCCCTCTCCCTCTGTGATCTCTCTCGCTCTCACTCTCTCTCAAATAAATAAAGTCTTTTTAAAAATGTTTTAAAAAATTAAAAAAAGGAAAGAAAGATTTTATTTTTTTAGGATTTTTATTTATTTGAGAGAGAGAGAGAGGGTGTGGGTGGATAGAGGGGTAGAGGGAGAAGGAAAGGGAGAGAGAGAATCCCAAGCAGACTCCCCACTGAGTATAGAGCCTGACAAAGGACTCAATCCCACCACCCTGAGATCATGACCTGCACCGAAACCAAGGGTCGGATGCTTAACCAACTGAGTCACCCAGGTGCCTCTAAAGATTTTATTTTTTTAAGTAATCTTTACACTTGAATTTACAACCCCAAGATCAAGAGTCACAACCTCTACTGACTGAGCCAGCCACACACCCCTTCTCTGAGCTATTTGAATGTCAGGTTTATTGACACATAATTTACATTTGATAAACGTGTCCCTTCTAAGGGTAGGGTTTGATAAGTCTTGAAAATAGAGCAGGAGGGAGGGAGAGAGAAAACATTGCGCAGACTCTGTGCTGAGCACAGAGCTGTATGTGGGGTTTGATCTCACGACCCTGAGGTTATGACCTGAGTCAAAACCAAGAGTCTGACACTTACTTGACTGAGCCACCCAGGCGCCCCTGTCTGGCTAGAGGTTTATCAATTTTCTTGACATTTTCAAAGAGCCAGTTTATGGTTTCATTTATTTTCTCTATTGTTATTCTGCTTTCTATTCCCTGATTTCTACTCTTAGCTTTACTATTTCCTTCTTTTTGCTTGCTTTGATTTTAATTTGCTCTGCTCTGTGTGGTTTCTTAAGATCAAAGCTTAGATCATTGATTTTGGAACTTTCATCTTTTCGACTATATTCATTATTAATACTATAACTTTCCCTCTATTATGCTGCTTTAGCTGCATTCCACAGACTTTGATGTGTTGTGTTTCAGCTGTTGTTCAGTTCACAATATTTTCTAATTTCCTTTGTGATTTCTTTCCACTTATTATTTGCGGATGCATACAGGTATATTAAAAGTTAAAACAAAATCCGGAGATGAAAATGATACCTAACAACCTCCAGATGGGGCTTATCCCTGGGAGTGAGGGACAGATGGAAACGGGATGGACAGAGTGGTAGATATTAACAATGCTCACCGACATTTCCGTTCTCTTCATCTTCTGAGCTTGGGAGATGATCACTGACCCTTTGAAGTTGTACAGGCACATACGACTTGCTCTAGGCAATGAAACGTGAGCAGAAGTGACATATGCCACTTCCAAATGGAAACATCTAAGAGCGGATGTGTGAATCATCGTGCTCCCTTCCCTGCATGGTTAGCCCTGAAGTCTCGTGTTGAGATCACAGCATCACAAAATGAGGGAGCAGCCATCAGCCTGGGGTCCTGGGAGACTACAATAAATACAGCTCTCTCTAGTCAATCCTCATCGGATATAGAGAATGAGAGAAAAACAGACCTTTGTTATTTAAAGCTACTGAGGTTTGGGGATTGTTTGCATAACCTAGCTTTTCCTGACTAATAAAGGAGCTTTGACTGGGTAGTTGGGACAGGAGTGTTTGTCATATAATTTTCTATGATTTCTGTACATTTTAAATATTTAGTTTTTTCAAGGAAAGCAATATTAGAGGAGGAGAGGAGGCAGAAGAGGAAGGAGGAGGAGGCGACTGGGGTGTTGGGCTCCTTTGTTCTACCACACAAGGTGTTTCTCCATCTAGCCTTTAGGTTTGGGCAAGTCAGGGGAGAGGGGCTTGACTTTCTCCAGCCAGATCATCACCTGGGGACAGGTGCTCCCCCTCCCCCTACGTCTTCAGACTTGTCACCTTCTGATACATTCTATATTTGTTTGCATGTTTATTGTCTCTTACCTCGTGGAAAGTGTAGTCCTCAAGACCAGGGACTTTATTTATAATGCCAGTGCCTAGAACAGTGTCTGGCACACAGAAACAACTCAGTATTTGTTTATTAAATGAACAAATGCAGAAGGTTACTTCCACCAGTCGTCTCTGCCCAGAGAGGAGAGGGACTCCATCTTCTCCCTGCTCCACATTCCTTCTCCTTTGCCTGTCCCCCAAAGCAAACACACAATGGAGTTGATGAAAACATAAGCAGCTCTCTATCAAGGGCTCGGATATAAATTCCAAAGCCATGGTTCCATGGAGCGTGTGTCTCTGTGCCTGCATTTGTCTGTCTGCTTGGGGATGGGATGAAGGCATTGGGGGCTGTGTTCCTCCTGTAGACATCTTTTTTTTTTTTTTAAGATTTTTATTCATTTATTTGAGAGAGAGAGAGAGAGAGCAGGAGCAGTGGAGAGGGGCAGAGGGAGAGGGAGATGCAGGCTCCCCGCTGAGCAGGGAGCCTGATGTAGGACCAGACGCCAAGACCCTGGGATTATGACCTGAGCCGAAGGCAGACACCTAACCGACTGAACCACCCCCGTGCCCTGTAGACTTCTTCTGCTCCATTCCTGCCCAGGTGGGAGTCTGGTGGAGAAGGTCCAGAGAGGCATAGACAGATAGCATCTCCACACCAGAGCCTTCCCCACAGCCTCAGGTAGGAGCCTGGAGCTTGGCTTTCTCCAGCAGATGCAGGGAACATGGGCCTTGCTACCAAGGCTGTTGAGGGGGCCTTTGGCCACCCCTGCCTCACGACTCAGCTGAAGAAGTTACCCGGCCACTTGGGCATGGAGACGCTCTGGCTCCACCAGCCCACGCAGAAGCCTGAACTCGTGTAATTAGATGTAATGACACATGGCGGGAGCTTCCAGCATCTCAGGCTCTAATGACACATTCGCCTCCCAGCCCATTTCAGGGGCCAGAGAGGCTCTAATTAGGTCTGGCGTCAGCAGGTGGGAGAGCCAAGGGACGAAGGAGCAGGGACAGAAACTTGGCCTTGGAGTTCATCAACCAGTGTGCCAAGTCCAGTTTGGTTAGTTTTTGACTATGAGACTCTGGGCAAAGCCAGTTCATTTTCCCAAGCTTTCATGTTCTCATCTGTAAAATGGGGCTATAAATTTACACCACACAGGGCTGTTGTGAGGAGTGTGAGTCCTCTCCAGGGATGCTGTTGGTGGGACTGGGGCTGGACTGGGGCTGGAGTGGGGTGGGAATGACCTGCTTCTTGGGGAGGGTCTAGGTGCAAAGGAAACCACCAAACCTCCAAAGGCCAACTTGACCAAAGCGAAGGGTCATAAGACATGTACTCTTCTAGTGCATTTATTCTTCTTTTCAAATAATATCCTAGAATATTTTTTTCATTGTATCGCATGGGAAATTTTCATTTTAGACTGATTTTTTACAAATCCCTGAAAAAGTCCTTTTCTGTCTTCTCAGCACTTCAGTATTTGGGGGATTCTTTTGCAGATTTTGCTAAATAGGCAACTCCACAAATTGTCCAAATTTGTTGCTTTCCTCAAGATGCATTTCTTTTAATTATATTTTCGGTTTTGATTTGAATTTTTATTAAAATTCTACATGCATTCCGTTCTGCAAGACTTACAATGTAGCGTCCTATCTAATCTCTTTGCCCTCAATTCCCAGCCGCCAGAGACAACTGCTTTCAACAAGACACAGCAGTTTCTTTGTCATTTACTTTTGTGCTCCCAAATAACATGCTCATACTGTTTTTTTTAAATTTTATTTAAATTCCTTGTTTATTGTTGAAAAACTCTTTCTTGAATAAAATGTATAAAATATCAATGTATATACAAAGAGATTTATTATATAATATATACAATCATCTTTAAGAAGGCAGGATGCAAATCATAATAATGAGTTCTTTCCATCCCCTGTTATTTCTTTTTTTTAATACTTTGTTTGTTTGTTTAAGAAAACTCTACGCCCAAAGTGGGGCTCGAACTCGCGCCTCCGAGATCAAGAGTTGCACGCTTTGCTGACTGAGCCAGCCAGCCGCCTCTGTCTCCTTTTATTTCTCGATTTTCACTTTTAGATTTAATCTGCTGCCTTCCTACTTCGGAAAAGAAGAGTTTCCTTCCCGTACAATCCCCCCTCCTTGCCTCTCCTGGTAACATCTTCCTTAGACGATCACATCCTAATTTTGGGTTAGATAAATAGTGAGGGTTTATTCTGTGACCACATAAATGTTACTGACAGGCCAGATACATGGAGTACTATGATTACATTTGCTTTCTTTTTTTATATTTGTATTTTTTAAGGTTTTATTTATGTATTTGAGAGAGAGGGAGAGAGAGAGAGATAGCGAGAGAGAGCATGAGCAGGGAGGAGAGGGAGCTCTCCTCGGGGCTCGATCCCAGGCCCCTGAGATCATGACCTGAGCCACAGACAGATGCTTAACCGACTGAGCCACCCAGGTGCGCCTGCATTTACTTTCTTGTATGGGTTTCTCTACTTCCTGGAATTATTTATCTTCCTTTTTTTTTTTGCTCACTTATATTTGGTGCCACCTGATTAACCCCAAAACCTATACCAGGAGATGAGGTCATCAGGCAACCCTCGGCTTCCTCTTTTTCTTAGAGATAAACAACAGCAGTCTCCTTTAACATCTTTACAAAATTGTGCTGCATGGGATTAAAAAATGATTTTAAGATACTTCAAATTGAAGGAAATACCCAAGAATGGTGTGAAGAGCTCCATTTGCCCTGCATCCAGACACCCCATCCACGTTTCACCTGCTGCTGCCATGATGTCACCAACAGAAAGTGACCCAGCTCAGTACCCTGCGTCCTTCCTCTCCAGTTGCTCCGTCCTGCCTTGAGTGTCACAAATTTGATATTTTAAAGAGAGCGGGGCAGTCATTTTGCAAAACTTTGCTTGTTTTGGGTTTATCTGTGTTTCCTGGTAATTATGCCTGGATCATGAGTTTTGAGGGCAGGGACATCACAGCAGAGACACTGTCCTCTCTCTCTGCCCCTCTCAGGTCCCACTCAACGTCAGCTTGTTGACACGGGTGGTGTTAACTTCGATCCATTCACCCGGTTTCTCCACCGTCAAGGTCTTGCGTTACTATTGTACGAACGAGTTTCCAGGTGGAGATATTTTAACACTATGTAAAAATTCCATTCCTTATTTCACTTAGGCCCCTAGTTTTAGCATTCCTCGATGTCGCCTACCTGAAATCATTCTCATCGTCGCGGTTGCCAAGAGGTGATTTTCTTCTTCCCTATTATTTGGCATTCTGCTGTAAGGAAAAGCATTCTCTTCGTTTGTTCACAGCGGTGTGGACCCGTGGATCCCTATTTTATCTGATGGGCTATGATCCACTCGTTTGGGCTCATTTATTTTGACATTTAAATTACACCAGGTTTGGCCAGAAGAAGCCCCTGCCGGCTTCACCCTGTGACACCAGGCTCATCTTGTACTTTCTCTGGCCCCGCCTGGGAGCCAGCCATTCCTCCAAAGAGCTTGGTATCTGTCTAGGGGGAGGACGATATCTTGAAAATAAGATCTCGGTGTTAGGTGTGCTTGTTGCTACTGGTGTGTTGCAGTTCCCAGAACTTCCTGGTGAGCAGAGCTGGAGAAAACACACACACACACACACACACACACACACACACACACACACACACTTTAAACCACACATTCTCGCTGACAGCTCCAATTTCAGCCCAGCACCACGGGGTTCTTCAGCGTCCTCCTTTCAGTATTAGTGCCTCCTTTGTCAGAGAGAAATCTGCCTCCTTTCATCCACTGTGGATGATGCAACTTCTCCACCCCTGCACACATCCGTCCTCTAACCCCCCAGGCTGCGTCCCACCCAACTTTAACTCTGGCCTCACAAGGGCCATCACATGGCCCGCCCGGCACCTGCCCGGTGACCTTCAGCTGCACGAACCGAACCGAGAAAGGAAGGCAGGCAGAGGGAAGAAAGGAAAGAGGGGAACGTGGGGGATGGGAAGATGAAGGGAAAGCAAGAGAAAATAGGCCGATAGGCATGGGATGGTTTTTATAGCTTTAGAAGATTTCTGGGATTTTCAGGAATGCTCCCGTTGTCTCTATCCCACCTCCCTGATGTAGCCGCTGGAGGGAACTGGAACGAAGACTCCAGGGAGAATGGGCTGCACCCCAGTCTGAGCTGCAGATCCCAGAGGTGGAGGGGTCGGAGGCCCCCTCCGACCCTGGCTTCCCTTGGTCCTATGAGGGCCTTGTCGATTCATCTCCTGCATATTGTTAAAGACTTTACAGATTTAAAGAAATTTGTTTAAGTCAGGGTGAAAGTGGTTAGCTCTGTGAGTTGGTGATTGGGCAAACTGGTTCTCTGCTCAACTAAGTCATGGCGAGGGCTGGGGGGGGAGGTGGGCACGACTCACAGATGCTCGGGTCCCCTCCCCCTCCCCCTGAGTATGTCTGCTCATCTGTGAACTACTGGGCCTCACCGTGATCTTCTTGGGTTTAGAAAGAAACTGGAGCCTGGCTACAAGCCCCGCTGGGCCTCCGGCTTGCTGGGTGACCCTGGGCAGGCCCCCCGTGCCTTCCCTGGGCTTCAGCTTCCCCTTGGAGAAAGGCGAGGTTGGCTTCTAATTCTGTGCACCTCGACCTTACGCGGTGGCACCCACAGCGGGGGACCGGTGGAGTCCTCTTTGGCCACCAGTTCCCAAGGCAAGGGACAGAGGAGCCAAGCTTCCCTTCCTCCGCCAGAGGAGTAGATCGGCTGGCTGGGCCTGGGCCTGCAGCCAAGGGGAAACACTGACAATACGCTGGAGTCGCCCTGACCGCCTGGGACAGGTTGTGCAACTTCCGCCCCCGGGGCCTGCAAATAAGACAGTGGCCCCTGGACTTTGAGCTCTGGGCAGCCCTCTCGCCTCCCCCAGGGCCCAGGCCCTCCCGCTTAGGGGACAAGGTGGGGGGCAGTGGACAGGGTCCTTTCTTAGTCCCAAGGGCAGCCAGGTGGCTCTGGGTTCTGTGAGGAGGGTCTCACAAAGAGGGGTCAGAACCTATGCCGTGGGAGCCGGCAGCAGAGGCTGGCCAAGGGGAGGCTCCGTGTGAAGGTGTGTGTGCCCGTGTCTGCGCGGAGGCAGCAGCACGAGTGAGCTGGGTGGGAGGCTGTGCCTGTGGCACGGCCATCCCCACGGTCACGGTCGGCAGGAGAGTGATACCGGAGGGTTGTCTGGACGCTGCTCTGAGCCCGTGGAGGCCCATGGGAGCGAACGCACCCGTCTGCCTGGGAAGTCAGTCCAGGTGTTCAAGGGCGCAGGGTGAGCAGCTGTGCGTGTTAGCCGTTCGCCTGCAGCCCATTGTGGGACATGGTGCGGATTGCATATATGGGAGATCGTGGCCATGGGTGCATTTCATGGAGCCACGTGTGGCTTGTGTGGCTCTGAGCGTGTCCTGATGAATGCACATGGGAGTATATGTGTGCGCATTGGGGGTGCTTGTGTCTGCCCACTGTGGGTACAAATGGGTGCATGTGCTTATGCCTGTGTGAGCCCCTGGTTGCTGAGCCTGTGGTCTCCGTGGGGGTGTGATGGTTCGTAGACACATGTGGCCTCTGGTACAGGTGAGTGCACACAAAGTGTGGATGCTGGTGCAAGTGCTGGTGTAGGACATGTGTCCTTGGGGACTTGGTCCAGCTCATCACATGCTTCACCCCATCGCTCCCCACAAACCTGCCAAGGATTCTGCATGCTTCCAGTAAGTCTGCATTCTGAGCCGCAGTTTCCCCACCTCTACCGTGGAGGGTGAGGTTGGACAGGAGGAGTTATCAGCCTCCTCTGACCTTGGTGGGGACTCATGTAAGTATGTGTAATATGAGGCAATTGAGAGCCCAGACATCCTAGCATCTATCTTGGCCCCTGGGTGAGGGGCAGGAGGCTTTCAAGTAAGAGGGGAAGCCAGGAACCCAGAGCCTGGGATGGGCTACACCCAGAAAGGGCCTGAGGAACCTGCTGGAGCCTCTCATCTGACCAGGCCCTACTGTGGCCTAGAGGAAGGGGGCTTCCTGGAGTGACCGCTACCCAGGGCTCTGGAAAGGGAGAAGGGGGGGGTCACAGCCAGGGGACCTCTGTGAGCAGCCACCAACAAGAGTCTCAGAAGCACTGGTTGGGAGGCAGGCCAACACCTCTCTACTCACTCAAAGGATTCGGTCCTGGCTTCTTTACTCCTTAACCAGTGGGGCCTTGGGTGGCTGTCCTATCATGGAGGAGCCTTCATTCCCCTCAGGGCTGGTTTGAAAATTCCAAGGCTCTGGCCTGAGTCCCAGCGATGATCCTGAAGCTGGAGGAAAAGATACACTTGCTGAATGCCTGCTCTGCTCAGGCCCTCTGCAGCATGGGGGGGCAGGACGGGGTGCTCTTTGCCACCTTCGCCGCCTTCTTCTCTACCCCAACGCCGAGCAGATCCTCCCAGCCGCGGTGCAGTGTGGAAGCAAGACAACATGGAAGCACCACATACATTCCATCGTGTCTGCAAAGGGCAGTGTTAACACTAGAAAGTTCTGTTTGCCAGGAGCGGGTTCACTGCAAAGAGCTTGAAGGAGCTAGAGCCCTTTTGGCCCTGGTGTGATGTGCCCACGGGGCTTGGGTTGTGACCCCAAACACCAGGGCAAGGACTCTGGGCTTAGAGAAGAGGGAGGAGATTCCAGGGGAAGGAAAGTCCTAGGTGTCTCCTGCAAAAGTCAGGGCCAGCGTGAGCCAGAGACCTAGGTATTTCGAACAGACGACGTTTAATATTGGGGATCGGTTACGTGGGAGAGGAAATGGCCGAAAAGCCAAAGAGCAGATGGTAAGACAGTCTAGCTAGGGAGAAGCTACTGCCACTCCAGGCGGGGGCAGCCCACAGGGGTGGTGATGATCCTGCCTGGTGGTGGCTGAATCATGGCCGGGGCCACTGCGGGGCTGAACCACCGAGGAGTGGGTGGCTCTGTAGGAGCCAAAGACAAGAAGACAGTAGTCAGTGCTGGAAAAAGGACACCCTGCCCCCACTAAGCAGAGGGACAGGGGGAGAAATACCCTGGTTTCTCCCATCCCCCAGCCCCCTTCCAGCACTTCCCATCGGCCCGCCCAGTGAGAAGCCAGTTGGCAAAGGAGCCTGGGAAGAGCAGTTTGCAGGAGCTGGGCAGCCACATGTGAAAGCAAGTGGGCAATGCCCCGCACTTCCCCATGTCGCATTCTGCAGGCGCTGAGAACTCGGGAAAAGCAAAGAAAGACTTGGCACCATCCCCGGGACTGTGGATATGACGAAGTTTTGATAAGAGTTGAATGGGCTGCACATACACACCTTTCCTGGTTCCGCATGCTCCCTGAGTCCCCACCACAGCCCAGGGAACTCAGGACAAGGCCCTTGTGCCGTAGTCGAGGAAACGGAGGCTTTCGGAAGGGAAGTGGCTTCTCTCAGGCCCCACAGCTGGAAAACGGCAGAGCCAGGGCTCACAGCCACCTCAGTGTGACTCCAGGGACCCTGGGCCTGGGAGACAAGCAGAAAGTCGGCTGTCAGGTCCTACTGTTGGAGCAGCTGCTGATTATCAATCTGGGTTGGAGGCGCTGGGTAAAATGGTCCGAAGAAGAGAGGCCTTGGACGGGGTGAGGCCGGCTGGGGAGAGAGCCGCAGATGGCAGATTGGGGAGCAGAGTGTAGGGTAAAGAGCAGGACTTGGGGGCCCCACAGCCTGGGTCAAATCTGCTCTGCCACATACCAGTGGTGCAACTGGATCTCTGTGCCTCAATTTCTTATCTGTGAAATGGGCATACTAGTGAGACTAGTCCCTGCTTCACAGGGCTGTGTGAGAACTGAAAGTTGGGTACGTGTTTGCCGCTATTACGTGTTATTCTTATTTCTGTTTTATAGGTGCGGAATTGAAGCTCTGAGAGGTAGAGCAGATAAAGGAAGACGCACCACTCGGAAGCAGATGATTGAGTCTGTGCCGACCCTGTGGCGCTCCCTCCCACCCTTTCCTTCTCTATCTGGTCCCCCAGACTCCTTCTTTACCTCTGTGGCCCACGCAACCCATCCCCGCTGTGATGTGTCGTTGCCCTTCTCATTGCATCTCCCCTCTGATAAGTCACCTCCTCCTGTCAGCCTCCAGGCTTGGGGATGCCACCAGCTTCCCCCACTGGGTTTCTCAGCTCTTCTAATCCCTCCAGCCGGCCCTGTATTTACTCCCCTCTCTTGGAAACCTAGTGTTTCAGTGCTCCTGCTGAGACCCCACCTGGTACAATAGTCACCATTGATTCTGGGATTCCTTGGACCAGGAACTCTGCCCTGTGCCTCTCCTGTTAAGTTAATGTACAGGTTAGGAACCCTCATGCCACTTGGCAGAAGCGGAAGTAGGGCATCTGGAGAGGAGAAGCCATTCAGTCACACAGCTCGCGAGGGGCAGGGCTGGGGCTCCGAGTCTGGAGGTGGAAATCCAGAGCCCGCGCCCTGCCCACCGCCTCACCTGCCATTGGTCATCCTAACTGCCAGGTGACCACCTAGGCGCCAGAGCCCTGCCCCGATGGTGGCCTCCGTGACTTCTCCGTCCGGCCGCTCTGCCCCACGACAGCCCTCAGGGACACGACTGTGCAAGGCATCTCTGCACGTTCTCTCCAGCTGAAGACCCCCGTGTCTGCCGAGGGGCCAGCACGTTCTGTGGTCCAGCTGAAGACCCCGGCGTCTGCCGAGGAGCCAGCACGTTCCGTGGCCTCCCAGCTCTTCCCCCTCGCTCCCGCTTCTCTTCCTGCCAGCCTCTTCCCCCCCTCCCCTCCCCTGCTGGCATGCCACTCCATGCCAGGACCTTCGATGACTCACCCACACAGAGCTTTCACTTCCTGCTTCTCGTCAGAGGCGCTTGACCTGCTGCAGCTGCGGAAACGAGGTGCCTCCTCGGGAGCTCAAAGGCAGGGGCGGCAGCAGGGGCCCACACCTGAAGGGCTGGAGTGCTGTCCCTGCGGAGCGCAGGGCGGCAGGAGGGCTCCTGGGATCCCCGCCAGATGCGGGCCTGGGCTGAACTCTCTCCAAATGGCCACTCGTCTCCACAGGCTGGCATACCGGGAGCTCGGCCTAGAAATTTCAAGCTGGAATTGTGCCTGGCATTGGAGGGACCCATCTTCCTTCATTAACTCATTCATTCATTCATTCATTCATTCATTCACTCTTTCATTCATTTGTTTGTTCGTATATTCTATCATGGATGCATTCATGCCTCCCTCCCTTCATTCCCTCATTGAACAAATCTGTCCTGGCCTCCTTTGTACCAAGTAGTTCCCAGTGGACCAAGAAACCAGGTTCATTCTCTGCCCATGAGGAGCTCCCAGTGGAGGGGCTGGAAAGTGGGGTTGAGGGACAGATCTGTAAACAGAAAGCCCAAGTAGGATTAAAGAAAACCCAACACAGTAGAGAAGCCTTGGAGATACTTCTGAGATCTCTTTACGCGGTTTACTGCTCTGTGTACACAGAAATGCTTCCTCATTACAACCTGGTTTCTCTCCCTTTAGAGCACTCCATAGCTCCCAGCTGCTCCAGGGAGCGGGCAAGTCTTCACTAAGCCTCCTCCGTGCAGGTGTGTCATACAACTTCCTAGTCTAAGAGGATGGCACCTGGTTAAATGACCCTGCTGTGGAGTCAGACCTGGGTTCCACTGCCGATCGTTTTTTGACCACGTGACCTTAAGGAAGTTGGTCATCTCTGAGCCTTGGTTTACTCATCTGTAAAATGAAGCTATTGATAACCTCAGTGTCGTGTTTTGCAAGAATTGAATGAGCTCCTCCATGCAGAGTGCTCTGTAAAAACTGAAACGCTCAGTAAACGCCAGCTGTCACAGTGAATACTACTGTTTACTGTGAGGCCCTATGGGTTCCTGATCCTGCCCGTGTGTATGTGTGTGTGTATGTGTCTGTCTAGGGGCGGTCAGGGAAGGCTTCCCAGAAGAGGTGACTTTTTTTTTTTTTAAGATTTATTTATTTATTTATTTGACAGAGACAGCCACCGAGAGGGAACACAAGCAGGGGGAGTGGGAGAGGAAGAAGCAGGATCCTAGCAGAGGAGCCTGACGTGGGACTCGATCCCAGAACGCCAGGATCACGCCCTGAGCCGAAGGCAGACGCTTAACGACTGCGCCACCCAGGCGCCCCCCCAGAAGAGGTATCTTAAAGGAGAAAGTGGGGAGAAAGCATTCCAGGTAAAGGGAAAGGCCAGATGCGGTCAGGGCGTGGGGAGGGCTTTGGGGCAGACGAAGGGACCGGGCCAAGAGTGGCCTGGAGGAGTGTGCCGGGGCTCCTCAGGCCTCAACGCTGCAGCCGGGCTGTTGGATCTGGGTGGGCGGGGGCTGCCCCAGCTTGGTATCTGAGATGCTGGCAGCTCTCACCCCCTCTGCCCCCTCCCGTTTCTGAGCCTCCACTTCCTTCCCCTGCACAGACCACAGAGGCGTTTCAGAGGAAGCTGCTTCTTATTTTAGCAGTGATCCCTGGACACCCCCACCCACAGCTGCCCCTGCCCCTCTGGGCCCCCGAAATGGCACCAGGCCATTCTTCTGAGTCACAGCCCAAAGCACTTATGGGTGAGGGCCCGATCCTTCCCTGCAGCAAACCAAGCCCAGTCTCAACACTGGAAAACACGGGTTCAAGCCCAGCGCTGGTGCTAAGTTACTGGACGACATCCCAGTCCCTTCACCTTCCAAGCCCTGGGTCTCCGCTGGGGCTCTGGGACCTGCTGCTGGGCAGGCCCTGACCTCTGGGCAGAAAGTGCCGTGGGGGTGGGTATGTTGCCACACTCCCCTGTTGTCTGGTTGGAAGAACAAGAGACAGAGTCTCGGGCAGATTGGGTTGGGGGTGGGGGGCCGAAGCTCACACTTGGGAGGTCTGTCTTTAGGAAAGACAGAATCACCAGTACAGATTTACTTATGAAAGTAAATTTCTATTTAGAAGGGACCTGTGCAAATGAGGAGCCCTGGAACTTTTTTTCCCTGGCATCCTACAAATCTGCTTTTGGAGAGCGTCCCCCAAATCCTCAGGAGAAAGTGGGGAAACTGAGGCAAAGAGCAAGGATGTCACTGGCTCTACAAGGTCACACAGCTGGGGACTGGAAGGCTAGGGTTTGAAGCCAGATTTGTCAGAAATCAATCCCCACATTTTATCCCCTACCCTCGCTAGCCCCTCATAGCCCCTCATAGCCCCTCATAGCCCCACTGGGGTGAGGAGGGCATGAGGGAGGAAGGGAGGGAGACTGAGAGCCAGGGTAGCGTAGTGCTGGTGAGAGCACAGGACTGTGGCCAAACAGACTCACCCGAGTCCCAGCTCTGCCCTCTTCTAGCTGAGTGACCGCTCTGGAGCCTCAGGGGCCTCATCTGTAAAATGGGGTGATGGAGAGCAGTTGTGGGCTCTCTGTACCAGCCAGGAGGCATGTGGCAGTTCTCTTTCTGCCTGCACCCGGATCTTCTAGGCTCCCCCTGACCCACGATGATAAGGCTGACCTTTGTCTAGCGCGTTCATGGTGACAGGCATGGCTCTAAGGACAGCTACAGAAACATTCAACTTCTAATCCTCACAATAGCGTGATGGGATAGGGGCTCCCACGTTCCAGACCAGGAAGGGGAGGCGCTGCACCCACGCCAGGCTCTGGGCTGACACAGGAGAGGCAGTTGTGACAGGGCGATGGTCTTTGGTCCTGCGGATCCCAAAGCTGGTGGGGACAGAGGAGTCAGCACCCTCACTATTAGAACCCCAGAAGGATGCCCTGAAGTGTAATACTTAGGGTCTGAGGGAAGTCTCAAGGGAACAGAAGGGAAGGAGCCATTCCTTCTGACCAGAGGCTTCGTGCAGGATGTGGCATTTGGAGCAGAGCCCTATGGACTCCTAAAGGAATTTTCCAAGTTGATCAGAGTGGAAGGGTATTCCAGGCAGAGGGAACAGCACATGCAAAGTCAAGAGGCAGAGGATGCTTGTGCGGAAGGGGAAGGAACCAGGAGTTAGTGGATTTGGGGGAGTCTGTGGGCCTGGAGTAGTACAGAGAAGGCTGAATATTTGCTCCCTGGTCTCTGTTTTCCTTCTTGGGTTGCAAGCCCCAAGCAGCGGCTTCAGTCCTGCGGGAGAAGTGTCTGTGAGGGACAGGTCTGCTTGCGTGCAGGCAAGTGTAGCACGCAGAACCTCAGTCAGAGGCAGTCCTGACTTCAGTCCTAAGTTGGGAAGCCTGTGGGAAGGTCCCAGCAGACCCTTTGCTGCCTCCCCTCCTGCTTTCCTAGCTTTGACGGTTCAGAAGCCTTCCCCAGTGAGGTGAAGCAGGGGAAGATGCGGGCCGTAGGGTCACCTACTGACCAGCTTCTCGCTCCTCAACTGACCGACCCCCTGTCCACCCTTCTGTCCATCCACAAGTCGATACATGCAATGCTTACCCGGAGCAGAACTGTTCATGCGTTGCCCATATCCCCTCAGTCCACCCCTGAGGTCCCCTGCTCTGCAGGAGGGGACACCCCCTATCTCACACTCAGCCCCCATGTCTCCACATCCCCACCTGGAACTTTCTCTGGTACCACAGAAGCCAACTTCCCACAGGGCACCCCAAAATGCTAGGGCTGGAATGTCCACAAGGGCCACCCTCACCCACTGATGGATTGTGGATGGTGACCAAACACCCCAGCTTGCCAGTGGCTGTGGAGGGCGACTCTAGGCACATTGTGCACTGTCGCTCTGTGGACCCCCAGTGGGATGGAGGCCCAGTGTCCAGAGAGTAACCTCTCATGGGTACCCCTTATTGGATTTTCTCCCTTCCCTGTCATACCTTCCCACTCCCTCACCCCTATTTCCCTAGCTTATCGCCTCCCAGAGAAGCCACCTGCTCCCATCGTCCTCCCCATATCCCCTCCCATTCACCTCTTCATGAGTGTGTTCAGACGGCAAATATTCATGGTACCCATTCTACTGGCCCCTTGCGGATGAGGGGGGCACAGCCTTGCCCTCAAGAGCCCATTAACTTGTGTAGGTGGACGTGGGCTCCTGGGGGACACTATTGAGCCCTCAGCCTCCGCCAGGGGGGCTGGGGCAAGAGGAGGTAAGTGTTGGGTTAAGCCACTTCCTCATCCAGTCATGGTTCCCCACCCTTGGCTCTCTCCTGTGTGTAACTTTCCAAGGAAGCTTCTAGCAGCCTGTGTTGTGTCTGGCAGGAAGGAAAGAAGAACAATAGTTAACACCTGTGCTCACTTCACTGGCGCTGCTTTACACATATTAAGCCCATTCATCTTCCCAGCAGCCCTAGGAGGGAGGGCTGCTCTTAATATGAACTCCATTTTACAGATGGGGAAAGTGAGGTACCAAGAATCTTGCCCGAGGTGGTATAAGCAATAAGAAGCAGAGCTGAGATGTGGTTTAGCTTCTGTGCTTTGCAGTTTGCAGAAGGAGGGAAGGCGGGAGGGGAGTTGGCTTGATGCAGAAGAAAGGATTCAAATGCATGGGAGGGTCTGGGCAGAGAAGACAGATCCCCACCAAAAAAAAAAAGAGAGAGAGAAAGCCTGGAAACATACTTCCACACTAGTGTGATCTAGCACGCACGAATCCACGAACGCCGTGTGCACACGAAGGCAAGCTTACACAAAAATGTGTTTGGCTAAATGCATATGTATCCATGTAGGTGTGCAAATACATGCATGCCCCACACGCTCAGAGATCTGCACGCATCTGGACATCCAAAGGCCGGCACACACACACACACGTTTGCACACGTAAGCAGGCATTGCCACGCATGCATAGTCACAGATGCACACACACATGCACATTACATGTTTATTTGCACCCATGCGCGTGCCTCACACACATGGGCACACACCAATACAAATTGGTGGTTGGTTCGAATTCTTTGCTTAAAGAAAACTTGTGACTGTATTAAAAATGTAGGACACATTGGCCAAATAATTAAAGTGAGGAGCGAGGCAGTGGGACTTCTCGCCGCTCTCTCGGGGCCGCCTATGCTGGGCTGTGCTCAGCGTGGCCGCGTCCTATATATTTGAGGAAGAGGCACTTTATTACAGTAATTTATCACCCCCATAAATGTGGCTCCTCTGTAACGCGGAATAATTTGGGAAGAAATATGTTTTAAAAATTAAAAATGCAGTCGGCATGCGCCCCGGTGGGTCTGCAGGGAGACATCGCCGCACCTCCAATAACTGCCCGTGTAGCTCTAATACCTACAACTTCCATTATTTAAAGTGTGATTATATTTTTCCTGCTTGGAGCTTTGTCAGCTATAAATAAAAGATAAGGGTGAATAGTTGCGGGGCCTAGTAAGCACTTCCATTATTGGTACTTAAGGGGGCTTGGGGATGGAGGCAACGGGCAGGGGGTGGGGAAGGAAGGGAGGCCATCCGGGGGGTACGGACTGGGCCCGGAAGCCAAGCTGTGGGCATGGGTGGGCCCGGTCCTTTCCCTGCTGGAGTTTTCACCTGGATCCAGGGCGACATGACCCCACGAACCTGGGTTTTATTGTCCACCACCGACCACAGTGAAAGCCACGCACAGAGGTTGCTCTCTGCCCTGGCTCCCTCCATGACGACCCTCTCCCGCTCTCCCCAGGGATGCTGCAATCATGGAACACCAGGGGAAAGGGGGCCTATAAGAGAAAGGGATTCACCCACTTGAAGATGTTTGGTTTTTCATAACCAAGAGTTGTTGCTTTGAAGCGAGTCCAGACTGTGGCTGCCTGAGAAAGGATTCACAAGGGAGTGTGTGTGTGTGTTGGGGGGAGAGAAGTGCTTTTATGAGCCAAGGCAGGTCCTTAGCTTCTGAGCCAGAGAGTGATTCTAATTAAACAGAGAGTAACTGGAAGGAAGGATCCCCCTCTCACAATGACCAGATCGGAAAACAAACGCATTTGCTTTGTCACAAGGAGGAAAGGAGAGAAGCAAAGCTGAATGGAAAAGAAAACTAGAAAATCATTGGGGCGCCTGGGTGGCACAGCGGTTAAGCGTCTGCCTTGGCTCAGGGCGTGATCCCGGCGTTGTGGGATCGAGCCCCACATCAGGCTCCTCCGCTATGAGCCTGCTTCTTCTTCTCCCACTTCCCCTGCTTGTATTCCCTCTCTCGCTGGCTGTCTCTATCTCTGTCAAATAAATAAATAAATAATCTTAAAAAAAAAAAATAGAAAATCGTCTCTTTGCCCAGTCTCCCCACGTCTGGCGTGTTTCTCTAAAGTTTTTTTTCGCGTCCTTGAGCCTCAGCTTGCTCGTCTGTAAATCAGGGGTGAGAGCGCCCATTTCCAGAGTTATCAGAGCAATTAAATAAGATAACATCTGAACAGCACTGGGACTGGCTGTCGCCATACCCCATACCCCAGGTACTTGATAACGTTGCTGAAACCAAGCCAGGCAGAGATTCAGCAATCACGCTCCTTGCTCTTTACCCAGACGCACTGAACACTTAGGTGCACACAAAAGTTTATAGCAGCTTTGCTCATGATTGCCCAAACTTGGAAGCAACCAAGATGTCCTTCGGTAGGGGAATGGATGCACAAACCATGGTGTAACTAGACAGTGCACTATTATTCAGTGATAAAAAGAAATGAGCTAGAGGAATGGGGAGTTATTGTTTAATGGGTGCAGAGTTTCAGTTTGGGGAAGTCCAACAGTTCTGGAGACGGGCAGCGATGTTGCCTGCCCAACAGCGTAAATGTACTAAATGACCACCGCAGTGGATGCTTCACCCTGCTTAAAATGGAAACTTTTTATGTTATTTATATTTTACCACCAACAAAAAAAAAAAAAAAAAAAGGAAAAAAAAGAAATGAGCTATCAGGCTATGAAAAGACAAGGAGGAATCTTAAATGCATGTTACTACATGAAAAGAAGCCAGGCTGAGAAGGCTACATACGGTACGATTCCAGCTGTAGAATGTTCTGGAAAAGGCAAAATGGCGGAGACAGTAAAAAGATCAGTGGTTCCCCGGGGTTTGGGGTGGGGAGGAGAGGGAGGGATGAACAGACTCAACTCAGAGGATTTTAGGGCAGTGAGGCCGTCCTGCATGATTCTGTAATGGTGGATACGTGCCATTACACATTTGCCAAAACCCACAGCATGCACATCACAAAGAATGAGTCCTAACGTGACGAACTCTGGACTTCGGTCGGTAATAATAGTGCATCGATACAGGCTCCTCAGGCGTAAGCACATGTACCAAGTGGCAAGATGTTAATAATAGGGAAATGAGTGGGGGATTCAATGAGAACTCTGTACTTTCTGCTTTTTAAACCCACAACTGTTCTGAAAATCAACATCTAAAAATTTCAAATTCAAATGAAAAAGAAAAACTTAGGATTAAAATTAAAGCTCTAAAATTTAATTTAAAATGGGGCACCTGGGTGGCTCAGTCGTTAAGCATTTGCCTTTGGCTCAGGGCGTGATCCCAGCGTTCTGGGATCCAGCCCTGCATCGGGCTCCCTGCTCCGCTGGGAGCCTGCTTCTTCCTCTCCCACTCCCCCTGCTTGTGTTCCCTCTCTCGCTGGCTGTCTCTCTCTCTCTGTCAAATACATAAATAAAATCTTTAAAAAAATTTTTAATTTAAAAAATTGGACAGAAGTCAACACTGGCCTTTCCTTAGTACTTGTTATCACAGAGAGCAGGCAATCATTCCACCCAGTGATTTCCAAATGCTTTGTTTCTTTTTCCAAGCAAAAATGTATGGGCTCCCCCAATACACTTTCAAAGCTCATACTATGACCAGAGCAAACCGGATGGGACCAGCAAACAGGTTTGGACTGGCTCAGGCTACATCCTGCCCGCGGGGGCTCTCTGACCGTACCTGTCCACCACTCCCCGGCTTGGCCTGCGTTAGCCAGGCTGGATCAGCAGAATTTGTCTGAGCTTCATAAACTGAAGCAGCTGATTCAGACCTTTTGGAGCTGGTCCTGGCTGGTTGCATTTGTCCGGAACCCAGCTCAGACCACCTGCAGTTGGCTGAAATTAGCCCCAATCCTAGAGTCAAGGGGTACGCCCCCACATGGAGCCCCAAAAGGCAGAGAAGCTGAGATTCCACTTGGGGTGATCAGACAGGGAGTCGGGGCACAGCTCAAGTTGGATCAGACCCATTGGGACTGATGAGCACGTTGCTGCCGAGGTTGGAGGGAGAGGCTCGGACAGGCACACACCTCCTCGCCTCCTGCCTCTAGGCCTGAAGCACCTCCCTGGGTGACTGGCTCAGAGGAACAGAAGCCATTTGGGTTGGGCTGGGGAGAGGCTCAGGCAGGTGAGAGGAAGAGACTCTTCTGAGAAGTTGGGGGGAGATGGGGTATGGTGAGGCCCAAGGGAGGGTTTTGTAAACAAGCAAGACCCTGGAGCTCATCTGCAAGCTGATGGGCAAGGACCTGAAGGGAGGGAGGGGAAAGGGACAGAATGAGGAGTTCAAGTCCTTGAAAAGGTAAGAAACAACAGGACCCAGGGCACAAGAGGCAAGATCAGCCTCTGAGAGGAGAAGGGTCGCGGCCTTTGGGTATCAGGAGAGAGGCAGCGAAGACCGAAGCAGATACCATAGGTCCACAGGGTTGGGGGAGACTAGGTAAGCAGTCACATCTCTTGAAGCCTGTTCTTCTAATGACATTTAGGGCAAGGTCAGCTACTGAGAGCAAGGCAGGTGGCAAGGGGGTGGCGAGTTTGAAAAGAGAGAAGATAGGGCATGGACCTTTCATTCCCAAAGCCGGAGGGCAGGCTGCGCCGAACATGAGACCCAAATCTGATTGAAAGAGTAGAGAAGGAGCATAGGAGGCTAAATTCTCAGCCTCAGCGAGCCTTCTGTGTTGAAGCCGGAGAGCTGGTAGAGAAACGCCAGGGCTCTGGGACCTGGAATATTTGTGCAGATGTGCTTGATAAACCGAAGCCTCTGGACTGGTAGGAGTGGGCCCTCCTCCTTGCTAGAGCTTCCCCTGGGTGGGAGACCATGCAGAGGCCTCATCCGAGCCGGATGCCTCTCAAGATGATGGACTTCTCCACCACACCCCCTGCTTCTCCTACTTGCCATCCAGACCGACAGCTAAAGTCAGGTGTCAACGTGGTCTGAGAGGGTTAGTATTGCTTCTTTAGTAGGAGGAAATGGATTCTCTACCAAAAAGAGGGGCAGGGCCTGGCTGTGTCCTGGCCGGAAGTAGGAGAACACTGCCTGGGAGTGGGTCTTGAAGGTCCTGTATCAGGGCAGGGAGGATAGAAGGCTGAATGGGGAAATTATTGATCTGGGGAGCGCTCTGCTGTGACTCAGAGCATGAGCTCATCTCCCAGTGCTGTTGGAATGGCTTCCAAAGGCTTCGATATGAAGTCAATGTAGAGTAAGTGTGGGGCAGATCACAAAACTGCCTTGGCAGAGCACGGAGGGAGGGACCTAAGGCTCAGAGAGGTGGACTGGTTCCAACGGACATATTATGGAAGACCAGAGAACTCACCAACGTGCTATACTTGGGGTACACAGGCAAAAAACGGAGCGCTGGCGGAAGTACATCTCGGGGGGGGGGGGGGCGTCTGGGATCCGCAGACCCACCCGTGGTCATTCCTCCAGCCCCGAGTGGGTAATTGGGATGGACATGCTCCGCAGCGGGCAGAACCCCCCATTTGGTTCCTTACGCGGTGGTGTAGAGGCCTCCTCAGAGGGAAGGGGGAGCGGAGGCCCCTAAAACTGCCCCCACCCCGGGCGAGATAGTAGATCAGAGCCACGGCACAGGCTGGGAGGCTAGCGGAGATTCGAGCCCCTCTCAAGGACGTGAAGAATGCAGGAGCGCTGGTTCCTATCAGATCCTCATCTGGTTCAGCAGCGGAGTCCCTGTAAAACCGGAAAGGTCATCGCAGACGGTGGTGAATTAGCACAATCTCCACGAAGTGGGAGCTTCAGTCTCACTGCTGGGCCTGGTCACCGTAGCCTCTGGCGCTTAGTATGTGCCTACGGAATTGCACAATGTTATCTTCCATTCCCCACCCCCAGAAGGAGGGGCAGAAGGACGTCATATTCACCCGGAGCAGAGCGCACTGTCCCTTCCCTGTCTTAGCCCTGCTCTCCCTGTCACCGAGCTCATGTTAACTCTCCTGCTCTATCACAATGTAATCTGAAGCGATCTTGATCCTCTGAACTGGGCTGGCTTTGCACCAGGTTAACCTAACTAAGGAGAAACTACATTTCCCAGAATTCCCTTTCCCGCTCAGCTCCGGGGTAGCGTAGGGCGCAGGACACGTTGAGGGAGACTTAGTAAGATGGCACTGAAGCCGCAGACGTGTTCGTTTTACACCGGGAAGGTGGGTGCACGGCGCGAGGCGCCGTGGCAGCCCTGGCCTGTGGTTACTTTAATGGGGGGCAGCCGCAGTGTCGCTAGCGTGTCCACCTGCGGCCGCTACGCGTGCCACGCACTGTTCCAGGGGCTGAGGCTGGGGCCAGAAGGGACACGTTCCTGCTCTCCCCGAGCTTATATTCTCCTGGAGGTCAGTGAGGGGGAGAGAAAGTGCTTCAAAAACCGGTTCTCCGAGCAAGCCTGGGCTCTCAGCCCTCCCGGGTCCTAAACCACGTCCCGGGACAGTACGATCCCACTGCCGTGGTGACGATGACCAATGACCGATGCCGTCCCGGCCTTTCCCTCCCTCTATTTCTATCTTTCTCTGCCTTCTGGGGATGCATCTTTGAAGACAAGAGTACGCGAAGACGCGCTCTGAACCATCAGCCGTGGTTAGCTCTGAGAAGTGAAATTGGGAAGGAGGGTTTTCCTGCTTCTTTCACACACAACTGAGGCAACGAGAGATTACATCATGTGCCCACGATCACGTAGCCGGTAATGCCGTCGCAGAGCGGAGGCTTGTCCCCCTGCCTGCTTCCTACATCCCGTTTCCTCCCATGACGAGGACCAGCCCCTGCCCCTCTCATACCTTTCACGACCCAGCCTCCAGAATTCCAACTCAGACTTTCCCCTGAAATCCCCTGGTGCCCTCACTGCCTTCGCCACAGCTCTGTGGTAGAAGGACGGCATCAGAACTTGCCTCTGGTGGGAGGCGGTGGCAATGGCTGCAGAGGAGAAGTGACTTTCAATTTCTAGGAATTGACTTTGACAATCAGATCAGGCGAGGGGCTGAGTCACTGGCAGGCCCCTCTGGCTGGGTTTTAATCAGGTCAGATGGTGCAGCGTGTGGGGGCGGGTGGGGGTGCGGAGGGCTCGGTTCCACTTCCTCCCGTGGAGGCCCAGGCCCTTCAATGCAGTTTCTGTCTCATTGATGGGGAGGATGCACCCAGCAGGTGTCAATTCAGGCCACCTGGGTGGGCTAAATTTAGGTCTTAAGATGTCAAAGCTGCAAAGACCCAGTATATTGTTTCGCAGAGGAGCAAAGTGAGATGGAGAGCGTTCAAGAGACTTGCCCGGGTCACAGAGCTGGGGTCACAGCTGGGACTCAAACCCAGGCCTCTCCAAAAATCACCACACTAACTCCAGAACAGGTGCTCTTTCCAAACAACCCCACCTCCCCCCGCCAACTCGGGCCACCTTCCTGAGGTCTGCCCCCTGCCCCCTGTGGTTGAGGGTAGGGAATGGGACTCTGCTCTGTGTCTAATACCAAACATTGGTTTTGGAGGCAGACATCTAGCTTCTAGTTCTGA
Organism: Ursus americanus; assembly: GCF_024610735.1. Lineage (NCBI taxonomy): Eukaryota > Metazoa > Chordata > Mammalia > Carnivora > Ursidae > Ursus > Ursus americanus. The sequence goes on from NC_142144.1 coordinate 10,724,711, forward strand.
CCCCACAACTTACTGTATGACCTTAGGCGATGACTTCATTTCTCTTTAAAGTGGGCCTAAAGGATGTCGTTGGATTCAGGACACAAATGTAACACAATTACTTAGGACTTAGGAGATAGTCAATAAATGTGAGTTCTTTTTTCTTTATATAATGATTTCCTAACTGACTTTGGTGGAACCCTGTGCTCATTGACCATATCTCAGGAGTCTTGGGTGGGTGGGAGTGAAGAAGACCAAAAAAAGGGACTTGGAGCTCCTCACCATCTTTCTTCCCCACTCCCACTGCCACGCATACATATCTCCCATAAACCAGAGTATATCTCTCTTTACCTGACTTATAGTTTGAGTTCTGCCTGAATTTTTTTTTTTACCGGGCCTGCTACTAAAAATCTGGCATCCACCACTGCCTAACGTTTGCAAACTCAGAGAGGACCTCCTGGAATCACAGAGAAATAAGAATCACAGTGCTATTTTAACATTTCTGCCTTTGATACCTGCACTAGGAAATATTACATTAGATTGTTGGTTTCCTGGGGCAACAGGAGTCTGTGGCCGCCTTGTGGGTTCCCACTCAAGTGCTATGGCCCACTTCCTTTGATGCAGATAGAACCCACATTTCAGTTGACCACTGGGTGCCCCTATGATTCATGGAACCCCTTCCCCACCGCAAGGAGGGAGGAAACATTCACTAATGTGAACAAATCACAGTGGTTCCATCCTTCTTGCCGGTGATCAATTAGGGCACGGGTGACAGGCCTGTGACAAGACTCTGCCCATGAGACTGGAGGAGATGTTTATGGGGGAGGAGGCTTCTGGAAAAGTATGTCCCTTTTGATTAAAAACAAAAAGCTACATGGAGGAAAGCTGTCCCCTTCGCCTGCCTGTCCATATGGCTGCCACCTTGCAGCACCCGTCTAAGACCTGGGGACAAAGTGAGCCCCGAGAGCACCTGCACTAATCAGCTATTGCTATAATAGTGTCATGACACAACCACTCCCCAAACTCAGTGACGGACAACAGGCATGTCTTCGCGTGCGCTCACGTCACGGGTCAGCAGGTTGACCGTGGTTCAGCTAATTTAGGCTGAGCTGGGCTGGGCCACTCTGCTTCAGGCTGTGGGTTGGGTTCCAGTCTGTTCCACATGTGTTTATTCTGGGGCTCAGGCCGAAGGGGCCTCCTGGCAACCAGGGAGAGGTCTTCCCCTGGCAGATCACAGGAGCTCAAGGTCTAACCAACTGTCACAAGCACGTTGAAGGCCTTGGCTCAAGTCATGCCTGCGACATTCCGATGGCTAAAGAAAGCCACAGGCTGGGCCCAACATAGCAGGCTGAGATGTACGTTCGGCCCAGGAGAGAGAAGGCCGGTAAACATCCGCTGACCGATTCTACTGCTCCGGCCTATCACGGGGGCATGAACCCGAAGATGGCCCTGCCTACCGCCGCGGCCTCATGCGTGACACAGGCAATTCTGCCCGGTGTTCTGTTACCTGCCACCGAGAACGGCCCATGGAAGCCCAGGTGCAGGGACGGACTGCATGGGCTCCTAGGGAGAATTAATTGTCAGAAAATGTGGATTCGGAGTAGGCCGCAGGGCCTGAGCACAAAGGAGAGTCCCACATGCCAGGCAGTGGCTGGAAACCGAAAGTCCCCTAACGCCACTGTCCTTGTGAGGTACGTGCCACATCCAAGGGAGAAAGCCATAATGTGGTTTTGAACCAAAAGAATAACATCATTGGGTCACCTCGCTGGTTTAGTCGGTAGAACGTGTGACTCTTGATCTTGGGGGTGGCGAGTTCAAGCCCCATGCTGGGGGTGCAGCTGACTTAAAAAAAAAAAAAAAAGATCATCTCACTCTCCAGAAAAGACCAGCTTCTTCAACTTAGGCCTCACATGAGGGCGTAAGCACCTCCCCTGCCGGGACTTCCCTGCAGACTGCAGACTGACCCTAGCGCGCTTTGTCACAGACCCAGGAGCTGCCTGGGCCTCGGGCACTGGAGCCCCCAGTAAGGGTCTGAGGCCCGGCTGAGGCTGAGGCAGCATCTGGGTGGAGAGAGGACAGCCACGGTGCCCAGCAGGTCCCGAGAGGGCCACCGCACAAGCCGAGGGGCAGAGGCCAGCAGAAGCAGCCCAGTCACACTCACGTGCCCACGGGAGGCCCCGTTCGAGGACAACCGAAACTATCTTGCGGAGGCGGAAGGGGGGAGTTTGTGGTGGACTGAGGTTCTGGGCAAGGAGCTGGGCCTGGGGTGCTGGGTGTGATCTCTTTGCACCCGTAGGCTGGCGAGATCCGGACAGCCTCAGGTCATGCGCTGAGGTTCCCAAGGGCAGGACCCACGTCTGCTGTGTCTCTAAAGCCGGGCGCCCAGCCCCCCCCCCCCGTCAGAAGAGAATAGGGGGTGCGGATGTTTGCTCGGTGGACGGGCAAATGAGAACACTAACAACAAGAAACATAACAACAACAGCTGCTTCTGTCCACAGGATGTAGATGCTGTCCCAGGAGACCCTAAAAGATACCTGGAGCAGTTGATGTCTGACAGGCCACGGTGAGGCCCTGCCTCTCTCCCGGTGCGGCCTGGTGTGCCCCAGCTGATGTCAGGCGGGGCGCTGGGGGAGTGGCTGGGCCACAGGCAGCTCAGCCAGGCTGACCAGGAGCCTCAGTGACCGAGAGAGTGGTCAAGTTCGTGGTTCCAACGGCCGATCACAGGCACTTGGGTGCGTGTCCCATATTAGTGAGATGTGTGTGGCAGTGTGATGGGGGGGGTCTCACTGAGTGTGACCACAGGCACCCAGGGGCCACCTGGGCAGTGGGGAAGTATGGCGGTGATAAGACAAGAGGGGAGGAGGGTGGTGGCCGGTGAGGAGCAGGGGAACTTCGGGGACTTTAGGGAAGTCAGATGTGTCATGGTGACACAATAGGTGACCAGCTGGGCCTTGGGCACTCTGCCCACGTGATCTCATGGAGGATCTTACAGCAGCCCTGCTTTGCAGGTTGCCAATGTTTCACGGACGAGGAAGCTGAGACTCCCAGGAGAGAAGCGGCATGGGCTAGAGTGCAGAGTAGAGATCAGCCAGGCATGCAAATGATCATGGCCATAGGGACAGGGGTCCAAGCTGATCTCTGAGAGGGTCCCGCTGCGCAGGCAGGTCTGCTGGGCCCCCTCTGTAGTCCTCCAGCCTCTGGCTCTTTTTCTGAGACCTGCCCCTCCCCCCAGGGTGGGGACCCACAGGCCCTATGGGTACCCCAGCTCTCTGCCACCCTGACAACACGAGGGGTGGGCCAATCAGCTTCTCTCTCGTGACTTAGCACTGAGGGTCAGTGATGCTGGGCTGCCTTTTTGGCTGGTTTTTTTAAATGAAACGTAAAGCGGGGTCAACTAGCTGTATTTGGGCCGCATGTTCGTAAAATGGCAGAGAAAAGACACGATCATAGAGAATCTGAAATGTGCTTAGGGGAGAGAAGGGAGGTGGGTGGGGGTACCCAAAAGAAAGGAGCCAGGCAAGCTGGGACCAGCGTCCGGATGGAGCTGCCGTAAGCCTAGAATCCAGAGGGGTGCTGGAAACCAGCCCTTTCTTGACAACAGCCCAAAGCCCTAATCTGTAGCATTTGCCAATGTCCATGGTGTAAATATTCCCACCATGGCTGATTTCAAGGTACCAACAGATGTCCCTGGGAAGAGACCGAGCTGGGAAGAGAGCCAACTCCCTCCAGCACAGCCAACCGGGAGACAGGGATGAGGAGTAGCAGATGGAGGCCTTGACAGGTGGTCTGGAGAGACCTTGGGGGCAGAGGGGTCAAGGCAATACCCCCGAAGTATCACTAGAGGGACATGGCATGGGTGGGCAGCTCCCTTTAAAGGAGCCAGGAGAGACAAGTCTCTGGTCTGCTCTGGGCCTGTGTTTGTGCCCCCAGGGGCACATATTAGTGACCATATTAGTGAGGCTTCCATCTGGGAAACAAGGGAATAGCCCATTTCTCAGAATTCTGGCCTGAGGGGCGCCTGGGTGGCTCAGTCTTTAGGTGTCTGCCTTCAGCTCAGGGCATAATCCCGCGGTCCTGGGATTGAGCCCCGCATTGGGCTCCTCCGCTGGGAGCCTGCTTCTTCCTCTCCCACTCCCCCTGCTTGTGTTCCCTCTCTTGCTGGCTGTCTCTCTGTCAAATAAATAAATAAAATCTTAAAAAAAAAAAAAAAAGAACTCTGGCCTGAGAGCAGGGCTAGACAAGCAGCAAAGGTGGGGGAGGTTTTATTCATTCCTTCATTCACTCATTCAACAAGCAGTTAATGAGCTTGATGTGCCAGGCACTGACGTTGCAACAGAGAGCAAGACAAACCATGCTTTTCCCTTCCCTCTGGGAAACTGGAGTCAGATAGAGGATGTGGACATAGACACAGGCAGAGAAGGGCTGAATGGTGTGGGTGGGGTGCACAGGGACCTGGGGAGCTCAAAGAAGGACCATCTAACCCCCCATTGAGGAGGTAGCATCAAGGAAGACTGCCCAGGGGAAGGGTCTGTAAGCTGAGGGCTGCAGGAAGCATGGAGGAAGGGGCGTGGGGTGGGGGTAGGGAGAAGGGTCTAGGTGCCAAGACCCCAGAGGTGGAGGACTGAGGGTCCTTCAGTCTGGTGGGAGGGTGGGAAGAAAATGAGAGAGTCGACAGGGGAGTAGTAATTGGAAGCCATCAGAGGCTTTCAAGCTGAGGGACGCTGTGATCAGATTACCCACCCACCCCAGAGATCATTCTGGCTGCTCTGGAGATGAAAGAGGGTCAGGAGACCAGTTACAAATGTCCCAGCAAGAGTCAAGTGGGGCTTGAGCTGAAGAGAAGGGAGACTGATTCGAAACGTATTTCAGAGGTGGATGGATAAATGTAGGGGATGAGAAACAAGGATCAGGGACCATCAAGGATCATGGCAAGATGGTTGGTCTGAAAAACGGATGGTGGCTCCATTTACCGAGGTGGGGGCGGGGCTTGGGAGAGGAACGAGTTGGGGTGAGGGAAGCTTATTGTGGGGGCTGCTTTACCATTTTTTTTAAAAAAGATTATTTATTTATTTATTCTACAGAGATAGAGACAGCCACCGAGAGAGGGAACACAAGCAGGGGGAGTGGGAGAGGAAGAAGCAGGCTCATAGCAGAGGAGCCTGATGTGGGGCTCGATCCCATAACGCCAGGATTACGCCCTGAGCCGAAGGCAGACGCTTAACCGCTGTGCCACCCAGGCGCCCCTGCTTTACCATTTTTGACCCTAAGCTTTTTTGTTCCTTTGGGGAGCTGCCCACCTCGAGAGTCTTGGTAGGAATAGAGGGCAAAGCCCACTGCAAAATGCAAATGCAGAGCCCCTTGCTCAAAAATTATTATGAATTTCAAGACGTGAGAACAGAGCATTAAACCAAGCACAGAGCTGTCTAGGCCACATGTCCTTGGAATTGAGCTGATAGAGGCACGGATTTTCCCAGCACCACTTGCAGCTCAGGAACCATACGGATGAAATTTCAATAGGTGGTTTTAGATAAACCATGGAATCAGGTGAGGACACCTAGGGATAGAAGGCAACAGAGGACCCAACACAGCCCTGGGCATTCAAACCTTCAGAGGTCAATGGAGAAGGATCCAGGAAAAAGTTAGAAGGAAATATAGAACAGAAGAACATGGTATGATGGAAGGCAATGGAGGAGAGCGTTTTTCAAGCCCGAACTGTTCAACAGTGTTGAGTGGTGCTGAGAGGTGGAGGGGTGCAACCATTGGGCAAGTGGTGAGCTGGGGCAAAGAGGATGAGGTTCTTGGGGGCACTGTATCAGATTTTAATGTGCATAAACTCACCTACGGGTCTTGTCAAAATGTAAATTCTGAAACCTCAGGTCCAGGGTGGGACCCAAGGAGATTCCACATTTCTAACAGGCTCGCAGGGGCTGCTGCTGCTGGTCCGTGGACCACACTTTGAGTAGCAAGTCATTAGGGTAGCAGTTTGGCAATGGTAGCAATAGTAGCATTACCTAAGGAGCTTGACCAGCTTGGAGGACACCCTAGACTAAGTGAATCCAAATCTCCAGGGGTGGGGCCAAGGCACTAGGAATCCCTAAAGTCCCACAGATGATTCTAATGTGTAGCTGGAGTTAAGGACTCATACTAAGGAGTTCAGAGCATATGGCAGCATTTGTGGCTGTAGATAGCCATTCTTATTGAATCCTTCCAAGTATATTATTATATATTTATATTATGTATCTGATTATTATCATTATTATAATTTAATACTACTGTTCTTAAAATTACCATTTGCAACTCATTGAGCTGGGCACTTTGCATTCAGTATCAACATCATCATTATTGCTGTTATTTTAAAAATAAGAAGAGCTAATGTTTATTGAAGGCCTGTACTAGACCAGACACTGTGCTAAGTGATTTGCATACATTATCTTATTTCACAAATAAAGAAACTGAAGTTCAGAGCAGTTAAAAAACTTTCCTATGGGGCGCCTGGGTGGCACAGCGGTTAAGCGTCTGCCTTCAGCTCCGGGCGTGATCCCGGCATTATGGGATCGAGCCCATCAGGCTCCTCCGCTATGAGCCTGCTTCTTCCTCTCCCACTCCCCCTGTTTGTGTTCCCTCTCTCGCTGGCTATCTCTATCTCTGTCAAATAAATAAATAAAATCTTAAAAAAAAAAACTTTCCTATGATTATACAGCTCATACATGGTAGAGAGAATTCATAATCTCAGCTCTGTCTGAATCAAGCCTATGATATTATCCATTATTTTATAAAACTATTTCTCAAATATTCCTAATAATAAAGATGATCATCTGACATTTGTTAAAAAATAGAGATTTCCAGGACCCTCCCTTAGAGAACCTGGTTCAGTAGCTCTGAATTAGGATTCAGGTCTCTATATTTTGATCCTGGAAGATTTTATTGTCAGGCAGGCTTGGGAAGCACTGCTATAATACCTAGTGATAGGATTGTGGTGAATTCTTTTGTTATTGACAATTATTCGCTCCCTTCCTTGTAAGAGGATCATACAGCCACACCATTGCCCTACGTCCTGGCAGGCAGGGGTATAGTTCTCAGCACCGCCGCCAGGCCTAGCAGCGTGAATCTCTCTGACTGTTGGAAAGTGAGTGACGTGACAATCCAAATGTCCAGCACAAGCTTTGAACACAGGGCCATAGTTCAGCTTGCTCTCTTACACTCCTGCCCTCTGCCATGAAGACAACATGTCCCAGAGAAGGGGCTGTTTCTTCAGCCTTGGTTCCAGAACAAGAAGTCATGTGAGGCAGTGCTAACTTGCAGTCCTTGTGAGAAATAAAGATTCCCTGTTGTAAGCCTGTGAGATTTGGAGAAGCGGTTTGTTACACAGCACAGCTGACAACAATATTTGTTTATAATAGTATATAATAACAGTGACATCTATTGAGGACTTTTTATGTGTGAAGCATTTTATTTATTTATTTTCTAAAGATTTATTTATTTGACAGAGAGAGAGAGAGAGACAGCCAGCGAGACAGGGAACACAAGCAGGGGGAGTGGGAGAGGAAGAAGCAGGCTTCCAGCAGAGGAGCCTGACGTGGGGCTCGATTCCAGAACGCCAGGATCACGCCCTGAGCCAAAGGCAGACGCTTAACGACTGTGCCACCCAGGCGCCCCGTGAAGCATTTTATTTATATATTTTGTCTCTAATCATAGCGAAAATAAATTGGAAGCTAAGAATTATTATCTCCATTTTAGACACCAGGAAACTAAAGCTCAAAGAGGTGAAGGTAACTTGTTTAAAGTCACATTTCCAGGAGCAGCAGAGCCACTGTCTGCTTCCAAAGATCTTCACCCAGGAGTGAACCTTCTTGCCCCCTCCCCCCCCTCCTCTTTCCCACCTCTCCCCTCTGCTTTCTGCTACCATCAGTGTCAAATGCGACCTGTTGGCAGAAACAGACGTATGCAATATTTAATTCACTTTAATTAAAATATATTTTAGTGGATTTTTTTTTCTGGAACATAACTCATTTTGATGGGAACCCATTGGATTTAATGGGAAACCTATTAGAGGAACATATTGTGATCTTTAATGAAGCTGAGCTGTGTGGAGAACCACCTACAGGTAATTAGAAACCCATCAGGCCCTTGGGGAATAAGGTGAGATGAACTTCGGTTTGTTTAAGACAATTAATGCAGACAATGATCTAGGAACGAATTAAATGGTCCTTGATTAGGAGCAGCTGTGCAGGTGGCGTCCTCAGGAAAATGGGACATGCAAGTGGGACTTTTAAGAAAGAGTGATTATTAATGCTTATCTGTTTATATTGGCAGCCAGCACTTCACCAGGCTGTCGGTTTGATCAAGTGGCTCCTTTTCCCCACCCCAGCTCTTCTTGCTACCTTTCCTCATTGATAACTTCTGGATCTGCCAGGTGTCTCAAGGGATCTGCTTGCCTCTGATAGCGGATGGGTGCCTCCACGTTGGCAGGCTGGGAGCCCTCCCCCCCACTCCCACCAGTAGATGCTTCCAGTTTGATGGGCACTTCTGCACTGGTGGGATTGGGAACCTCTGTATTCTCAAATATGGCTGTTCCTACAGTAGTTCGAATGGGAACGTCTATGCTTTTTCACATGCATGCTCTGTATTTACAGCTCTAAGAGCCATTCTACTCCTAAAAGGAGGCATCACCCCTAGTCTGGGATGGGCTTATCCCCGCTGGAATACTGAGGAAATCCACATTGAAAGAAATAATAAACAGTGCACTGACCATAAGTACACTTGTACCACAGAGATGAGCATATTTCTGCTTTGCCTTGATTGAGGGCCTCTGCACATGCAGGGGGGATGCATCTTCACTAGAAAAATGGGAGGGCTGCCTGGAAGAAGAGACATCTAAATTGGGTCCTGGTGGGAGTTAGCAAGAGGTCACTTCTATATTGACGGGAATGGCGCTCACAGCTGTGGGTGCTTCTACATCTATTAGAACGAAAGCATCTGCAGTGGTTGGGCTGGGAATGTCCCCAGGGACAGGAATGGGTGTGATTATCTTGAAAGAAAGAAATGATGAGTCTATATGGCAGGGAAGGTGCTTCATGCAGGTAAAGATGGGGCGCTTCTACACTCACATGAATCGGGATCCTTGCATTTGCTAGAATAAGCGCTCTATAGATGGGCATGTCTACATTAGCAAGGATGGGCACTTCTATGCTGGCAGGGTTAATTCCTAGAAGAGAATGGAGCTTTTGCACTGAAAGAAATGGTTGTCTCTTCATTGGTGAAGGTGGGCACTTCTACACTGATCTCTGACATTTCCTGAGTCCTGACCAGTAAAACCAGAGTGATTCCACTGACTTTTCCAAAATCCCAGACCATTCCCTCAACTCATAGCCTAGGGCTACTTTGTCCAGGGGTGGGGGAGGCAGTCACACTGTGGGTGGCATGGGGCAGGGAGAGACAATGGAGAAAGGAAGCAGGACCACTGGTTACCTACCTGCCCAGGAGTGGATTAGGAAGGAAAGAGCCCAGAGTATGTTCCAAGCAACTTTCTGGTACTCAGAACCAGTGAGGCTGGGGAGGGTGGCAGCCAGGACCCCCCACCAACACCAGGCAGCCCTGAGCCCCTTCCCCAGTCCCCTCACAGCTCAAGCTTCTGGCAGGGGCTGCTGTGAGATTCCCCATGCAACCCTGACACGGGGCTGTAGCTAAAACATTGGTCTGGCAGTTTTCCCTCTTTAAGTTGAAGTGTGATGTTGGCAGGCAGTGAGCTGTGGTGGCAGGCTGCCAGAGGGAGCATGTGTTGGAAATCCTTGTTCCACGTTGCAGCAATCTGGGGCTCCCCCACCCACAAACTGCTCCAGAGCCAGCCAGCCTTGGGGGCCAGAGCCTCCCACTGATGGGGAGCAGCCATCCAGAATGGGGAATGATGAGGAACAGAGGCTTAGAGAAACCAGGGATAGAGGAAAACATGAACAGAAATGGAGCCACAGAGAGACATAGACGCAGAACCAGAGCCAGAGACACAGAGAGACCCATGGAGACCCAAGGTCAGAGAGATCCAAGGAAGATGGAATTGAAAGAAATTAAGAAGCATGGGAGATTGGATAAAAATGACAGACTGGGCCTAGTCCTCTCTTCCCAAATCTCCAGTTATAACAGAAAAAAAATATATTGATCTAAGTGTATATACTATTTTAACAGTTGTACAAAACAAGAAAGTTCTCAGTGGATCAGAAACTTTGTGGAATTCCTGAAAGATGGAAAGTAGACAGGTCTGACTTGACAGAGGAGCCCATAGCCCAAAATATACAAGGAGAACATCGCTGTGCAAGATGGGGCTGGTTCCAGGAATGCTCTAAGCTCAGAGTCAACAGGACCACAGGATACCCAGAGCAGCAGGGGGACCAGTGCAATCATGAGAGTGAGCAATTGAGACGCTGCATTTGGAGCAGCCAGGCTGGCCTATTCCTGACCAACTGCCCCCCCTCACCCCCCACCCCCCCATTGCTCATGCTGAGCAGCTGACAGCAGGGGAGTTTACCCATAAGCCAGAGCACTGAGTGGACATATTTAGGTCTGAGAGTCAGGGACATGCCCTGGGGAATCTAGTGACACACTGGGAAGTGGAAGAAGACCAGCTTCCATCACATACCACTGACAACACTACTCCACAGCGATGACCAGAGACAAGCTCTTGTGATCAAAACCATCCTTCAGAGACAGGCGGATAGAGCAAATCACCATAGAAAACCAAGAATGCCGAAGCATTTCAGGAAAATCAACACTGTGAAAGAGAGGAATCGACTTAACATACAGAAGACCTAGGACTCAAGGGAATAAATGTAAGGGGGCAAACACAAACCAAAAGAAGACTTTAAAGTAGTATAATTACCATCCCTAGGGAGATTGGAGAAGATTTCATATCCATAAATTGAGAACAGGCTGTTACTAAAACGAATCACTAAGAGATCTTGAAAATTTAAAATAATTGTTCAAATTTAAAACTCAGTAGGTTGGCTGAAGAGTACAAAATATAGCTAAAGGGAAAGTTGGAATAAATTTAAAGATATGCAGCCCCTATGCCACGTCTAGGTGTAAGCTTAGAGAAACTTTTACATGTGTGTAAGGAATTATGCGACCGTTCGCTGCAAAATTGTTTGTATTAGCAAAAAACTGGAAACAACCCATAAGCTAACAGAGAATGGATTTTAAAAAATAGTGGTTTGGTCACATTACAAAATCCTACGCAACAGGTAAAATAAATTACCTACAGCTACATGTATCCACAGGGATCGATTTCAAAAATATAATGCTGAGTGAATAAAAGGCAATTGCAGAATAATAGGTTGGTACAATATCTATTATATAAAGTTAAAACATGGAAACAATAGTATATAACTTTACTATGCATTCAGTATAACATTGATGGTTATATTTCAAGAAAATTTACATTAAAATTGGAAAAAGGGTATCTAAAATATATAAAAAACTGTTGCAATGTGATAATAAGGCAAACAATCCAATAATAATGGGGAAAAGATTTGAACAAAATTCCACAAAGGAAGATATATGAATGCAATAATCCCATTAAAAATCCCCAGCTTTATTAGTCACTAGAGAAATACAAAGGAAAATAATAATGACGTACCACCATACACTAAAGTTAAAAAGACTGGCAATACCAAGTGTTGGCAAGGATATGGAGAAACTGGAACTCTCATAGGTTGCTGGTGGGAGTGAAAAATAGCACAGCTAATTTGGAAAACAGTATGTTAACATCTTATGAAGTTAAGAACACACTTACCCTATAATGTAGCAATTTTACTTTCACGTATTTACCCAAGAGAAATTAAAGCATATGTCCACGCAAAGATCTGAATACAAATGTTCATAGTTGCATTATTCAGAATAGCCCCAAACTGGAAGTAACTTGAATGTTCATCAACTGGTGAATGGATAAATGAATTGTTGTATATCCATTCCTGGGAGTACTACTCGGGAATAAAAAGTAATTAAACATCGATAATGCATGCAAAAACATGGCTGAATCTCAAGAATATTATGCTAAGTGAAATAAACCAAACATAAAAGAATATGCACGATCTGATCCCATATATGAAATTCTAAAAAAGGCAAAGTTATAGGACAGAAAGTGGTTGTTGTCTAGGGACAGGGTAGAAGCAGGTGATCAACTACCAAGGGGCACATGAAAACTTTTTTGGGTGATGGAATTCTTTTATATCTTGACTGTGATGGTGGTTACACAATTTCATACAAATATCAAAATTCATCAAATGGCACACTTAAAAATAAGTGAATTATATAGTATACAAATAGTACCTTAATAAAAAGGTAATTTAAAAATCATAAAGACCAGGGGCGCCTGGGTGGCTCAGTCGTTAAGCGTCTGCCTTTGGCTCAGGTCATGATCCCAGGGTCCTGGGATCGAGCCCCGCATTGGGCTCCCTGCTTGGCGGGAAGCCTGCTTCTCCCTCTCCCACTCCCCCTGCTTGTGTTCCCTCTCTTGCTGTGTCTCTTTCTGCCAATAAATAAAATATTTAAAAAAAATAATAAAAATCATAAAGACCAAATTCAACATAGTTTTTACCTATGGACAGAAAAGAAGGGGAATGGAGCTGGGAAGAGAACACAAAGAGCTTCAACTTCATTGACAATATTTATTTGCTTAAATATAGAAATATAAAGCAAATATGGCAAAATGTTAAAGTTGGGTAGTGTGTACTAGCGTGCTTGTTATATTATTTATTCTATATACTTTTTTATATATTTTATGTTGAAATGTTTCTAAATTGTTTTTGAAATAATGAATTAGTGAATTAAAAATAAGCTAAGGGATGGGGCGCCTGGGTGGCTCAGTCGTTAAGCGTCTGCCTTCGGCTCAGGGCGTGATCCCAGAACGCTGGGATCGAGCCCCACATCAGGCTCCTCGCTGGCAGCCTGCTTTTCCCTCTCCCACTCCCCCTGCTTGTCTTTCCTCTCTCGCTGGCTGTCTCTCTCTCTGTCAGATAAATAAATAAAATCTTTAAAAAAAAATAAGCTGAGGGATGGGGCAGTTGGCTGGATGGCTCTGTTGGGTGGCTCAGTTGATTAAGTGTCTGATTCTTGGCTTCGGCTCATGTAGTGATCTCATGGGTCATGAGATCAAGTCCTGTGGTGAGCTCTGTGCTCTGCAGGTGGGCTCTGCAGGAAATCTTCTTGAGGATTGTTTCCCTCTGCCCCTCCCCCCACTCGTGAGCATGATCTCTCTCTCTCCCTCTCTCTCCAAAATAAACAAATAAATCTTTAAAAAAAAATAAGGTGAGGGATTCTCTTAGACTGTGGTGTAAAATGACTGAGAGATATGGAGAATGAAAAAACAGTTAAATGATATAGAAACTAGATACAGAAATTTCAACATTTTTCTAGTCCTTAGTAAGAGTTTCATAAGCAGAAGATGAGGGGAGAAAGAATCAATCAATCAATAGGAGAACATTTCCCCAAACTGAAGACAGGCAAGAGTCTTAAAGTTGAGAGGCTCAATCAAAAGCTAAGCAACATAAATGGAGGGAGAAAGATTCATTCCTGACACACAGTGGTAAAATTTCAGAAGGAAAGCTCTCAAAAGGCAGAGAGGGGGTGGCGCTGCTTATTCTCAGAGGAATAAGATTCAGATTGGCAAATGATTTCTATTTGGCAACACTGGAAAACAATGGAAAAAAGAGCTTCCAATTTCTGGGGAAAAAATTGTTTTGATCCTAAGATCCTGTGCATAACTCAACTAGCCTTCAGGAGTGAGTGGGGGGATCAAAGATATTTTGGACAGAATCTCTCTGAACGAATATATTATTCACAGACTCTCTAAAAGAATGACTTGAGAATGTACTGCCATAAAAGAAAAAGAAAATGAATACAAGACCGAAAAAGACATGGGGGTATGGGAAATAGTGATTAAAAAAACAAACAGTAAAACTTTGTTGTTAGTCTAATTTTGAATGCATCATCCAGCAGCAGCAGCAGCAACAGCAATGACAACAGTAACAACCCAGGAACTCACACCCCAGGTCATCTCAATGCGGAATGTATTCAGGAGTGGGGATGGGGAGTGAGAGTGTTTTTAACTTGTTCAAGGAGAGGATATAGATCCTAAGGAACTCTAGACATATAAAGTGCAAGTTTAAATATGTGTTAAAAGAAGGAGATTTTCTCTTTCTGAGTAGGATATAGTGGCTATGGCAGGCAAGCATCTTACTACATTAACTAGGGAAAAAAAGAGATAAATTATAAAATCATATTATTAAAAACTCCTCATGAGGAGTAGATGAGCTAAAATCCAGAGCAGGAGGAGCCCTTCCTAGAGGGTTTGGTGATCGGTCTTGGGAGCATTTCCCAATTCTAGGCTTGGCCTGAGGATCTTGTTTGGTTCAAGCTGACAGTCACTACCAAAGCATAGAGAACACAGCAAAGCTTTTGCTGGTCTTGTAGGACCAGTGTGATGGGTGGAAACTGTAGAAGTTCACAATGCAATGTCCCCACAGAAGAGTTTTTGAGGTGTGGGCTGTGTGGGAGGCTGACTGGCTGAACCAGAAACTTCTAAAAAATTATGTGAAATCTGTGGTTTCACAGTACTTGGTCCCACTAGAGTGAGGAGATGACCTCAAACACTGGAGATTTCTCCATCAAGAGGTCAAACCTCCAAAGAGAGGAATGGGATCTCTCAGTCACTTAGGGATAAGGAGACAGAGACCTTCCAGTCTCTCAATCAAAAGCCTAGAAGGGCCTTATCCAAAAAACATGAATAAATCAGAGATAGGCTGAGACTTACTAAAACTGCAACTCAGCCCTCATCCAACTCAAGTCCTCACTGTATTGAACTGATCAGCTTCCATCTTATTTGTCTAACAGAGGAGTGGGTAAACCTTCATCTGGAGTATCGATGATTCTTTTATACATAGCGTGTGTCATAACATTTTTAAAAAATTGCTAAACATGTTTAGGGGCAGGGAAATCTGGCCAATAATCAATAGGAAAAAATAAACAATAGAAGAAAAACCACAGATTGATAAAATACTGGGATTATAAGACAAGGAATTATTAACTATGATTAATGTTTTAAATTAAATAATTGAAAAAAAGGACAAGATGAATGAAAAGATAAAGAATTTCAAGATATTTGAAATTTATAAAAATAATCAAATGAACATTCTAAAATAAAAGTATGGGGACACCTAGATGGCAGTGTCGGTTGAGCATCTGATTCTTGATTTGGGCTCAGGTCGTGATCTCGGGGTCATGAGATCAAGCCCCACATGCTTGGTATAGAGTCAGCTTGTCCCTCTCCCTCTGCTCCTCCCCTTGCTCACACACACTCTCTCTCTTTATTTTGAGAGATAAAATAAATAAATAAATAAATAAATAAATAAATAAATAAATAAAATAAAAATATGAAAACTGAAATTTAAAACTCATTAAATGGGCTTAGTAGAAGTTTAGACACATTCAAAGAGTTAATTAGTGAAGCAGAAAATAGGTCAGAAGAAAATATTCAAATAGAAGCATGGAGAGAGGGAAAGAATGCAACACACAGAAAAGAGACAAAGACATCTGAGATACAATAGAAACAGGGAGTCTCTCTCCCTTTTCTCTATTATAATTGTGTAATTATAGTTCAAGAAGGAGAGAAAAGAGGAAATGAGGCAGAAAAGATATTCGGAGAAATGATGCCTGAGAACTTTTCAAAAATGGAAAGGCAGTAACCCCTGAATACAGGAAGTTCAGCACACTACAAGGAGATTAAAACAAGGAAAACCATGTCTAAGGGCATAGCGATCATCTTAAAAAGGAAAGAGACACAGAAGGGGAAGAGACACATTACCACATTTCCATCAAAGAATTATAGTAAGACAGCTGACTTTTCAATGGAAACCACAGAAGCCAGAGGACAATGGAAAAAAATCTTTAAAGCATAGAAGGGAAAAAAAACCTGCCAATATAGAATGCTATACACAACAAGAATAGCCTTTAGAACTGACATTTAAAACAAATAAAAGTTGAAAAATTCATTGCCAGAACATTTGCACTATAAGAACCACTAAAGAAAAATCTTCAGTCTAAGGAAAGCTTTCTCAGATCAGAAAAATGAGCCCAGATGGGTCCATGGAACTGCAGGAAAACAATGAAGAATGAAGAAAATAGATAAGCATAGGGCTAAAAACTGCTTGTAACAACCATAAGGGAAATATGTTGTGAGTTTATAAACTATGTAAAAGTAAAATATATGACAACAATACCAAAAAGATCATAAAGTGGTAAATGGTGTTAAACTGCTATAATATTCTTACATCTTTCAGAAAGTGGCAAAAGGACTAACTTAAGACCTGAAACTGAGGGACACTATCAAATGGTCTAATACATATATAACTGGAATTCCAGAAGTAAAAGAGAGAGGAAACCAGGTCAGAAGAAATATTTGAAATGATAACAACTGAGAATTTCCCAAAATTAATAAAACACACCAAACCACAGATCCAAGAAGCTCAGAACACACCAAGGAGGATAACATTTTACATTTTTTTAAAGTGAAAGTTACATAATATTCAAATTGATGAAAATTAAAGATGAATAGAAAAACCTTAAATCTTATAGGCAGCCAGAGAAACACGACACATTACATTACAAAAGAACAAATATGGGAATATAGCAGACTTCTCCTCAAAACTACATAAGCCAGTCATCATTCAAGTTTTGAAAGAAAAATAACTATCAAGTTGGAATTATCTACCTAGTGAAAATATCTTTCAAATATTCAGGAGAAATTAAAACTATCTCTCTTTCGATGTGCCTGGGTGGTGCAGTAAGTTAAGCACCTGACTCTTGGTTTCAGCTCAGGTCATGATCTCAGGGTCATGAGATCAAATCCCACGTCAGGTTCTGTACTCAGTACAGAGTCAGCTTAAGATTCTCTCCCTCTCCCTCTGCCCCTCCCAAATAAAGAAATAAATCTTAAAAAAAAAAAAAAAAACTAAACCTCTTTGAAGATAATAAAAGTAGAAAATCCAAGAGGAATACTATGAAAAACTATTATAAACTAATAAGAGAATTTAGTAAAGAGGCAGTTATAAGAACAACATACAAAAATCAATAGCTTTCTGAGCCATTGGTACCAACCAATTACAAAATTTCAGAGGGAAAATCCTACTCATGATAGTATCAAAAAGTAAAAGCGCCCAGGAATAAATTTAACAAGAAATGTGTTTGCATCTATGAAGAAAAGTACACAATTTTATTGATGTAAATAAAGGAAGACTTAAAGAAAGATACACAGCATTCCAAAAGGGGAAGACATTATATCACACACACAAAAAATGCATTTTCCCCAAATCAGTTTATAAATTCAATGCAATCCCAATTAAAATTCTAACGGAATTTTGGGGTGCCTTGATGGCTCAGTCAGTTTAGCGTCTGATTCTGGATTTTATCTCAGGTCATTATCTCAGGGTTGTGAGATTGAGCCCCCCATTTGCCTCCACGCTGGGCATGGAGCCTGCTTAAGATTCTCTTTTTCCCTCTCCCTCTGCCCCTCCCCCACCTCTCCCTCTTTTAAAAAATTCTTTTTTTAAAAAAATATTTTATTTATTTGACAGAGTGAGAGAGAGCACAAGCAGGGGGAGCAGCAGGCAGAGAGAGAGAGGGAGCAGCAGGCTCCCCACTGAGCAAGGAGCCCAATGTGGGGCTTAATCCCAGGACTCTGGCCTGATGACCTGAGCCAAAGGCAGACACTTAACCAACTGAGCCCTCCAGATGCTCCTAAAAAAAAATGCTAATGGAATTTTTCCAGCTGATTCTAAAGTTTCTTGGAGGAGGAAACATGTACAAGGATAGCCAAGAAACTATAAAGAGAACAATGGAGATTTTAACTATAAGCTATCCAAATACAAAGTTATAGTTATTAAAACATTATGGTATTGATGAGGAAAGATATGTATGGACCAATGAAACACATAGGATTTTGAAAATAATTAGAAGTTTTAGAAGAAAAAGTAAAAGAATATTTTCATAATCTCATGGCAGGAAAGCCTTCATTAAAAAAACAAATAACGCTCCCCCCAAAACAACAAAGAGTAAACCTAAAAGGAAAAGACAGATATAGAAAAACATATATAAAATTTCTGTATGTATCCTAAAGGCTAGACTGGCTGGAATTGGCAAATAGCAAACATCTTATGCTTACTGATTTTCTACCTGTGGCAGACATCATTAATCAATCTCGGAACAATTTCCTGCTGAACCTATACAAGTTTTCACAGTTCTCTCCAATAGGGTACTTTGGACAGCCACAACCAGTTCATTATATGCTTAACATAAAAAAAAATGAAACCTTCTGACACCCCAGGGATATACAATTCTTCCCTGTGGCTATGACCTTAGGGGTATTCAAGAACTTCTCAGGGTAAAAGGTTTTTGTCGGCACATCCTCCTGGAGTACAGCTTCCTCAGAGCTCTCCTTGGTGCTGAAAATTAGTCTGCATTTCCCTGTAGGTCCCTGGATCTTGCCACTTCCCACCCTGCCACCATTGTTCACATGAACCAAATTTCCCTTAGCTGCCAGAGATGCACCTTGTAAATAAACAGGACCCAGGCTATGCTAAGGATGAGAAAAGAACAGTTTGGAAGTAACTAAATCTGAAAGGGAAGTGTTAGAATTTGTTATGAGGTATGATCTAACAAAGCAAGAACCCAGGTAATTGTGGGAGTCAGAATCAGAGAAGATGTGGTGAACATTAGAGCATCTTGCAAACCATGAGTGAAGGTGTGGCGGTGGGAAGTTAGAATTTAATGTTTTCAACCTGAAGCACACCTGAGACAGAGTGAAGATGAAGCAGATCTCAGAGACAGGAAATCACAACCAAATTCAGGCACTGGAAAGAATGAGTGACAAAGAATTATATGGACCTCCATTAAATTCAATTGAAAAGATCCTTGCCAGCTAATGGATAATTCTTTGTCATGTGGCCCAAAGCCCCAACCCTCTGATCATATGGCTTGACTTTCTGGAATGGTCAGTCTCCATCCCGAGTCATCTCATTAGCATAAACTTTCTTGGGGTCTACCACAAGTCACCTAATTAGCATAAACCATCAAGTGTGGTCTGAGAGGCCTATCATGAATAACAAAGACACTCCTATTACCCAGAAAATTCCAAGGATTTGGTGGTCACCTCCCAGGAAGCAGGGACAAAGGCCAGCCAAACTCTTTATTGCACTTGGTCGGTACCTTTGTAATTGTCCTTATATTTAGCTCTCCTTAATTTACCCAATTTGAGGGTGCTATCTCTTCTCCACTGTGACCCTGGTACCCTGACTAGTACAACAAATGAAACTAAAATTAAACACATCCTTTCTAGCACTTCCATTGGCAAGAACTTAGAGACATGGCCATACCTGGCTGCAAAGGAGCCTGGGAAATGTAGTCCATAGCTGTGTGTCCATGTGCCCACTTAAAACTCTGCTACAATGGCAGAAAGAAAGGATGTGTTTGAGGGACTAAATAGTAGTCTGTCACACTGCCTAGGCATTTTTTTTAATTTATTATTTTTTAAGAAGATGTTATTTATTTATTTATTTGAGAGAGAGCATGAGTGTGGGTAGGGACAGAGGGAGAGGGAGAGAGAAATTCTCAGGCAGACTCCACGCTGAGCATGAGGCCTGATGTGGGGCTCTATCCCATGACCCTGAGATCATGACCTGAGTCAAAATTGAGAGTCAGTTGCTCAACAAACTGAGCTACCCAGGTGTCCCTAGGCATTTCAAACATCTTAAAATCTTTGCCAGCTTGAGAGGCAAAAGGTAGTACTTTGTCATTTTAATTTGCATTTTTTGTTTACTAGAAAGGAAGAACAGGTTTTCATTTCCTGTTTACCATTTGTTTTTATTGTACTGTGATTTGTTTTTCAGGTCTTTGGTCCATTTTTCCATTGATTTTTTAGAGAGTTTTATTGATCAAATGAGTTCTTTTAGGCTTGAAGATAACTTTTTTTTTGTCAAAGAACTTAAAAAATAAAACCCTTGTTCAAAACTGAAATGAAGAAAGTAATAGAAAAATCACAAAAAAGACAAACTTCACTGAGCCTCACTCATGTAAGGTAACTCTTCACTGGTGACTTATTCCTGGTGGATTCACAGGCACTTTGCCCTGGTCTCTTTCTGCTAGTTCGGGTCTCTGCATGGCCATTCTATGTGCCATCACCTGGGAGCAGGCAAATTATTTTTTTTTAAAGATTTTATTTATTTATTTATTTGACAGAGACAGCCAGCGAGAGAGGGAACACAAGCAGGGGGAGTGGGAGAGGAAGGAGCAGGCTCCTAGCAGAGGAGCCCGATGTGGGACTCGATCCCAGAATGCTGGGATCACGCCCTGAGCCGAAGGCAGAGGCTTAACGACTGCACCAACCAGGCGACCCAGAGGGAGCATGCAAATTAAACATAGTGTTATGTTTTCTTCTTTCCAGAAGGTTCAAATCTGTTCAGGTTGGAAGAAGTTGGACACCTAATTTGTAGTCTGTTTCCCAAGCACAGGAGGTCATCTTCACTCTAGAGGTCCAGTGAGCATTGGCTCTTTTGGTGGGGTTTCTCAAGCTGACCACTTCTGGAGAATTCTTGTTAGCCCAGTCACCAGACTGTGACTTCACAAAATATGATTCTAATGTCTTAGTTTGTGTCCCCTCCAAAATAGAGCCCAAGTCGAGGACTTGGAGATGAGTTTCATGGTGAGGTAATACCACAAAACTGGAGCAAGGGAGAAGGGGGAAAGAGACGGGGGGAGGAAATGCCAGGGAAGGGTGTGTATTGGACTGGGCAAGCGGCAGGCAGTCTGCTGGGAAATCTCTAAGGAAATGTATGGAATACACCTGAAACTTGTCTCTCTAAAGGACAGTAGACAAAGATATTTGTCCCCTGGCTCCCCTCCCTCTATTGGCAGAAGCTGACCACAGGACTGTTAACTCCCCTAGACCTCCCAGCTGCTTTGGAAAATCCCTAAGTGGCCAGCATAGCTGCAGGTGAACTTAGAGGTGGGTCGAGCGGATATGGTGTGAGCCACAAATAGCATGGCTATGTTGCATTTTTTCAATATGTAAATACCTCAACCACATACTAAGAAAAATACACATGTTGTATTTTGGGTAGGCCCATTCCAAAAGCTGCTGGGACTTGAGCAATATGGGCTGGTGGGGAAAGGCTAACAGCTTGACCACATGGAAAGGGTCTCCAGGTGGCACAGAGTGGATCAAACTCAGATGGGGAGTAGGACACGGGGTATGAGGACATGGAGCTCCAGGCTCCAGGTTTGACAGGTTGCAGCCCTGCCTACAGGTGGACTGAGGCTGCTGATACAGCACTCAAGGGCTGCACAGGCTGACCCCAAGGTGAGACCACTGTTTCCAGCCATGCCCCATCAGAACAAAGTATCCACAAGCAGGCAAAGGGGTAGATGCGAGGATGTTCATCTTAGCGGTGTTTGTTATAGCAATTTGAAAAAAACAAGTTGGGCAATCAGAAGGCATCGGTTACAAATTATAATACAACCATTAAAAGCAAAGCCAATTTGCATGAATTGCAGAACACAAAGGACAAATTGAACTGCACTGGACAAAATCCAGACTGTGGGAAACTCTACAGGCCAAATACCCAGCATTCCTCAAAAGACAGATTTTAAGGAAAAGAACAGGGAGGAGGGGAATCTGTAGATGAAAAGCATTTATTTTTTTCAAAGATTTATTTATTTATTTTAGAGAGAGCATACTTGGGTGGGGGGTGTTGTGGGGGAAGGGGCAGAAAGAATTGGAAAGAGAATCTCAAGCAGACTCCCTGCTGAGCGTGTAGCGTGATGTCAGGGCTCAAACTCAAGACCCTGAGATCATGACCTGAGCTGAAATAAAAAGTGAGACACTTAACTGACTGAGCCATCCAGGTGTCCTGATTAAAAGCTCTTAAATGACATATGAAATTTTTAAAAAATAGCCAACTGAACTATAATGTCTAAGTATTTCCACTGGAGTGACAAAACCACGGAGAAATGCAAAGGAGTGATTGACATAAAAATAAGGATAGTGGTTATTTTGGGGTGTAAGGCAGCAGTTGTGGCCCGGTGGCGTGCAGGGAGGCATTAGGGAGGCTGGCCAAGCTCTGCCTTGAGCCAGGTGGTGGTCACAATGATGCTTATTATAATTCATTAAGCTATACATTTGTCTTGCTGTGGCTTCTGTCTCTGTGTTTTATTTTATAATAAAAAGGTGGGCTTTTTCTGAACTTTGTTTCCTTTTACCTTTCTGTATTGTCTGAATCTTACACAGTGAATCTTTTTGTTTCCAATGAATCATTTCAATAACTAGTACTTTTAATTCTTTAAAGGCAATTTTACTTTGGGGGAGAAAAAAGAATAAAGCACATACAGTCACCATGCCAACCCCATACCACCTGTCCCCAAGTCCCAACCAGCCCTGCCCTCCTGCCCTCGTCTCAGCTGTGTGGTTCTGACGGGCACATCCTCACCCCCAGTACTTCATAGTGGCCCATGTTCATGGAACACTCACTCAGGGCCTCCCCCTCTGGCACTGGCTTCTCTGCTCTTCAAGTCTACACTGACAGGAGCTTCAGGGCGTTGGGAGGGTGGCATGTCTAGAGCATGGAAGCCATGTGCCACCTCCATCCCATACCTGCGAACACCAGCAAAGTATTTTCCTGGCAGGGGTTATAGGCACACTCAGTATGGATTTCGTCCAGGAGTCCAGCCGTGACCAGGAGAGTCTCTGAGGCTGGACCAAGGACTCTGGATCCAGTGGGGGCAATAGCCTCTGGCCGGCCTTGGTGAGAGCCGGCTAGCTCCCTAGATTCTGTCAGGCATGCGGAGCTCTCCCTGGAGACTCAGCTCAGAGTAAGCCTTTATCTGAGTGAGGGTCAAGGCCGGGAGGAAGCCCCTGGGTCTCCTCCCAGGCTGCAGAGGCCCCTGGGGCTTGGAGGCTGGAGTTGGGGCCGAGGGGCTCTCACAGGAGCCTCAGACTCATTATCCTCCCCAAACCTGCTCAGCCTCCAGGTTCCCCAAATGAGTGGGCAGAATTGCCACCCTCCCAGGCTCTGCCCCCACCAGGACAGAGTAAGGACACATCTTTGACTCTTCCTTCCCCATCCACCCCCTCCCAGGTACCACCCATTCCACCACCTAAATCTCCCAAGTTCCCCATGTCTCTCCACCCCTGAGCCGCTTCCTCTGCTCAGCCCATGGTTCACTGCTATGACTCCACGATGGCTGGCACGTGTTCTGCCCCTACACTGACACAGTGAGAGTGCGTGGCCTGCGGGCGCCTTGCCAAACACTTCGTTCTCACACCCCCATGAGGTGGATGCTATTCTTAACCCCACTTTGCAGATGAGGACACTGAGGCCCAGACCTCTCACGTCAGTTGCCACATTAAGGCAGCGGTCACATGCTGCGGTGAGGATGGGGTTCGAACCCAGGCAGCCTGGATCCAGACGTGGTTGGCATCTCCCAGATTCTTACCTAGAATCTTCCAGCTAAGCTGGAATCTTATCCAGGAGCTTGCAGGCTGTGTGACCTGAGGAAATTCACATGTCTCCCGAGTCCTAGTTTTTCCATCTGTAAAATGGAGATGCGGACCTTCCCTCGGGTTGTGCAGAAGGTAGGGTGAAGTAATGCACTTAAAGTTTAATGGAGGGTAGCCACTATCTCATTGCCTTCAACACTTCCTGCTTCCAATCTTTCCTCCCCAATCCCACCCACCACCCAGCAGGCTGAGTAATTTTTCTTTAAAAAAAAAATCAGTTCTTTGGGGGAAAAAATGCCATCTTGATCCCATTATTCCCTGGCTAAAATATTCCACATGGCTCCAAGTCTCCTCGTTGCTACAGGATAAATCCTCTGTCTTTACCCCAGAATTCAAGGCCTCCCTGATATGGCCTCTCATGTTCTGTCCCCCCCCCCCCCCCCCGCCATCTCCTCTGCCTCTCCTGCCCTGGATTCTCCCTCTCACGTCCCACACTTCATTCCCTGGCCTTTTCCCTTACCTCCCAGGCTCCTCACACACCCTGTCCTCTGCGCACGCACTTCCTGCCTCCTGGACCACAGCTCTCCCACTGGTCCGCTTGGCACTCTCCTCCAGCTCTGACCTTAAGACTCAAGCTGAATGTCGCCACCTGTGTGGCTCCCCTTCTCTGCTAAGGTGAATTAGAGGTGATTAGCCTACACTCTCCCCTCCACCCTTGCCTTGCAATGCCTTTATTGTTATTCTTACAATGCAACGTGGAGTTATGGCTTCGGTCTCCTCGACTAGAATATGAGCTCTTTGAGGCAGAGACCTACGTAAATGAGCCACCCCCAGTTTGAGGGTGGGAGTCCCAAGTGACCCTGAGATCTTCAGCCTTTTCATCTGCCTCCCTAGAGGACAGAGAAGCACCTGCCGAGGGAGGAAGCCCTGGCACAAAAGGTCAGGAGTGCCCCTCGTTGGAACGTGGCTTTTGGAGGGATCTGCCCAGGTCACAATGGCTCTTTTCTCCAGACTGCTCTCCTGTCCAGTGGAGGACCAGCTTCCTTGGACACAGCCGATCGGACTATAGGTGGTAGCCCCAAATGGTCCAGTCTCAGTGCAGAATCAGATTCAAAGACACAAAATACAGCCATCAAATAGGGAATTAAAAAGAACTCCAAGGGCACCTGGCTGGCTCAGGCAGAAGAGCATGTGACCCTTGACCTCAGGGTCGTGAGTTTAAGTCCCACATTTGGTGTAGAGATTACTTAATTAATAAACTTAAAAAAAAATTCCAGCCTTTACCTGAATTTTAAGAACAATGAAGGAATCCAGGCTAGAGTTCACAGCAGCACTCCTTGCCTGTCCTTCTCTCCTCCCCACCCCCACTGGTAGCTTCTCCACCTGACCTTTCACACACCAAATCCCTTTTTCTCTCCTCCCTTCCTCCCAGTTCTTTATCATGTAGATTCTCTTCACCTCTCACCTTTCCTTCTCTCTGCTCCCATCCCCTATACCCATTCTTCTGATTCTTCAAACTTGGATCACTTGGAACCAGGTTGGCAAATGGCAGTTGGAGAGCAGGAGCAGGGGTGGGGAATGTACCTGACATTAGCACATCAATAAATACTAGCCCCAACATGTGCACAGCGGACCTGGTACTTTCTTCTGTCATTCTTTTCTTCCGGACACAGGTCTCAGGCACAATTTGCATATCATGACCACATTTACCCTCAGGTGTTGCAGCAGTGCTGTCACACCTGTCTTTTCCCCTGCCTGGCCCGCCTTTTACAGTTCACAAAACCCTTCTATATTCCCTGTCTCACTGGAACTTCATGATAACCCTGGGAAGGTGGAGAATAGTATCGTCCCCACTTTACAGGTAGAAAAACTGAAAGAAGCTAAATCACTTGCCCAAGGCGTCCCAGGCAGGATTTGAATCCAGATCTTCCTGAGTCTACGAACAGCTCTTAAACACTACTCTCCTTGTCTGAAACTAAAGCTTCCTTCGGCTGATGCCGAGGCCACCATGTTCATATTAAGATACACACATATACGCACACACAATCGCACCCATCCACATAGAAACATACCTAGATTCATACACATCTATACACTCCCAACATGCAGGATTACCTGTGGACACCAACGGTGCGTGCTTACCCAGGGGCAAGCACAACACCCGGGCACACGTGTCCACACACGGAAACAGAGTCTCCAGCAACACGTGCGTGTGTGTGCACCACTAGAAAATTAATATGGACAAGAGTGAGGCTAACCCCACTGCTCCGCCTGTGGTCCTCCATGGCCCTGAACTCCCCCCAGACCCCCCAGTCACCATGGCCTGTCCCTGCCTGAGCCCCTCCACCCCCTTTTCCTCCTGCACATTTTTTCATTGTGCCCTTTCCTGAACTCAGCTCTGCCACCAGGCTCTGCTGGGACCTCGTTATTTTTACAGCTGCAGGGAGCAAACTCTCAGAGAGAAGAAGGCTTTGCTAAGAGGGTGGATGCCTAATGTTCAGAGTCACTGCCAGCCCAGCCTAGAGGGGCAAAGTTTCCCCTGTCCAGCTGAGATGATGGCTGTGGTCAGCCTGGACCAGCTCCGAGGCCTGCCGGAGGGATCTTCCCTGGCAAGCTGGCCCAGCACCGCTGCCAACTCTCCCCTCAGGGCTGGGGACACTGGGTTGGCTCTGGGCTTTGCGCCCAGTAAGGTCTCTAGCCCATAGCCAGGAGAAGGGGATTGCGCATCAGTGAGGATGTGGGCAGAGCCCTGGAATTCTCCCTGTTTCACTTCCCCTTACAGGGCAGGGAGCTCCAGGGCTCAGTTCGTCTGTGCGGGTCAGAGGACCTGTAGGATGGTTCGCAGCACTGGGAGACAGGAGGGAGGGCTAGTTTGGGGAATCTTTACATGAGGGAAGAAGTGTGTTGGGGGAGAGAGGAAGGGAGAGGCTTAGGGACCCAAGGAGGGAAGCAGAGAGCATCTTACTATGGGTAGAGTCTTCTGTTGAATATACAGCCAAGGGAAGACCATCTACTGAAGACCCTTTCATCTTGCCATCTTGCTCCCATCTCCATAAACCTGCCAAGACAGCAGAAGGACTCCGGATTCCTGCTGCTAACTTCCATCCCAGGCGCTGCAATCAGCTGAACTAGAGTGACATCTCTCCTGCCTCACATCTGGCTGTAAAGACCCAGCGTGACATTAGATGTTCTCCTTCTGAGGTCCCCCTCTTGCTGCCCTGCCTCTCAGATCCACACCCAGCCTCCTAGGCCCCAGGGCCTCTACCAAGAGTTGTCCACCAGACTGGACACCTCTGAGTCCCTGGCTCTGCAAGGAGTGGCCCCTGGGATAGCCTGAAGGCACTGTTGTGGCATAGGGTCAGGGAGAGGTCTCTGGGGGGCTCCCCCAGCACATCCACCCTCTCTCTGTGCAGAGCAAGGGCATTGTTGATTTTAGCAAAGTTTAGCAAAGAACTCATTATTTCGTTTTCCAGCCCAGAATGCCCCACTTGTGGAGTTAATTCCCCATCCTGACATAGGGCTAGTGCCAGCCAGAATCAAGTCTTGCTGAATACCCACTGGACACCACTGTTTCCATCACAGGGTTAATTAGTCCCCACGAGCCTCGGCCAAGGGAGGCTGCTGGGGCTGGGAGTCCAGAGACCTGGATGTCGATTCTGCAACTGCCAATGACTGTCTAGGTGAGCTCTATTAGACAAGGCCCTTTCCCTCTCTGGGCCTCAGTTTTCCTATCTGCAAAATGAGCAGCTGAACCCGGACAATTCCCAAAGTCCTTTCCAGCTGGCTCAAACTCTCCATGACATTCTGTGATGCGAACATTTCTATAGCAGCCAACCAGGGTTGAGAATGACGTTCTAAGTCATTCCATGACATTTACAGCCATCTACAGCATTCTGTGATGACATGGAAGGTTGGTCCTTGACATTCGATGACTTAACAACCATCTACAGCATTCTATGACATCTCTTGACATTTACAACAATCTATGACATTTACAAGAATTCACGATAGCCTGTGACATTGACATACCAGAGCATTTTACGACATTCCTTGACATTCAACAGCACTCTATGGCATTCTAGCCATGATATTCTGTGGCATTCTGTGACATTCTTGATTTATACCATGTCCGTTTGTCTCTCTTCGGAGGGTTCTCCCTGACGTAGCCAGAGAAGCCATATCCCCCCTCAAGATCCTCCCCCAAATCTCATCTTACCCAAGGTGCATGACCCCTCTGTGGCCAGAGGTCATTGAACTTGGGCCTCTAGAGCCATCTGGCCATAATTTTGACATGGGCTTTGGAGATGGGGGCGGGGGGCCAATCTCTTCAGCAACAGTCGTCTCCTCGGGAGATTTTGCTCCCAAAGAGATCCTCCTCTCACCCCACCACCAGGATGTTCCAATTAATGGCTCCTTCCTTCAGGATAAGGGAATCTCCTTGGCATAACATTAAGCTTAAGCATACCAGATATTTGAAAAACTTTGACCTATGGGAATGGCAATTTTATATGGTTCAACCTAATGCAACAGAAAGAATGTGGTTTTGGGAATCAGTCCTGGGACAAACACCCGGGCTGCTGCTGTTGCTTAGCTGTGAAACCCAGGCAACCTTATCAGGCCTCACTTTCCTCATCCATAAATACAAATAAGCACTTTTTATTCAAGGGGTTGGTGGAGGATTCAATGGAATAATGCAGGTATAGAGTAAGGCCAAGAGCTAGAGCAGAACAGGAAGCCCTCAGAGATCATCTTCCTTCTCCTTTGTCTCCTTCTCCTGAAACAATAGGAAAAGAATTCATGCGTGAGGTGGCACAAGTCGAAAAAAAAGACCTATTTTTTGGTCTTGACCCAGCTACCTCCTCACTGTGTACCCTTGCGACAGTGATTCTGTTCTGTGGACCTCAGCTTTCCCATCTGTAAAATGGGGTGGGAAACAGATCAACTTGAAGACCTTCTGGCTCTGATGGCCTGGGCTTCTCTGGCTGAGGAGGGGAGGGTGATAGGCCAAGGAATGCTGAAGTCTGGTGGGACAAGCATTGGGGAGGGGTCACCATAGTCTATGAGGACAGGA
Organism: Ursus americanus; assembly: GCF_024610735.1. Lineage (NCBI taxonomy): Eukaryota > Metazoa > Chordata > Mammalia > Carnivora > Ursidae > Ursus > Ursus americanus. The sequence continues at coordinate 10,753,294 of NC_142144.1, forward strand.
CCCTGGCAAATGGGAGGAGCGAGGCAGACCCGAAGGAAGAAATGTTTCTAAGCATTGTGAGATGACAGGCTTGGTCGTAATGCTGTTTCTCCAGTGTTTTAGGAGAATGGTCCCACAATCTCCACCTGAGGGAGAGGACAGGTACCCCACTTAGCGGGTGGTAACTTCTCCAGCCCTGCAGGCCCCCCCGAGTGGCAGGAAGGACTGAGGGCTGTTGTTGAAACCTTAAGAGACTGTGCCCCCTGGTGGCCAGACTTTGTCATTGCAGCACAGGGCTCCAGGTCCCGGAGGCTGACTCCCCCGCTGACCAGTGGCTTGATCCTAGGAGGGCAAATTTCTTTTTGAGAGGACGTTGGGAGAGGGGCTTGGAAAGAGGTGACTCAAGTTGGGGCAAGCCTATAGGGCGGAAGACTGGTAAAGACCCTTAGTAACCTTTTCAACAAAGTTTAGTGAGCACCTACTGTGTGCCAGGCAGAGTGTTGGGCTCTCCGGCTTAGTGCTGAACAAGACAAGACCCTTCCTCTATGAAGAGCTTACACAGTCCAGGGCTCCTGGGCTGATTGAGGACCTACTCTGAACCCAGTTCTTATCTCTGGACTCTTCCCAGTAATCCTGGGAGGTGAGAATTAATCGTGCCCATTTTACAGGTAAGGAAACTGAGGCCGGAGGCCACATAGCTGTAGGGGGCAGAGCTGGGATTCATTCTTAGATCTAGATGATTCCAAAGCTTCCCACCACATGAGGTTTGTGTAGTAGGAAGAGCCCATCCCAGGCAAGCCTCTCATCCTAGGTAGCCTTCTTTGGGAAACAGGGCCTGGGAGGTGCCAGTGGGTTCGGCAGGGGAGGAAGTGTCCGGACGCCCATTCCCTGCGTCCAATGGGACTGCCTTCCAGAGTGGGGGCTGCTCCAGGGAAGCGGGCGTCCGGGAGCCTGGGCATTGTTCTCATTGTCTTGGCCTTCTCTTTGTCTGAAGACCATCCAGGGCTCGCTCCTCCCCTGGCGGAGATGGGGGCCAGCTGCCCGGAGAGTCTGCCACGGCTCATTAGAGCCCTCACAAACGCCTCTCTCACGGGACTCCCCACCCCAGGGTCTGAGGGAGAGTTTGACACGAATCTAAAAATAGCTGCTGTTTTGTTCCTTTGTTGGAGGGGAGGGGCTGGCAGAGGGGCTCCGGCTCCCCTTAATGACCTGCCCACAAAGAACAAAGCCTTTTCTCTGGATTTGCTCTGCTTCCGCAGCGACCCGGCCTCCCCAGCTCCTGGAGTTGGGCGGTGAATGGTGGTCCTGCTGGCAGAGGCAGGGCCAGGGCCCAGGCCGCTGAGCCAGACAACTGAGGCCCCGAAAGCACACAATGTGCAGGGAGACCTGTGGGCAGGGCTTGGTGGGGGGGAGGGGTCTGCACGTGTCATGTGACATCGTGCATGACGTCACACCCCATGGCACAGCTGATAGAGGATGGGACAACAAATCACTGTGTGTGGTTTATTGTAGGCAGGTGACTCTGTGGGATTGTGTGTGACTGAGCCGGAGACTGTGGCAGGTGGCAGGTGATGACTCTGAAGGTGACACGTTGTGTGACTCTGTGACTGCCTTGGTGACACTGGGAGGTGGGGCGAACTGTGCAGGTGACATTGACTAACCCAATGTCAGGAAGCCATAGCAGCCCGTATAGCCCATTGCAAGCCTGGCCCAGCTTCTAACTCCCTGTCTCTGTGGGCAGCTCGTGGGGCCTCCTTCTTTGGGTTTCTCTTGCCCATGCTTCCTGTTCTCTTCCTCTTACCTCCTGCTGCCTTGCTCCCCAGGCATCTCTGCATCCTTGCCTGCGGTGGCATGCTGGACTCTTGGGGTTTCCACAGATGTGGTCGCCCACCACCCAACGCTGGGAGAAAAGCTGGACCAAAAGTAAGCACACCACACTCCTGCTGAGTCCCGCCTGGGGAAAGGAGGCAGACGTGGGACTTGGGGACCAGCCAGGGGGCTCTCAGCTTCACCTTCAATGTTTGGGTTCACTTCTCAAAGGGAGAACACATGCATATATTTAATAGCAGAGTTTTAAAAAGAATTGAAGCAGACATGACCTAAAAGTTACTTGTTGATCTAGCTGGTGTGATTTTGAGTGATTATTATGCTATTCTTTTGACTTCTCCGAATTTTCAATCCCTCAAAATAATTAAACAAAAGCAATACATGCACGTAATAGAGTTTGTTACACACAAAGGTTAACATTGACATCAGTCATTGCGCTGAGTGCTTTCTGCGGATTATCTTGCTGAATGTTTCCCACAATCCTAGGAAGGGGTTATTATTAGTATCCCCCATTTTATAGATGGGGAAACTGAGGCTCAGAGGCCCTGTGGCAGGTCTGCTGGCTTTTAGCCCAAATTCCACACTGCCTGGGAGCTCAGGAAAGCCTTGAGTTTCCCCTTTGCTGGATCACAAGGCACTGAGGGGCTGAGGCCTGTGTCCTTTGTATTAGTTATCTATTCTGTGCAATAAATCATCCCCAGATACAATGCTTTAAGGTGACAGTAATCATTTAATATCTCTTACTGTTTCTCTGAGTCAGGAATCTAGGGGCAAGCAGGGCTGGGCAGTCCTGCTTAGTGATTCGGAGTTTTCAGTAAGATGTTGAGGGGCTGCACTCATCTGAAGGTTGGACCGGGACAGGAGGGTCCACTTGCAAGTTGGCTAACTCACATTCTGACAAGCTGGTGAGACCTGTCAGTCCATCTTTATGCGGGCCTCTCCTCAAGGCATCTGGAGCTTCTTCACAGCATGGGGACTAGGACCCAAGAGTGAGGACCCCAGGAGAACCAGGCAGAAGCTATATTGTCTTTTATGACTTGGTCTTGAACTTCCATAACATCACTTCCACAGTATTCTACTGGCCAAAAGGGTCAGCTCTGATTCAGTGTAGGGAAGGACTGTCAAGAATTGTGCAGGGTCTGAGATTTTACCCTAACTGCATGCTAAGAAGTTGGCCTGCCTCTGCTTCTTGGATGTTGGCAGAAGACATGAGACAGACCAGAGGATGTTTGTTACTCACAGCCATAGCAGTAGCCAGAATTATAATAGCAGAGCCCCGGTTGCCACCGATCGGCATGAAGAGGGTTAGAAATCACCTGCACACGGTCTGGGTTGTGTTATAGGAGAGCCACTCTGATTAGGGGACCCAAATCTCTTATCAGGGGCAGTAGCATGCCTACTCTTCGCCCTGGAGGGGGGACACTATGTCTGTCTTCCAGGGGGTTTGCCACACAAACACCCATGACAAGGGAGCCCAGAACAAAGGACAGTCAATGCCTTGCTCACGAATCATGGCAAAATGTGAGAGCTCTGTCTTAGTCAGCTGTGGCCTCCATCACACAATACCATAGACTGGCTGGCTTAAATAACAGAACTTGATTTCTCACAGTTTCAGAGACTGGAAAGTCCAAGATCAAGGTGTTGGCCAATTTGGTTCCTGGTGAGAGTTCTCCCATTGGCTTGAAGATGGCCACTTTCCACTGGGTCCTCACAGCAGAGAGAGAGAGAGGAGGAGAGAGGGAAATCTCTTACAAGGCCATTGGTCCTACAGCATTAGGGCCCCACCCTTATGACCTCCTTTAACCCAGATTAACTCCCCAAAGCCCTATCTCCAAATATAGTCATATTGGAAGTTGGGGCTCTAATATACAAATTTTGGAGGCACGCAATTCAGTCCACAACTAGCTCCAGGAGAACTGTCTCCCAAAAGGGACTACCCAAGAAGGAGAACGGCCCTCTTGGAGGCTGACTACCGCAGCTCAAGTTTTGTAGTGGCATCCTCAAGTGATCTCTTCCTGAGGCAAAAAATGGGGAGTGGAGAGGCTACCCTCTTTGTGATTAGTGATAACATCCTTTAACAAACACCCTTAACTAACTGACACCCCTCCTCCAAACCAGGTCCCAAAAGATAGGAACTGGGACCCTCATCTCTCACTGTCTCTCTGCTTTCCCTGCCTTTCTCTCCCACCTCCATCTCTGGGGCAAGCCTTCCCTAATGTCACATCACTCCTCCCTGATCTAGCCATGTGCCTATATCTTTAATGGATAAATAGGAATGACAGGAAGTTGACTATTGTGTGGCTGTGAAATCCTATTTTTGAAAGTCTGAAGCTGAATTTGTCTTTCTCTTTTTATTTCTTCTGGAACATTCCTAATTCCCCCAACGCAGATGGATGTTCCCTGACCAACCATTGCCAAGATCAGAAAATTTTTAAAAAGTGGGCGCCTGGGTGGTGCAGTTGGTTAAGCGTCTGACTGTTGGTTTCGTCCCAGATCCCGATCTTAGGATCGTGAGACTGAGCTCCTACTTGAGCCCCATGTCTGGCTCCATGCTCAGTGCCAAGTCTGCTTGGGATTCTCTCTCCCTCTCCTTCTCCCTCTGTCCCTCCCCCATCCACCCACCCTGTGCTCTTGCTCACTCTCTTTCTCAAATAAATAAATCTTAAAAAAAGAAATTTTTTAAACAGCACATTGATAATTTTCAAACCACTAAGCCAGTTTATACACAGAATTGTTCAAAAACACAAGTGGGATTATCTAATACATATTGTTTTAAATTTTGCTTTTGATATTAGAGAATATATTATAGATTCTGTATTAGTAATACAGATCTACTTTCTCTCTCTCTCTCTTTTTTTTCATTCAATTTTTTTTCAGAATTTTTTTTTTATGTTCAGTTAGCCAGATCTACTTTTTCAACAGTGTTACGGTATTCCTGAGTATAGATATACCACAACTTATTCAAGCATAATTCTTCTGATGACATTTAAGTTGTTTTTAAATATTTCTGTATGACTGTAGTGCTTTGGGGAATAACCTTACAAATATATTTTTGCATGTATGTGCTAGTAATTTTGCAGGATGGATTTTTACAAGTGGAATTTCTGGGATGTAGAATTCACACACTTCATAGTTTCATAGATACGTGAATGTGGTCATTTCCCCACACCCACTGCATCATTGAATAGCATCTGCTTTTTAGTTTGGTAAATCTGTTGGGCAAAAAGTGGTTTCCTCACATGTTTTAATTTTCATTGCTTTTAGTGCGCTTAAGCTTTCTTCATCATTTACTGGCCATTTGTACTACTTCTTTCTGAAATACTTGACCATGTATCTAGCCCATTTTACTACCAGATTGTTTTTTTTCTTATTGGTTTGCAGCAACTCTTTATATGTCATAGACATTACTCTTTGTCTACAATACAAATTTTAGATACTGATTTCCAGTCCACTTGTTGGTCTTTTAAATTTCTTTGATCCCTTTCATTGCACAAAAATTTTTTATTTTTATAGAGTGGGATCTGTTTATCATTTGCTTTATAACTTCTGGGTTTCATGCTTTTCTTGCACAAAGCCTTTATGGGATGAGGATATTCGCCCTTTCAGTAAGCCTGGGTCTTGCTGTCTGAACATTGTCTGAGGCTACATGTGACCTGAGGTACTAAGGCTGCAGCCAAAAGAGGTCACCTCCCCCCTCCCACCAGCCTGACACCAGAGGGTCATGATGGAGGCAGCGAGGGCCCTCCAGTGATATTTGTTAAACAAAACAAGCTGAACTCCCAGGAGCAGGTCTCTTTGGAAGGGCGAAGGTTCTTAAGAGGCCCCAGGGGGAGCCTGGGAGGAGCCACTCTGGATCATTGGCTGCCGGGAGCCTGCACCTGCAGCTATCAGGCCTTCTCTCTGTTGTGTCTCTGCCAGCACACACTCATAGACACAGTCAGTGCCACCCCAAACCTCCAAACACACCCATGGACATGCAGAAACGATAAAAACTACACGTGTGTGCCTACCTCCATGGACATACCTGCCCTGTGTCCCCGTTCGTAAATGGTACCGTGCGCACACATAAGGATGCCTACATGTACAGAGCACAGGTCCATGTGTGCACAAATACATAGAAATGTGCACGCGGGTCCTTCCAGGTACAGCTCTACCAAGAGACGCAGTACGCGCATGCGCACACATACCCACACGTATGCACCTGCCGTCTCAGTCAGAATCCCAGCAAGAAGCAGCTGGCACACTCAAACAAGACGAGCAAAATGTAATAAAGGGGCCATTCACAAAGGCGAGGGTAGGGTAAAGGGAAACCCAAGTAATAGTGATGCACGTGGGGGCTAGCAATAGCAGGGAGCCAGGTTGCCAACCCTGGGCCTGAAGAGTCGGGGGACAGGGCCCTGTGAGAGTTGGTGAGAGCCGTAGCTTTGCAGAGGTTTGCCCAAAAGAAATTGCGGCGGTCAGATCATCCGACCACAGCGACGACTGAGCCGCAGCCTAGTGGGGAAGGAGCCAAGCTGTCCAGCCCCCTGCCCTCTCATGTGCTGGCCAAGCTTCCCATTGGCGGAACCCATGTCTGGCTGATGTGCTCCCAGGGTCAGGGTTCTTGGGGGGCATGAAGCAGGGTGGGGAGCAAATCCAGAGGGACAGAGTATGTCTAACATCTGTGCCCACACGCAGGGCACGCACACACAAAGATCCGCAATGCACACGTGTTCACATGTACACTTAACCGCCCTGTGCACAGAAGCCCAAACAGCCACAGACCCACACAGGCCTGAGAAGAAGGCTGAAAGCAACATCCTGGGCCCGGCCTAGGCCCGAAGCGAGCTCCTCCCCGTTCCTCTCCCCCTCCCCCTCCTTCTCTACCCCTCACTCCAAGCCCAGAGCCAGCTCTTTGCTGAGCTCTTTGTTACTCTTGGCAAAGACCGAATCCCAGTGGGACAATGGGCCAGCCCGGCCTGCACAAATCACCAGCTCTTTGGGGGCCTTTCAAGGCCTGGCCTGCCTGAGTGACAGCTGAATTGGGTCCAGCTTGGGCAGGGGGGAGGCACTCCTGGAGGCAGGCCCTACAGCCAATGAGCAGGGCGGTCTCCAGGCCCCCGCCTGACTCCCAACCCCCCCGGTTGGCTCCCCCTTTCTACCACTGACTCCTGTACAGGGGCATCTGGCCCAAGCCAGGGAAACTAGGGCCCCTCACTTCTCTCAAAGCCTTACTCTCCACCCACATCTAGCCCACCCCCAAATCCTACCCATTTTACCTCCTAAGCCCCACCATTGCTAACACCCCAGTCCTAGTCCTAGTCTCCTCATCCTTGGCCTGGATGCCTGCCCAGGAGCTCCCTGCCTCCAGGGAGCTGCTACTCCCAGCCAGAGGAACTTTTTTGAAATGTAAATCAAATAGTTTCCCTCTCTTGCTTAAGATCCTTCAATGGCTCTCATACCCCTCCCCCCCCCAGATAAAGTGCCAGCTCTGCCTCCTCATCTTACGCCATCTGGTCCCTGACCCCATTCCCAGCCTCATGGCTCACTATCCGCCCCCTCCCCAACCCCATGCGCCCAGTTCTCTGGGTGTGCTGAGCCCTCTTCTTCCCCTGGGCCTTTGCACATGCTGTCCTCTCTGCCAGGAAGCCTTTACCCCAAGCACTTCATTGCCTGAACCCTCCCAGAGGAAAGCTCCTCAAACTAACCATGGGATAGGATCAAGTTGGGGTTTTTCCCCTTCAGCCCATCATGGAGAGATGCATTTGTAAAATACAAGAAATATGAGCCATCACAAAAGACAAAATTAGAAAACAAAGTGAGGAATAACCAACTTGGGAAATAATAGTTTCTTGTGAAGTTAAATATGCACTTACCATGGGACCCAGCAATCCCCACTCCCCACTATGCACCCAAGAGAAATGAAAACAGATGTCCACACAAAACCTGTATGAGAGTATTTATGGTGTTTTATTTACAATCACGCCAAACTGGAAACAACTCCAATGCCCCTCAATGGTGACTGGATAAGTCAACTGTGGTACGTCTACGCACTGGAATACTAGTCTGCAACTAACAGAGAAAAACCACTGATACCCACAGCATGGATGAATTTCAGATGCATTATGCGAAGTGAAAGAAACCAAGCTCAAAAGACCGTATTCTGTACGATCCCATCTATATGACATTCTGGAAAAAACAAACTGTAGTGATGGAAAACTCATCAGTGGCTGCCAGGGCTGGGTTTTGGGGAGGTGGGCACTGATGACAAAGAAGCATGAAGGAAAGTTGGGGGATGAAGGAAATGTCCTGTATCTTGATTGTGGTGGTAGTTTCAGGATGATACCTATTTGTCAAAATTCACAGAACAATGCAGTCGAAAGGGTAGGTTTCACCGTTTGTACATGAACTCCAATAGATCTGACTTTTAAAAAATGCAAACTCAAACTCCATTTTTCTTATTGTGGTAAAATCTACATAATGTAAAATTGACCACTTTAACCCTTTTTGAGTATACAGTGGTGCTCGAGTTCATTCACACGTACGACCGTGTCACACAACCATCACCACCTTCTATCTCTAGAACTTTTCTCATCTTGCAAAACTGAACTCTGTCCCCATGAAACAACAACTCCCCATTCCCTCTCCCTCAGTCCCTGGAAACCACCATTCTGTTTCTGTCTCTACGAATCTAGCTATTCTAGGTGCTTCACATAAGTGGAAGCCTACAGTATTTTTCCTCTTACATCTGGCCTATTCTACTCGGCACAATGTCCTCAAGGTACATCCATGCTATGGCAGGTGTCAGAATTTCTTTCCTTTTTAAGGCTGTATAATATTCCATTGTGTGTATACACCACATTTTGTGTGTCCATTCACCCATCAATGGACATTTGGATTGTTTCCACCCTTTGGCTATTGTGAATAATGCTATTATGAACATTGGTGTACAAATACAAGGCTTATTCAAAAAATTATTAGATTCAACAGACATAAAACTACTTTGTCCATTTGCTAAGTACTTACTCTCGATTTTGTTATCCATCTCCCTAGTCTGTCTCGTGAGTAGCAAAGTAGGCCTGGTCCCTGGGCAGGCTGGACTCTACTCTCCCTGAGCCTCCAGTGATCCCCCATAACTCCCTGGCTGTGTCACACACACTGGGGTGGCCTATTTGAGATGTGGGGCTTCCTGAGGTAGGACTAGGTAGGAGTCTTTTTTTTTTTTAAGATTATTTATTTATTTATTTGAGAGAGAGAGAGAGCACGAGCAGGGGGAAGGCAGAGGGACAAGCAGACTCCCCGTAAGGCTTGCTCCCGGGACCCTGAGATCATGACCTGAACTGAAGGCAGATGCTTAACCCACTGAGCCACCCAGGTACCCCGGTTTGAGTCTTGTGATTGCAGCCTCTAACTACCCCCGAACTGGGGTTGGGGTCAGGTCCAGGAAAGGGACTCAGAGAAACTATGGCCAAGTGCAATCCTGTCTGGGGGCCACTGGGGGAGCAGGGGCTTGAGCCCACATCTGTCTGGCTCCAGGTTTGTGTTCTCTGCTGTAAGGTACACAGAGTGACAACAGCCCTGAGTTAGAGGCGGAACTCAAGGAATGCCGCTCTCTAGCTGTCACGCTCAGGATTTTTTGGCTTGAGGAGACTTCCACTCATTTCCAAGGTCAAGATGGGGTCATTCAGTCAAGAAATACTAAGTTGTCGCTTTGCATAGGTGTTACCCGGAGCTGGGTTCTCCTGGTGGGTGTTGAGCCAAAAGACACAACCAAACCAAAGAACAGGAAAAGGAAGCATTTTACTTGCAACAAGTAAAGGAGAACACTAGGGATATTTCCCAAACAGGGAATTCTGCAGGGAACTGGGGCAAAAGTCATCTGAAGGTGACAGAGTCCGGGTCAGTTCTCTGGCTTTAGTTGGTCCGGCACCTGAGTGCTCTGAGGGTTTAGATCCTGCAAAGATAAGTCAAGAATGTGCGCCAGGTCAATCCTTACTTTTGAACCAGCACTGGGCGCTTTACCACTGGTTTATTGTCCCTGATATGACGAGGTTATCTCCTGGCCTGATGGTGTGGCTGTTTGTTCTTACATTCTTCTGTTCCTTTAAAATCATTATCTACTGAGGTCTATTCTTCTGCAATTTCAGCATATCCCGGGACGTTCTGCAAGAAATGTGCTTTGGGCTAGTAGTGCTGGTCAGGCAGAGATACCAAGATGGCCAGGGGTCCCACATGACTTTTCTTATGTCACATCCTTCTTTTTCTGGGGATCACTAACTTTTTCTGCTTACCTTGGCTCCTGGGCTACGGGCTGGGATATACAGGTAAGCCGTGGACGATCATGGATGCTAATACGTGTTTGTGCACAGATGCGCACATAAACCCGGAGACAACCACATACCCATAGGGACACACATAAAACAAATAGTAATTGCCAGTATTCATTAAGTGTTTCCTATAATCCAGGCGTGGTGCTAAGCACTTTACATTCACAGCTTTACCTAATCCCTTTGTAAAAATCAACCAATATGGGCATTATAATGTTCATCCCCATTTTACAGATGAGGAAAATAAAGCTCAGAAAAATGAAGTGAGTCTCACTTCACTTCCTAAGGTCACAGAGCTAGGAAGTGGCTGAGTCACTGAGTCAGTGAGTGAAAGTCTGAAACCAGAGTGCATAATCATTAGACTATTTGCGAACACAACCGCATACATCACATATTCATGAATTCACACAGATCACATGTACTGACACCTTGATTCACACCTGTGGGCACACATATGCACAGGGACCCCCACATATGGCATACTTGTGCCCAGAGACACACATACACATACAAGCATAGAGTCAGATACCAGCAGACTCACAGCCACATATTTTTTGAAGATTTTATTTATTTATTTATTTATTTATTTATTTATTTATTTATTTATTTCAGAGAGAGAGAGAGCACGTGTGCATGAGAGAGCACAAGGAGGGGGTCGGAGAGGCAGAGAGAGAGGGAGAAGCAGTCTCCCCGCTAAACAGGGAGCCCCTACACGGGGCTTGATTCCAGTACCCTGAGATCATGACCTGAGCCGAAGGCAGACGCTTAAACCACTGAGCCACCCAGGCATCCCAGCCACATACGCTAGTGTAGACTGCCTGTAGTCACATACACCGAGCTTACTGACGTGCGTTTGCACAGAGCTAAGTCTAAGACTTAGATCTAGGTTCTGGCATAGACTTCCCACCCCTCCTTGCCTGCCCCACCCCCTCTTCACAGATAAGTGCTTGGGGGTTGGGCAGTGCTGCATGGAGCCCTGCCAATTGGTGGCTCAGATCCTCTGGGGACAGGCTCCTGCCTCCTGCCTCCTGCTCCCATCTACCGGGTAAGCAGAGCCACCCTTGGGGCCAGCATCACAAAGCACACACCTGGGCCCCACCCAGGAGAGGCTGAACTCAGGGAACCTTCCAGGTGGCCGCCACAGTGGCGCTCCCCAGCCCCAGCCCGCAGCTCCCACTGCTTCCAACTCCCTCTCCAGCTACAGGTGTGGATTATGGAGGCAATGACCCCCATCTCTCCTGACTCACCTTCCATTCATGCCCCCAAGACACTGCACAGCCCAATGCACGTGGGGTCTCTGGGAACACAGAGCAGCAATACCTACCCAGGCTGGACATCAAGGAAAGCTCCTTAAAGGAAGAGGTATCTAAGCTGAGTTCTTAACCTGAAGGGGAATGGGAATTAATGGGTGAGTCAGAGCAGGGGAGAGCTTCAGCCAGAGGGCTGCAAAGTCCCAGAAGTGAGAGAAAATAACACCTTCAGGGACTTGCAATTGATTCATCACGACTGAAGGGGAATGAAAAGGATTGCAGAGTGATCAAAAGCCTTGGTGAGAGGATGTTTTGTGCACTGGGAGGCTGAGACTCCCTTGGGGAGGGGGCAGAGGTGAGCTCAGGACTACAAAGGCCTTGGGCATCTGCTAGAGTGGCCACTAATTCAGGCCTCCCTTCCGTGGCTACCAGACCATGGAGTGTAGCCATGAATGCTTTTGGGCCCAGAGCACTGGCTCACAGTCCTAGGGCCACCTGGTAGCCCAGGACTTGCTCAGATCATTTAATGGCCACGTCTCACACTCATGAGCCAAGCTAGTGACACTTCTGGGTGGGTATTACTAGTCGCATTTTACAAGTGAGGAAACAGTCTTTGCAGAGGTGACTTTGTAAAGCAAGAGAATGATCTGTCCAGAGCTAGCCACAAGGAGAAAGATCCCTCTGGGCATAGTTGGGAAAGCAGTCGGGGAGGCCTATGCTGTTATCTGGGTGGGGTGAGGGTGAGGGGGATGGGTAAGAGAGAGTTAGTGGGGCTGAGGGGCCTAGGGAAAGGGGCTTCAGAGACCGAGTTTGGGTGGGACTTTCTGGGTGGGAGTGGGTCTTCCGTCTTTGGAGTGACCTCAAAGCCACTTCTTTGCTTTGCTTCGTGCCACACCCAGCTTCAGCCCACTCTCTGAGAGTCCAGAGACTCCCCACCTACAAAGTCCATGTAGACAGTCTTAAATAAGTCTTTCTAAGAATCCTAGAAAATTCCATTAATTTGTATGTCCCAAGTAATTTCCCTGTAAGTGGGATTTATGGCTGTAACTGTGGTGATTACACTCCTAATGAGACAGACCCTGCCCAGCCTCCAGCTCAGCCTTCACCTGAGCCAGGCCCTTGGCCCACAGGGGGTCAATGACCCCTGGCCAAGAGATGGTGAGTGTAGGACTAGGAGCTACACAGATCAGAGTTTTCATCCTGGTTCTTCCCCAGAACCATCTCTGTGACCTCAGACAAGTCCCTTCCCCTCTCTGGGCCTTTAGTTTCATTACCTGTAGGAACGAGGATGATTGTAACTATCTCAAGGTAGTTCTTTACAAGATTGTAGTGAAGATTTAATGAGAAAATGTATGGAAATGGCCAAGCATCATGCCTGGCTCTTCGTAGTCTCTAAAAATGGATGGTGTTTTTTTAGGGGGCTCCATATTTTCCAGGGGAAACAATCTAAATTCTGTTGGTCATAATTCAAAACTCTTCTAGAGCAGACCTCAGCCCAGTTCTTCAGCCTTATCTTTCCCACAGGACATGGCAGGGCTCAGCAGTGGGGCTTAGGGAGCAGGAGGTGCTAGACACCAATGGGGCAGCATCCACTGGGGGAGGGTGCTAATGCAGTTGCAACCTCTATTAGTCTGAAAGGGCTCTGGGATGGGAGAGCTGAGCCTGGGTGGAGATCTGTGTGCCTTCTTCTTAGGGGACCTGCATAACACCTCACCCCTTTATCGATTAGAGCTACCCCCATCTCCCCCGACCAAAACCTTGACTCTGATTGAAAGACAGGGGTGACTGGGAGTGAATAGAACACTCCATTTCCCAGATGCCCTGCTCCCAGCACAAAAAGACTCACAAATCAGCCCCTTACCAGCCTAGGCCCAAGGTCACCTGTGTTTGATGATTTCCCTAGAGAGATTCAGGATGGACTCCCCACCCTGTGAGAATGGGGAATCGGAGGTCTCTGAGATCTGTGGAAGCAGCATGAAAGAGGGACTGCATCACTAGGCAGATCATTGTAGATTCAAATCCCAGTTCTATTCCTTGCTGTGTACATGAGGACAAGATACTCTTCATCACTGATCTTCAGTCTTTGTACCTGCAAAATGGGGGAAATGACATCTATATCTCAAGTCCATTGGGAATACTAAATGAGATGACATATGTGCAGCATTGGAATGGTGCCTGGCACGTAGTGGACTTGATAAATGTCCTCTTCTCCCAGTTGTTAGCACTAGTACCCAGGACAGCTCCCCACCCTTGCCTGCTTGGCTGCTGTCCACGGTTCTGATAAAAAATTATACTCTGCTATTCTTTCCTCCTTGAGCCACATCATTGACCTCTCTAACATTCTCAGAGGTCTTGCAGATCAACACTTGAAAAATTATTGCCTCCTCTTCTTCTTTTCCAGTCCTGATAATCTGTAGGGAAAAGTACCTGGGCTCCTGAATCTCTCAGTTCCTACCCATTACGGCAGCCAGTGATGTAGTCAAAGCCTTGATTCTCAGCACATTGTCCAGCAAGATGAGTCAAGTGCACACACAGCAGGAAAAGAGGATAAGATCTGGACTCAGCCAGACCTGGGTTTGAGTCCTAGCTCTGTCACTCACTAGCTCTATGACTTTGGCAACTTCTCTGACCCACAGTTCTCTCATCTATAAAATGAAGTGAGTAACTGCACCTCCTCCATAGGGCTATTGGGAAGACCAAAGGAGATGTTGTTTCTAAAATGATTAGTAATGTCTCAATAAATGTTCCATTAATTGGTTGCTATCACTACTTCAGACATCTGACTCTGAGTCTCTCAAAGGGGCAACACCAGTCACCATGTGTCCTTTCCAGTAAAGTGAGATGCAGATTCCTTAATGTTGGGAGCTGTCATGGAGGCCAGGCTTTCCTCCTACTCCCATGGGCTGTTGTACCTCCCAGGACACCAGTTCCTTTCTCTTTCTTTTTCTCTTCAGTATAACACCTGTCCACCACCCCCTACTCCATGTGCTTATCAATTTGTGTTTGGTTCAAGTCCACCTCTTCTGAATCCCATACAGAGTTTGGTTAATATCTATTTGAGCAGACAGGCAACCCTGGGTTTGAATCCTGGCTCAGCACCTGCTAGCTGTGGCACTTCAGGAAGATCACTTGGGCTCCCTAGCCTCAGCTTCCCCATCTGTAAAATGGTGATGGTAATATTCCCTTCCTCACGAGATTGTTGCAAGGAGCAAAGGGAAAAAATGCATTAAGCTCTTAGCACAGATGCACATGGCAAATGCACAATACCTATTAGTCCTCACAGTTGTTCTTGACTTTCTGATTTTTGTGTCCACCACTCTTTTCCAGGGATGCTCTGCCTCCTCTCTGACAAGCTGGAGAGTAGAGAATCATATCTCAAGCTGCTTTCTTCTTTTCAGAAGCAGAGTGATCACCTGTATTTGGATCTCATCTAGTGTACTCTCATCTCTGGGAGAGAGACATGCATGGAGCACACCCTCAGTCCTCTGGGACCCTTTATCTCTTACCTAGGGTTGGGATCCTAAGGGGAATGTTCAGCCTTTGCGATTGTCTTTGTTTTGGGGTGTGTGTGCGCAAAGACACACACACATAAGATTATGTGTATGTATATCTGAGTGTAGGGATGGGTGTGTCATGTGATTGTGGGTGACTTTTATGGAAGTACACATGTGATTGGGGATGTAAGAACATGTGCAAATGAGAAATGGTAGTGTGTATGAGGTTGTGTATATGTGTGTGGTGGGAGTGCAGCTGTTGGACAGAATGCCAGCTCTTTAGCCATCTGCTGGCTTGAGGGATCCTGGGCAATTCACGAGGTTGATGGTTGCCGGCGCCTGCCACTCTGAGCAGCATTCCCAGCCTGTCGTTTTGGGAACAGCCATGTTTCACTGACTCACAATCCTGCTTACTCAGAATTTTTCATAATCTGACCCAGGCAAGGGATTATGGAAAGATTTGCCGAGCACACAAGTGGTACTGGAAAGATGGTTAGCTTTTTAAAGAAAAAGTTCCCCAGTACATCTAAAACCACTCAGGTTGAAACCCCTTGTTTACAGTGAGTGCTTAATTACCCGTGATTCTTATCTGTTCATTAAAGCAACTCTCCTAAGGGACCTTTTCTTGACAATACAGGGTTAGTCATTCATTCGCATTAATTTAAAAGTAATAAAAATTTTGCAAAGCTCCATAATTCAGACTTATCACTAATTCACCAGCACCCTCCCTCCAATTATCCCAAATCAGGAAAGTTCTATTATTTAACAGCAATATATCCGATACTCAAGGGAAATAATTTCTATGTCACCACCTAGACTCCAACAGCAATAACGTAACTATATAATCCCTTCATCTGGACAGGGCTGAAATTTTTCAAAACACTTAACCACCCATTATTTTCTCTGATTCGCATAACATGTCAGGAGGTATGATGCCTGTTTATCAGGGAACTGAGCTCACAGTGGGTGAAGTGAGCTGCAACCCAGGCTCATAAAACCGGTTAGTGCAGCAGTCAGAACTGGATCCAAGGGATCTCAGTGACTCCAGGTTCCTAAACCACAGTTGCCCCTAAAGAAGGGCAGATGGAACTCTCCCCCTTGGCCGTGTCTCAGGTAAGACGTAGTCTTTGGCACTTTGTCACTTCATCTGCTCCAGGGTATTGTTTCAGGAGATAGTAAGAAGCAGAGAGATTTTAGCAACAGGAAGAAATTCCTCAAAAACCTGTTTTTTCCCTCCCTTCCTCCCTCCACTTCAGGCTGAGACGCATCCAAAATACCCACCGTGCACTAGAGCCAAAGACTGCCTTCTTCGTGGGCCTATTAGCTGAACCCCAGGAACCCGAGGTCTGAAAAGGGGAGATGGAAATAGAAAAACTATTTCAGCCCAGCATGACCTGCGGGGGCAGGGTGGGCAGTGCAAGGGACCGTGGGAGTGCACAGAAGGGTGGTCAATGCACCCTGTGGGGTGGGGAGTCAGGGAAGGGGAGTAACCTAGAGTTGAGTCAGCCAGGCAAGGTATTAGGGGCTCAGTGGGGTCCACCAGGAATTCATATTAAGGTCCTCACCCCCAGCAGCTCAGAATGTGACTGTATTTGGAGGTAGGGTCTTCGAGTAGGTAATTAAGGTAAAATGAGGTCCTATGAGCAGACCTTAATCCAATATGACTGGTGTCCTTATAAAGAGGAAATTAGGACACAGCCACTTATAGAGGGAAGATGATGTGAAGACAGAGGGAGAAGATGGCCATTTACCCGCCAGGGAAAGAGAACATATCCTTCAACATTGCTAACACCATGATCCTGGACTTCTAGCCGCCTGAACTGTAAGAAACTAAATCTCTGTGACTAAGCCGTCCAGTCTGAGGTATTATGTAACCGCAGCCCGAGGCACATGTGGGGAGTTGCAAGTGCTTGGCAGCTGTGGGCTACCCTGGTGGGGGTAGGGGCAAGACCAGAGAGGGAACCAGCATCAGAAGATGGGGGGCTGGGCATCCCAGCTCAAGGTTTTGGATTTTTCCTAAAGGCCATGCAGTGCCATGGAAATTTATAAGGGAGAGAGAAACAGGTCTCTAACTACAGGTACCCAAAAGGAAAGTGGAAAAAAAAACCTAACAAGACCATGACAGAACAAACAAATCTTAGAAGTGGCCCCCTGAGGCCTCTGGCTCATGGAAACAGGCCATGCGGCAGACCATGCGGCAGAGAAAGGCACACACGCTTTGAAGTCAAACAGATCTGGGTTTGAATTTTAGCTCCGCTGTTTTGCTCATGCCTTCATCAATCCACTCGGCTAGCAAATATTTCCTGAGCACCTACTATGTGTTTTAGGCACTGGGAATACATCCGTGACCCAAATATGAAGCCTATCTTCTCCCAGGGCTGCCATTCTGCCATATACAATAAACACATACATCACTAAATGTGAACAGGTGGTGATAAGAGTTGTGGACAGAAGTAAAGCAGGGAAAAGGACACAGATGGAGAAAGGGACACTTTTTTAGATCAGGTGGTTAGGTAAATGACATTGAAGCAGACACCTGGAGGAAGGAGGGGATTGAGTCAAGCAAAAATCTGGGCAAGTGCACTGTAAGTGGGGGGGGATGCAGAGGCAAAGGCTCAGCAGGTGTGGCAGATAGACTTAGAGAGCTGCTTCCCGAGCCCTTCCAGAGGGCGGACGCCACAGATCCAGCAGCCACAGTTCCTGGACTTTGGTTTCTTGACCCGAGTGTCCTCAGAAGTGGTAGGGATGAAGGTCTGACCCGGTTGGCTGAGGAGTGGATGGGAGAGGAAATGGGGAGCACAGCTCCAGCAGCTCTTGCAAGAATTTTTCTCCCAAGGAGATCAGATGAATCGGGTGGAGGGAATGTAGAGTCACAGGAAGGTTCCTTCTGGGAATATCAAACGTGTGATAATGTGATGGAGTGAGTGGAGGGGGATATTGATGGTGCAGGAAGGGGAGGTAGTAACTGCAGAGGTCAGATCCTTGCTGGTGAGAGGGGAGGGTTCTGGGGCTGTCCCGGCCTCACCAAGGGGCAAGGAAGGTGGAGAACAAGTGAATACACTGGCGAATACAGGGCGGGGGGCCTGCGGCGTGTCCATCCAGGCCCGTGGAGCGCTGGTGCCGACTCAGGAGAGCAGATGGTTAAATCTAAGGCATTTTGCGTGTGTGTGTGAGCTGGTTATTAAATCATCAGCCGCTTGAAATAGGCTATAGTGGGAATATTTACACCACTTTGAAATTGGCAAGTGCTACAAATCAGGGCCTTCTTATCCAAACAGCCGGTTGCTGACCATTTCCCAACACATCCAATCCAAAGAGGCAGTAGTTTTCTGATTGTCTCATGCTCTCAGTGAAACAAGAAGGTGAGGTGGTGGAAAAGGAGCAGGAGGAGGGGTAAAGGGAGCTAGATATCTGAGGAGAAAGATAAAGATAGGCAACAGTCATCTTGGAGTCATAAAATGGTCATCTCACCCAGGAACCTTCCCGGACTGCGCAGCAGTGCTGAGAGCCCCTTCCTGGCCATGCGCCCCTGGGCACTTGGCTTGGCCACTTCGAGCCTCATTTTGCACATCTGTAAATGTGAAGTCTCCATTCCAAGGTTATTGGGAGCATGAAGTGGGGTAAGGCACATAACGCATTTGCCCGGGAGAAGGGGACAGTTGGCCAGCTGAATGGCCCATGATCTGGGTCTTGGGTTTGCAGAGGAAGGATAAGTTCTTGCTTTTGGCTACCCCAGGAGGAGGCTGACATCCCCTGCCCACCCCTAGCCAACCTCCTCTGTGGACTGGGATGGATGGAGTCCAGTTTCAGGCTTGGAACATATTACCCCAACTTCCCCTGATCTACATATTTATCACAATACAGCAACTGCATAATTTAAAGTGGGTGTTAAAAAATATTCCAATGTGTTATGTGATTTTGCATTCCTGGGTGAAGAAAAATTGCTGTAAGAAGGTGGTTAATTATTTCAAAAGACAAATTCCATGCAACAAAATAAAAATAGACTCCCTGTCCAGAGGGAAAGTGAGAAAAAAAAGGGGGAGACATGAGGAATGGTCCTCTCTAAATAGAATGTGGATGTTTCCTCAAGTAGTGAGTGAGTACATGGGACAGAGGCGGGCTCTGGGCACCTGTCACGGGGCCAGGAGAGGCGAGGACAAAGGGCAGTGGAGAGACCAATGAGGAGGCTCTGATTGCTCGGGATGTGGGGGCGCCCTAGACAAGGGGCGGGGTTGATGGTGATGGACCAAAGTGGTAAGGTCTGAGAGAAAGTGTTGACAGGTGTTGGTTAAATATGGGGCACGGAGGTGAGGACTTTTTATTTAAGCAAAGGGTGGATGGTGGTGCCTCTTGCTGGAGTTCTTGATGAAGTCCGATAAAGAGTCACTCTCTTCTCCATCGGAGTCCTGACCAATTGAAGAAATAGGGCCAAGGCTGATGAAGGCCAAATGTCACCTTAGCTCCTGATGAAGGCCAGGTGAGGGGGCATAGCTTTGGGTGGGAGCCAAATAGGCCTGTAAGCTGAACCCCAAAATAAGGCCCCTTGGGAAGTGCTGAACTGGGGAGTCTGCCCAGAAGGTGCTGGTGCCCTAGAGGAGCAGAGCAGAATCCCCGCTCCCTATGGGCAGCTCGCTCCCAGGGATTAAAGGCAAGCACCAAGCCCAGTTCATTCTACCTACAGGAATCAATCAGAACAGTCGCCTCCTCTGTGACAGAAGAGGGGAGGGAGGCAGAGAGCCTGGAGTTCCTCCCACTAAGCCATGTGAAAGGTGGCATCAGGCATTACCCTGAAACCCCTGCCCAGAAATGGGGCAGCAGAGGACAATCAGGCTTCGGGGAGAGTGATGGCCTCAGGGACCCCAAGACATTGGTGTCCAGGGTAGTGAGTTTCCCCTCACTGGTCTTCTCATGTGATTTCTTAGCAGGAGAGGAAAAAGGGGCTTTAGGACAAGTGCCAGGAACTTTGTAGAAATCCTGCTTGCTCAGTCTGCACACGTCTGTGAAGCCTGCTGGGTCCCCGCAGCTGTCTCCTCCATGCCTCGTGGCCCTGAGTTTGGCTGTGCGCTGCTGGCCCACCAGCTCCAGGCTTCTGGCTCTTCTCTGGCCCCCTCTCTCGGCACAGAGGACTCTCTGAGGCTGTGCTGAATGCAGGAAGTGAGTGGACTGTCAGCGGAGAGGGAGAGGTGAGCCCTTCTCTCTAGGGCGGCATGAATTTTCCTTCCTTGTAGGTCGGGGTGTGGGTTCATGCCCATTTCTTCTCGAGCTCCTGACATAGCCTCAGTCAGGTGAGGTGTGGCCTCAGCCAGGTGGCTTCGCTCCGCATTTCTTCACGGCATGAGGGTTGTGTGGCGTGTGGCAAGTCGTGTGTGCTGATTTAATGAGTCCGGAGAAACTGTTTTTATGAGAGATGGTAGTAGCTGTGAGCCAGCTGGCCTGGGAGGGTGCGGAGCCCTTCGTGGGGAGCGCGGCTCCCTTATTAAGGAAAACACCCTCGCAGGCCCGTGTGGTCAGGTAGGGAAGAGTCAGTGGCTCTGCCCATCAGGAGGGAGTTCCTGACTGCCCGTGGGCACTGAGAGGGAGGGAGGGGTCCTGGAAGAGAAGAGTCCAGAGAGGGGACGGTGGTGACCCAGGAGGCTGGAGAGAGCGTAGTTGTGAGCAATCGCCCCACGGTGGGAGGGTCTGATGCCTGCCGGCAGGGCCCGTCCCTGACTTCCATGCAGAGCTGCTTGCTGTTGTGTGGGTAGTTCTTTGGGGGATGAGAAGGGGAGACGGCAGTACCAGGGTGCCGTGCTGTGCCCACAGCCTAGAGAGTGGTGGCCTGAGTGGGAGCTGGGCGTCAGAGGAATAGGCTGTGGTGTGGCCTTGAGACAACCCCTTCCCGCAAATAAAGAAAGTGACAAGGTAACCTTTAGGGACAGGGCTAATGTGGCAGCATGGCAAGAAGGGGACTAGGTCCTGCTATTCATGGGATGAGGGTGGTCATTCTGTTTCAAGACTGAGGTCAAGGGCGACCCAGGGTTGGGAGGCCTTGGAGGTCCAGGGGCAGCACTAACAGTGAGTTACACACTTGACGGTGTAGGGCCATCTCCATGATGGTATCACTCCTGCTCTCTGGCCTTCTGTTGGATTTTTTTTTTTTATTTGACAGAGATACAGCCAGCGAGAGAGGGAACACAGGCAGGGGGAGTAGGAGAGGAAGAAGCAGGCTCCCAGCCGAGGAGCCTGATGTGGGGCTCGATCTCAGAACACCGGGATCACACCCTGAGCCAAAGGCAGACGCTTAACGACTACGCTACCCAGGCCCCTCTGTTGGATTTCTTGAGTGGGAGAGAAAGGGTGGGCGTTTCAGCCCGTGCCTGCACGTGCGGGGGAGTGGGCGAGTGACTCCCATGAATGTCACATGTCACATTTGTGACATTGGAAAAGACGTCCTATCTCGCTGGCACGGGTATAGATACAGGGCTGGGTGGATACAACGGGCAGGGTCAGCCGTCTCTGGGGCCGAGTGGCACTGCCTTCTCCAGCCCCTGTAGACCGGCCACTGTGAGAGCCACAAAAGCTCACTTGGCCCCACCGTGGGCCTCTGCGGGCTGCACACCATGGGCCCACGAAGAAGCAAACACAGCCTCTGCCCTCAGCAAGTGGGTCGACGGGGTGCGGATCCGTGGGGAATTTGCATGGTCTGTATTAAGAATGGTACGATGTCAGCCGGTGGGGAGTTGGGAGCTCGCGATCACGTATGGACACACACAGTTCATCACGCCGGGGCTTAGCTCGAGCAGCGGGGTATCTGCTGTGAGGGGGGTTGTGGTGTATTTGTGTTTGAAGGTGAGTGGGTGTAGGTGGCGGATACCCCTCTGTGCTTGAAGGTATACCTTTGCCTGTGTACTCGTGTGTGCGTGTGCGTGAGCGGCTGTCAGTGCACGTGAGCGCCAATGGGGGGGGCAAATGTGCATGAGTATCTGCAAGTGTGAGCACGTGGAGTGTAAGGAGCATGCAGACATATGCACGTGTGTGTGTGTGTGTGTGTGCGTGCGTGCATGCTCAAGTCCCTGGTGACCGTGCATTACTCACCATGAGACCTCGGGCAAGTTCCTTAACCCCTCGGTGCCTTAGTTTCCTCACGGGTAAAATGGGGATCCTTCGTACCCACTTCACAGGTTGTGGTGAGGATCCCACGAGGTCACTGATACATGCCTAGGAGAGAGCCTGGCACGTGCTAAGTGATCTGTGTTCGCTATTGTTATTCCTAAAGTGTGAGTGTTCATATGTGAGTGTGTGTGTCACACCCTTGTGCAGGGGTGGGAGGCCCAGGTCTCAGGTAGGTGATTCCTGGCACAAGGAAATCGGAGACAGATGGACGGGAGGCCCGAGGCCTGCGGAAGGGCATGAAGCCAAAACCCGAGGCTAGACCCAGGCCCGGCTCCTCCCCCAAAAGCACCGAGCCTCTTCCCTCTGTCTCCTGGGAAGATCGAGGATCCGAGCCAGACCGGGGTTCACAGGGCCCTCCTGCCCTCCTGCCCCTGTTGCCGGCCCGAAGAGCTGACAGAAGGCGGGGGCTGGGGACAGACCAGCTGAGGGACCGATCCCTCCCTCTCTGCAACCTGACAGCTGTGGCCCAATTAAAATCAACAGTTCACAGGTGTTCCTGGTAATGACTCACGCACAGAAAGCTCCGCTCCCTTTAGGGCTCTTCTAAAAAAATTTAGAGCTCTTTAAATTTTATTCACCCACAACATCAAACCCGGGGAGGAAGTAATAAAAGAGGATGGGGGAGGGGGCACTGCACACACGTGTGCACACGCACACGCTTACTCACAGAGACATACACGACCTAGCACACGCAGGCAGACCCCTTTGGCGTGTCCACACGTACCCTCACACACACACCCGAACAGCCACGCTCCCAGACACGTGCTCACACACACACACACTTGAAGACATGCCATCCAAGTCCACACCCCGAGTGACCCGCAGCTGACGCACACAGATGCCCCAGCGGCGTTGGTGCTCTCTGACCACAAACAGTGGCGTAAAGCAACACATACTTACTACGTCGCAGTTTCCCTGGGTCAGGAGTCTGGCATGGCCTGGCTGGGTCCTCTGCTCCGGGTCTCACCTGCTGCCGTCAAGGCGGCTGCCAGGCTGCATTCTTACCTGGAGCTCAACGGGGGGAACATCCCCTTCCACACTCATTCAGGTTGTCGGCAGAATGAATTTTTGGCCTAGGACTGAGGGCCTGGCTGTTTGCTGGCTGCTGGCTGAAGGCTGCCTGCGGCCCTTGTCCTGTCGTCATCCTCAGCATGGCCAGTTACTTCATCCAGCCAGCGAGGAGAATTTCTCTAACCTGTGCTGGCCAGCCAAGGCCGTGAGTGCGTGTGCGGTGCGTGTATGGTCCCTAATCCCAGGCGCGATATTGCGTCACCTTTGCCATGTTCTGTTGGTTAGAGGGAAGTCAGAAGTGCCAGCACACTCAATGGGAGGGGATCGTACCGATGTGAATGTTGGCCACCCTCGGGTCTCTCCACACCTGCTCTCGTGCTTTTAACCACCCCTGGATGCACACATTCACAGATTACACACCATGTGAGTCCGTTCACCAACCCTTTGGCCGATCCTTGTACACAGACTCCAATGTCTTCAGGCCACCTGGAAGGTTCTGCAGAGCCTGGTCAGATAGGTGAGCACTGGAACTAAAATCACTCTGGTAGCCAGACACCCTCAGAGACTGGAAGCGAACTCATAGCGAGTTCGCACTTGTCCCCAGTGTCTGCCTCTTGTGGCCTTTCCTGATTTCCCAGCACTGGGCCCCACTCGGTCCTACCTCTCCTCCTCATGTCCATATTCCCAGCATCAACGGGCTTGGTCCCTGGACTCCACCCTCGGATCCTGGCTGGGGTTGAACATCTGCCACACCTTCCCCAGCCTTGATCTTGCCATAGCCTGGACCCCACCTGCTGTGACTGGCAACTCCTTTTAAAGTGAAACCCATGGGGGCGCCTGGGTGGCACAGCGGTTAAGCGTCTGCCTTCGGCTCAGGGTGTGATCCCAGCGTTATGGGATCGAGCCCCACATCAGGCTCCTCCGCTATGAGCCTGCTTCTTCATCTCCCACTCCCCCTGCTGTGTTCCCTCTCTCGCTGGCTGTCTCTATCTCTGTTGAATAAATAAATAAAATCTTTTAAAAAAAAATAAAGTGAAACCCATGACACTTTTTAAAGTCCCAGCACTCACACCCTCCCAGCTTCAAGTCAGCGCAGATTGGTTTTTTGGGTGTCTTTGACCAGTTTATTCAATTGTCTGAAAATGTAGATTAACAATGCAGAGCCCTATGGCACAGCACTGGAGACCTCTCCGAAGGCTGGTACTGTGCGAGGACATGGCGGAGGTTTCGGGGCCCAGGAGCCAGGGCAGATCGCTTCTTCTCTGAGTCTCCATCGTCTTGTTTATAAAATGTGAATGAGAATTTTTCCTAATCAGGATCAACTAGAGCTAAACCTATGCCTGTCCTATGACCAATAACTCTACTCCTAAGTATACACCACAGAAATGCGTAAGCACGTCCATCAAAGCACAATTATAGAATGTTCATTGCAGAGCTATTCATAACAGCCCCAAAATGGAAACTACACAAATGTTCATCAGAATAGAATGGATTCTCTCTGTCTCTCTCTCCTCTTTCTTCTCTCTCTCTCAATGTATGTACACACATACACACACACACATTTTTGTTTAATGCAAGGACATTCTCTTACATACTTTCTTCCTACTCAAGAAATCTAACCCTGATTGAACGTGGACTGTAGCGTAGAGGGGGGGGGAAAAGGAAGAAAAGAATAGAGCGGATACACACATTGTATGTACGCGAAACTGCAATGAAAACGAACAGACCACAGCCGCATGCACCAGCACGCGCGAATCTCACAATACCGAGCAGAGGAAGCCGGACACAAAGGGGAGCATACTTTGTGATCCCACTTGTAGGAAGTTCAACAAGGAGCCAAACCAATGTGCGGTGTTAGAAGTCAGGCCAGTGGCTGCCCCTGGAGGGAGCTGGTATCTGGCAAGGGGACACGAGAGGTGCAGGTTATGTGGGTGAAAAGCCGCTGAGCGGTACACTTCTTATTCTGTGTGTGTTTTCTCAAGAAAAAACCGTAAAATAACAGAAGACTGCCTAATGCCTGATTTGCACCTGGTACGTAATAGCCACTCTATGAAGACTAGTTCTTCCTTCTCCTTTCTGAAGAGTGTTCTCCTTCCTTGGGGGGGAGGGGGCAGAAAGAAAACCAGAACGTTCTGTCTTCGATTAGCATTACATTCATACCAAGCAGCGAGTCTCCATCTTGGGTCTCTTGCCCCAGATACACCCCTGAAGCACCTTCGGTGTGTTAAACATGTTTCACGAGCTTTGACTTTTCCCCAGCCTTCAAACCTTCAAACCCTCATTCCTACCCTCTCGCGCTCCTCTGGATCCTTCTTAATTGCACTCCTCCTTCCGTCCCGGCTGAGCTAGGTAGTGCACCCGGGGTGTTCGCACTGATGTCTCCTGCTGTGCCTCCCTCCCTGGTGGGCCCCTCACGGTTGGATTGTCAGAATTTCCTCTCTGCTCTCTCATTCTGCAACTTAATAACCAGCCTCAGCCTTCCCGCGAATTGCTTGACATCCCCTCTCCAAAGGAAGTGGAAGCCCACGGAGCAGTCTGATCCAGGTGCTGCCAGGATGCTGGGACAGCGGGAACACCTGAGCACCCCATTTGCATCAGGACTCACCAGGCCTCCAGGGATCGCACCTGGTTAATGACTTTGGAACTGACAGGTGGGCCCAGGTAAATCAGGACTCACACTTTTGAATTTAAAACGGAGATTTTAATCTGTTAATCTCAGAGGCTGTCCGAGTCCCCCTCTGGAAGAGGAGATTGGTCCCTGATTTCTGGGGCTTGGTGACAATGGGAGTGTAAAGAAGCTAGGGTCAACTTGATGTGGGACAGGAGCCAGAAAACTTTCTCTACAGAAAGGGGATCCCTCCTACATTGTTGGTGGGAATGCAAGTTGGTACAGCCACTCTGGAAAACCGTGTGGAGGTCCCTTAAAAAGTTAAAAATTGAGCTACCCTATGATCCAGCCATTGCACTACTGGGTGTTTACCCCAAAGATACAGACATAGTGAAGAGAAGGGCCATATGCAGCCCAATGTTCATAGCAGCAATGTCCACAATAGCTAAATCGTGGAAGGAGCCGAGATGCCCTGCAACAGATGACTGGATTAAGAAGTTGTGGTCCATATATACAATGGAATACTACTCAGCAATCAGAAAGAATGAGTTCTCAACATTTGCTACAACATGGACGGCACTGGAGGAGATAATGCTTAGTGAAATAAGTCAAGCAGAGAAAGACAACTATCATATGATTTCTCTCATCTATGGAACATAAGAACTAGAATGATCAGTAGGGGAAGAAAGGGATAAAGAAAGGGAGGGTAATCAGAAGGGGGAATGAAACATGAGAGACTATGGACTATGAGAAACAAACTGAGGGCTACAGAGGGGAGGGGGGTGGGGGAATGGGATAGACCGGTGATGGGTAGTAAGGAGGGCACATATTGCATGGTGCACTGGGTGTTATACACAACTAATGAATCATCGAGCCTTACATCGAAAACCGGGGATGTACTGTATGGTGACTAACATAATATAATAAAAAATCATTATTAAAAAAAAAAAAAAAGAAAACTTTCTCTACAGAGGGCAAAATGGTCAATATTTTAGGCTTTGCAGGCAAAACAATACATGAACGAGCGGGTTGTGTTCAAATAAACTATATTTACAAGACAGGCATACTTTGCAGGCCCCTGATATAGAAAGAAGATTGTCTACCCTTTGAGAAGTTCCTTGAGCCTCTTGGCAAAGGTAGCTGTGCAAACATCAGGCTCGGGGTCCCTTTGAGAGATTAACAGAATCATACCAACTGCTCTGAAATGAGAATTGATCGCAGGCCCTCTCCTCTCTTCAGCCAGGGACTCAGGTGAATTCCAAGTGTGAAGACTTCATTCCCATCACCCTCCACAGTGATGAATGGGCCCCACACCGCCAGGACCACAGACCGGATTTGTCCCAACAGCTTTCTGTCACTCATTCCGCACTGTGTGTCCTCATCCCGCACCTCTTCTGCCTGCTTTGTTACCCTGAATGCCGGTCCCCATCCCGTCCCTCCTGGAAAACTGTGGTGATCTCCACTGGTCTCCCTGTCTCCTCCTTTCTTCCTCCACATCACTAGGAGAATAGTCTCTCCGAACTCTGATATGCTGAGCCTCCAAAACCTTCCATGGCCTCCCATGGCCTGTTTACAAAGCCCACATTCCTTAACGTAGTGTAGTGGACACTTACTATTTGGCCGCCAAGCCTCTTCCCATTTCTGGGGCTCCTGTCCTTTTTCTGGAAAGTTCTTAATCCCCCATCCCCAACACGCATGTGCATGCGCTCCGTCCACAGGATTCCGGCATGAGCAGCCATATTAGTCAACACAACCCTTCCCTGAGCCGCAATCGATTGGACAAGTGACTCAAGTTGGATCAATCAGAGGCCTTGCCTGGGATTTTGGACCTGGAGCTGAAATGGAGGGTCAGGCTCTTTGGATGTAAGCCTAAGAGCCTTGTGGGCCGTGCCCTGCCATGACCCAGGAGAAGAAAAGGCCAGGCGTCAGAGGGAAGAAAGCAGACAGAAACATAGAGGGAAGTGGGGCCTGAGACAAAGAGCATTTCTTGGGCTGGCTATCGGAGATGTCAGGCACCCAACCTTTGCCCGCAGGGAGCCAGCTGGGCCCTACAACTCTCCCTCTCTTGGTTCTGAGTCTCCTAGAGGTGGCCTCTGCTACTGGCAGCCAAGAGTGAGCTTCCAAATATCACAACGGGGCCCTGTGACCTTGACTATCAGGGGCATTGGCCCTGGAGCACATTTCCCAAGGTCTTCTAGGATTCAGGACATTCACCTTGCAATTGCTTGAGAATGGAGAGATCCAGCAGTTCCAGGGAAGAGCCAGGGTGGCCTGGTATCAGGGCAGGGGGCGGGGTAGGGGCTGCTGTGCAGGGATTTGGACCAGCAGCTATTTACTAACCAAAGACAAGTGTTATAATAGCTAAGGAAGACACCTGTTGAAAATAAACCATGGCTGCCTTCAGGCCTGACTCTTCACACTCAGACTCCACCCGTCTTGGCCAGCTCAGGTGGCCACCCAGAAATGTCTTTTCTTGTGGTTTTGGAGTCTGGGATCAAGGTGCCAGTTGATTCAGTCCCTGGCGAGAGTTCTTTTCCTGGCTTATAGTTGGCTTCCTCCTGTGTCCTCGCATGTTTGGGGAGAGAAAGAGACTGCAAGCTCGTTGGGGGTCTCCTTATAAGGGCACGGATCCCATCATGAGGGCCTTACCCTCAAGACCTCCTATAATCCTAATCATCTCCCAAAGCCCCACCTCCAAATACCACACTGGGGCTTAGGGGTCCAACATGTGGATGTTGAGAGGACATGAACATTCAGTCCATAGCACCACCTTACCATCAACAGTCACTCGACAAACATTTATGGAATATGCCAGCTCTCTGCCAGGTGCTGGGGATCAGTAGTGTTGAAGACAGTGCTGGGTCGGCCCTCTTACTCCCTAAGAGGTTATGCTAGTCTAGGAGGTGCTGTTCTCCCAGGGTACCTTTTGTCATTCCTTCTGGAATCCCCGCGCCCTTCCTCTGTGACCTCATACTAGCCCCCAACCATCCTCTTCTTCATAGAAGCCCTCTCAAAACCTCCAGTCTACATGGGCTCCCTTCCTCTGACCCCTTTTTCTGAGCTCTCTTCGTGCTGCTCTCCTGAATCTCTTGGAATCCACCCCATGTTCCTATTCTTTCTGTCGATCTCCCACCAGCCCACACCCCCAAACACACAATGGTCGAGGGCTTTCAGAGGACAGGAACCAGGTCAGAGTTATCACACGTTGCCCAGCAGCAGCTAACCCTGAGCTCTGCACATAGTAGGGGCTTTAACTGCCCTTCTCACTGATTGCTGATAATCCGGTTTTCTTCTGCAGGTAGGCTCTGCTGATGGAGCCTGGTGAGAAGGAGTGAATGGAATGCCAAGAATTCCCCAAGGCAACATGGATTACACCTCTCTCCCCTCTCTGAGCTTTTCAGCACTTTCCCCCATCCACTTCCTTTTGGACAAAGGTCAAGCCCCTTAACATGAGGGCTGGTAACTTTCTACCTGCTCTGGGCCCTGCTTACAGCTCCAGCTCACCGAACTCAATGACCCCAAACCACTAGCCCTTGCTCTCCTCTCTTGCTCCTGGGCTTTTGCACATGCTATTCTGTCTGCGTATATCCATACCCCCAGTACCCCTCCCCTTTCTCTTGGCTAACACTTAGCTTGCTCCAGGAAGTCATTCCTGATCCCTCCACCCCGACTCCCAGAGCCTGGTCCAATGGTCCCCGACACACTCTCATTGGACCCTGTCCTTTCCTTGTCGTAACATTCATCATTGTCATTACCTGTTAAATGGTTTGTACCCCTCGTGAGCTCTATGTGGGCAGTAACTACCCCTGCCCAGCCTAACTGAGAGCCAAGGACCTAACAGAGTGCCTAGAACCTTGCTTTTCAAAGTGTGGTTCTCAGATCAACAGCATCACATGACATCACCATCACCCAGGCGCTTGTTAGAAATGCAGCTCCAGCGGCTCCTGGGTGGTTCAGTTGGTTAAGTGTCCATCTCTTGATTTCAGCTCAGGGATATGATCTCAGGGTCATGAGATCGAGCCCCGAGTCTGGCTGTACGTTGAGTGTAGAGTCCGCTTAAGATTCTCTCTCTCCCTCTCCTTATGTGGGTGCTCTCTTTCTCTCTCTCTCTCTCTCTAGGAAAGAAAGAAAGAAAGAAAGAAAGAAAGAAAGAAAGAAAGAAAGAAAGAAAGAAAGAAAGAAAGAAAGAAAAGAAAGAAAGAAAGAAAGAAAGAAAGAAAGAAAGAAAGAAAGAAAGAAAGAAAGAAAGAAATGCAATTCTAGCACCCCTGCCCCACCCCCTGACCTCGCCAACCATGCTCTGTATTTTAACAAACCCTAGGGAACTCGTGTGCACATACAAGTCTGGGAAGCACTTATCAGGTCAGCAGTTCTCAAACACTGGTAACTCCTGGGGGATTGTTTAAACCACTGAGGCCTGCTCCCTCTCACCCTGAGAGTCAGAGATACGGGCTCTGAGGTGCAGCGTGCACACCTGGAGGGGCTAAAGGCTCCCCGAGATCCTGATATACAGCAGAGCTTGAGAAGCCCTGGTCTGCTCGGTGAATACCACCTGAACGAATGAACCAACATCTACTGAGCATTTCATACAATCCTCACAACACCCCTGTGAGGTAGGAAATAATACTATCCCCATTTCACAGATGAGGAAGGTGAGGCTCCAGCAGGAGAAGAATGACCAAAAGTAGTGGCGGATTCCAAAGCCCCCGATCTTTGCCCTGCTCCAAGCGATCTCGGGGGACAAGGACAAGGACAGTCCTCCGGCATGAAACTTGGCTCCATCCCCGCTCTTCCTCCATGAGCAGGCAGCAGCCCCTGTAGGCACATGGGAAAACAAGCCCCTTGGGGCACAAGGAGGCAAAAACACACATAAATAAAACTTGAACCCCAGTGCCCGCTGCGAAGATTAGGCATATATTTATAAAAATCACCAGAGCCACTGTTCCTCGGTTTCGTGTTTCATTTACGGCGAACACAAATAGCTTCAGCACGAATATCTGGGATCAAAACAGAGCCGCACGTTCCGGAGCATCTGCCATAGGAGGTGCTGTGTGCACTGAGATAATTTTAGCCAAATGTGTTATAAACAAGATCTGCAGAACGGCGCGGCGGGCTGAGTTTTGAAAACTTAGGATTCTAAATGTATAAATTGTTTGGAACATTTAACATCTAGTCATTAAGCAGTCACCCCCTTGCCCTCCGTTTTCAGCGAGAAACTTGCGGCAGGGCAAGCAGCCTCCAGCTGACACCCCCTTCCTGAGTATTAAATAGGGACCACTAGGCTGTGAGGCACACACACACACACACACACACATGCACAGACACGCGCACGCAGGCACACGCGCGCACACACACCAGCTGGTCCAGACCGTTCCTTGGAAGGCAGAAGCAGCACCGAGGCAAAAACATCCATTCACCGCTGTGCTGCAAAGACCGTTTCTCAGACACGGAGGCCTTTTTTTTTTTTTCTGTTGAATTTTTAAAACCAGTCTTACACCTCGGGTTCCAAGCAGCCCCCCAGGAGAGGGGGAGGGAGGCAGAGAGGCAGGGAGGGAAGAAGGAAGGCGCTGGGATGTTTACCCCTCCTCCTGTAGTCTGTACTGCTTTGACCAGGGAAGGATATTGTCCCCTCTTTACAAGGGACAAAACTGAGGCTGAGAGAAGGGACATGCCCCAGTCAGAGAGCTGTCGGGAAGCAAAGCTGGCATTTCAACAGAAGGGGAAATTGTCTGAATGGCAGCCATATGGCAGACAGGGAGTCTTGATACCCACTTGAGTTGTTTCCTTTAGAATACCTGAAATCCTTCTTTCCCCTATTAAACAATCCCTTTTGAATCATGGCACGATGTGTATATAGCAACAAATTGAATGGTACAGAAAAGGTTGGGTTCAAAAGCAAGTCTTCCACTCCTTCCTACCCTCACCCCCATCTATTCTAACCCACCTGGAAAACACAATTAAAAAATAGAGTTTGTCTTTCTAACTCTCTCATGAGTAACTCTGAATCTCTAGCTAGTTTGTTTTTCTTTCTATTTCTTGGTTTATCATCTTTGTACAATAGCAACTCCATGAACTGAAAGATGGGAATTTAGCTCATGGAGTCTACCTCTTTTCTTCTTCTTCTCCCAACATGTGACGCTTAAAAAATTATTTTTAAATATCCTATTTGTTTCCTTTGAAACTTTAAATGGTATGTGAATAATTTACTTAAATCCATTGTTTCTTTTTCACAACTCTTAAATTACTTTTTAAAAAAATATTTCTTGACCCCTCACTCCGAAAGTGAGGATTTCGCACTCCTACCCTTTGGTTCTCCTTTCTGCCAGCTACAATTTTATTTTCCCATTGTCACTAGCTATTTTCACTAGCATTTATCAACCACAACAAATGCCTCTGTGCTTGTTCCACAGTTTGACTTTGAGTTGAAAGCAAGAAATGGCATTTACTTTATTAAGACTGTGTGAGTATTACTTATTAATGAGTCAAGTAATAACTTAGGATTTCACTTCTCTTAAAATCAAATATCAGGACCCTTGGGTCACTTAGTAGGAGACTTTTCCTAACATCACAGTCAAATTGATTCTCTTTTCTTATGATCTATCAAACACTAAAAACATTGCCACATATTAGTTTACTCTGTATTTGGACCAGGACTTTCTTACAAATGTTTGCTTTTCCTGGAGTTTCTAATTGCCTTTCTTTTCTTTTTTACACCTTCAATTTTTTTTTTCAAATTTTCTATTACTCCACTAGTCTGTTGAATGCCCACTTCCTCAAAAACTTCTCTTTCTAACCCACCCATTCTCTTCCTCCCTTCTGGACAGGTTGCTTTCTAAACCTACAGCCTCACTATCATCCTTCTCTTTTGGGATTGGACTCACTGTTCCTAAATCTCATGCCTTTTTCTTTCTGGGCTTATTTCCCTGTTATTACTAGAATACATCTTCAAATAACCTCCTAAAAGGGAGTGTATGGAAAGTAAATTTTATGAATCATTGCATCTCTAAAAATATTCTCTCCCTCACATTTGACTGATAATAAAGATGGGCATTACATCTAAGTTGAAAATCATTTTCTTTCAGAATGTTAAAAATATTTCTTTTTTATCTTTTAGGACCCAGTGTTGCTGATGGGAGGGATAGTGGTAGTCTGATTCTATTCTTTTGTTGGTGGACTGCTTCTCATCTCTGAAAATTTTTAGGATTTCTTCTTTACCTTAATATTTCACAAAGATGTGCCTAGGTGTGGGTGTTTTATCCATTGTGCTGGGTATGTAGTGGGTCCTTTCAATGTAAAGATTGTGAAATTCTCTGCTGCTATTTCTTTGGCTATTTCCAACCCCCTCTCTGCTTTCTGTTCACTCTTTAAAAGGCTCAAAATGGTCCATATAGAACTCGTCCTTATAATACGTACGTACCTATGTGTTCCAGGGTCTCTGGTGAAATTTTTATTATAATTTTAATCCTTCAGAGTTATTTTTTATCCTCTGATTGTTCATTTTTCTCATGACAACGTGTCTTGGTTTTAAGGCTATTATACTTTATACCCTGAGTATATTAATTAGAGGATATTTAAAAATTCTCTTCTGTTTTCTGAATTAGTTCTATTTCCTCTCAGGTCAATTTTTCTGTTTAGCTTGAAATTTTTAGAAAATTTCATGATGCTGGTTCTCTTCATATGCTTGCTGTTCCTTGGGTGTCTGTTAATATTTTTAAAAGGACTGTGGGTTTCCTCTGCTGTTTTGTAAGAAGAGTAGTTTTCTACTAGGCCTCCTGCCAGCTGAAGATTTTGTGTGCTCCACATAGGATAGAAGGGAGCATGCAACTGGCAAGGCTTTGTTTTAAGGCAAGTATGCCAAGAGTCAGCCCCTAAATGTTAGAATGAAGAAACCTTCACTCTAGGTCACTGAAATGCACACTAGGAGCCTTAGATTTCCCAGACACTTTCTTAGTTTCTTTATAAAAGAGTCTTCTGGGTGTTGGCCTGGGGTAAATGCTGCAGCCTGCTTTCTACACAAGGTAAAAGACAGGGCTGGAGAGACAAACATGTAATCCCACGTGCAGACCTGCAGGTAATGTGTTGCCCTCAGCCCCCTCTTCTCTTTTACCCTCCACGAAAGCTGCTGACTCTAGGACAGAATATTACAATGTGGACCTTCTCTGTGACTCTCTAGGAGTGTATTGTAGGCTGGGCCCACTCCATCCATCAACCCTCTCCTATCTGTTTTCTTTCTTTTACACATTTGCTGAATCTGTTGTTCTAAGAGAAAGTTGTTGGTGAACCTCCCCAACCCCAACATTGGCTATTGTGGACTTACTCTTTCTTTAACTTAACTTTTCTTCTTTTATTTTGGTGGTGGGTCAGCATAGGAGATAGAGACAAAAGGGTGGGGCCAGCAGTACGTCTTGAACTGGAAGTGCTGAATGCCTAGATTCTGCTAGGAATGACCAATGGGTACCACATTTTATAGGTTCTAAACAGTAACGGTAATGACTCTGCATTAAATAAAGTAATTTTGTGTAATAATACAATTTAATATTATACCATTTACATTAAGTAAACAACTGTCAACCAAATGATAATGCTTTTTCAAATGTGAAGTAAATTTAAAGTGGATTCTGATTGCAATGGCTCTTGGGGCTACATTTACGAGAGGGCTTTCATTTCCTCACCATGTCCATTTCTCTCAATGACCCAGTGAAATAGACATTGCCCACCCTTTGCGGGTACAGAAACTGAATCTCAGAGAGGTGGAGTTGCTTGCTCAAGGTTACAGAGTCAAAAAGGAGCATGTCC
The DNA here is from genome assembly GCF_024610735.1 of Ursus americanus. Taxonomy (NCBI): domain Eukaryota; kingdom Metazoa; phylum Chordata; class Mammalia; order Carnivora; family Ursidae; genus Ursus; species Ursus americanus. Next base: position 10,787,717 of record NC_142144.1, read on the forward strand.
CATGTAAGTTTCTGGGACTTAGTAGAGCTGAGATCAGAGTGGAATCTGGAAGAAGAGACTCCAGCTTAAGACAGAAGGAACTCATAAATGGGAGGAAATATTTGCAAATCATATATCTGATAAAGGATTCGTATCCAGAAGATACAAAGAATGCTTACAACTCAACAATAAATAGACAAATAACCCAATTACAATTTGGGCAAAGGATCTGAATAGACCTTCTTCAAAGAATTTATACAATGGCCTAGGTGTGAATTTTATCTCAATAGAGTTGTTTAAAAAAGGAAGGAGAAGACAGATGGGAAATAAAGGAGGAATGAAACTGTAATATCATCTTTTCATTCACGGTAGGGTGACAGGATGGAGCAGGGAGGACCCAGGCTGAAGTAGGGGTGGGGAACAAGTCGGACCTTATCAATAATACAGAGGTGGGTGGCACAAGCAGGAGACTAGCCAAAAAGAGCATGTCAGTAAGATCTTTTAACAGTTACCCCTAACTCTTTGGGTGGCTGCACCTGTCTTAAAGTGACACTTGCGTTATAATGACACTCCCAACTCCCTCAGCTGGAGCAGGGTGTGGTCCTCTCATGGAAAAGCTCCTCCTACCCTCACCCGTTTCCACCCCACCCCTGCCTTCCAAGAACAGGCTTCACTTATAATAATAGCTACATTAGTGGCAGACAATTAGGATAAACTCTTTAAAAACATTTTTTTTTACTACAGAAGTTTTCAAACAAGTACAAAAATAGGATGGTATAATGAACCCCCACGTACACATGCCTTAGTTTCAACGGCTATTGATGTTTTGTTAATCTTGTTTCATTTATGCACCCCACCACCACCATATGCTAAACTCTATGCTTACACATATATTATCTTGTTGAATCCTCTCAACAAGCCCATGAGGTAGGTCCTCTGATTATCGTCATTTTTCAAACTAAGGGCCAGAGAGGTGACGTTATTCGCCCAAGGAAGTGGCAATGCTGGAATTCGAACCCAGGACCATTGGATTTCAGGCCCTGTGTCTTTATGCTATCCCTAGCTGTGTGCAACAGAGGGCTAGAGAAGGATATTCCCATCCCCCCACCGGCAACCCTCAATCTCAACACCTGCCATCTTGGACCCACCTTGCAATAAGCGTTGACCCAGGGAGGCTGAGTGCTGTCCATGCCAGGGGGAAGTAGAAGAGTCAGAAGCAAGAGCTCTGCCACAGCTGATCCTATGACCTTGGGTAAGTCACTGTCTCTCTCTTAACTTCAGGTTCCTCATGTGTCCAATAGGAATAAGACTCCCTACTTAACAGAACAGTTGTCAGGTTTTAAAGACACAAACAGGGGCACCTGGGTGGCACAGTCAATTAAGAGAATCACTCTTGGTTTCAGCTCAGGTCATGATCTCAGGGTCGGGAGACTGAGACCTGGGTCAGGCTCCATGCCCAGTGTGGAGTCTGCTTGGGATTCTCTCTCCTTCTCCCTGTGCTCCTCCCTTCCAGGCTTGCTCTTTCTCTCTCTTTCTCTCAAATAAATAAATAAATCTTAAAAAAAAAAAGACACAAACGATCAAAGCGCCTAGCACATAGTAAGCACTCTACACATGCAGTGGTATCTATGGGCTAATCTAAGATGGGGAGCTGGGATGGGGCAGGTAGAGGAGAAAGGGACAAACCCATCTTGGGGGACCCCGTTTGATTGGAGTGGAGCCTCTTTGTCTCTCTAGTGCCTCAGTGGTATAAAATCCTAATACTAGGAGTTCAGGGTGGGCCTGTTCCAGACTCCATTCAGGTCCTGACACTGGAATAGTAAGGACTTTAAACAATGACTGCCATCACTAGGCCTCACCATGTGCCTGATGCCTATATGAGGACACTGAGGCTCAGAGAGTGGAAGGGATGTGCTTCCCCTCCCCCTTTCCACTTGAACAATAAGCCAGAAGCTTGCACAGGTAGACATCAGGATTATACCTGGTTCTCAAATCCTTAATGACACCGTTCCTCGGCAGTCAAAGTTAAGCTCCCTGTGAGAGGAATGTGAAAACTGTGGCAGATCTCAAAGGAAAGACATTCACATTGGGTGGGGGCATTAAACACTTGGCATATGCTCGCTCCATCTTGAGAGGGAAGTGGTTATCCTTTTTTTTTTTAAGATTTTTTATTTATTCATTTGAGAGAGAGAGAGACAGCCAGAGAGAGAGGGAACACAAGCAGGGGAGTGGGAGAGGAAGAAGCAGGCTCCCCGCAGAGGAGCCTGATGTGGGGCTCGATCCCAGAACTCCAGGATCACGCCCTGAGCTGAAGGCAGACGCTTAACGACTGAGCCACCCTGGCGCCCCGGGAAGTGGTTATCTTTATGACATAGATTGTGTCTCCAAAGGGGGCCACAATGATATCTTCCATCCCCACACTCTTGAAATGTTACCTCGTCACTCACTCATCAAGAGGTCTATTTCCCTCCCCTTGACTCTGACCTGGCCCTGTGACTTCCTTGGACTAACAGAGTGCAGCAGAAGTGACACTGTGATTTCCTAGGCTAAGCTTTAAGAGGTCTGCAGCTTCCACCTTCCCCCTCTTGACATGCTCCTTTTTGGAACCCGGCCACCATGCTGTGAGAGAACCCAAGCAGCCACAGGAAGAGGGCCTGGTGGAGGAAGACAGAGCTCCCTGAGCGACAGCCTGGGTGGAGTTTCCAGTCAGCATTCACTGCCGGCTCTGTGAGGGAGGCAATGTCGGATCTTCCATGCCTTCCAGAGCTTCAGTTTACACGTGTGGGGCAGAATTACTGCCTGGTCAACACATAGTGTTATGAGAATAATAAGTAGCTGCTGTTGCAACTGCACTCCTAAGGATTTACCCCAAAGATACAAATGCAGTGATCCGAAGGGGCACCTGCACCCCCGTGTTTAGAGCAGCCGTGTTCACAATAGCCAAGCTATGGAAAGAGCCCAGATGTCCATCGACAGATGAATGGATAAAGAAGAGGTGGTATATGTATACAAGGGAATATTATGCAGCCATCAAAAATGAAATCTTGCCATTGGCAATGACCTGGATGGACTTAGAGGTTATTACGCTGAGCAAAATAAGTCAATCAGAGAAAGACAATTATATGGTTTCACTCATATGTGGAATTTAAGAAATGAGACAGGAGCATAGGGAAAGGGAGGGAAAATAAAACAAGATGAAACCAGAGAGGGAGACAAACCATAAGATACTCTTAACCATAGGAAACAAACTGAGGGTTTACTGGATGGGAGAGGGGTAGTGTGATGGGGTAACTGGGTGATGGGCGTTAAGGAGGGCATGTAATGTAATGAGCACTGGGTATTACATAAGACTGATGAATCACTGGCCTCTACCTCTGAAACTAATAATAAGCTATATGGTAACTAATTGAATTCAAATTAAATTTAATTTAATTTAAAAAACTTATAAGAACAAAAATAGCTGCTGTTGTAAGCCATAAACTTTTGGGAGTGGTTGTTACGCAGGAATGGGCATCAAAAAAATCTCATTTTTTTCCAGTTTTATCGAGATATAACAGACAAATAACATTGTGTAAGTTTCAGGTGTACAACACGATGATTCCATAGACGTATACATGGTTAAGTTTGTGATTGTGTGTGGTGAGAACTTTTAAGATCTACTCCCTTAGCAACTTTCAAGTGTACAATACAGTCTTATTAACTATAGTCACCATACTGTACATTAGATTCCCAGAATTTTTGATTTTATAACTGGAAGTATGTACTCTTTGACCACTTTCATTCATTTCTCCCAAACCCCTACCCCTGGCAACCACCCATCTACTTCTGTTTCTATGAGTTCAGGCTTTTAGGTTCCACATGTAAGCGAGATGATACAGTATTTGTCCTTCTCTATCTGACTTATTTCACTGAGCATAATATACTCAAGTTTCAACCACATTGTTGCAAATAGTAAGATTTTTCTTTTTTATGGCTAACTAATACTCCATCATATATGTAATGTATGTATATACGCATATATACCACATTTTCTTATATTTTATATATATATTTATATATAAATAAATATATATAATATAATAAATAAATAAATATATAAATATATATATATAAAATAAATATATATATTTATCACATATTGTCTTTATTGGCTCATCCCCCAATGGACACTGACGTTGTTTCCACGTCTTGGCTGTTGTAAATAATGCTGCAATGGACATGGGGATGCAGATATCTCTTAGAGATAGTAATTTCATTTCTTTTGGGTCTATGCATAGAAGTTGGATTGTGGGATCATGTGGTAGTTTTATTTTTAATTTTTTGAGGACTCGCCATACTGTTTTCCACAGTAGCTGCACCAATTTACTCTCCCACCAAGAGTGCCCAAAGGTTTCCTTTTCTCCACATCCTCACCAACACTTGTTATCTTTTATCTTTTTATGATAGCCATGCTAACAGGTGTGAGGTGATTTCTCATTGTGGTTCGGTTTGCGTTTCCCTGATGATTAATGATGGTGAGCACCTTTCAGTGTTCCTCTTGGTCATTTGTATGTCTTCTTCAGAAAAATGACTGTTTAGGTCCTTTGCCCAAATTGAAATTGGATTATTTGTTTTATTGCTGTTGAGTTGTATATTTTGGACATTAACATCTTATCAGATATATGGTTTGCAAATACTTTCTGTCATTCCATAGGTTGCCCTTTCATTCTGTTGATTGTTTCTTTTGCAGTGCAAAGCCTTTTAGACTTGATGTTGACCCACTTGCTTATTTTTGCTTTTGTTGCTGGTGTTTTTCATGTCATATCCAAAAGGTCACTGCCAAGACCAACGTCAAGGAGGTTTCCCCTATTTTTTTCTAGCAGTTTTGTGGTTCCAGGTCTTTAATGTATTTCAAGTTAATTTTTGGGATTGGTATAAGGTGGGAGTCCAGTTTCATTCTTTTGCGTGTGAACATCCATTTTTCCCAACACCATTTATGGAAGAGACTATCCTTTCCCCATTGAGTACTCCTGGCTCCCTTGTCAAATATTAGCTGACCATATATTGATGGGTTTATCTCTGGGCTCTCAACTCTGTTCCATTCGTCTGTCTACTTCTATGCCAGCACCATATTGTTTTGATGATTGCTTTGTAGCACAGTTTGAAATCAGGCAGTGTGAGGCCTCCAGCTTTGCTCTTCTTTCTCAAGATTGCTTTTGGGTATTCAGGGTCTTTCGCAGTTCCACATGAATATTAGGATTATTTTTTCTATTTCTGTAAAAAATGCTGTTAGAATCTTATTAGGGACTGCATTGTATCTATAGAGTGCTTTGGGTAGTATAGACATTTTAATAATATTAATTCTTCCATTTCATGAACACGGGATATCTTTCCATTTATTTGTGTCTTCTTTGATTTCTTTCACCAATGTCTTACAGTTTTTATTGTACAGATCTTTCATCTCCTTGGTTAAATTTATTCTCAGTGTTTTATTGTTTTTAATGTTATTATGAGTGGGATTATTTCCTTTCTTTCTTTTTCAGATAGTTCGTTGTAGTGTATAGAAAGGCAACTGATGTTTGTGTGTCGTTTTTGTATCCAACAACTTTACTGGACTTGTTCATTCTAACAGGTTTTTTGTGTTGTTTTTTGTTTGTTTGTTTGCTGGAGACTTTATGGCTTTCGGGGCATCCCATTTTCTAAAACATCCCGTGTTAACGATGCAGAGACTGAGACTCCGAGTAGTTAAATAACACACCCAGGGTCGCAGTTAAAATTCACAGTCTGGACTCCATGCAAAGTCTGCCTTCCTCACCCAAGATACTCCTTGTGCTGTTAAGCCCTTGAAACAACCCTAAGCGCTGGAGGGTACAACACCTCTTAGAGAAGAAACAGAGAAGAAAAAGAAAGATCTGGGTATGCACTTCGGCGCCTGTAGCTTCTTCTCCACTTTGACTGCTAAGCCCCTACCTGAGCGTAGTGGGACGTGCGGCTGTGTGTAGAGAGGCTGGAGTCGTCGCGAGCATCTGCACGTGCCTCTGGGTGTTGGTGTATCTGTGAACACGTGGTGCCTGTGTGTATGTTGTCATCGTGGCATGTGTTGATATGTTTGCCCGACATGTGTGTGGGTGGGGGAGTGCGTGTCGTGTGTGGCATGTGGGGGGGGTGTTCGTGAGGGGGTGTGGTGTACATGGAGATCTGTTTGCGCGGGGTGGGGTGGGTTTGCGGGGCATGGCGTGTGCTGTGTGTCTGTGGAAGGGCGGAAGGGGGGTGCGTGGAGTGTGGCGTGGCATGTGTTCCGGGAGAGGAGATCCAGGGACTGGTCTCGGGTGTGTTTTCCCTCCTCGAGCATCCCAGCATTTGCTGACACTGATCTGGGTCTGAGAACGTCTTTCCTGAATAAACATGATGTCATTTCCATTCCATTCAGCCTGCGCCGGGACAGCTGCTGTCAGCATCACTGAGGGAAATGCCACCTCGGCCCTGACAGCTGCCACTTGGCACACTTTGTAGAGAGCTTCTCCGGGAAGAAAAAACCCAGCCAGTCATGCAGATGCTATTTAAAGTATGTTGCATCTTGATGAGAAATGTAGAGGAAGCTAAAGTGTGCTGGAGGGATGGCTCAGGACCCTGGGCTGGGGGGAGGGGGAGACTCGGGTGTCTGTCGCGCGGGCTCCATGTATCTTGAGCTAAGTCTAGTCTTACCTCCCATTTTACAGATGCTGAAACTGAGGTCGAGAAAGGGGAAGGGGCTTGTCTGAGATCGAAGAGCAAGTCAGGGTCACAGAACATGAGAGCCAGGAGCCACAGTCAAAATTTTTCAAATCTAACCCCTACAATGTACCAGTGGGGAAACGCTGGCCCAGAAAAGAAGCAATTTGCCCCAGTTCATGCAGCAAATCAGTGGCAGAGCTGAGACTCGAGCCCCAGTCTCAGGCGTGCGTATTTGACCTTTGGCTTGAACTCACTGAGTGAGCGTCTCTGTCTTGCATACAGTAGGAGCTAAAAAATATTTGTTAAATGAGACTTGCTTTGCTTTGGATGACTTGGAAATGCATTGAATTGTCCTTATCCCATCCCTGCCTTTCACAGTCAGGAATACCATGTGCCCGCCCCGTCCAGCTGCCTCTGGAGCTTCCAACGTCCTGGAATTTATTCTCCTCCAGCAGGGAAGATGTGCGATGTGCCTGGTCAGGGTGGGGAACTTCTTGCTCTTAACTTGATGCAATGCAAACCCTGGCTTGAGTTTGACCCCACCTGGCTGACTTCTCCTGTTCCAATTCCTTACAAGGGCATTCAAGGTTTTTCATTACCTGGTCTATTTCCACGTTCATCTTCACCTCTTCCCATTAACCAAAGATCCTATCATTTCTCGTTCTCCCAGCGTAAACTGTGTTCTTTCACATTTCCATATGCATTTGCGTATGCTTTTGCCTAAGAAGGACCTTTCTCTGCCTGTCAAACTCCTACTCATCCTTCAAGAGCCCACTCTAATATCATGGAACGGGTAGAGTATCTGTGCTTGGGCTCATCGCCTCATGGACATCCCTTGGTCATAAACCTTGCCACAATAAGTTAAATTTTATGATGTGACTCCCCCAAAAGATCAAGAGCCATCGGGCTGACACAGAAGCTGAGCAGTGTCCGTATCCCCAGCACCCAACTCAGAGCCCGAAGTGGGAAGTTCCTGAAGAAACGTTTATTGAATGAACGTCCTGCATGATGAATTACTGATGGGCCGTGGCAGAAACTCTGGCCCTGGAGAAGTGAAAGGAAAGAATGGTACCAACATGGCATTGAATTCCAGGTCAATAAGAGGCCAACCGCTAGCAATTCATTCAGCCAACTGTGTCTTTAAGATCTTACTGCTTCCCTTTCTGGGTCCCTGACTGACAACTTCGTTCTCATACTCATCTTGCCACCTGACTGATACCTAAAGCATTCACTAGGCTAATTGTCTCTCGATGGCCCAAGGCTCTAAAGAGACTTCTCATTTCTCCCTTAACTTCCAGAAAAATTCCATTACTCTCATTGAGATGGATTGTCTTGGATGTTGGGAAAGCAATCCGATTTATAATTCAAATATAACACAATAGAAATAGAGTACAATAAAAACTTGAGCAATCAAGTGAAAACTGAGTTTGACAGCTTCCTTTTACGTAAAGACTAATGAGATGTGGTCAAGCATAATTTTCTGATATTGTATATTAGGGTGTGTCAACATCTGGAAGGTCTGCACAATACAGTCAACCAATATTTTCTAAAAGACAATACACTATATTATAAAAGCATGCAAAAGATCCATTCAAAGTGTAAGATATCAACTATACTCAAATTTTTTAAATTAAAATTAAAAGAAATGTATTTTATTTTAAAAATGCCAAAAGATCAATGAATTTTTATGAAATAGAATATGAAAAGGTCACTGCTATGATTCAGAGTGCAAATTGCAACTAGCCTCTTAAAAACTACTACTTCTCAAGTTTTAGTACAGTATCAAAGAATAATATCCATAATTATCTGAAAAAAAGTATTAAAATTCTCCTCCTTTTTCCAACTACATATTTGAATGAGATCCGATTTTTTCATATACTTCAACCAAAACATATCACAACAGATTGAATGCCAAAACAAATGTAAGCATCCAGTGTTCTTCTATTAAGCCAAACATTTAAGAGATTTGCAAAATGTAAAAGAATGCCATGCTCCTCTCTAAACTTTTGTTTTGGAAAATACAACTATTTTTCATAAAAACCATGGTATTGATGTTAACAGGTAATGGGTTTATTATTGTTCTTTTTCAGTTACTTACTTACTTAATTAATATTTTTACAATTTTATTTTTAATGTTAGTATGGTAAATGTCAGTAAATATAAATAACAAATAAAAACTCTAATCTTCAATAATTTTTAAGAGTATAAGAGAGTCCAGGGGCACCTGGCTGGCTCAGTTGTTAGAACATGTGACTCTTAATCTCAGGGTTGTGAATTTGAGCCCCGTATTGGGCATAGAGATTACGTAATAAAAAAAATTTTTTTTTAAGTATAAGGGAGTCCAGAGACCAAAATGTCTCCAATGCCTAGAGTCATTAACTCCACTACAGGAGAGGAAACTGAGGGCCGGAAAGGCAAAGGGACTTCTCATCAGTCCTCCAACCACTAGGTGATAAACCCAGACTTGAGCTCATCTGTTTTGATTCCAAAGCCCGCAGTCCTCACCACTGCTCTCTGCTTCATCACCTTGACATTCAACAATCATTGCAACACGTACAGGAATTTCGCTTTGCTGCTTTCAAAGAGCTTTTACTTCCATTATCTGCTCTTATTATCCAACAGTTCGGGAAGGTTGGGATTATTTACATTTTATCTGAACAGATAGGGATACTGAGTCTCAGATGTAGTGTCTTTGCCCAAGGCCCCAGCTGGAAGGTGCAGAGCTGGGATTTGAGCCAGGCTTATCCAGCTGTAGAATTTGCCTTCTTTCTACCCCTCCCCGGTGAGCCAGTGTATGTGTCCATGCACACGGATCCTCATACAATCACTTGTTGGAATTGCTTTATTTGTTTCAAGTCTCCCTGAGATATTTACTTGAAACGCACTTTATAATCTGGAGTGAGGCTTGTTTAGATTTCTTAGATACAGAATAATTCTAGTGCATTTAGAGTGTGGGGAAATTATAAATGCCAGGATAAAGTACCATAACTGTTTTTGTTCCCTAGAACAATGGACTGATTTGTAAGTACTTAAATAAATTAGCTTTCTTACATCGAGTGATTCATTTGCTGAAAAACGAAATTTTCGCATCACTTATCTTAGTTTGGATTTGGGTGCAAATAGTTTATTTGGGAGATGGTCCCGGAAAACATGGTGAAGGAGCAGGGAGGTGGGTCAGGGAAAGGAACAAAGCCGATAGAGGCGCATTACTGCAGCGGTGACCATGTGGGCAGCCAGGGCTTAGACCCACCGGGGATCTTCAAGCAACTGCATGGAACGTGCCTCAAAGTGTCAGCTGAGGGGCAAGGAGCTGGCGTATTTCCTAGTTCCCTCCCCTCGTTGCTGAGGATTGCTGCTAGGGCAGATACTCTCCAGCACTTCCCACTGCCCACGGGCGGGCTGAGCACAACCAGAGAACACCCTTAGGTGGAGAAAGACAGCAGGCTTCCAGTTTGTAGGGAATTGTCTGCCTGTGACTTTGGGATAACCTGAAGGGACATGGGTAGGGTGCTGACACCCTGTGCCCAGCGGCCACACCTTTCATTCCTCTATTCAACAAATCCTTACAAGAGCCTCCTGTGTTCCGGGCCCTGTGTTGGGCCCTGGAGCTGCAGAGACGAACAACCCAGACAAGCCCTGCGCTCAAGAAGTTACCCATGGGCTGGCCTTCACAACCGCACTTGGCTGATGCAGAAGACAAGATCATGAAGCTTTCACAGTAGCAACAGATACAGGGTCAATGGGTAGACAACAAGCCTTCAGAAGCAGAAAGACTCTTGCTTGCTTTCTTGCTTTCTTCCGATGCCTCCATGAGTCTCTGCCTGGCATATGAAAGACACTTGCCAAGAATTAAAGTTTTGGGGCCCCTGGGTGGCTCAACGCCTGACTCTTGATTTCGGCTCAGGTCATGATCTCAGGGTTGTGAGATCAAGCCCTGCTTGGGCTCCTCGCTGGGCAGGGAGCCTGCTTGAGATTCTCTCTCTCTCCCTCCCCCCTGCCCCTCTCCCCACCCCATTCGTATGTGCACACATGCTCACGTGCTCGTTCATTCCCCCTCTCTCTCTCTAAAAAAAAAAAAAAAAACGAAAGAAAGAAAAAAAATTAAAGGTTCAATTGAAAAAGAAGAAGAAGAAAGTCTCCAGGGGAAGGGTAGAAGGATTGCATAGAGCATGTCATGATATGAATAACAGCTCTTTTTTTTTTTTGATAGTCACTGCAATATTTTTTATAAATGTAAGAAAAGCTGATGATCCCGGCGATGGGTATTAAGGAGGGCACATATTGCATGGAGCTCTGGGTGTTACACGCAAACAATGAATCATGGAACACTACATCAAAAACTAAGGATGTACTGTATGGTGACTAACCTAACATAATAAAAAATTATTTAAAAAAATACTACATAAAAAAAAGAAAAGCTGATGATGGCAATAGTATGGATAAAAGCAATGACTACCGTTTTTGCTGTCCCTGTAAATGGGACACTTTGCCCATATTCTGTCATTTAATTCACACAACAACCCTGATGGTTAGGAACTATGAACTCCGTTTTACAGATGGGAAACTGAGGCTCAGAGAGATACAGTGACTTTATCAACGATATGGCAGCTTAAAACCAAGTCAATATAAATCCAAAATCCTGGCTCTTTCCTCCAGCCATGTGGTGGAAGGGAAGAGAGAAGCGGGAAAAAGTGGGCAGGAGTTGGGGGGGCGGTGAGGAATGGGAGGAAAGCAAGAAGAAGGAAAGGAGAAACATGGGCAGGAGAGTGAGAGCCTGTGGAGACAGAGCTACCTGCCTCTTAACAGATGTCCTCGTTCAAACCAGGGAAAGGCACCCCCTGAGCCATCACAGCCCTACAAGCTTGGCTGCAAGGAACACATTGTGTGGAAAGAAAAAGATGTCCCTTCCTACTGATGGATGATGACGCTTACCGGGCATGTGGTTTGGCGAGCAGAATGGGGGCTGGATTCAGGTCTTCTTTCTCCTGCGCTTGGTCACACTGAGCAGGAAGGTGAATCAGAAGAGAAAAAAGTCCAGTTTACACTGGTTCAAGAGAAGTAGGAGAGCTCCCAACAGGGGTTCTCTCTGGAGGTCCCACAAGCAGAATTGTGAAGGCACTGGGTGTCTAGAGGTGACAGGAGAGCATCTGACAGAGAGAAACCTGACTTCCTCCTACCGTTCAGACTTCCGTCTTTCCGGCCTTTGTCCAGCTCATCTACCCGGCCGTCCACCATCTACCACTCCTTCACACCTCTACCTCCTTCCAACCGTCCGCACGTCCATCCACTCGTTGGTTCAGTCACTCCAAAAACCCTTTGAACCCACTCGGTACAAAAGTCTCTGTTGCATTCTGGGCCCCCAGAGGTGACTAGTCAAGATAGACTTGACTACCTCAGACAGGGCGGTGGGGGAGGAAGAGGGAGAGGAGGGAGAAAGGGAAAGAGGGAAAGGGAAAGAGGGACAGGTCACAGTCTAAGAGGAATTGTGTGGAGACAGGAAGACAGGGGGAAACTACGTGGGGGAGGTAAGTGGTCTGGGCTTTGGAGACCGGGTAGGATTCAAGAGGGAAATGCAAATAATCAAAACCACAACGAGATACCACCTCACACCCATCCCACTGTGATAGCTACTATGAACAGAAAGGAAAAAAAAAGAAGAGAAAAGAAAAGAACAGAACAAGTGTTGGAGATGATGTGAAGAAATTGGAACCCTCTGGCACTGTTTGCAGGAATGTAAAATGGTACAGTTGCAATGGAAAACAGTATGGAGGGTCCTCAAAAAATTAAAAATGAAATTACCATATGATCCAGCAATCCCACTTCTGGATATGTACTGCCAAATAATTGAAAGCAGGGTCTCAAAAAGAGAGTTTTACACTCATGCTCATAGCAGCGTTACTGACAAGAGCCAAAAGGTAGAAGCAACCCGAGTGTCCGCCGATGGATGAAGAGATGAAGAAAATGTGTCTTGTACCTAGAGCGAAATATGACGCAGCTTCAGGAAGGAAGGAAACTGACACCTGCTACGACATGGGTGAAGCTTAAGGACATTATGCTAAGTGAGATAATCCAATCACAGAAACAGATACTGGGTGATTACTTAATCTATTGTACCTGCAGCAAATTCTTAGAGACACGAAGTGGAGTGGTGGTTGCCAGGGGCTGTGGGGGAGAGAGGAATGATGAGTTATTGTTTAATGAGTGGAGGGCTGGGGATGAACAAGATGAAAAGAGTTCTGGAGCTTGGCGGCACAGCGACAAGAACGGATTTGACCCCGCTGAATTGTACACGTAACAATGGCTGAGACAGGAGCTAAGGGAGCGGGAAGGGCACCGGCAGCACAGGACGGCTGCTCCTCCCTCGAGGGGCTGACAAATGACCATGTGGCACCTGGAACTGAAGGATGTGTTCCCCGCACTTGCCAGTCCTCCCATCCCTGGGGACAAACCAAACGAGTGGAGAGGCCGATGGCACGGCTGAAGTCTTGCAAGCGACTAGGCAGAGACTAGGACCAGATGGAGCTTGGGGACGAACGTCAATGAGGTGGCCTTTGTATGTATAGACTAGTGAAGTCCGAGGTGGCCAGGCTGTCGCTAGAGTTCTACTCCAAATATAACTATTAAAATAAAAAATTCCTAGGTTCTCTGACCCAGCAGTGCCACTTTTAGATATTAACCTGCAGAAATACAACAGAGACCAAACCTACGTGCTTATAAGGATGTTCATTGCAGTGTTGCTTATAGCTTGGCAAGATTAGAAACAATTTAAACGCCCCTCAGTAGGGGGTTAAATTTATTCTGAGACATCGGTACTGTGGAATACCGTGCAGCAATTTTGCTTAAATGAGGTTGTTACTGATACGGTACAATGATCATGGCATATCTTTACATGAAAACAAGAAAGTTGCACAGTAGTGTGCGTAGCATGGTGATGCCATTTTTGAAGAAGTTGTTACTACCGCAGATCTTAATTATGCATAGGAAAAAATGTCTGGAAGTTCAGACAGCAAAATATTCTCAGAGATTCTCTTGCAGGGCAAAACCATGGGGAAACATTCGCTTACTCTATCAGTGTCCGTAGGCAGTCTATACAGTCGGTAAGAGAAGCAGCACTCCAGTCCCACTGCCCAGGTTGGGATGGTGCCCATTTAGTGCCACCAACAAGCAGAGTGACCTCCCTAAACCATTTGCCATTCATCTGCCTCCATCCCCTCCTCTGTAAAAGGGAAGTGATGGTCCTTATCTTAGTGAAGGGCAAGGATTACATGAGCTGAAGTTCAACATTGAAGGACTGGGCCAGGCAGACCCAATAGGTTGGGCCCCCTGTTCCACCACTCGGCAGCCTTGGGCAAGTCACTTAACCTCTGTCCCTTGGCTTTCTCATCCATCAAATAAGAATTAATTACCTTAGTATCACTGCCTATTAATACAACGACCTTATAAATTACGGTGCCTGGCATAGAGTAAGTACCCAACATACGTTGGTTGGTATATGGTCTGTGATATTTGCATTTTTATTATGAACATGTATTTTACTTTTTTTAAATGGTCCCCACACTGGGCATGGAGCCCAATGTGGGGCTTGAACTCACGACACTGAGATCAAGACCTGAGCTGAGCTCAAGAGTCGGATGCCCAACCAACTGGGCCACCTAGGCGCCCCCGCATTTTATCTTTTTAAACACCTTTATTGAGATGTATTTCACATATAATAAAACCCACACATTTCAAGTATATAATTCAATAATTTTTAGCAACTATACCAATCTGTGCAAACATCACCATAAATCGGTTTTCAGACAATTTCATTCTCCATGACGTCCTTCCCGTCTAATTACTGCCGATCCCCATTCTCAGCCTTCCCAGCCACAGACATCCACTAATTTTTCTGTCTCTATATTTTTGCCCTTTCTGGACGTTTCATACAAATGGAATCATACAATACATGGTCTCTTGTATCTGGTGTCTTTCACTTAGCACCATGTTTTCAAGGTTTGTCCATAATACAGTATGTGTCCATCAATTAATGTCTCCTGTAACTGATGAGTAATACCCCACTGTAAGGATAGACCACATTTTGTCTGTCCATTTACCAGTTGATGAGCATTTAGACTGGCTACAATTTGTAACTATTGTGAATAATGCTGCTATGAACATTCATGTACAAGTCTTTCCATGGACATCACACGTTTTCACTTACCTCGGACAGAAGATGCCTGGGTGTGGATTTGCTGGATCTTATGGTAGGTGCACGTTTAACTTTTTGAGAAGCTGCCGAACTATTTTCCAAAGTGGCTGCCCCACTTTACATTCCCACCAGCAGGGTATGAGGGTTCCTGCTGCTCCACGTCCTCACCGACACTGGCGACGATCTGTTTTGTTTATTCTAGCCATTCTAGTAGGTGAGAAGTGGCATCTCATCATGGTTTTAATTGGCATTTCCCTAATGACTAACGGTATTGTGCATGTTTTAATGTAATTATCAACTGCATTTTACTTTTGTAATCAGAAAAAAAGGGTTCAGATGAGTGACCATTCCTCTGTGGCGAGTGAAGGCTCTACTGCCCTTTCCCTGCCTCTCCCATCCCTGTCCCACCTCAACAAGGGCAAACACCCCCATCTACCTGGGGGAGGAGGCCAGAGAGGACCAAAGATATCAGCACCTGTTCTCCGATGGAGGAACCCTGGCAGCTAGGCTGCTGAGTATAATGGGACCCTCTGTCCTACCCCGGACTATCTCCTCCCACTGGGTACCTACCTAGGCTGACCCAGTTGGGAGCCTAGGACGTGCCATCTTAGAAGGCCACTGGAAAGGCAGGAATTGCTGGGACTACCCTGGGTGCCCAGATGAAGGGTTTGGCCTACCTGCCTCCTTCCCTTCACTCAGAGCCAGGAGCATAGCTCTAGACGTTCTGTTCAGCCCACCGCCACCTGGGCTCAGCCTGGGCTGCAGGACCCTTCGCAGGGCACTCACAAGGGACCTGGAAACTGAGTGTTAAAGGCAGGGTCCTTAGGGCGCCTGCGTGGCTCAGTCAAGCGTCTGCATTTGGCTCAGGTCATGATCCCAGGGTCCTGGGATGGAGTCTCCCCTGCTTAGCGGGGAGCCTGCTTCTCCCTTTCCTTCTGCCCCTCTCCCTGCATGTCTTCTCTCTCTAGTGCTCTCTCTCAAATAAATGGATAAAATCTTAAAAAAAAAAAAAAAGGCAGGGTCCTTCCCTGATTTCCAGCAGGATGCCTGCGTGGGGCAGTGCCGCTGTGTCTTAGCACAGAGGCGCGTGTGCAGTGTACCGTTCAGTGGGAAAGGGCACAGGCTTTGAAACCAGACACCGTATCAAACCCCGGCTCTGAGGAGACAGAGAAGAAGGAGATCCTGCCTTCAAGAAGCCCCCACAGTGAAAGGAGTCAGTCACTGACTCTCCAAGCCCGGGTGACAAGTGATAGGATGTGCCAGGGGTCTTGGGGGTGCAGGGCAGCAGCCGGGACAACAGTTCACTGAGGGCCCCCATGTGCTGGGCAGATGCCTGCACGATCTGCCCCGCAGCCAGGCGACGTGCGCCAGGAAGAAGGTAGTGAACCTGATCCGCATTGAACCGATTTGCTGAACTCACGGCTACCCTCCCGTCCACGGTTCAAACGTCCTGACACTGTCCACCCAGGCTCACGGCTCCCACCTCTGCAGCCTCCCTCGCCCTGCCCGAGCTCGGCTCCCATCAGCGGAGCTGTGAGCGGCCAGAATCAGGAGCGTGTGTCCCCAAAAAGCTTTGGCCGGTTTGTGTGGATTGTTATAATTATGTAATTGAGCTAAATAAAACAAAGAGTGAAATCTGATTGCGTGTGTGAGAGAGAGAGGAAGTAATGTTTTGAGAAAAATGAAGTCCGATGCTTTGGAAATATGCAATAAAGACAAATTGCTAAAAATAGATCTGTTGCCGTAGTTTTGGGGAAGATTTGGGGTGGGAGGGGATAGTAACAATGCAGAATTCCAAATTCAGATCGCCTCACAAGAGTTCCAACGATCCATTTAAAAAGAAAAAGGAACTGGAAATTTTAGCAAAGCTCTGTGGGTGCAGGCGAACAAAGTGGAACTCCAACCAGAGAACCTGAACTTGAAGTAGAAATGTTGGCCCACAATGATGATCTTCAGGGAGAATAAAGTGTTTAAAGTATTTATGAATCCTTTCTCACGACTGTCTTCCTCAGCCGACAGTTTTTGTAAATTTAAATTCAGTTAATTAACATATAATGTATTTTTAGTTTCAGAGATAGAGGTCGGTGGTTCATCAGTCTTATATAACACCCAGTGCTCGTTACATCCCGTGCCCTCCTTAATGCCCGTCACCCAGTTACCCATCCCCCCACCTCCCTCCCCTGCAGCAACCCTCGGTTTGTTTCCTGTGATTAAGAGTCTCTTATGGTTTGTCTGCCTCTCTGATATCGTCTTGTATTATTTTTTCCCCTCTTCCCCCATGATCCTCTGTTTTGTTTCTTAAATTCTACATATGAGTGAGATCATATAATTGTCTTTCTCTGATTGACTTATTTCATTTAGCATATAATACCCTCTAGTTCCATCCACGATGTTGCAAATGGCAAGATTTCATTTTTTTTGATGGCTGAGTGATATTCCATTATATAACACACACACACACACACACACACACACACACACACACACACACACACACTACCTCTTCTTTATCCATTCATCTGTCAATGGACATCTGGGCTCTTTCCATAGCTTGGTTATTGTGGACATTGCTGCTCTAAACATTGAGGTGCAGGTGCCCCTTCAGATCACTACATTTGTATTTTGGGGGTAAATACCCAGTAGTGCAATTGCTGGGTCATAGGGTAGCTCTATTTTCAACTTTTTGAGGAACCTCCATGCTGTTTTCCAGAGTGGCTGCTGCAGTCTGCAGTCCCACCAACAGTGTAAGAGGGTTCCCCTTTCTCCGACTCCTCGCCAACATGTGTCGTTTCCTGAGTGGTTAATTTTAGCCGTTCTGACTGGTGTGAGGTGGTTATCTCATTGTGGTATTGATTTGTGTTTCCCTGATGCCAGGTGATATGTAGCATTTTTTCATGTGTCTGTTGGCCACCTGGATGTCTTCTTTGGAGAAATGTCTGTTCATGTCTTCTGCCCATTTCTTGATTGGATTATTTGTTCTTTGGGTGCTGAGGTTGATAAGTTCTTTATAGATTTTAGATACTAGCCCTTTATCTGATAAGACATTGGCAAAGATCTTCTCCCATTCTGTCGGTTGTCTTTTGGTTTTATTGACTGTTTCCTTTGCTGTGCAGAAGCTTTTTATCTTGACGAAGTCCCAATAGTTCATTTTTGCCCTTGCTTCCCTTGCCTTTGGAGACGTGTCTAGCAAGAAGTTGCTGCAGCCGAGGTCACAGAGGCTGCTGCCTGTGTTCTCCTCTAGGATTTTGAAGGATTCCTGTCTCACACTGAGGTCTTTCATCCATGTTGAGTCTATTTCTGTGTGTGGTATAAGGAAATGGCCCAGCTTCATTCTTCTGCATGTGGCTCCCAGCCAGCCTTTTGATTACCTGATCAACTACTTGGACCAAACAGGTTAGCTGAGAGGTTTCTAGTGGATTATTATGCCCATTTCACATATGAGGAGAATAAAGTAGGAGAGGCAAAGTACCTTGTTCAAGGTCACACAGCCAAGAAGTTCTGGTAGACGAAACTGGGTGTTAGCGGCTCCTGAGCCAAGATCCTGCCCCACGCAGGCCTCCCGTGGGTGGGTATAGTGAGTGTGAGCTGGAGACTATGTCAGAGTGTGGGTGTGAGAATGAGTGTGTGGAGGGTGGTGTGGTGAGAGTGTCTGTGGGTGATGGTGTCAGAGCGTAAGTCCTGGGCGGATGTGGATGTGTATATGAGTGTGTGTGTGCATGCGTGTGTGTGTGTGTGTGTGTGCGTGCACGCATGCATACATGTTCCTGAGATGGTCCTGGTGCTAGCCTGGCCCAGCTCCTCAAGTTTCCTCTGATAACTGCGCTCAGAAGCCAGTCCCGGTCCCAGCAGTGTGGCCTCCATAGGGGCACCCACTCCATGCAGACACGTCTACATAACCCTGGCCTGGGGACCCTCAGGGATCTGGGACCCAAGGAGGAGGCTTGTACAGAAGCCATCAGGGCACACCCCAGAAATGGCGCCACTCATCTGCCTTCCTGGCCCGACAGGTCAGAAGGTGGGCAGCCCTGCCAACTCCTACACCCCAAGGAGCGCCCAGCTACAGTGGCGATCTCAAGCCCTGCCCCTCCTCAGCCCCAAAGAGACCTCCTGCATGGGCCCACCAGGGACCTCCACCCTTCCCGGTGGCGTCCTCACCTTTTCCCAGGGAGCAGTGGGTCTGGCTTCCGTGTGGGATACCTGCAGGCTCAAAGGACTGCAATTCAGAGGCCCTGCACTCTGCTATTTTTCCTGAGGGCCTGCAGGTTCCAGAGCAAATCAGGATGGTGCAGGAGCAAAGCCAGGCAGGCTGGGTCGAAATCTCAGCTGCTCACTCGGAGGCCTGGGCAACGAGAGCCCCTCCTCTCCGCAGCTCGTTCGCCTCATCTGTTAAATGGGGGTGGTGGCATCCACCTTACAGAAGGCAGGAAGGGCTCACACTCAGGACTGCAGAGCTCTGAGCTCTTGCTCTGACGCTTGCTAGGGCAAATGTCTTGACTACCCTGTGCTTCGGTTTTTCTCATGTATAACATGGGGACCATAATAGTACTGGGTAGTTATGAAGGTAAAATGAATTAATATATGTAAAAACTTAGAATAAGCTTGTGAGACACAGAAAGCTATCACCGTTCGCTATTACATTTATCACTACAATAATTATTTTTAACACTACAGGGTTTAGGTGAGCATGAAATTAAACGCACGCAGCACAGCGCCCATAGGCGTCCAGGACAGCTTGGCTGCCCCTCCCAGCCTGGGGAGAAGGTGGGGAAAGACACATGAGGAGAGACCTGGGACCAGGCCCCATACCAGCCTCCCCTGTACTTTCTAGGGCATGAACGTCCTTCCCGCGTGCTCAGTACTGTCTGCAATGAGCATATCTCAGATCTCCTACCTCGTTTAGGCTCCTAGCAGACAGACCCCAGTGGGGTCCTCGGCCCCATTTGCCAGATGAGGTAACTGAGAAAGTTTCCGGGGTGTTTTACTGCCACCCAGAGGTTGGAATCCCAGAACAGTCAAGTCAGAAAGACCCTCAGGGCTCCCTGACCCCAGGAGTGGTCTCATCTCGCATGCAGCTGGGGCCGACTGGTCCTGGAGACTGACTGGTCCTGGAGGCCTGCTTGAGAAGGATTTTGAGGCGACATGGGACCTCGGACAGAAAACATGCTGTGATTGATCAACAATGTCTTCCATGAATGCAGATGTATCATGTGGTGACATGTGTCACTGGTCATCCTGTTCTCACCCACCCCCCTTACTTAGTCTTCGAGATGGGAGTCACTTGCCCACGGTCTCAAAGGAGATGGTGCATGGTGGAGACAGACACTGCCCAGGCCAGTCTCCTCCCCCACCTGGCGCTGGATCATTTCTGATTTTTGGGGGACAAATTCACTTGGTGCTTCTACCATCTGTAGTCCTGGCTTCTAGGAATCAAGCTATTCAGAGTGGACTGAGGAGCTTGTGGAAAGCAGCCCCTGCCTCTGCCCCGGGTCCCACCAGGTCCAGATGAACCTCATGCCCCTGTCGCCTACCACCCTGGGGCTGTTGGTTACCCGGAATACTCAGGAGCTGCCCCCCAAGGAGAGGCGCGAAGGCATGATCTGATACATCATCAAGCTGTACTCCTCACCCAGGGTCCCTGGGGTGGAGCCCAGCAAGGCTGTTCCCACCGTGCACAGGAATGTGTACAGCAGGAGATGCCAGCGAGGCAGCCAGCGCAGCTAGGAACACTCCCTTAAGCAAAGATTTGAAATTCACATATGTACCTGATACATACATGGTCACAGCTACACGCTCAGTTATAACAGAGAACCCAGAGAACAGAGCGGAACAAACACCCACACACGCCTACGACCTCGAGTTAACACATGTATGCAGTTAATCATCTTTGCTTTAGACATTTTTTATGAAAGAAACAAGATGTTGAAGATTTTTAAATTGAAGTCCTTTTCATACCCCTCCCCAGTTCCACTTCCCTTCCTCACGCAGAGACAACTACCATCAGGAATCTGGCGTGTATCGGGGCGCCTGGGGGGCTCAGTCAGTTGAGCATCCAACTCCTGAATTTTGGTTCAGGCCGTGATCTCACGGTTGCAGGACTGAGCCCCGCGTCTGGCTCCATGCTCAGCGCAGAGCCTGCTTGAGATGCCCTCTCCTCTCCCTCTTGCCATCCCCCTGCTCATTCTCTCTTAAATTAATAAATAATAAATAAATAAAATCTTTTTTGAAAATTAAAAAAAAATTTGGTATGTATCCTCCCAGTCCATTTTTTAAAATCCACAAACAATACATAGTATTGTTGTGTGTGTTTTAAAATTTTACATAAAAAAAAAATTTTTACACTTAGCATTTTTCAACTTATCTTATGTATTCGTTTCCTTGGGTTGCGATACACAAAGAACCACAAACGAGGTGTCTTAAAACAATGGAAATTTTTTCTCTCATGGTTTTAGAGGCTAGAAGCCTGAGATCAAGGTTTTGGCAGGGCCGTGCTCCATCTGAGGTTATGGCCTCTTCTGACTCCCAGTGGCGGCTGTCAGTCCTTGGCGTTCCTGGCTTACAGCTGCTGTGCTCCAACCTTGCTTTTGTCGTTACATGGTCTTCTCCCTCTGTGTCTCTACCTTCACCTGACATTCTTCTTTCTGAGCATGTCTGTGTTCAAATATCCCTCTTCTTATAAGGACACCAGTCAGGGGCGCCTGGGTGGCTCAGTCGGTTAAGTGTCTGCCTTCAGCTCATGCCATCATCCCAAGGGCCTGGGATCGAGCCCCCCACTGTGCCCCCCATTGTGCTCCCCATCTAGTCCTGCCCCATGCGCCCACATCCTGAACCATTCTTGAGTAACGTGATGGACATCAAGTGCTATAGACTGGATGTGTCCTGCCCCAAAAATACATATGTTGAAATCCTAACCCCCAGTGTGATGATGGTATTTGAAAATGGGGCCTAACATCATGAATATTAGTGCCCTTATAAAAGAGATCCCAGGGGGCGCCTGGGTAGTGCAGTCATTAGGCGTCTGCCTTCGGCTCAGGGCGTGATCCTGGCGTTCTGGGATCAAGTCCCACATCGGGCTCCTCTGCTGGGAGCCTGCTTCTTCCTCTCCCACTCCCCCTGCTTGTGTTCCCTCTCTCGCTGGCTGTCTCTCTCTGTCAAATAAATAAATAAAAATTCTTAAAAAAAAAAAAGAGATCCCAGAGAGCTCCCTCACCCCTTCCTCCGTGTGAGGACACAGCAAGAAGTTGGCTGTCTATGACCTGGGAAGATGTCCTCATCAGACACGCAATCTTCCAGCTCTTTGATCTTGGACTTCTGGGTCTCCGGAACTATAAGAAATAAATTTCTGTTGTGTATTAGCTCCCCAACCTATGGTATTTTTGTTATAGCAGCCTGAACAAAGTAAGACACTGAGCCAGACCATCCCAAATATACCTTCCAAATAATTCATGTGGCTACTTCTTCATAATGTGGAAAGACATAAACGGGCAGACAGAGTAATAACAATTATACTGATATTAGTAGAAGAATCACTACAATTCCGCATACACTATCATGCGCTGTGTACGCAGGGCTCAAATCCAACAGCTCTGAAGTCAGAGCCCAGAAAAAAACTGGACAGTGGCAGTTGTTGATAAAGGAGGAATGGCTCTGGGTATGACTCAGGACTTCCTAAACCACAGTCAAAGGAGAACCAGAAAGTACACCCAAAAAGGACCCTGAACGGTCACATAATGTTTCAAGCTGTGGGTAACACTCAGGTGTCTTGTTCAAAGGAGCCATCCCTGACCAAGACTCCACCTCTAGGACTGCCCCCCCCCCCAGAGGGCTATGGGAAATGCAACAGTAGGATCTGGTGCATAGAGTAGGCCCTCCGTAAACATTGCTGATGACACCGTGTGCGTCAAGCCTAAGAGAAACACTTCATAGAATACGATTTCACGTAATTCTCCCCACAAACCACAAAGGGAGCGAATATCCCCCCAGAGGAAGTAGAGCTCAGGAAGGAGCAGGGCCAGGAGGTGAACGCAGAGCCCTTCTGAGGGTTTTAGTTTAGTTTTTGTTGCTCTCCCAGTGGGCGAGCGCCTGTGGACTGCTAGGTACTACTCCAGGTTTAGCGAGTGTCCTCAGCCGCCCTGTGAGCAGTGTCCCTGGGCTATGGGGTCGGTTCAATGCGCTGCGGAGTATTTTCGCCCGGCCGAGGAGTACACGATTGCACTGGTAAGGACTTCACTCAGCTGCCGCGTATGGGTGCAAGTCCTAAGTTCATCTGAAGGTGACCTGACCGCCCGGCCATGGCCAGGGCCCTGGCTCTAGCACCTCCCTCAGGGCCCCCCCTGGCAGATCAACAACTTCCCAAACTGCACAGCAGCTGCTCGACTTCATGGAAATGGCTGAGGCTGGCCCACCTCACCCCTTCTCCCCCTGAGTTCCCAGGGAGCCCAAGGCACAGCTGGGGCCAGGTTGGGGGGAGGAGGAAGCCTCCGGGGCTCTGATCACAGGGTTCACCGTGGCAGAAGCTTGAGGGCCCAGGGACATTCCCCCAGCCCTGAAAACCTGCTGGAGTCAGCACTGCCACAGATAGCAGCCAAGGGGGGCAGAGGGAGGGGCTAAAAGAGAAGACTCCCAGGCAGATGCCCAAAGACCTAAAAGCATCAGAAGTCACTGAGTGCACCACTTCCCAGCCCACTGCGCAGGTGGGGAGAGTGAGGCCCCAAATCAGACTCTACAGGAATGCCTATGAGGTCTGCCCTTGGAGACAACGTATAGGCAGACCCTGTCCTGCCGTCCTCTCCCTGCCCACCCTCCATGCCTGCACTTGACTTTTCCTCTGGAATCCAAGCCACATACCCAGAAGCTGGAACTGGGGCCCCAGAAAGCTCTGGGCTCACCTCCCATATGACACTCCCTCTGTGCTCCTTCTAAAGTGATATTAAATCGCTTGTCGGCTTTTCCAAATTTCTCTTATAACAAAGGTAGTACGTACTTTGCTAAATAAATACACACCCACCCTATGACCCAGCAATTCCACTCCTAGGTATATACCCAGACGTGAGCGCATATGGCCACTGAAAGACCGGACCCATGTGTTCCCTGCAGCCTTGTTCACAATGGCTCCAAACCGGAAACCACTGAATGCCATCAACGGAGACTGGATGAATGAGCTGGGTATTTCTACGATGGGGTACTACACAGCAGTAAGAAGGTGATGAACCACCAGGACGTGCGGCCTCATGGATGAATCACACCTTTATTACATTGAACCAAGGAAGCCAGACACAAAAGACCACTTACTGTACTATGCCATGTGTACGAAGTTCAAGAACAGGCAGAACTATTCAAGACAATAGAAGACAGGATAGCGCTTACCTCTGGGGGCAGATGCAGACTGGGTAGGTGCACTTTCTGGGGTGCTAGAGATGCCTACCCTTGACCTGGGTGGTTACGTGGGTATACACACATACGTAAAAAATTACCAAACCATACGCTTATACACACATTTTACTGCATGTTATGATGCCACATTAAAAAATAACAATGCTTGAAGCTTATGTGAGCTAAAAAACAAATTACATGGGGGCGCCTGGCTGGCTCAGTCAGGAGAGCATGTGACTCTTGATCTCAGGATTGTGAATTCGAGGCCCATGTTGAGTGTAGAGATGATTTAAAGAAAAAAAAAGTACATGGTCATTGATAGGAGTTGACAAATGCAGAAGTCTTTAAAGGAAGTCTAGCTCTCCTGCCTCCAACACCAACCACTTTTCCCTGCTGCGTCTGAGATTCATTCTGAGTCCTGGAGACCCTCTGGAGGAACATTCCCGAGACAGGGAGGGGAGCCAAGTGGACTTCCCTGCTCCCAGAAACTCACCATTCTTCTGATGGAGGCAGGAGACAGAAGTTCCAGTCCACCTCCTTACCCCCAGTTTTCTCGGATTTCTGTCCGCTATCCTGGGGCCCTTTTTCCAGGTGGGCTGTTAGGAAGAAGGGCCGCTGGGATTGGCAGGAGCGCCATTAGCCACATGACACATAGGTCAAGTGTGCCCACCAACGCTCTTTCTAAGCCATCCAGAGGAGCATTCAGCTACCAAGCAGTTAGCAACTGAGCCTTTACCCTGTTTCTGTCCTCTCCACGGACCCTGGAGCTTGGAACAAAGCAGGACCCCACCCCCACCCCAAGATAAGATCACTGAAGAATCCCAAAGAGCTAGGGGGAGAGATGGGAAAGTAAAGGAGTCTCCTCCTGCTTTCACATCTCCAATGATGGGGAGCTTACTACCTCCCAAGGCTGCCTCTCCTCTCCCTAGCGGGTCCTAACAAAACAAGTCCTTGCTCTCTTATGGCTCCATCACTAGGGTGACCAACTTGCCCCAGTTTGGCCTGGATTTCCCCAATTTGGGTGCTGCAAATCCAGTATCCCACAAAACCCCTCAATCCAGAACAAACCAGGAGGTTAGTCACCCGTTCCTAGCTCCACCCTCTGGGCCAGTTAGGAGACATTCTCAGGGCTCCTCTCCCTGGGTACCATATCCACTCCCAGCCACCCCCACAGGCCTGGTAGTGTAGTATTTTTTCATTCCTACATTTACTTATAGCCTTCCAGAATGGTCTAAAGACTTAGGGCCTGGGCACTGCATCTGAACAAACCTGGGTTCACGTTCTGCCTGTGTGACTTTGCACTTGTTACTTAACCTCTCTGAGCTTCTATTTGATCTTTTCAAAGTGGAGCTAATAGGCATCTATGTCACAGGATTTTTGTACATATTAAATGAGATCATGAATGTGAAATATTTAGCATAAGGCCTGGCACCTAGTAACTACTCACACATTGTTAGCTTTTATTCTAGTATTCATGCATCCAAAAACCACTTACTGTGTATTTAGTCTGTTTGGGTCCTAGTTTAGACACTAAAGTCACACAAATAAATCAGACATGCTACCCTACACACACCAAGCTGCTTACAGGCTAGTATGGAAAGCAGAGGAGGACACAGGCAGCGATAGTCCACCAGGAAACAGGCTGGAAGGAGACAAGACAGAGGGAAAGAACTGGGAAGGTTTCCAGAGGTGATGACTTTGTTCTGGGCCTTGTCCCAGAGAAGCCAGGGGGAAGGGCATTTTATGAAGAGGGACTGGTTTGGGGCAAGGGCTAGAAAGCACGAAACAACAGAGTTGCTCAAGGAATAACAAGTCATTCTGTACTGCAGATTTTAGGCTGTATGTGGAGGGAGCCAGAGAAGGAGGCAGTCTAGAAAGAATTTGTTTTTCTTGATAAAATAGGAAAATACTTAAGTTCAATAGAGTATATTTATTTTAACCCAAAAGCCAGTATCATGCTTTAAGGGAAATTCTTAAAAGCATTTCCATTTTGATGAAAAATAGGAAAAATGTGTCTATATTCAACACCATTATTTAAAATAGTTCTGGAGGTGGGATGCCTGGGTGGCTCAGTCAGTTAGGTGTCTGCCTTCAGCTCAGGTCATGATCGCAGTGTTCTGGGGTCGAGCCCGCATCAGGCTCCTTGCTCAGCAGGCAGCCTGCTTCTCCTTCTTCCTGCCACTCCTCTTTCTTGTGCACATGCTCTCTCTCTGACAAGGAAATAAATAAAATCTTTTAAAAAAATAAATAACAAATAAGTAAATAAAATAATTATGGAGGTACTAGCCCTCATGATCAGACAAGAAAAAGAAATTAGAAGTATAAAAATCAGAAAGGAGGAAAATCGATCATTCCATACAGAATCATCTGAAAAAACATTATAAATAATAGGGGAACTCAGCAAGGTGTCTGGGGGCAAAATTAATATACTGAATTAATAGTCTTCATAAATATAAAATACCCAGTTAGAAGAGATAATGAAAGAGAAGTCCCTGTTTATGATAGAATATTTAGAAACAAATTTAACAAAAATAAAATATAAAGATTATTAGAAATGTACTTTACACCTGAAACTAATATAACATTGCATATTAACTTTACTGGAACTAAAATTAAAGAACCTGAATCACTGGATTCCACTCCTGAAACCAATATTGTACTGTATAGTAATTAACTAGAATTTAAATAAAAATTTGAAAAAAATAAAAATAAAAATAAACCTATTAAAAAGAAAAAAAGAGGGGTACCTGGGTGGTGCAGTTGGTTAAGCATCCGACTCTTGGTTTTGGCTCAGGTTGTGATCTCAAGGTCGTGAGATCAAGTCCCAGGTCAGGTTCTATGCTCAGCACAGAGTCTGCTGGAGATTCTCTCTCCCTCTCCCTCTGCCCCTCCCCCTGACACATGGGCACACTCTCTCTCTCAAATAAATAAATAAATAAATAAATAAATAAATAAATAAATAATTTTTTAAAAAGATTTTATTTATTTATTTGACAGAGATAGAGACAGCCAGCGAGAGAGGGAACGCAAGCAGGGGGAGTGGGAGAGGAAGAAGCAGGCTCCCAGCGGAGGAGTCTGATGTGGGGCTCGATCCCAGAACGCCGGGACCACGCCCCAAGCCGAAGGCAGATGCTCAACGACTGAGCCACCTGGGTGCCCCTAAATAAATAAATCTTTTAAAAAACAAAAAAGACGTGAGCTTTAACAAACAGCTGAGGGGCATAAAAGGAGGCCTGAACATGTAGAATGGTTTTAGATCAGATGACTCAACATTATAAATACACCAAATCTCTCCTAGTTTACATATTATATATTTATACATAATATATATATGTGTATATATATATTCTGAATATATGTGTTATGTTCTGAATATATATAACATGTATATTCTGGTAAAATACCAATAGGAAGCTGATTCTAAAGTCCTTATGGCAATGTATTAAAAGGAATTTTCTTTTCTTTTCTTTTTATTTAAAAATTTTATTTATTTATTTAACAGAGAGAGAGACAGCCAGTGAGAGAGGGAACACAAGCAGGAGGGGTGGGAGAGGAAGAAGCAGGCTCCCAGCAGAGCAGGGAGCCCAATGTGGGGCTCGATCCCAGGACTCTGGGATCACACCCTGAGCCAAAGTCAGATGCTTAACAACTGAGCCACCCAGGTGCCCCAGTAAAAGGAATTTCTAAAAAATTCTGAAAAGAAAGAATAAGGAGTGAAGACCAGTCTTAGATATTAGAACATAGTTTAAAACTACAATATTTTAAACAGGGTGCTAATCTTCAATAGATGGATCAGTAAAGCAGAATAGAAAATTTGAAAGCATACCTGTAGTGGATAAAATGTGTCCCCCAAAAAGATACGATCAAGTCTTAACCTAGTGAATATAACCTCCTTGGGAATGGCATCTTTGCAGATGTAATCAAGTTAAGATGAGGCCATACTGAATTCAAGTCATATTGGATTAGACCCTAATCTAATGGCTAGTGTCCTTGGAAGAAGAGGGAAATTTGGAACTGACATAAACTCTGAGAGGAGAGGCCATGTGTAAGACCAAGGCAGAGAATGGAGTTATAATGCCACAACCCAAGCAATGGTTCTTGGAAGCCACCAGAAACTAGAACAGTCCAATTGCATGGTTTGACCCACCAGAGTTACCAGAGGGAGCCTGGCCCTGCTGACATCTTGATTTCAGACTTCTAGCCTCCAGAACTTTGAGAGAATACATGTCTGTTGTCACAAGCTACCCGGTTTGTGCTAATTTCTTACAACAACCCTGGAAAATTAATATGGTAGCTAAATACCTATAGGAATTTAGTATAGAACAAAAGTAACACTGCTAATCAATATCAAAAAGATGGATTATTCAATAAATACGTTGCGACAACTAGCTAGCCAACCAAAGAAACAGCTGAACCCCTACCTCACACCTTACACCAAAACAAATTCTAGAGTGAATAAAACTTGGCAGTAATTTCAAAAAAGTATTCTTAGACTAAGGAAGGCCTTATTAAATTAAAAATTTTTTAATGAATCCATAAATGAAAAGATTGATAAATTTGTCTACACGAAATTATTTTTAATTCTTTATGAAAAAATAATATAAACAAAGTCAAAAGGCACATATTATAGACATAGCACATATTACCAGCAAAGGGCTGTTATCCTTGCTATTTTAAGAGCTCCTACATAATCAGGAAGAAAAAAAAACAACCTAATTAAAAGATAGGCAAAGGATATAAACAAACAGTTCTCAGGAAAGGAAATGTAAATGATTCTTAGTCATATGAATACATGGTCAACCTCCCTTGTAGCAGGAGAAATGAAATTACGGCTACGAGATATCATTTTATATCTAACAGATTGACAAAGATCAAAAAGTTTGATAACATGCTGTGTTGGCAAGGCTGTGGGAAACAGGCTCTGTCATTCATTGCAAGTGGGAGGGTAAATTGGTACAACCTCCCTGAAGTGTGATTTGGCAATATCTAAGCAAATTAAAAATCCACATACCCTTTAGCCCAGCAATTCCATTTCTAGGAATTTACCATACAGAATACACGCACATGGCAAGTTGACTATGGATGTAGATATTTACTGAAGCTTGGAATAACAGTAGATTGGAAATAGCCTAACTTCCCATCAGTAGGGGACTGGTGAAATTAATTATAGAACATTCATTCTGTGGAATACTGTGGAATGTTTTCAAAAGAATGGAGCAGTTTTATATTTCCAAAGTGGAAACAAAATCTCTGATATGTAGTTAAAAGCAGGGGGGAAGCAAAGCTCAGAACATGGACAGTACAGTACCATTTGCGTAAAAACGATTTTATCGAGGGGCACCAGGTGGCTCAGTCGGTTGAGTGGCTGACTCTTGATTTCCACCTGGCCCTTGATCTCAGGGTTGTGGGTTTGAGGCCCGTGCTGAACAAGGAGCCTGCTTAAATTAAAAAACAAAACCAAAAACTATTTTATGGATATGTTTTCATAGGTATAGAATGTGTCTGCAAAGGTACACAAGAAAGGAGTAACAGAGACCGCCTTTAATTGCTGGAGTAAGGTAACTGCATATTTAGCACCTTCATATATTATGTGCGGGTACTCATCATTCAAAAAGAAATCAAATATATTAAATTTTAAAAAAAGAAAGAAAGCCAAAAAGTAAAAGTTTTCATCTGAGATCTGAGTTTAAATGTTAGCTCTGCCACTTTCTTGGACACGTTTTTTCTGCTCTCAAACCTTAGTTTCCCCATCTGTAAAGTGGGAATAATATTACCCACCTCAAGGCAGGGGGGGCGGGGGGGGATGGCACGGAAGTGGCAAAGGTTAACTGGTCAATATAGGAAGGCTCTACAAGAGTTCATTGCATTATTGTCTTACCGCCTTTTCTGTAATTCTGAAATTTTTTCCAAGTAAAGTTTTGTTTTGTTTTTCAATTGTTGAGTCCTGTGTCCCCGCCAGACCTGTTAAGTCAGAACCTCTGGAGGTGAGGCTGGCAAACCAACTTTTTCTCCCAAGCACCACTGGACCAGCACAAAGCTGGGGTGAGGAGCCAAGTGACTGAGCCTGGGGACTGGCCCACCCCAGCTTGTCACTGCAGGCCGCTTCCCTCCCTCCGTGGGGCGCAGGCAGGCACCTGCAGGACAGAGAACTGGGAACAGGGGTACGGGGACAGAGACTGGCTGTCGTGGGGGGAAAGGGACCCTGCACTTTCTGCCCCGGGATTGGAAGAGAGAAGCAGAGCCCGGAGCGCCAAACCCCGCCCCCCACCCACCGCCAGGGCTCCCTTCGCGGGGCCTGTGCTGGGACACGCAGGGAACCCCGGCCCTGGCCGAGCCCCCATCAGATAAGGCCGCCTCCCCCGCGCTGGCAGCCCTCGGAGCCGGCGAGGAGTTTACGTAAGCCTGTTGTTGATGGAAAAACAAATGCACCAGCAGGCGTTTCCTGGCCTGCTTGGAGCCGCGGGCCCCAGACGCTGGCTCACCCCAGAGAGGCTCCGTCCCGACAGCTCCCCGGGGGGCTCGGGCGAAACTCTGGGGGTCCCATGTGCTGGAAGACTGGCTCTCAGGGGGACGCCCAGAGCCCCACCCCTAAGCCCAGGCCACCCTGCACTTGAGCCCGGCATGCAGGAGGCGGTTAATCGGTGTTGGTCTTAACCCCTTTCCCGCCGGCCCCGCGCACCAGCCTGGGCCTCCCGGGGAGCCCGCGCTGGCCCCATCCCGCCCCAGCCTGGAGCCCAGGAGGGGCCGCTCCGGGCTTCCGTCAGCACGGCTTCACCGAGCGCTCGCTGCGTGCCCGGCCCTGCTCCGGCGGCGCGGGTGCTGGAGGGATGGGAACCAGGAAAGAACTGAGGATGGGCCTGGGCTAGGAGGAAATCGGCCGCGAATCTCCGCTGCCCACGGTGCCTTCTGTCTTGCTTTTAAAACTGAAGGAGAGCTGAGGCAGACCTTCACCGAGCTGTTGAGGGCAGAAAGGAGCCGCCGAGGGGCATGTGACCCCTCCCCAGCCCATACCCGCTCCTTACCAGGAGGCAGGCAGAGGACCAGGGATCAGATCCCAGATCTGCCAGCTGCCCGACCTCCTCAGCTTATGCCCAAGTCTCTTTATCTATAAAACGAAGCTAATTCTTGTACCACCCTCAAGTTTCGAGAAGACAATGAGCCAATTTGAGGATTAAATGTGATACTGAATATAAAACCCTTAAAGCACACCTATCATCAGGTCTGGCATAAAATGGCACCCAGGAACATGTCACCATCAGTGTAAATACATTGAACCCACCTGCCTTTCCATCCTAGCGCAGACATCTGCCTTTTAGGGTGGCCTTTTCTGACCCTGGGCCATAGGTCAGGTGCCCCAGTTACATTCGTTCCCAAGTCTCCCTCCACTACTCCCTGCAGCGCTCCTCACCCATGTAACCACTCCAGACCATGTGTCTTCTCCATCAGACTGTGCACTCGCTGTGTGCCAGGCTTCATGCTGGCCCCGGGCACACAGGTATAAATCACATTCTGGCCCTGTGCTCTGGGGGGTCCTAGCCTGGTGGGGTAGACATAGATGTGTCTACAGAGCAAGGGACAATGAAGAAAACCAATGGATTTGGAAATCACTCAGGATGTTATAGGAATTACAAAGGATCACATGGCCACAATGCTGGCAGGCAGCCGGACACACAGTAGGTACACCCCAAAACCTTAATTACATAACATGATGCTATTTAATTGTGGAAAGACCTGGAATCCAATGGTGGCTGTGCCACTTACTTGCTGTGTAAGCTTCAGCAAAGCACTCTTTCTCGGGGCCTCAATTTCTCCAATTATCAAGGGAGATGCTATTATTAAAGACCCATCGTAAGGCTCTGGCGAGATTCAAACAAGTCGATGCCTTGTGGAAGCACTTTCTAGAGTCTCAGAGGGTTAATCCTATCAGCTACAAACTATCCCATCAATGCCAGTGGGAGGAATAGGGCCTTGGACAAAGCTTTGGTATCAGGCCGGGTCTCAGGACCCCGCCTGGGCACCGTTCTGTTTTGTGACCTCTGGCTAATGGTTCAGCCTCAGTTTCCTCATCTGTAAAGTGGGGGTAAAAATACCTACCTCCTAGGGTAGTGTGAAGAGCCAAGAAAGTCCCGGTAAGAGTTAGCACTTATTGCACATTTGTTCAATGCCAGACGGGGTTTTTAAGTGATTTTTACATATTAATTCATCCACTGTTATTTTACAGCTGGGGAAACTGAGGCAAAGAGATTTTAAGCAACTTCCCCAAGGTCACACATCAGGGAAGTGTTGCCAGGAAGTAATCCTGGGGGTCTGACTGGCACTGGAGTCCAAGGTCCTGACCCCCCTGCATTGCTACCTCCCCAAAACCTGCAGAAAGCACTTAGAAATGGCAGAGTCCAGCCTCAGCAAACAGGAGCCGTTATTATGATACTTATTAATTTATGTGTTGATATCATCGTGATCTTAATTACTCATCAATCCCTTCTCAGAGCAGGGCAAGCTCAAGCTCTTCGGCCCTGGGCGGCTGCCAGCTGGGAGCGGGTGCCAGGAGCCCAAAATGTGGGCAAAGTTTCATTTCCTGGTCACACCCAATGAGAGTCAGCCCATGGGATGGTGGGCCTAGTGGGTCCAACGCTGGGCTGGCCCCCAAGTGAGCGTGGATGTCACAAGCGGCCATCTTCACCCAGTCTGTCACTGGACACCCACCTGGCTCCTGAAGCAGGGCAGGGCCAGGAAGGGGAGGCAGGGGCAGACACTGGGCCTTTTGTGTCCTGCTCCCCACGCGGCCCAGCCCCGAAACCCATCCCCACCCCCGCCCCAGGCTGGGCCAAGGGTGTGCAGTGCCCTCCTGGGAGAGGACAAAATTCAGGCTGCCGTCAGGAGTCGGACCAGTGCCCTGGCTCCACGGCTTTCTGGTGGAGCGTCCGGGCACCTGGTTTCCTCATCTCTAAGATGAGGCGTAGAGAGCTGGACTCAGGCACAGGTGGGGGCTAGGGAAGGCAGACCAAAGAAAATAGTAGTCCCGAGGGGCCCAGTAAAGGGACAGGGCAGGGGCCTGGCCGGCCCTCTGCTGGGTGGAAACGTGGTTGGGCTTTCTTACTGCCTCCATGGACAGGCCCAGATCACCCTTCAGCCCCAACGCACACTCAGCCTGCAGCACACAGACACCAGCTTGAACACCTGAGTACACCCGAACACACCGATGCACACACACGCACACCCCTGAACACAGACACACATCTGATCTCACACACACACACCTGAACACAGACACACACCTGATCTCACTCACACACATGCACCTGAACACAGACACACACCTGATCTCACACACACACACAGCTGAACACAGAAACACACCTGATCTCACTCACACACACGCACCTGAACACAGACACACACCTGATCTCACACACACACAGACACACACCTGAACAGACACACACCTGATCTCTCACACACACACACCTGAACACAGACACACACCTGATCTCACACACACACACACAGCTGAACACACACACCTGATCTTGCACACACACCTGAACACAGACACACACCTGATCTCGCGCACACACACACCTGAACAGACACACACCTGATCTCACACACAGACACACCTGAACAGACACACACCTGATCTCACACACACAAACACACACACACCTGAACAGACACACACCTGATCTCACTCACACACGCACACCCGATCTCACACACACGCACACACGCACCTGAACACAGACACACACCTGATCTCACACACACAAGCACACGCACCTGAACACAGACACACACCTGATCTCACACACACAAGCACACACACCTGAACACAGACACACACCTGATTTCACACACACACCCTTGATCACAGACACACATAGGCACATATGGACACACACTCCCAGTCGTAGACACACATGGACCCATCCCTAAATACCGACACACACAAACACACATAACCGATCACAGACACACACATCTCAACAAATACATAGACACCCGGAAATGAACATCCACACCAGGCCACACACATAGCTATACCGACACCAGAACGCACCCCCCCTTACATCCATCGCACCTCAGTGCCACTACAGCTCCCCCCACCCCATCACATACCACTCAAGCTCCAATGCTCACGGAGGCCACTGGGGGGCAGAGCGAGCCCCTCGGGGAGCCCAGGATGAGAGCCTGGAACTGCACCACCCCATACCTTCCCATGCTTGGGGAGCCCCTCAGGCTTGAGCCCAACACCGCTGCCCATAGGACAGCAGGAATAAGCCCAAAAGAGGGCATTTGGCGGGGGGGAGACCTACTGTGTGCCAGTCTCTGTGCTGTGTGCTGCCGTGCTGTCCCAGCTCCTAGACCTGACATACGTTAGGAACTCAAATTATCCCTTCCGTTTTGAAACTGAGGAAAGTGTCCAGAGCCTGGAATAGATCTCGGGTCTCTGACTCCTTTCCCCGAAGTTTCTTTAGTTTCTTTAGCCCCCCAACGTGGGCCAGGAAGAAGGGTGGGAAACTATGCCACGGTGCACCGCTAGGGGGCGCCCTCCGCCCGGGCCCTACGGGGGCTCCGTCGCCTTGCGCTCGGCGTCCCTCTTGTCGCGGGACCGGGGCCTCTCCCCTGGGAGCTTCCCTAGGTCCCGGCGGGCGCCCCCGCAGGATGTCTCGGCTCCCCACCCCGCCGGATCCGACCTCGGCTCCGGCTTCCGCCCCCTCCCCGGTCCCCAGGGACCATCTCCGACAGCTCCAGGCCCGCAGCCACCCCCTCTGCCCGGAACCGCCCCAAGCCACCCCCAGCCCAGGCTCTGAGAACCCCGGAGGCCATCCCCAGGGGAGCCGCCTGCCTCGCCTCTTCTCCTGGCGCAGAGACTCTAGGTGCCTGCAGTGAGAGCCGGCACTGACTAACAGCCAAGGCTCGCACCAACAGGGCATCCCTCCCTGCCGGCCCCTCCGCTCAGCGCTGGGGCTGCGTGAGTTCTGCCACTCAGGCTTCACGAAACTCCGTGAAGCGGGTGTTCCCATTACCCCCATTTTACAGATTCAAAATGCTAGAAGCTCCGAGGGTAAGTCCTTTGCCCAGGATCTTAGGATCATTAAATGGCAGAACAGGGGTCTAGGGCCAAAGCGCTAAGGATTAGACCCTCAACCACAGTGATTGCCTATACTGACATTCGCTCCAGGATTTAGAAAATATTTGTTAAGGACCCACCGCCTACCTGCCAGGCATTGTCTGGGTGTACCCTGAAGACAGAGACACTGAGTCACGGAGCTTACAGTAGCAGGAAAAACAGTAAAATCGTCCCAGAATATGCACGGACGGTTCATCACGAATTGGCTCGCTTAGTACAGATGTGTGACGAGGACATCTGTGCTGGTCCTTGGCAGGAACAAGACAGCCCAGTGGCCCTGCTGCCGGGTGGAGGTGAGGGCACTTGTGGGGATGCAGGGACCATTCCAGACCTGGGTGGTGAGAGGGGTAGAGTTCCAGCAGCGGCAGGAAGGGAGAAGGCTCACTCAGGGAAGTCTCCAGAAAGGATGGGCATTTGAGCAGGAGTTTTTGAGGGGTTGGACCCCCAGGCAGAGAGGGGCCCACCCAGCGTGTAAAGCTTAGATGAGTTTGGGGCACTTGACTGGCTTTAAGCCCAGAGATAGGTGGGTAGGGACAAGCTTGGGACCCAGTCTCAAACACCAGCTTAAGGACCAACTTGCTCAGGAGGGATGGGAGACTCAAAGAAGAGAAGCAATGGGTTAATGCCCCAGGGCCTGTTCATGCCTGTCTCCTGTGGCTTGGAGCCCCCAAAGGGAAGAACCGGCCAGACTTTGATGTCTTCAGTCATCAAAAATTCAACAAGCTCCAACCCCAAATCCCTAATCATTTCCCCCCATCCTCTTCCCGGTGACTTTTCCCATTACGGTGAAGGGCCCCACCGTCTACCCAGTTGTGACTCTGCCTCTGCTTCCCACCCCCCATAGCCAGTCTGCCTCCTTTGCCTGTACCCTGTCAGGTGCCCCAACATCTGACTGACCTCAAGAGCCCCCTCTCATCCATAGTTGTCCCCTTCTGCCTGGATTCATCATTCCCAGCTCCCTGGTGCTCTTGGAGTGAATACCCAAGCCCACTGCCCGGAAAACCCGTGGCTGTGTCTTCAGCCCTGCCTCCCACCATTCTGGCCCTTGCTCTGAGAGTCCCAGCCACACTGGAGGGGCAGACCTTTTAATGCCTTGGACCAACTTGGCTCAGGGCCTTTGCACACACTGTTACTCCTTTTTCTCCACCTTCCCATCCCACTTGCTGAGTTAATTGCCACTCACTTCCCTGATTTCTCAGTGATACCTTTCTCCAGGAAGCTGTCCTTTCCCTTACCCGTGTATGTGCTGACATGGTCCCACATATGCCTTCTCACAGACATCATTAGGAAGTTACTTTTGAGGCTGTTTGATATTTGTATCCCCCACTAGTCTCTGAGTTCCGGGGGGGCAGGGACCGTCTTACTCACTGGCATCCCCAGTGACCAACACAGGGCCTGGCACTCAGTAAGGGTCCTTATGCAGGATAAACCCAGCTCTGCTGCTTCCTGGCTGGGTACCCTTGGCCAAGTCCCTTCCCCTCTGTGAGCTTACCCTGCTCTTCCCTAAAATGAAGGGGTCAGATGGGCAGTCCCCGACTCAGGCTGCCTATCGGAATCCCTAAGGAACTTTTCCAAACCCCACAGGTGACCCTCCTCCTCCTCATCACTGGATTGGGAGTGGCCAGCAGGTGGAGGTACAGATGTAATAAGAATCAGTGAATGTTGATAATGATAGAAAGTGGACAATGAGGACACAGGGTTCGTTAGACTCTTCTGTTTATTTTGAGTATGTTTGAAATTTTTCATAATAAAAAGCTGTTTATAAGATAGATACACCAGCCAGGGCTCCTCCCCAGTGAGTGGTGGAGAGCCAGGAAGGGTATTTGGGGAAAGCCGCTGGAGTGGGTCTAAAGCACAGCTCTGGCTAGAGGCTCTCTGAGGCTGCTTCCATCTCTCAAAGTTGGCAGCGATTCTCTCCTGCCCACGTGAGTGATGTTCGCTGGTGGAAAAATACCACACCCTGAGCTGTACTTCTGTCCTCTCCCGTAATCCCCCTGTGGCCCCGAACACCCCCAGGTCAGTTGCCCGATTTTCCAACTCACAAAGTCCCCCAAACCTCAATCTCTTCTAGTAGCCTCTTCTGGGCTCCCTCTGCATCTCGAACCCCCAGTCCCAGCTACTCTCCTAGCTGGTCTGCTTCTGCAAGACCCTAGGATGACCGGAATTGTCCAGGTGTCCCCAGCCACAGTGCCTGGCATGGCAGAGGAATTGATGTGTGCCAACTGGATTGGTTGAATTGCAATGAAGGTATCTCTGTGGCCCCCAAACTCTGTGATCCTGAGCAAAACACTTCTCCTTGGCTTCTTTCTCAGTGAAATGGAATGATAATCCTTGCCTCATAATGCTGTGGGAAGGACTCAGTGAGATCATGACTATAAAGGTTTGGCAAGTTGGGTGGGACATTCACCCCCTGCAGAGACAGCCTCTCCCTCCAGGGGCGGCGGGGGGGGGGGGGGCTCCCGTAAGCCCCTGGGATTCCCTCATGTTGGGCAGTGGCTGGCTCTTGGCACATCTGTCTCCCAGACAGCCCCGGGGGCCAGAGGGAGGGGCTGTTGGCCAAATCATCTCCATGCTCCCATTGCCCAGCACTGAGCCAAAGAGAAAGGGAGGGGCAGAGCCAGGGAAAGATGGAAACGAAGGTAGGAAGGGCTTGCTGGCACTCCTAGAGTCCCCAGGAGCCAGAGGGTCCAGGGCAGCCCTCCCCGGGGCCTCAGCTGACAGATGAAGCCTGGTGGGGTCCACTCTTGCAGCAGGACCCACCCGTCACAATGGCAAACACTTCCTCTCCAGAAAGGAGGTTCTGCCAGGACTACAACCTGAGTGCAGGTGGGAAAGGGGCTGCTTCATCCTGCAGCCTAAGAAAGAAGGGGGATGTCAGAGGCAGCTCACCCACAACCCCCAGGATGAAGTTCCAGTTGGTGTTCGAGGCTGTCTGTGAGCTGCACTTCCCCCACCTGTCCAGGGGCAGCCCCACCATGAAATTACTCTCCACTCCCAGATGTGCCGTGTGCCCTCTTGCCTGGGTCCTGGCTGTTTCCTCAGCCGGGGATGCTCCCCTGCTCCCCTCTTCCACCCAGTCACCTTTGGTTTATCGGAGATCCCAGCTCAAATATGTCTCCTCCTTGGAGTCCCTCCCCACTTCTCAGGACACTTCCTCACATCACTGTGGCTCCCCTCGTATTTGGTCGAACCATGAATACAGCATTGCACACTCTCTCAGGGGTCCTGATGGTACCCCCTGTAAGCTGGATACCGTTGGCCCCATTTTACAGATGAAAACACTGGGGTTCAGAGCAGCTAAGTACCTTGCCAAAATTCTTTCAAGGCAGAGAAGACAGTGGAAGATCTACCCCAGACCTTCCCACTCGGGGGAAAAGGAGACTTGGTGGGGTGGGACCGGATGGGGGGAAAGTCATGGCCGAGACTTCAGTTCCTGCAGATTGCCTAGTGCCAGGCCTGGGTGTGGGGGTCCAAGAACCAGGAGACTCCCCACATTCACAGCATGTCGGAGCAGAGGGTCTCCGAGCTGGCGCCTTGGTCTCCTCTGCAGCAGCACGCAGGGAGGGGGGCACAATGCCCCGCAGCCAGAGGCAGCAGTGGTGAGAACACCTACTCCCTCGGTCCCGTCACAGGTGGACCGAGCTGGGCTGGCAGCCTCAGCCCCTTCCCCACCAAGCACGTACCTTCCTTTGCCCGCCTCTCCCTCAGCCTGAGACTCTATTTCTGTCTCCCTTCTCGGTCTCTGAGAGTCTCCCTTTATCAGCCTCAAAGTGCCCATCGCTCTTTTCTCCAGCTCTGGCTCTCTGCCTGGACCTCTCTCGGCCTCTGAATCTGTCGCAGGGTCTCCCTTGATCTCTGAGGCCTCTCTTCTCAATCTCTGTCCGTCTTTGTCTTGTCATCTCTCCCCTGTGCTTGGACACCCTTAAGCTTGGCCCCCACCTTTGTCTGTCTCTCCACTTCTTCACTACTCTGTTGCTGTCTCTTTTTAAAAGTCTGTCTGTTGGGGCACCTGGGTGGCTCAGTCATTAAGCATCTGCCTTCGGCTCAGGGCGTGATCCTGGCGTTCTGGGATCGAGCCCCACATCGGGCTTCTCTGCTGGGAGCCTGCTTCTTCCTCTCCCACTCCCCCTGCTTGTGTTCCCTCTCTCACTGGCTGTCTCTCTCTCTGTCAAATAAATAAATAAAATCTTTAAAAAAAAAAAGTCTGTCTGTTTTGATCCGTTTGTCTCTCTGCCTCCTGCCCCCTGCATCTTTGTCCCTGTCCCTTTCTGTCTCTGTGTCCCACTCTCTCTCTGTCTCCCAGACCTGGTACTATCTCTGCCACGCTCCCTGTCTCCCTGCCTCTATCACTATCTTTCTGAGTCTCTCACTCAGCGTGTGTGTCTCTCTCTGTCTCTGACTCTGGGGCAAGCCATGTCTCTTCCACAGTGCCCCCATCCCCAGCCTAACAGCAGGCCCTGCTTCTAAAGTGTAGGGGGTGGGGGACCCCCGGGCATCATTCCAGGGTCTGCTCCGTCTGGGTGGCAGTGCTGACAGGCGAGATAGGGATCGGACTTGGCTCTGTCCGGGCCTGAGCAAGGGGGCGCAACCAGGCTATGCGGGGGCGTCTGGGTGCCTGCAAATGTTTGCATGTGTGCACGTCTGGGTGTGTGTGCGGGTCTCCCTGTGTGGGGTGGTCTGGGTGTCTGTCTAGATGTACTTGTGAGTGTCTGGGCCTGTTTATGTCTGTCTGCGAGTATTTGTGTGTGTGTGTCTTTGTGTGGGGCTGTCTGGGTGGAAGCACCTTAGCCTGTGGGTCTCTCTATCCAATGGTGTCTTGACAGTGTACGTGTGTGTCTGTGGGCACGTATGTAAGTCCCTGGGAGTACCTGGCGTTGACTTTGTGTGCTTATCCCCGGGCCAGGCCCTCTGTTCCCATTCCCTCCTGCAGCCATTGGTGAGGTACGGATCCTATTACGCTAGCTGACAGGACTCGGGGTCTGGAGACAGACCTGGTTCAGTGCTGGCTTCCTCACCACTAAGCTGCCTGACCTCAGGCAAGTTGGCTAATCTTGAGCAATCCTGAGTTCATTCAGCAGAAATGTATGGATCGAAAACAGATAAAACTAATCCACGGCGCTAGAAGTCAGCACTGGAGCCACCCTGGGAGGGGCTGATGGGGGGAAGCCCAAGGGAGCCTTTTGGGCGCTGTCAGTGTCCTATTATCTTGATTTGGGTGGTGTTTACATGGTTGTTGTTCATTTCAGATGTGTGCACTTTACACACCTTAGAGAAAAATAGAGAAGTTTACAAAAACTTTATTGAGCTCCTACCATTTTCCAGGCATTAAATAACAGTAACAATAGTAGTGGTTGTGAGTGTGTGTTTTTAACATTTCGTCCAGGCTTTAAGCACTCCCAGCTCATTCCTCCCCAACCCTATCCCAACCATGATGGCACAGGGAGGCGGGGAAAAAGACCGCAGTCCTAGGCTGGATTGTTCCCCCGCCCAATCTCTCCTGGCTGTTTTCTCATCAAGGAAACTATGATTTTCCCTCCGGATTTTCAGATTGGCCGGCCACTGAGGGACATTTTGCTAGGTAACTGCTGGCATTCAATGAAGCCGGTAACACAGTGCTCTACAGCAGGATTCAGAGAAAGAAATCAGGGGTATGGGCTGCCCAGGGGACAACCACACCTGCTTGATGCATTCAGCATCCGGGCGATGCCTGGATACACGCATTCCTGCTCTCCACCTGCAATGCCCTTATGAGTCATCTGTCTGTGACTCAGTTAGACATGGTGAGCCTCCACTATGTGCCAGGCCTTCCAGTAGGCCCTTCAACACACCTTGCCTCATCCTCACTAGAACTGTCTGTAAAGGCCATTATCTTCATCTTCCAGTTCAGGAAACGGAGGCTCACAGAAAGAAAATGTCTTCCCTCAGTTCACACTGCAACAGTAGAGATTCCGACCTCATTCTGCCGGCCTCTGATCCTCTGTCCTCCCTGGATGGGTCCTTTCTGTGGGTTTCTGAAATTGCCTGAAGTCATAGTAAAGAAGCCAAATTTAGTTGCTTTTGCCCTCTTGGGAGATTATTTTTTTTTAATGCATTAGGAAAATTGGAGTTTAAGCTGCCCTTTGGTGACAGCATTCATTCCTTATAGGAGTAGGCTTTCCTCATTGCCTGACACACCCTTCCAGCCCCAGAAGAGCAGAAAATGCAGGTGTGATAAGCTTTTACCTCTATCACAAGTATTCAGCAGGACATACTTAATTTAATATTTGAAAGAACAAATGAATGAATGAATGAATGAATGAATGGTACTATGTTGACATACTCTCCACTTGGCACATGTCACACCATGTTAAGATTATCTCTTCTGTCCCTGCCTCCTGGATGGCAAGGAATCTCTGGATTTCGACAAGCAGCCCAAAGCCTGGCACAGAAGGGAGGGGGGCCACACATATTATAAATAAATATTACAGATAAATAAGAGAAGACCCTGGAATTTATGTCTGGGCTTCAGTAAGACCCTTAAGTCCTGTGAATTTCACACCCCACTAAACACCAGCAGCACCCACTAGTTTCAATAAGTGGTTTTATTACTGGTTAGATTTTACAAATTCTGATATTCGAACAGACTTCCACCTTAAAATTCTAAAACAACAAAGCGACCGTTGGAGGGGGTTTGATTTTTCTTTTTTTTTTTTTTTTTCTTTTTTCTTTTTAGGACTATTCAAAGTAACAAACTTTTTTTTTTTTTTTTTTTTTTTTTTTTTACATTTTTGCTCTGGTCATAAATATACAGAGAGAAAAAGGGGGAGAGAAAAATGAACAAGTCATCCAAAGTATGGAGATAAAACAGTATTCCTAAGGCACGTGGCAGTCTTTGAAAATACAGAAGCTCTAGCCAACTTAAATTATTTGTTGTTTTTCCTCGCTCAGTCCACAAAACTGTACAGTGACACAAATGTTGTGTTGCAGATAGATTTTCCAAGTAATTCCTCAGTCCACACCGCTGCATTAGCCGGACGCGCAATTATTTTCTTCCTCTGTTTCCAGGCGAGATCCTAAAATGTGGTTAGTTAGTTGCTCAAAGCCTCTATTTTAAAATACACTTGGAATTCAACTAAAGATAATTTCTTTTTTAAAGAAATTGTGGGGGGGGAGGGCGTGAGTCACTAGAAAAGGTTGGTGAGAGTCGTTTGTGAGGGGCTGTGAGGCTCGTGGCCCTCCAGGTTGCCAGGCACAGAAGTTAAGACGGACGTCACAGTTGGCAGAGCGGGGCTGGTCAAGTCTGTGAGGGTGGTGGGCGTGCTGGAGGGGCTGAGCGAGGCGTTGGAGAGCTCCGACGCCGGTCCCGACGGCGTCCCCGTCTGCAACGCGGCCTCTGTGGACTTGTCCACACCCGTGTTTTCCTGCCGTAAGAGGTTGCGCCTGAACTTGGCCCTAGCGTTCTGAAACCAGACCTGCGTGGGGCAAGAGAGAGAGAGAAGGGCTGGTTAGGAGAAGGGAGGCAGGATGTGGAAGCAGCAGAACATTTCCCCCCAGAGATGCTAATCTGGGTTTGGCGGAGAGGGGGATTAAAACGTTGGGCTGGCAATTTTTGCTCTTCATAAAATAAAAATTTCCTTTTGTCTAGTGGCTGGTACTGGGTTTCCCTTTCTGTTAGAAGGTTCCAGAGCTGAGCAGCACTCTCCAGTATGGTAGCCACTAGCCATACTGGCTACTGAGCACTTGAAATGGGACCAGCCACAAAGTGGCTCCTTTGTAGGGGAAAACACAGAAATAGATTTGAAGACTCGGTATGAAAAAAAGGTAGGATATCTCAATACTAATGTTTATGCTGGTTCCATGTTGAAAAGATAATATTTTAGACATACTGGGCTAAACAAAACAGAGCCTTAAAATGAATTCTACTGGTTTCTTTTTGTGTTTTGAATGTGGCTGCTAAAGTATTTAAAATGGAAAACCACACATGTGGCGCACGTTTCATGCACGTTTCATTTCTACTGGACAGCGCTGTTCTAGAAGATGGGCACACACCCATCATTTTTCACAACGGTTAAGAGATTCTTCTTGTCCCCTGCTCCTTGGCAGTTGCCTTTAAGCAGGCAATAGATCCCACAAGTGCTCGTTGGTACAATTTTTAAAGTGATTCCTGGTCCGTAAGTGGGAAATACCAGAGTGGTGTAAAGAACACAAAGGAAGCCGTCAATAAAGAGTTACTGTGAGGAAGAAAAAGCCAGCAGTCCTACTCCCCACCGCCATCAGGTGCAGAAGCTACTGGCTCTCCCGGACCCCCGGTGTTTTAGGGGTCAGGGTGGGGTGGGCAGAGCTGCTGGATTAAAGCCAGTCCAGGGAGGTGGTGACCTGCGGATTCCTCCACCGAATCCACCACGCCCCCGTGTCACTGGTGAGGGAGGTGGGGTGCGTTGTGCAGTGAGACCTGAGCTTGGTATGCAAAGAACACCAAAGAGAGAGAGGAAGCGTTTACTTTCATTTTTCCTTGGGCACAGACACGCACATCCATCGACGCCCACACCTTTGCACGCAAGGCGTACGCACTCGGGAAGACATGCGCAGAAACTCATCTTCAGAGCACAACCCCCCCAACTATTGACCGCCGGTCTAACTGCACAGAGAGATCTGGCTGTGCGCAGAGGTCCTCAAAGTACTTTGAGGGAGGCCTAGGAAATCCGGTGGGTGGGTGTGGGGCAGGGGCGGGGAGGGAGTTATATCTCCCCAAGAAAAAAAAGCCTGAAAGGCAGGGCCCCTTCACTTCCCTTTGCATGAGAAAAACACCCGCCAGAAGCCTCCCCATAAAACAAAGGGCCTTAGAGAATTCTACAGATTCTAGGGTGTCCAGTTGCATATTTCCAGA
The DNA here is from genome assembly GCF_024610735.1 of Ursus americanus. Lineage (NCBI taxonomy): Eukaryota > Metazoa > Chordata > Mammalia > Carnivora > Ursidae > Ursus > Ursus americanus. The sequence continues at coordinate 10,831,943 of NC_142144.1, forward strand.
TGTGCCTGCATCTGCCTGTCTTCCCAGTGTCTCAGGCATGGGTGGGAAGGGCTAACTCCTGGCCCCACCCTCCCCTGGGGACCACCCCCCCTACGGGGGCCTGTGGCATCAAACAAGCCTGATAAGATTTGGGCTCAATTAAAAAGCACATCCGCAAGAATCCTGGGGTAAGGAGAGACTCAGACCCCGTGAAGTCAGGAAACAAAGCTGTTTCCCCGGCTCGCTGGGTCTTCCAGGAAGAAAGCGCATTTTCCCTGGCCTGCTGCCCGAAGCAAGCCCATCACCTCTTCTTGGAGGCTTGCAGATAAGTGCAGGGCTTCTCAGACCACCGTCAACGTGCTCTTCTTAGGGAAGGGAGTCCTTCCCTGCCTGGCCTGCAGAAATATCTGCAGGGGTGAGGCTCTGTCCATCTGGCCCAGGGAGTGGCTGATGGCAAAAATCGATAGGGAACGTCTCCAGGGGCCCTCCGAGAGAGGAGGCGGCTTCCCCAAAGTCTCACGTCGGGTCTGACACGGAAGGCCGGAGCCTCGGTGTCACCCTTTGCTGCTGTCCTGGCCTGTGTGTGTCTCTCCAAGCAGTAGCTGGAGCAGGGAGCCCCGGGGGTGGCGCGCGGCTCCTAGGTCCAGGGCTCCAAGCCCTCGGGAAGGGCTGGAACCAGTTAGCTGCCAGCTGTTTGCTATTTCTCCTGCCGTTGCCCCTAACAGTGATTTGTAAACAATGACACCATCTTCCACAATCTGAGGCACTGGGAATCTGGGGGATGAAGATCAACAACTCAACCAAAAGCCGGGCTGCTGTGGGGTTTCGTGTTGGGTTGGTTTTCACCTTCCGCAGGGCTTCACCTGAGTTCTCTCCCAAAAGTCCCCACCCAAGGGGCTGTTGGGGCAGGGCCCCCGTCTAAGTCATCGTCATGTCCCTGGGACATGGTACAGGGACTGGCAAAGGTGAAGAATGAGTAAGGTGTGTTGACTTTGTAGTAGTAACGATAGATGCCACTTATGGACTGTCTGCGCCAGGCGCCACCACATAACATGCGGTGTCACCGATCAGCTCCAGGAGAAGCCAAGTAGGGGCTTCTATCGTTGTCCCCACTTTATATAGATTTAAAACCAGAGAGGCTCAGCGAGGTGAAGTCACTTGCCCAAGGTCACACAGGGGCCGAGCTGAGACCGGAATCCAGGAACACCTGCCATTAAAAGTCCATGCTGTCCCCACCACATGATCCTGACTGCGGCAGCGAAGAAATGAATGAATGAGTGAATAAACACAACAGTGACTAGGGTGCACTGGAAAAAGCACCCGATACAGCTTCCAGTTCTAGTTCTGCTACTGACCAGCCCAGGGACCTTGTACTGGTCCCTCCCCTCCGGGTCTGCCTCAGTTTCCCTACCCGCACACCAAGAGGGTCGGACACAGCACACCATCTCTGTGGCCTCTCGGGGTTCTGACAGGTTGAGATTCTAGGGCAGGTGCAAGAAGATGATATGCTCCACCCACCCATCTTCTTCAACTGACAGCCCCCTTTCTTCATCTGTGGGGAGAGCCGTAGCCTGGTACCCAGGGGATCCCCAGTAAGCCCTGGGTGGATGAAGAAGCCCACACTACCTCCGACACCACCTGGCCCTGAGGCTGTGTTTTGCCTCACAAATTCCCTTCCCTAGGATTCTTTCATCAAGGGGACCCAGAGGGCCAGTGGGAAACCCACCTTGCCTCACAAATCCCCTCCCGGGTCACTAAGGAAATCAGCCCAAACATAAAAGCTTTGTACCCAAAGATGTCTGTTCTGGCATTCTTTAAAAAGATGTATTTTGGGAGGTGCCTGGGTGGCTCAGTCGGTTGAGCATCCGACTCTTGGTTTCAGCTCAGATCATGATCTCAGGGTCTTGGGATCGAGCCTCGTGGGGGGTGCTCTGCACTCAGCAGGGAGTCTGCTGGAGATTCTCTTCCTCTCCTTCTCCTCCCCCCCCCCACGTGTGCACGCACACTCTCTCTCTCTAAAATAAAGAAATACATCTTTTTTAAAAATAAAAATAAAAAGATTTTATTTTTAAGTAGTCTCTACACCCAACATGGGGCTCAAACCTACAACCCTGAGATCAAGAGTCACGTGCTCTACTGACTGAGCCAGCCAGCATGCACCCCTTCCTTTTTTTTTTTTTTAAGATTTCATTTTTACATTGTGGCATTTTTAATAACATCAAACTGATGGCTGCATGCAAAGTGTCCAACCCGACAGGGCAGGTGGAAGTCACGACACAGACACTCCAGGCATTGTGAGGCTAATGTCCGGTGATGAATGTGATGTGAGGAAAAGAGAATAAAAAGAACATGTCCTGGGGCACCCGGCTGGCTCAGTCGGTGGAGTGCGTGCCTCTTGATCTCGGGGCTGTGGATTGAAGCCCCACGTTGGGTGTAGAGATCACTTAAAAATAAAATCTTAAAAAAAAAAAAAAAAAGAATATGTCCTCTGGTACAGCAACTTCATAAAGTCGTAACAACCAAATATTATTCACTAAGTTCCAGGCATGGTCTGAGGAAGGTTCTAAGCATCTTGTACACAGTAACTCATTAGCGCCTTACAAGGTAAGCACTAACGTTATTGCCATTTGTAACTATTTGTTGCACATCTGTCTTCCTTCTGGATCCTAGCTCCAGCGGGTCCCACTCACTGTCTGGGTCACGCCCCACCAGAATAAGGCAGAAGATGAGTGTATCTGTTGAATAAATGAGTGAACAGAGGAAAGCTAGCATTCTCAGTTCCTGTGTGCTCACACAAGTTAGTGATAACTAACCAGTTATCTGGAGAATGTTTGTAAACTGCTGGTGGTTAAAATGTATTTTCTTTCCAAGTCACACCAGGAAACCCTAAGGAGACTTTCACCCTTCCAGATCAATCAGCTCCCCCACCCTGTCCCCAAGCCCAGGGCCTGTTCTGCCTTCCTGACCCTTCTCCAGGAAGGAAGAGAGGCACCTCGGAGGGGCATCTATGTGCCGAGGAATGGTCTCCAAGCATCTGCAAAGCCTAACGTCTTCACAGACCTCTGTTGAAGGGGCCATTCTCTCTCCCAGTCACCCTGCCCATGGGTAGAAAGTGAGCACTGTAGTGGCCATGCTGTTGCTGCTGATAATTTTGAGGACTTTTTTTTTTTTTTAAAGATTTTATTTATTTATTTGACAGAGAGAGACAGCCAGCGAGAGAGGGAACACAAGCAGGGGGAGCGGGAGAGGAAGAAGCAGGCTCATAGCAGAGGAGCCTGACGTGGGGCTCGATCCAACAACGCCGGGATCACGCCCTGAGCCGAAGGCAGACGCTCAACCACTGTGCCACCCAGGCGCCCCAATTTTGAGGACTTTTTATGCGCTTATGGCTCTACAACTGGATTCCTGCTCTGCTCCCGTGGCATCTATGACCCACTCCTTCTTTTCTCTCCATCTGTACTGCTGCTTTCTATAGCTGGACCCAAGGCAGGAGGGTCCCAGTCCCTACACTGTGCTATACGGGAAAGAGCTGTGGAAGCAGACAGATCTGGGCTTGATTCCTGGCTTCATCATTTACTAGCCGTGGGACTGAGGGCAAGGGTCCTAGTCTCCCTGAACCTCAGTTTCTTCATCTGTAAAATAAAGATAATTAAATTTTTTTAATGAGTGCAAGAGAGGTCGGTTGACTGAACCCTACTGTGTAAATGTGTGTGAAGTTCATGTGCATTGAGCCCCGAATCTATACTTTATAAATTACACTTGAAGTCATCTCCTTGCAAACACCTAATGAATATTATGATCGTCCCCATGTTACAGTTGAGGCCCCTGGGGCTCAGAGAGGTTAAGTCACTTGCTCACTATTGCTCAGAGAGTAAGTGGGAGAGCTGAGCGTGGACCTCACATCAGCTGACTCCAAATTCCGGCAGGGTTACTGCAGCACAGGCCTACCATATTGGTCCGTACTTATGCATAGCAGATTCAGGAACAGCCCAGAACGCCCTCCCTGCACTGCCCCCACCCCCATCACCTTTGGGATCACAGCCTCAACCTCAACCGGCCCCTGCATATAGACCCTCTCTGAAGGGTTGAGTGGACCACAACCTGCAGGGGGCACCCAAGGCCTAGTGCCACTGAGCTGGTGTAGACAAGTGATGGGGAACCATTTCCTGGGTACCTACTGTATACCAGGCAGGACTGTGCTGGAGGCTTCCTCCAGTCATTGTCTCAATGCTCAGGAATTCTCAAAATGCAAACTAGCATTATGTTTGTTCCACAGATAAGGAATAAGGCTCAAAGAGATGGTAAGTGCCCAAATCGCACTACTGGTAAGTCCAAAGGACCTGAACCAGTCTGTTACCTTCCAAAGCCCCACCACCACCTGCCTGGCCCCAAACGACTCCCATCCCACCTCCCCGAGCTGGTCCATCAGTGGTCAGAACCCCTGGGAGAGAGTCCCACCCCCCCAGTGCCTGGCTCCTGTAACCTCCAGAAAATCACTTCATCTTACTAATTCTTAAGTTTCTCATCTGTAAAATGGGCAGGAAAATATTAAGGTAAGGCAGGTGAGTGGCTGGAAAAATAATGCTTTGCAAACTGCTGTATAATCATGAGCGGTTGTGCTGTTAGGGGATATTAAGAAGCAGTGCGTGAGATTTGGAGGTCTGAGAAGAGGGAGAACAGTGGTTCTGTGTGCCTTATGGGTATGACCACCGCCACCCCCAACAACATACAGGCTCTCCACGATACACTCGGAGGCAGTCACTGCTGGGGTGGCTTAGTGGAGAAAGAGCCACGTCCATTGACCAGAGACAGGCTTGGGTTTGGATCCAGCTCTGCTACTTACTAGCAAAGTGTGACTTGGGACGAGGGGAAATCATTTGGGCCTCAATGTTCTCATCCGTACAGCACGGGGGAGGTTATCATGATGCCTGACAGTGAGAACTCAGTGAGCAAACATGTTTCACAGGCCTTTCAAAGTGCCTGGCACACAGTAGTGCACCCCAACATTTACTGATTAGGAGACACTATAACTGTCAGGGCTTTTCTGCCTCAACTAGTTCCTTGCCTCTGGCTTTTCTGAGTCCCCATGGTGGAGGGGGCACACAGGCGTGAGCAGGCCTGGCTCAGGATTCTAGGGGAGGAAGGCGCAGGGCAAGCATTCACCCAGGTCCCTCAGGTGAACCTTTCCTTACACGAAGAACAGTCAGTTCTTCTTCTGGTCTCCCACAGAAGCCCCCTCTCCCAACTGATCACACTACAGGGAAACTGAATGTAGGTCTGTTTCTACAGTTAAGAGGGTGAATTTCTTCAGAGCTAGGACTGTGGTTCATTCATCTCTGTGTCCCCAGGGCCTGGTGCCAATAGATATTTGGTCAGATGAAAGAATGAGAGACAACTAAACTGGAAACCTGATTTGTTCCTAAATCAGAGAACCAAGCCTCCTGCCTCCAAGGCCAACAGTGAGGCTCTCATCCAGATTGGGACTCAGCTACGAGGCTTTACTTGTTATCATTTAACCGCGTAACAGGGACCGGTAAATAATGGTGCCCATTTTACAGGTGAGAAAGCTGTGGCTCAGAGAGGATAACTGATCTGTTCAGGAGCCACAGCCTGGGAGTAGAGGGACAGAACCGAACCCAGGTCCTCCTGAGCTGAGCTCTGCTTCACTCCAAATCCCTGCTCCTGCCCTGGCCTGCTCCCAGGGGTTGGTTCACTGAATGGCCCTCACCAGCTTGCCCTAAGGGGTTCTAAATACGGGAAGGGACAAAGTATCCTACTACCCAGAGAAGAGGCGGATGACCAAATTCGCTCAGAGCGGAGGAACAGCAGGGGTGCCAAGGAGGGTCCCGAGACCTAACCTAAGAAGGTAAAGTCCGAGGGAAACGGACAAAGGGGATCCGTGACCCCGTTGGGCGCAGCAGTGTCCTCCCCCCCCCCTTCTCAAGCCCAGGACAAAGGGACCCGCAGGCCAAAGGGACCCAAACGGGAGGGGCGGGGCCCACGCGGAGCAGGGGGCGGGCCCAGAGCGGCGCATCGGGGTCCCATTGGCCAGCCCTCGCCTCCTCCGGCTATGTCACTGAGCCCGCCCGAGACCAAGCTGCCCCAGAACCCTACGCGTTGTGCAGGGGTGCAGGCAGCAGGGCCAACCCGGCTTCGGGCCAGGAACTCCCGGATCCCCGGGGACCTACCGATCAGCGCCGGAGTCACAGTCCCATCCCGCCACCGCCATCACACCCAAAATGCTCTCCCCCCCACACACACTCGCAGGAAATCTAGGGCGGTTGCGCAGGTCTTGGTATGCGTCATCGTCACCCTCACCCCCTCATTGTCCCGGTCCCCCAGCCCTCAATCCCCAGTGACCTGGGGCTGGAGGGTAAATCAGACCGGCCTGGACTCGAATCCCAGCACCTCCCCTCCTGCCGTGTGACCTCGTTCAGATCTTCGTCTCTTGATTTTCTTACCCCAAAATGTGCTTTGCTATCCCTATGACCACATGTTCTAAGGAATAAACTGGTTAAACTGTTCTATAGAAGAAGATATTCTCCCCCCACCTTATGGCTGTACAGATAGGATAACTGAAGTCCAGTGACCAGAATAATCATTCATACTAGTTAACACCAGTTCGTTTATTAATCTGGTTAATGTTATTCTTAGCTACCATCCACTGCACAGTTAAGGGTCAGCTACTGTGGTGGACCCTTATATTATCCCAATGGCTCCTCCAATAAGCCTGCAGTGTAATCTCTGGTGTCTCTTTTACATATGGGCAAACTGGGACTCAGAGGAGTGAAATGACTTGCCCAGGACCACGAAATGAGTAAGAGGAGGACCTGAAGATCTGAAAAGTGGTGGCCCAAATCTCTGCCACGAATTCGGGTCATGCAGGAGCCTGGGACTCCCCAAACTGGGTTTCTTAACATCTTTGGGGTATGGACAGACCCTTCAAAAATCTGGCGAAAGCTCTGGAGCCTCTCTGTGCAGAAAGCACCCTAACCAGTGCAGTTCTGCTGGGTTTCAGAGGTGCCCATCTGCTTCCAGCTCCCCGCAGGCAGATGAGCCTCAGGGGATCAGCCCACATCCCCCCTCCAAAAACTTGCTTCTGGGAGAGTCTAAGAAATAACAAAGAGACAGAAGAAAAATCTAGAGAGAGAAAGAGGAACTAGAGAGGACGAGTGAGGAGCAAGAAGCAAAAGGAGCAAACAGCTCATGCAAATGTCCTGGCCCGGGCATCCTGAGATGTTCTGGATTTATCCAAAATGCTTGAAACTTTCACTACACGAACACTTTGAGTGTCACGTGAGTAATAAAGAGCAACGAGGAGCTGTTTATAAAACAGAAAAGAGGCTAGGAGTGGAGACAAAGAGGGCAGAGGGACACACATACACAAAATAGAAAAGTTGAGAGACAAACATTGAGAGAAGCGGTAAAGTGAGGAGGGGACCCACAACGCTGAAACGCAGCTAGAGACTGAAAAGATGGAGAAAGAGCACAGAATGACAAAGAGAAGGGCAGACAGGGGGTGGAAGGTCCTTCCGAGGTCCACGGCAGTTGTGGGGTTCCGCTCCAGGCCCTGGAGGCCCCCGGTGCCCCCCCCCTCAGCCCCTGCCCCGGCCCAGCTGACCTGGAGGACCCGCTTGGTGAGGCCCGTCTTTTGCGCGAGCTGCTTCAAGTCCTTGGCGTCGGGGTTGTGGTTAATGGCAAAGTAAGACTTCATGGTCCGAAGCTGGTGGTGCTTGAAGGAGGTGCGCATGCGCTTTGTTTTCTGGCTGCTCGGGTAGGGCTGGTCGCGGTCCAGGTGCTCCGCGTCGTTCTCGTTGCAGCTCAGCGCTGGGGAGGGGACACGCAGAGGCGGCAGGTGAACCTCCTGACCTGCCCCCCTACACTGCCTAGTCCACCCCTGCCCTACCTGCCACCAAAAGTTTCTAGCTTCAGGACCAAGCCACATGCTTGGTCTCACCACGCTGAGATGAAAATATTATCCCCATTTTGTAGATTTATAGGAGAATTTGAGGCTCACAGAGAGCCACGTGCCCAGGGTCTCTCGGCTAGTAAATGCCGGATTCAAACCCAGCTCTAAGAGAGTCCAAAAACCATTCTGAGCCATCCTGTTAGAGTAAGAACAACCACAGCTACAACTTGTTGATGGCTTAAGGACTCCAGGCGATGAGCTTAAAGGCCTTACATACTTTCATTGAGTCCTTAAAACAACCCTATGAGTCTGGCATCTCCTCCTTTTTACAGATGTTGAAACTGAGGCTCAGAAAGGGAAGTCACTTGACTGAGGACGGAGCAGTGCACAGGGCTCCAGGGCCCACGCTCCTCCTGTTTCCCCTTGCACTCCCTAAGGAGGGAGGCTGTCCCCAGTCTCTCCCCCCACCCAAGCCTGGGGCGGGCACCTGAAAGTTGATGACTGACCTCTCTCCACTCACTTTGCTTTCACCTTCATCGGCTCCCCAGCCCCAAAGTTCTGGCTGACCCTGGGCCAAGGGCAGTGGGCCAAGGTGGGAAACTGTATTTTGTAGTTTATTTTCTCCCCCTGCCCCGGGAAGCCCTTGCTTCCCAGTTATACAGACTGGCTGAAGGAGACAGAGAGGCGAAGCGATCTCTAGAAATCTCACAGAGTGGCAGAATTCTAGCCGAAAGAGAAGGAAGTTGGAGGAAGAAATTAACATGTATCTGACACCCAGGGTATGCTTTTGGCTTTACACGCATCATGGGGCCTTCACTGCTGCTCCAAGAGGTGGCTACTGCTACTCATCTCATTTGTGAGATGAGGAAACGAATGCTAAGGGAAATGAGGCCATGTGTACGTAGCCTCACCACTGGTAAGGGCTGAGCCTGGATTCAGCACTGCAGTCCTTGCCGGGTTCCTTCCACTACGCCACAAAAGCAGGTAAAGATGAGCATGACTCTTTGGGGAGCCAGTCCCCATCCAGAAGGGGCCTAGCTGGGGCCTGGCTGCCAATGCCTGGAAGGCAATGGGGGTGAGGAACAGGGGCGGAAACCTAAGGTCTCAGAAAGTTAGTTGGCAACCTGGTGCCTGGTGGGGACAGGAACAACTCCTCTCCAAGATTCCTTCATCACATCCCGAGCCATCCTACATGTAAGGTCTTACTTTGGGGGAAACCTCATAGGAGATTAATTCAGTCCCTCTAAAGCGGACAACTGGGAACGTGTCTTGTGCCCCATCATATGCCCATAATAAAACTGCCAAGTTTAGCAAATAAAAATGCAGGTTGTCCAGTTAAATCTGAATTTCAGATGAACAACGAAAAATTTCTTAGTATAAGTATGCCTCTAATTTTGCATGGGACATACCTATGCTGAAAACTGATTTGTTGTTTACCTAAGATTCAAATATTGCGGTGGATATGCTTACACTAAAAAATTATTTGTTGTTTATTTAAAATTCAAATATTGCATTGGGTACACTTACGCTAAATATTTATTTGTTGTTTACTTGTAATTCAAATTTAACTGGGCATCCTGCATTTTATCTGGCAAAACCACTTCAGAAGTACTCCTGATTTCCTGGTGACCTACTCCACCCACTGCTTAGGTGGGAAGCAGTCCCTTACAGAAAGAATTTGCAAGATGCTGGTCTTGTCACTAACCTCGAAACTGTCAGCAAGCGGCTGCTAAGGGTCCCTTTGCACATGCACCCAGGCACCCAAGTCCCCCACCAGGGCTGTACTCCCACAGAAAGCACTCAGAGTGAAGAACGGGGTCCAGCAATGTAAAAGGGATCAGAAAATGACTCCAAACGGAATCCATGGAAACTGCCCTGCCCCCACTGCAGGGAGCGACCCTCATCTTGCCCCCGTCCCCAGCTCCACGGGGGTGGGGCAGGCCTCCCCACAGGGGATCTCTGGGCCCATCCCTCTGCCCAGTCCCTGCCTGGGCCTTGCTACTGTTAATGAGCTCCGTGGGGACCCCGGCGCCCCACGCACCCAAGGGACGTGCCCCAAGTGCGGCCTAGATCTAGGGGGGAGGTGGTTTGGGGGAGGGAGAGAGAAAGGGCACAGAAAGGGGAGAAAGAGATGGAGGTAGAAAGAGAGAAGGGAGAGAGGGTAAAGAAGAGGGGGTAGGGAGGCAAGATGGACAGAGCCAGGAAAAAAGAGGGGCGAGACAGAGGAAAGGGAAGCAGTGGAGATGTGGAGAACGGGTGAGAGAGAGCTACAAAGACAGAAAGAAATCAGGAGAGACACAGAGAGAGCCTGAGGGGACAGCGAGGCCTGGAAAAAGAGGGGACTGTATGGTGGGGGGTCCAGGTTAAGGAACTGAATCCCGGGTCTCCTGCGGGAAAGCCTATTCCGAAGCCGTTACTGGCTGGGGAGTGGCGAAACGGGGAGAGAGGGGAAAGGAAGGGCGGACTCAAAAGGAGCTGGCCCAAGATTGGGAGGCCGAGTAGGCCAGCGGCCGGGGCGGGGGGCTGCGCCGGGGAAGTGAGGGCGGCCTGGAAGCGGCCGTTGGGCCCAGATTTGTCCGGTACCCCAGGCGCCCTCACTCCCGCCCCCCACGCCCCGGCCGGGTCGAGATTCCCCAAGATCGGATCCGGGGAGGAGCGAGGGGCCGAGGGGAGGGGGAGGACCGGGCTTTCTCTCTCCCTTTTTTTTTTTTTTTCCTCTCAATTAGGCCGATTCAATGGAGCTAAAGAGCTCGTAAAATCATGAATAATTTACTCGTGATCTGTTATTAACCCATCGGGTTTCGAGCTCTTGTCGCTGGGACTGAACCTGTAATCAAATCTGACTTCGCCTCATTTTACTAAAGACGAGATTGTAGGTTCAATTGTCTAAATAATGGATTGGAATCAAATCAGTAATTACGCCGCCAGGCACACACACAAAAAGCTGGGGCTGGGGGAGGCCCGGGCGTCCGGCTGGTCCGCGCGGGACTCCCGCGGCCGTGGCGTACAAACCCCGGTGCAAAGTGCGCGGCCCGGGCCCCTCGCGGGCTCCGAGCGCCTCGTCTGCGCCCCAGGCCGGCGGGCGGCCCCGCTCCGGGGTGGGGGAAGCTTTCAGTTCTGCGTCTGGGACCGGGGCTGCGCTCTCGCCCCGGAGGGGCAGCCTGAGGAGGGCTGCCGTGGCCACCGCCCCGGAAGGACTTTCCGACCCTGCGGCCCCGCCGCTCCGGCTGCCCTGCTCTCAGCGGCGGGCTGCGCGCACCGACGGCGCCCCAGCCCATTCTGCCCGAGCCCACCGCCCTGGGAGAAGGTGCCGCCGCCCGCCACCGGACTGGCCCACCGAGCCCGGGGGTTTCGCAAGGAGGGGCCGGGCCGGGCTGGCTGGGCCCCTGGGCGTGGGACACTCACACCCACCAGCTCTTGTGCTCACACTCAGAACCACGCACACACGCACACAGACTCTTGCTTAGACACACCACCGGCGGTCGCACCCTCCACGGCCCCCTTTCCAGTCCTGGCGGCCCCACGGCCCACACTGAGGCCATTTCTCTCCTGCCAGGGCCGGGAGGGAAGGGAGGAGAACCGGAGCCAGATCTGGGGAGGCCTGGCCGGGCCCGGCGCGGCCAGGAAGGCGACCCGTTTCCCCAGCCTGGTCCCGGGAGCCCCGAATAAGCGAGCGGCACGGCCACCGCCGGCGCGCCGTGCGTGGTTTCCACCGCCAGAGCCAAGGCTGGAGACGCGCAAGCCGGCAGAGAAAAAAAGACCCGAACAGAGAAACCGAGACACGAACACACAGAAGGACAGAGAGAGACAGAGAGAAAGGGGGATCGAGAGAGTCGAAAGGAAAAAAAGGGAGAGGGACGCAGAAAAAAACGAGGAGCTGGCGTGGGAGGGGGGTGTCTTGTAGAGGTGCCAGCTCCCTTGAAACTCAGCCTCCAGCCACATCTTCCTGCTCGGTGCCGCCGGACCTCGCCAGGGAAGGCGGCAAAGCAACAAAAAACACAGATATATTTCTGCACTCTTCTACCTTTCTATTCCCAACCCGGTTGCTAACCTGCCTACCAGAAAAGCAGGATCCCACTCACCATGCGCCCCGTGGCGGAGGCCGCCTGCTGCTAGCTACTGGGGGCCGGCCCCATTTGATAAATAGACACGGCTTTGTTTTGGGGGACCTGGCCCGGACTCGGCTTAGTCTATTTTCAGGGTGGTGAGAGATGAGGGGTAGAAGTTTTAGAGAGCTGGCATCTCCGGTAAAACCTTCAACAAATCTTTAATCTGCTGCCACGGACCTGCCTGCCGCCACGGCACCACCTACCAGACTGGGGGCTGCATTTTCCTCCCAGCTCCACATACCGAGACACCTATGTCCATCCATCTTCCAACAAGCAACTTCGTTGGAGCGAACAGGGGACCCCCCCACACCCGCTGAATTTTCTTCCCCCAGCCAGCTCCGATTTTTAAAGATCAAAATAACCCTGACTTCTTCCCCGCGGCTGCCCTCTCCCCACAGTCCTGGGGTTTTGTTTTGTTTTGTTTTCCACTTGTGCATTAGACTAAGGGGAAAAGGAGGAAGAAAACAAATATCTCCGAATCCAATTCTGCCGCAAACGAAAGAAAGAAAATAATTGCAAATAAACTCTATCTAGTTCAGAAGCCCGGGGAGTCATAAACCTTTCCCGGCCTTGCAGACGTCGGGCAGATGTTGATGGTTCAATTTGCCGGGCCCCAGAACCTCCGCAGCTGTCCTGAGCCGGAGGGGCGCAGGAGGGGGCAGAGCCTCTCCTGGAACTGCCCGGGGTTCAAAGATGCCGGAAATGCGAAACAAGCCCTCCACCCTACTGGGCGCGTGAGGCTAGGCCTACTCCGGTCTCATCCCCAGGCGCCGGCTTCCGAGGGCTGCGAATCTCAAACCAGCGCCCGGAACTTGGAGGCAGGAGCCCGGGGAAAACCGAGACCTGGCGGAGCAAGGGGATCGGGCCGGGCTCAGCGAGCCGCTCTCGTTCATAAGGGTCCGGGCCCCAGTTTCCCGAGCCTGCTGCCCTCAGGACATTTCATAGGACCGGGCCAAATGCCAGGCCGAGCTCGCGGCCCCCTCCCCCGGCCACCGCCAGTCCTTTCTCTTGGGACCCTCGCTTCCCTGCCTCGTCCTTCATCCATCGCCCCAGCTCCCATCCTCAGCCGCGCCAACCCAGAGCCAGTTTGGTGTCGGCTCTACCTTGCTTTCTCTGTCCTTGTACTTTCCCACCAGCAAAGCAGAGGGGGAAAGGCCCAAACCAAAAAGCTGCCTCTGAAAAATTTCTCAGAGACGGGGCTCTGCACCGGGGTCAGCGAGACTCAAATGCACCTTCTCCTCCCACTCCCTCCGAGCGCGCTTGGGCTGGAGCTGAGGAGCCTAATGTCCCTTCTGCCAGGTGGTCCGGTGCTTAGGGACTGGGGAATCTAAGGACTAGAGTATGCAGAGTAATCAAGATGTATATCCATGTCACACTGAGATTCACTCCATCTCCACACAGGCGACGCCACGCACTTTCCCCCAACCCGACGGGGGCGCTCCGTGCGCCTCGCACTCACCAGCGTTGTAGGCCGCCAGATCCGCCCCGGGGCCGGGGCTCTTGCGCTTCCTCGGCCGCCCCTTCTGCACCGTGCCCACGCCATTGTAGTAGGGAAGACCCAGCGGGTTGGCCCCGGCCGCGCCCAGCCCGGCGCTCTTGGCCGCGGCTGCTGCAGCTGCCGCCGCCGCCACGTCGGCGTGGTTGAAGTGCGCGGGGTACTCGCCCTGCAGCAGCGCCTCGAAGTGCAAGCGGCAGTAGACCAGGCTGTCCTTCATGCCGAAGTGGTCACCCGTGGTCAGCATCTTGTTACACGTGGTGCATGTGAAACAGTTGAGGTGATAAACCAAGTCCCGAGCACGCATCACCATCTCCGAGGCTGAGATGCCCAGGTGGCAGCGGGCACAGCGCTGCACAGAGAACCGCCTGTAGGGACCATGGAGGGAGGGACTGTGGGGACACACGGTTGGTACCCCCCGTATCCCTCCTCCAGGTGCCGCTGCTGCCACTGGGGGAAATCTCTCCGGTAAGATGGGAACCAGTCTTAAGCTGGAGGATGGGGGAAGAGGGAACTAGATTTTGGCCCAGGTCTTGTCCTACCCTAAAATATAGTTTCCCTTAACCATACTCCTGTCCACAAGGCTTCTACTTTACCCAGAGCCTGGGCAACCCCCAGGAAAGCCTTTGCTTGGGAACCAGGGAGGGAGGGCTGCCCACTTACCCTTTCTCATCCTTTACCCCTGCCCTCCACACCAGCGCCTGAGAATCCTACAGAGCTTTGTAATTTGGAAGAAACACAGAGATGGGGAAAGAGAGAGGGAGGGAGGGAGAGAGAGAGAAAGGGAATATAAACAGACCCTAACCCTAAACCAAAGAGGAGAAACAAGAAACTTGGAGCCTGTTCGTGACTCTGGCTCTTTAACCCTACAGGCGGCTTTCAATCCCAGATCCACGAAAGACCCAGGAATGCACCCAACTGATCCTCCAGCTCTCTCTCCAACTTTGTCCCACACCAGCCCAGGCTGCCTAGGTTTGGGGGGGGGGGGTAATGCCTATTTCTTTTCCATCTGCTTGACTCCAGAAACGTCAAAGGGAGAGGGGTGCAAGGATCCTGCACCCAAGCTTATTTCTGTGTCTGAGCTCAGAAGAGGCTCCTTTTCTCTGGGTCCCTATACTTCTCGGACCTTTCCAAGAGTTCCCTCAAATTGCTGCTTAGAAAGGTTGTCACCCAATTTGTACTGGCTTGGAGAAGAGGGGGGCTAGGTAGGGAACTCCCCCTTGGGACTGGAGGGAAGGGAGCCGGGAGCAGATCGTGTGTGAGGGTCCTGAGGGGCAGGAGGTCCCCAGGTGGGGGGCTACCTGTAGTAGTCTTCCTTGCAGTAGATGCTTCCGTCCTTGCTGAAACAGGTGAGCTCCGACTCCAGGTTGAGCTTGCACTCGCAACACTTGAGGCAGCGCATGTGCCACTGCTTGTCCACCGCCAGCAGGTAGTAGCGGTCGGAGATCTTGCCCCCGCAGCCGGCGCACAGCGCAGCGCGGTCACTGCTGATGGACGGCATGGTCTGCGGAGGGAGGGAGGCGGGAGACCGAGGCGCCTGCGTCAGCCTGCGACTTCGCCACCACCGCCGCTGCCGCGGGGAAACGGGCACCCGCAGCTCCCTCCGATGCTCCGGCCAGCCCTAAACGCAAAGAGGGCCGCCAGGGTGTGCGGCGTGCCTCCTCCACTCCAAAAGGCCCATATTCAGGAGGCTCAGAACCGAGGCCCGCCCACACAGCCCAAGCCGGCCACAGGCCCAGGCCTGGCTGCTGGCCTGGCTGGATCTCCCTCCTTAGTTCTCCCCCTTCCTGCCCCCTCTGCCCTTTTCCCAGAAAGGCTTGGGCTGTTTTGAGGGCTGGGGCAGCAGAGGCTACTCCAGTCAAGCCCTCCAAAAGCTCCCTTAAAACTGTTTCCTAAAAGAGCCACTCTGCTGGGCCCCAGGAAAAGGGGTAAGATGACCATTAAAAGTCACCCTCTACACAGACTCCTCTGGGGAGACGCACAGAGTTCCTGGCCCCGAGCCCCAGTGATCTCTGGATCCTTACGCCAAAGGTTTAAGCCAGGACAGGTCGCAGCCACCCCTGCCCCTCCACCACCTTGGCCACACTGGCTGGGGCCCTCTTGGGTCCTGGGAGATGGTGAGCTGAGTGCAGAAGCACCCTCAAAGTCTCTGAGTGCAGGACAGGCTGAGAGTTCAATCCGGAAAGAAGAGCTCAGAAGCCGGGGCACTGGGGCTGCTGCTCTTGCCTTCCAAGTGGAGAAGCTTCGCCTGGGCTCCCTACCTCCTCAGCCTCTAAAGGTCACTTCTGGGCCCAGCTTGGATAAGCGACTGCGCGCCTGGCCCCCTGGGAGGTCTGAGGTGAGGAACTGGCTATTTGGGGCTGGGCTGGCAAAGCCAGGTGTGGAGATTCAGAAGAACTCTCCTTCCGCAAGAGCCAGGCCAGAGCCTGAACTGCGAGCCCTGGCCTGGCCAGGTCGGATGGCCAGGAGGCCAGGGACGTGATCAACGAAAAGCACCGGACCAGAAGACCTGGACCCCTGAAATTGTGCTGGAGAGAGAACGTGGATTGCCAGGAGGCGGGACGGGAGCGGCCCACGCCGGCTGAAGCCCTAGTGCTCCCATTTGGTTCGCCTTTCCCCGCGCCGCAGGCGGCGCCGCCAGCAGCTACAGCCGAGTGGTGGAGGGGAACGCGGAGCTGGCGACCAGAGGGCCCGGTGTAGTGAGAAGAGAGCCATTCCGGGACGCGGGTAGGACTTCGCTCCCACTTCGGGAGAAATGCTCTCTTGCACCCTTGGGGTCTGAAATTTCGGTTTAAACCTTGTTTCCCTCCTCCTCCCCAACAGCCGGGTTTCCCCCGAGCCGGGAGCTGCGGGCCTTGCATCCTGTCCGCGGATCCCCTGCGCCCAGTCCCGTGCGGCACGAAGGACGCTCCCCAAAGTGCCCCCAAACTTCGGAGAGCAGAAGCGCGGACCGACCCGGCCCCGTCCCAGCTTTCAGCCCCGACCCCGCAGCCGTGCGCCTACCGTCTCCGTGTCGCCGCGGTCGATGGCGGAGCTGATGGCGGGAGCCTCGCTCTTGGCCCTGCGGTCCATCTCGTCGATGACCCCGTGCACCTCGGGGCCCGACAGACTGTGGAACAGCATCGCGGCGGGACCGGCGGGGCCGGGGGCGCGGCTCCTCCGCGGGAGGGCTTGCCCCCCGCCTCAGCTGCCTGGCGCTCCCGGCGCTAACGGGCCCGGTGCATCGCCACCGCGGCCCCGGCCCCGCCCGAGCTCGGCTGCGCCCCCAGGCCGGGCTCCGGGCCCCGGGCGCCCGCGGGCCAGGACGCCTCCCGCCGAGGCTCAGGGGCAGCTACATCGCGGGGCGCCTGGGCGGCGGCGCCAAAGCCAGGGTCACAAGGGCACGGGGCGGGGGGGGGGGGACGGGAAGGGGGAAGACGAGGGCAGAGGTCGGCGCCCGCCGCGGGCGCTTTCACGCCGCGGGCATCGCCCGCCCGGCTTCAGCGCCCCGGGCGCAAAGCAGGAGCGCAAACTCTGCCCGAGGCGGCGACGGCTGCGGTCGGGGCTCACTCGGGAACGGCTAGGTGCCCGCGGCGGCCCAGCTGCTTGGACCTCTCCCCTCCCTGGGGTGCGCCCCCAGCCCTAGGCGACCCGCTTGGGCGCTGGGTCGGCGACTGTAGTACGGGTTTCTCCGAAGCCAGCGAGCCGAGCCGAGACACCGAGAGAATTGAAGAGGAGGAGGAGGAAGAGGAGGAGGAGGAGGAGGTGGAGGAGGAGGAGGTGGAGGAGGAGGAGGAGGAGGAGGTGGAGGAGGAGGAGAAAAAGGAGGAGGAGCAGAGTGGGAGGAGGAGCCGCCGGCCGCGGGCCCAGCCGCGCGCAATGCTCTCCAAGAGCGCGCCGAGCCCAGCCCCGGCTCTGCAGTCCGCGCCAGCCAAGCGTCCGCGCCTTTTCTACAGCCGCGCCTTACATCACGTCCTGCCGCCGCGCCATTGGCCGCCCAGCACCCCGGGCCCTGGCAGCGCGTGCTCCGGGAAGGCGGGAGACCCGAGAGGGAGGGGAGAAGCAGGAGGAGGAGAAGAGCGACGAGATGGTGGGAGCTGGTGGGCAAGGCTGGAGGGAGGGGGCGGGAGGAAAGGAAGGAGGAGGGAGAGCGCGGGGTTTGGAGTTTTTAAGCTACGAACAGTTTCCTGCGATTTCTTTGGGATGGAAAATCAAACCCTCTCTCCCCGCCGTCTCCATCCTAAGAAGGCGCAGCCAGAGGATGCTTGAGGAGCTCTCACTCCAGTTTCCCCTCGGCCCAGAGCTGCCGCCTCGGGCACCGGCTGGGGAGGCCTGGGAAGGCAGGCCTGGGGCAGAGCTGCGAGAGCCGTCAGCTGCTTCCCGCGGAGCTCGGCCTTCGGCCCAGGCTCCGTTCTGTGGGCTGCGGGCGGCCGCCTAGGCCTCCTGAGGACCCGGCTGAGCCAGAGAGGCTAGAGCCGGCGGGAGCTGTAAGACTCCGGGGGCGGAGGGGGGGGGGGGAGAGGGCCAACCAGCCTAGCCACGCTCCAAGCAACCTAGGGCCCACTTTATGGGAGGGTGCAGCTCCTTCTTGCCCTTCTTGGTCCCTCTACAGCCCGGAGGAGTGGATGTGAGCATGGCTTTGGGCACTAGGAAAGAAGAGGTTCGAATCCCAGTTCTGCCATTTACATGCAATGTAACCTCAGGCAAGTGACTGAACTCCCTTTAGACTGTTTTTGATCTTTTCACCAAGGGGCGAGAAGGGCCCCTCCACACATGTAATGAACAGAAGAGATCATGGACGTTAAAGTACCTGGAACATAGTAGGCACTAACCAAATTCTTTCATCACTCCCTCTTTTCCCTCTCCATCTCCTATTAAAACTTTCCCACTCCGACATACATTGGGCATCACGAGGTCCTTAAAGACCACAGGCCCATCCTCTGCTGTCTGCATCATGCCACAGACCCAGCTGTTGACAGACGTCCCCCCCTGCCGCCTGGCTGCACCACTTCTCCAAGGATCAACAACCTGGCCTGTGGGTAAATCCCAACTGCCACCCCAGCTCCCAGACTTCAGGCTTAACCTAGAGTCTCTTGGGGACACAAGCATGATACCTAGGTGTGTGGCAAAGCTGGATTTAGGAAATAAAAAGTGACTGTGGAGAAAAACTGATTGAGCCAAGTCAGGAACAGAGTCCCATTTCCTGGGTTTGCTTTGGAGGTGGCTCAGTCTGAAGTGACTGGCTTGCCAAAAGGAGGCAAGGGGCTAGCCAGGATCTGTGCAAGTTATCTTACAGGGCAGAGTTGAGGCGGCACCAAATAACCCCTTCTACATACTGTGCATAACTTTCAAACATAAACATATGTATGTTTGTAATGCCCAAGCAGATGCATTCGTGTTCATGTGTGCAAACGCACATGTTCATCCCTGTTGGCAAAAACACGGCCAGCAGGAGTGTAGGACTAGGATCTACACAGGCACATCAGGAATAAGTGTCCCGTGCCAGGCAGGAGGATGCATTTGTAAAGGGGTAAATTGCATGTTGTACGTACAATTGCATGTTCAGACAATACTACCTAAATCCCTGCGTGCGCGTCTCCGAGGCCATGTTTTGCGTATTTGAAAAACTCTTGAAGTTACAAGTACACACTGCACAGGCACGCGAGGGAAGGACCATCAACCCAAAGACGCGCGCGTGCGCGTGTGTGCACACAGACGTGTGCTTTGGCGCCTGCACACGGCCCGCGCCCAGGCACGCAGACGCCTACACGTATACACAGGCGTGTTTTACTGACGCATCTGGGGCACTTTCTTTCAAAGAAAGTAAGGAATGAAAATCTAATCTGGGAGTCACCGGGGTTCATCTGGAGGTCGCCCAAAGGGTAGAAAAAAATTGTAACAACGCTGGAGAGTTTGTCCTTGGTGCAGCTCCGCGCCTAGGCTAGATGAATACAGTACGTTTTCGGGAACTCGAGGGCCTGCTTTAGGAGGTGGGGGCAGGTGGGGGAGGGGGAGCCCACGGCAACTCGTGCCGCGGGTTTCTCAAGAAACACGGAAACACACCCTGCGGCTCTCCACTCCCCCCACATATGTAAGTACACGATTTCGTCGCCACTCTGACCTGTAGTCCACGCCCATCACTGACCGACCCCAAATTCCCTGGCAGGCACGATTCCCGCCGGGTGCGCCCGCCTATGTAGCCCTCGGTGTCAGGCTGGGACGCGCCCGGGTCTACAAGACGCTGCAACGCGTCTCCCGCCGCGGGGCGGGATCTGGGTGCCCTGGCCCTGGGCTCGGAGGCGGATAACTTTGCTAATCTTCCCCAGAGGCGGGGGGACGTCGCACAACCGCTGAGCCCTGTCCGCGAAGACTAAACAAGGAAAGGAACAGGCTGTAAACACACATCCTGACGCGTGAGTGACATTTACACGGTGCGAGAAGCCGCAGCCGAGGGGAAGGCAGGGGGTTGGGGGAGCAGACACCCGCAGGTAAAAGTAATATTCCGAGGCGTCGGAAACGGCTGCCCCTCGACGCCCCTCCCCCAGATAAGGAAAAAGAATCCCGAAGTCCCTAGAACCTGCCTTTTGTGGGAGGTGACAGGTGAACGGAATTCAGGTCTGGCTACTCTCGCCGCTGCCTACCTCCCCACCATCTGCTTCCTCGCAGACAAGCAGACCCGGCGCATAATGAGGTAGCAGCCTCCAGCCGGCCACCGTGACTAACTCAGAACAAAAGCGCTCCCTCCACGCCTCTTCCAACAAAGGGGCCACCAGCCCCGGCGCTCCCCGAAGGCTGCGGGGCTCCCGGCTGCCGGCTGCGGAGCTGCCGCGCGCAAACTTCCCGGGGCTCCCGGGGCTGCCGGCGCCACGGAGCCTGGGCCGCGGAGGGAGGAAGCACATGCGGCCCCGAGAAAGTGAGGCCGGGTGGGGCGGGGGACGAGGGGGCGGGAGCCGGGGAGCCGCGGAAGGAGGGTGATTGATCAGTGCGCCGTTCCCGGCGCTCTGTCCCGTTATTAGAGGCGGCCAAAGCAGGGCCACGCAATAACCTCCGAATCGCCAACTAATTGACGCTGCAGGCAACTACTTCATTGTGCGCGCTGGTTTTATGTCTTCATAGCCGGTGATTGACAAGGTGTAATTAGTCATCTCACTCGGTGATAAACATGGGCACCCTCCTCCCGCGGCATCAGGCCGTGTGTACCAGCAGAGGAAGCGATAGTTGACGCTGATATACCATTAAATCAAAATGAAGACGTTCAGAAGTGTGTGTTTGCTGTGACGCTCTGATGGTTTATTTCTCAAATACGGCACCAACAGATTTACTTGATTTGCAAGTTAACTACAACATTAACTGGTTTTATTTATTTTGCCTCTTCCTTCCTCTTCCTAGGCAGGGATGTTGCTCTTGGAGAATGTGAAGACAGTTTGCTTCTTGACAAGCGAGCGAGCGGGCGCCCAGATTTTTGCAGCCTCTCCGAGTCTCCCCCGAGGGAAAGGCGGGCAGAGAAAACGCCGGATTTGGGAGTCACTAGGGAAGGATTCCGCGCAGAGGGAGCCGCCCTCTTTGGCCCCGGACCGGCCGCCTAGGGCCCCCGCTTTGGGCACTGCCACTGGATGACCTGAAACTCTGAGGATGATGTTGGGGATTGGGGTCGGGGAAGCCTCTCGGATAATAACTGCAAATAAAAAAAGAGGCAAAAACAATTTCTTCTCTGCCTTGAAGCAGAAAGGACTGCGTTCTCGAAGCTGCTGGTTGCAGTCACAGGGCCAGTTGCCTGCCTCCGTTGCCTGTGTAAAGTGTAACGTTGCCCTGTTCTTCCAGTAGCACCACGCAGCATTATATTCCTTGCTCCCCAAAGTGGGTCCTGCTTAGGGAAGTGTGTATGCATGTGTGTGTGTGTGTGTGTGTGTCCCTCCACAGTGAGACTGCTACTAGAAGTACTGGCCACTCCTTCCAGAAAGCTGAAGGTTTAGATTTTAAAAGGAGAGGGAGCATTGCTGGTTGGGCTCCCTGGGATTGCTACAGTGTGTCTTGACCCTAATTCTGGTGAGAGAATGGCAGGGACTGAACAAAGCCACCAACATCTGAAAGTCCACTTCGAGGATCTCACACTGGCCCCCGGGAGCCCCCCAGTGGGGTAGGCTTCCTGCACTTTTCCCTTCTCTCTAACCTCTGCCTCTTGTTGGTATGGCAAAGGAATGGTGATTCCTTGCTACTGCGCAGGAATGTGGGTTGTAGACATCTTCAATTAAAAATGGGGTGAGGCCAAGCCGCAGGGATGGCAGAAAAGCCTCCGTATCTTCAACAAGGATCCCCCCCCTTCCCAGGCCCGTGGGCCTCCTTCAGCAAACAGGGGGAGTGTTTTAAATTGATGTGAGAGGCTGTCAGTCAGCAGCAAATCAGCTCAGGCATGGCTACCTCTTTATGAAATCAGCTCATTGCCTTGGTCACACCTTACAGAAAATCTGGTGGTCGCCACTATCGATAATAAAAATTAGTGGGGCCTTAGCTGTTTCCAAGAAGAAGCCCATGGCTGTGGATAGATAAATGCCCGTCTCAGGCAGAGCAAAGCCCAATTCCTCCTCCCCTTCTCCCTGCAGCGATCTGAACAATTCCGAAACCGCCTCCCTGGGCGTCAGCGGAGCTGGTTGGGGAACTAACCAGGGCCCTCTCTCTAGGGCCCTGTTAAATGCACAGAACTTAAAATGAAACACGAAGTGTGAATTTCAGGTTTGAACATGATGCATCAGGAACCGTGGAGGTTGGCAGCCCTTTTCCTCCCTCCTGCATTTCGGTAGGCAGGTATTAATATTGTATTAAATGTTATGAGGAAGTAAGGGCTGCGGAGAGAAATATGCTCAGATGCAATTTTGTCAAGGTTTTTATCTGTGATTATGATTCCAGATGTAGAAACTCCCAGAGGAGGGAAATGAGGGGCTGCTGGCGTGTGACATGTGTTTTAAGGTGTTTGGCAGTGTTTCTCAAAGTGGTGACAAAATGTTCAATTTTATTGCAGCGAATCGGTAAAAGAAATATGAATACTAGGTCAGAGATTGTTCACCTCAGCAAAAGGATTTACCATTAGTGATTTGGGTGGGGAAAGTTTGTATCTGGGTCCTACTTAAATCACATCGTCAAGAATGCAAATCTGTCATATCAGACTATTCTTAAAGAACAATTGTAACAAAATACACAATAGCTGATTGTATCTCCCCCACCTACTAATTTCCATGCAAAGATGTAAATTGCCTTGGAAGCACGGGCGTGTGTGCCCGCACATGCGCGCGTGCACACGTGCGCGTGAGCGCGCGCGCGTGCACACACACACACACACACACACACACATACAGACACGGTAAATATTGCAACAAGATGGTCAATTTTTTTTTCCAGCCGGTATAACTACAGCCATTCCTTGAGGGTAATTTCTTTTTAATCTAACCCAGAATACTACCCGGTCCTACAAGGGCCATTTTGCTAATCTCGCTGCCTTTTAGGTTGAAGCACAAATAACAGCGATAAATTTCTTCACACAGGGAAACCACATTTTGCTGAAAGGAAAATCAAGATGATTTTGTGTGAAAAAAGGGGGGATGGGGGAGAAAGCAGCTGAACTCTTGACTAGCTGACAACTCCTGGGTCTACGTGCTCTGGAGACTGGAAATATTTCCTACCACAATTTTTCTGTATTTAGAGGCATCCCTGCCACCCTTCTCTGACAGCAGGACACCCCTCCACTCTTTCTAAGCAAAGGTTTCCTCATAAACCTTTACGAGCTTCACACACACTAACCCACATGAGTGCCCAGCCCGCGCTGACCATACTGGGACGGGTTTGGTAAACATTTCCACAGAACAAAAAGGGGGGGCAGTTTGGGCTAAAGATGCTGGACTTGGCTTGTCCTTGAGTCCCCAGTCATAGGATGAGAGTCTCTACACACTCTCTGTAGGCATTGCTGTATAGATCACCCCATATCTAGCCGACCGGGTACATTTCTCAGCCCAGTTCATGAAGAAACTCACACATATTCAGCCCCCAGCCTTTCCTTAATTCAGGCTAAAGAATGCTGATTTTGGTTTTCCAGCCACTGGCACTACTTTACCATCACAGAACATACTAGGCTCCTAGCACAAAATGCACCTTTCTTGGAAGTAAGAAGGTTCCTCTCCTATGATATGATGTAGGACATGACACATTTCTGAGGGGAACAGTGAGGTTGCAGGGAAGGGAAAATGCTCATCGTGGCCACCTCCAGCAGGACCCTTCCCCTACCCTAGCCCAACTTTCCATTGGCCCCATTAGCAAATCTCTTGCTATTTGGGAAGCTGGCATTGTCTCTTTAGGTGAGGAACAGTCATTTCCCACATATGTTTCAGCTGAAGTCCAACCCCTCATGCCCCCCCATTTTTTCTTCTTCCATTAATTAAAATAACTAATGTCCCATCGATTATCTTTGCATGAATGAAAATCATTATGGGCCCTTGCAGGTATATGGGAAATTCTGTTTGCTTAAGTATTCACACTTTGATTTCCAATAGACTCATTTTTCAGGCATAAAGAAATTCAAACAAAACAAAATAAAACAAAAACAAAAACAAAATCTCCTGACACTTTGCAATAAAGCACGAAGACTGGTAGTAATGAGCTTGTGCCGATCTCTCGCAAGAAGTGTTCAGATGGCCCTGTTTTAGAGCTGAATTATACTATCTGGTAAAGAATTCTAGACTGTTAAGACAAACATTGATAGGTCACCAGACCCAGGTTTTGAATTTATGCTTGCGTCGAGTTAGATGAGCTCACCCAAATTTACTTTTAACACTACCCGTGTCAGTCTTCGAAAGTAAAAAAGGCAGGGGACAATCAGCTCTATTTGGAATTTCCCAGCTAGTTGGCCATTTCAGCTTGCATCTCCATTTCTGGGGGCTGCCATAATTAGAGCAATCTATTTTGCATTTACTTCTCTTTGCAAGCACTACATTATTCACTCTTTCCTGTGCTTATTAAACAGTGCCACCTGCACCAAATTCAACAAAGCTCTTCCATCAGTCAACCCAGCTAAGGATCCCGGACCATATATTATCATTAATTGAAGCTCAATTGAATAGTTGACGATAGAGGCATGAGAAAAAGCAACACATTTTCTAGGACCTGTTTATAAAAATGTTTTAAGCAACCCCTCCCCAACCCCCCCAAAAAACGCTCACACATTTATTCCCCAAATTGTCATCTTTTACAAACTCATTTCATTCTCTCTGTACAGTAATTCAAGTAGCAATTAGCAAGTCTTTTAATTAATGAACTATTCCCTGTAAGTCACCAAGGTGCCTCCAGTACAAATGTCTTCCTTCATAAGGTACTAGCAAATGCAGTCAATATTTTGTCACCCAAAGCCTTCGAAGCTGACCACCTCGATTGTCCTAATGCTATAAAAAGGATCCGAAGAGCCAGAGACCAGGCTGGGAAGCAGAAGACAATTTTCAGTAAACTAGCCATGGATAGATAGTCTGAATCCAGAGAGAGGGAGTGGCAGAAGGAAGGGGACCATCAGAGAGAGGAGAGGCAGAAAATGAATGTAGGTAGGTATCAGTGGTTAAAGAAAAGCACAGAAAGTTTCTAGCAAAGAGAGGACCACCTTGGCTCCAGCTATGTTATAACAAACTCTCCATCTAAATGCTGATGATTTACACATTTTTAAGAGCCTCAAACCTCACTGGGTCTTGTTCTTTAAAAAGCTTCCTGCTTTGTTCAAAATACTGCTTATCTTTGGCATTGTCAACAGCTCTGCATCTGGGAGAGATTAATTAAGTGATAGGTCAGACACAATGAGGTGAAAGGGCATGTCCACCCAATCAGGACTGATTCATCCATTTCTTGGTGGATCAACTTTTTTTGAGGGATGCCAATTTCAGTTCTATTTCTAGAGAGAATTTATCAATAGGAATGCCTGAGCTCCCCCACTGAGGGGCTCTTAACTAGAAAAGATTTTTCTGCAGATAGAAAAATCTAAAATCTACACTCTGTCTTTTTAAGATGTGAAACCAAAACATAACTATAAATTGTATGCTTAAGTTTCACCGATCTGGGTGAAGGCTGATTTTCTTGAACATGATCCTTCTATAAAATAGCTAATTGGATGATTACAAATAAGATTGCCAAGCAACTCAATAAAAAAAAAAATTAAAGTCTACTCCCTCTCCTCCCCCTTTCCCAACTATTTCTTATTACCCTTTTCTTCCAAAGTCCACTTTTAATTTCTAGGAGGCAAAATGAGAGAAAGAGATGTGAAAAACAGTAGGAGAGGAGGAGAAGGAGGGGAGGGAAAGAATGAAAGAAAAAGAGGTTTTCTAGGTGTCGACTGAATTTTTCCAGGCCAATTAGAGGTTATCTTTAAATCTCCACCCCCCCCACACACACACTCCCTCCACACCTTTCTAAATAGATCTTTAGATTAGCGAGAAATTAGTTAATTGGGAAAGGCCTTGTGGTCAGTTCACCCAGTTCCTAACCAGAAAGGTTTTAAGGACCTTAAACTCCACTCCCAGAAATGACATTCTCCCCATCTCTTTAGTAGCACATCAGTCTGGGGCAAAATTGTGGCTGCCTCTGTGTGTGTGTGTGTGTGTGTGTGTGTGTGTGTGTGTGTGACAGAGAGAGAGAGACAGACAGAGAGACAGAGAGAGACAGAGACAGAGAGGGAAGTAAACTCCCAGTCTGTGAATAAGGCTCAAATAAAGTGACTGTTTTGGGCAGACCCCAAAGAAAACACTTGGAATGTTTTTACCTTATTTGTGAACACACTTCCAAATGAAGTTCACATTTTCCAAGGTATTGGGGAGGGGAGAATAAACAATGGTTTGTGTTTTTTGTAACTGACTACCTATTTCTCTTTCTCCAAAGAAACGTAGAATGCCAGTTTCTTAACTATCCAATTCTTTAAATCATCTGGGATCCATCTATATTTATAAAACTGAGCAGAAATACTTAACAGCCTGATCAATAGCCATTGACCGTCAGTGCACCTCACATCCTAACATGCACAGCTTGATCATGTATATTTGATCATCAAAAAATTCAAAGCATCTTGCAGCAGTGTATCAAGCTTCCCATAAAATAGCCTGCCTTTTTCTGTGCTCTTGAAAAGAGTGTGAGCTTCTCTCTCTTCTGCATTTATCTATCCATCCATCTATTTACACACACACACACACACACACACTCACTCACACACACCTCCCTTCTGGAGAATTTATTGCTCATATATTTGATGAAGAACAAGGTAATTAACTGCAAGGCTGTACATCTGGGCAGCACTTCATATCCATTGCAATAATAAAACACTTTTTTCCCATTTTAGCAGAAGAAAGGCTAGTCCTGCCCACAGATTCAGAGGACCCCAGAGTCTCTGTCTGCAAAGCCTCCTTGTTATAAATCCTGCCTCGCTCTTAAGTGATGGCACGCACAATTGCACCAAGGGGCACTAAGTTTATCTGTGCAAAAGCCTCATTGGAAAAGCTTGCCCCTTCTCAAAGCTTCAGCATCAGCTTGTCAGGATTTGAAATAGACATGGCTGGCTCCTCTGTCCTCAGTCTGCTTGGCAGCAAACAGGGACAAAAGTCCAAAGGGGTTGTCCTGCGAAGGGCCACAAGTAGAGAAGGTGTATTTTGGGATCTCAAGGGCTGAGGTCCTGAGCATGTGCCACTAAGCACCAGTACCCCCCAAAAGACCTGGTTCTGCAGACTTTTCTGATATTCAGAAGGCTGGTTCAAGTTTCTCCATAAGGTATGCCAGATCTGTCCAAACTGCTCCAAGGGTCCAGTCAAGGAATACCAGCTGGCAAGCCTGCTCCAAGCCCCAGCACAGTCATTCTAACCCCAAACTCCACAGATCACCCTCACCTGCCCCCCAACCAGTGAAACAAATTACCTGCAGAACCTCCCATTTCGGGAGTCCCCTGCTCTGTATTCCGAACAGTGCCCAGGACCAATTTCTCGGGGCCCTTCCTTCTAAAAGCAGCAGCATCTGGGCTGAGGCTCCCTCCTTTATATGGGGGGGGGAGACTTCATATGATAATACGTGTAATATGATATGGAATGACAGAATGCATGACAGTTGCCCATAATACGGAGAAGTCAGTCAAAGGACAGAGGGGACATTTGGATAATTACCATCCATTGGCTAGTCAATCACGCGAACAGAGAGAAACTGCACAAAACCCACAATGGAGTTGGGAAACAAAAGAGACCCGAGCCAGACTCAGGATTAACCGGTCTAAAGCGATCTAAATGCTTTTGTATCTGAAGAACTGAGGCTCCCCAGTTGCCCCCCCCTTCCCAATCCCAGGGAACTAATTGCGGGGATCAGAGTTAAAGCTCTCTCTCTCCTTTCCCCATTCTCTTTGTAGACTGCTCACCACGCAGAAAAAAAAATGATTTCTCTCTCTGTGTTCATTAAACTATTTTAAAGTTAAAGCGATGGGGGAGGGAGGCTCAGTGTGGCCCCTCAGCCCAAAAGCTGGGATTCTTCAGCCTTCGAAGGGGCTGGGACAGTCTCCTTTCCCTTCAATTCTTTGTTCTGGGGTAAAGTCTTCCCTCCTTGCCCCTGGAAACAAATGCCCCATCCACCTGGAAAGCTGCCCTTTGCCTGGAGGCTAAGATGGATTGCTGGTACCCCGCTTTGGGTGATGAGTCTCCATAAATGGCCCCTGCATCAGGAAAAACACAAGGTCCACTCCCTCCTTGGAACCTCAAATTGAGTCTGCACACTCAATTAAGTGGGGTAAAGAGGTGACAGAGAAGGGGGTCTAGCCTCCAAAATGGGAGAGTGAGACAGACGATGGTTGTAAATTGTGAGAAGAGAGAACTTCCTTCTACACTGGGGAGGGAGAAAGAGGAAGAAAATCCTTCTAAATTGGACCAGGGAAAGAATACGCTTAATTGGGGCAAGAGATGAGAAGAGGCTCTTTCTGCCCGAGAGGCAGAGAGTTGAGTTCTCAAAAGAGACACAGGAAAATGGTCCCATAAATTTCTGGGAGACTCAGAGATGAAGGCGAGAGAGGAAGGGAATTCCTTAAAAGATGAACGACAAGGACAGAAATCTACGTCCCTGAGAGCAAGACCCCCTGGTCCCAGGACCGACAGACGGGTAACTACCTCACCCACTTTCCACCAGGTCCTCCCTAGGCAATGCTAACTCTCCCCAAACCCTCCCGGCCCCGGCGGGGCTCTCTCGCGTCTCCGGCTCGGTGGCAGCGGCGGTTCCCGGTCCGAGTCCGCGGGTGCCCAGCGGGCCCCTGCGCGCGCGCCCCCCGCGCAGCCCCCAGGCCCCTCGGGCGAGCCTCGGCGCCTCCTTACCTTTCCGAGTCCTCCGCAGCGGGTGTGGCCGGCTCTGCGGGCGGCCCCGAGCCGGGGCCGGGGGGCGGGGGGCGGGAGCGTCGGGCTAGGGGGGAGCGGCAGGGTGAGGGCTGGGGGGGCTGGCACGGTGCCCGGGGGGGCTCGGGGGCAGTTGGCAGCCCCGGGGCCTGGGGACGAGCCCGGCCCAGCCGGAGGAGGTGCGAGATGGGAGGGGGGAGCCCGGGGAGGGGCGCCGGGGCCCGGGCCGGGGGGCGGGGGGCTCCCTCCTCGGGCCGGCGGGGCGCTCCAGCCTGTGGGACCGGCCTGGGAGCCGGCCGAGGTGCCGGGAGGGAGGCCCGGCGCCCGGGCAGCCGAGGACCGGGCGCGCGGATCAGAGGGTCTGTTTTGTCGCCTCGGCTGACAAATCAATCAGGGCCCGCCGAGCCGGGGGGGACTGCCACCGTCTCTGCGGCGCTCGCGGCTCCCCGGCCGGCCCCGCGCCGCCAGCTGCCGGCCGCCTCGAGTCGGCGCGGGCCGCGCGTCTCCGGCTGGGTTGCGGTCATTAGGCTGCGGGCGCGTGCGGCCGAGGGCGGGGGCGGCGGCGCCTGGAGGAGGCGGCCCCGCGGCGCACCTCCCGGGCCTCCCCCACCCCCGCCCGCCGCCGTCCCGCGCCCGCTCCGCGCGCCCTTCGCCCCCCGCGCCCGGTCACTGTCACTAGCTCTGGCTGTCGGATCCGTCCGTCTCTGCCGGTCTCCCTCTGTCTCTCTTCATCTCCCGGTCTCTGCCGCGTTTCTCTGTCTGCTCTCCTCTCTCGGGCTTTCACTGGGTCCCCGGCTCTCTTGCTCACTGCGCCTCTTTTTCTCTTTGGATCCTGGTGGTGCCTGTCTTTCTTACCCCTCTCTCCTCGGTCGCTCTCACCATCTTCTCCCTCTCTTATTTCTTCCTATCTCCCCTCACTCTCCACCCCTTTCTCCCTTTGCTAAGGAGGACTCGCTGTCCCTCCCTCTATCCCTTCTTGGAAGGGCAGCCCGGGAATGGAGCTTAAGTCATTTCTCCGCTGAGACCTCGGACAAGTCACTTCCTCCCTGCTGGCGTTTCCTTATCTCTAAAACGCGTTAAGCGGCTCTTGGTGGAGAGGTTGGGAGGGGCACTGGTGGGGGGCACGCAGGAGGTGCTCAATGACTCTGGTTTCCCTTCTTGGAGTTCATACTTACTCGAAGGCAGCAGCCACTGTGGTAGCTGCTTGGAACCAGGGCTCCCTGGGTGTGTGACGCCGTAAAACCCTTGTCGCCAGCCTTGGGGGCCAAGACAAGTACCAGAAAGCCAGTTCAGCGGGGAAAGTCAAGGGCTGTCTGGGGTCCCCAAAACCCCTTCTGAGAAGCGTCTGTGCCACCTCCCTGGACCTCCCCAGAGCTGGATCCGACATCTCAGGAATCTGCTTGTTCCTCCCTCACTGACATCAAGCAGAGGGACAGCGAGCGTTCTCCCCTGTCCTTAGACCTAAGCAGGAGAAAGCCTATTCCTGCCCCCTTCACACACACACACACACACACACACACACACACACACACACACACACGAATGGCTTATATGCTTCAAAGATGCTTCCTGGATGGAGTGTGGCTTCAGGGTCAGACAGATGCGGGTCAAGACCACTTACCTAGTGCATGGCCTTGGGCTAGCCAGCACCTATCTAAGCTTCAGTGTCCTCATATGTAAATGGGAACAATAACCACCTCCTTTTTAGGATTATTTTAGGATTATCCATGGTATGCACGAAGTGCCCAGCCTATAGAAGGTTATGCATTCTGTTCAGCTTTTATTCAACAAATACTTATTAAGTGTTTTTGCTTGGCACTGAGAATACAGCAATTCACAAGGCAGGCGTGGTCTCTGCCTTCATGCAATTTGCAGTCTAGCTGGGGAGACAGACTGTGAACAGCAATTCCATAATTATTTCATGACAGCTGTACAAGTGCCATGGGAGAATAGAGAGTGCAGTGAGACCTAAGATCCAGGGAAACTGGCCTGGGCTGGGGGTTCAGGAAGGGCTTTCTCAAGGTGACATAGAAGCTGAGACCTGGGGGCGCCTGGGTGGCTCAGTCCTTAAGTGTCTGCCTTGGGCTCAGGGCGTGATCCTGGAGTCCTGGGATTGAGCCCCACATCAGGTTCTTCTGCTGGGAGCCTGCTTCTTCCTCTCCCACTCCCTCTGTCTGTGTTCCCTCTCTCGCTGGCTGTCTCTCTCTCTGTCAAATAAATAAAATCTTAAAAAAAAAAAAAAAAAGAAGAAGAAGAAGAAGCTGAGGCCTGAAGTTAGGGGTAGGGTCAGGGTTGCAGTTGGCCGGAAGTGGGAAGGAGCTGCGAAAGGGAGACTGTTCTTGGCAGAGTGACCAACATGTACTGGGGCTGGGAGGCAGCAGGGAGCCTGGCCAGTAGGAAGGCCAGCGTGGGTGGACCAGGAAGAAGGGGGGGATGGGGCTGGCAGAGTGGGCAGGGCCAGGCATGGCGGGTGAGGG
The DNA here is from genome assembly GCF_024610735.1 of Ursus americanus. NCBI lineage: Eukaryota > Metazoa > Chordata > Mammalia > Carnivora > Ursidae > Ursus > Ursus americanus. The sequence continues at coordinate 10,863,256 of NC_142144.1, forward strand.
GTTTGTGGACTGAGGAGGGGTCTGGACCTCAGTATATGGAAACCCCATGAGTCCTGATTTCTCCTTTGCTTAAGTAGAAGGAAAATTGAAGCTAGATTCAGCTCCCATGTAAGTCCTTTGCCTTTGGTCCTTTTTGGGGGTTGTCACCTCTTGTTGCCTCCTCTGCTCTGTCCCAGCACTGTCCATTCCACAGTGTCATTGCCTGCTTTGGCATCTGTGTCCCTGCCTGAACTGAGAGCACGCACCCAGGCTTGGTTCCTCTCTGGGCCCTTACAGTCAGCCCCACAGGAGGGGTCCACGGGCCCGCATTTGGTGTGCAATTGAACAATCAGTAGCCATTGAGGGCCTGATGTGTACCAGGCAGGTTCTGTGCTGGGTGTTGCCCCTGCCATCACAAAGGGCTCATTCTGTGGGGAGGACACTTTGGGACCCGCAGGCCTGGGATGACCATTAGGAAGGAGTCCCACAGGGACTCGGGGCGTGGGATTGGAGGCTCTTTGAGGGCAGGCCCATCCCTGGATTACTCAGATCTGGGATCGTCTAAAGGTGGGGCACAGGTGGGTACTCGGTGACATGGGTGGAGAGGATGAAAAGGAAGAGTAAAGTTGGAATGCAGAAGGATGAAGGACAAGCTGAAGTTAAGCGAGCCAAGTGAGGATGACGAGACTTGCCCATGAAGGTCTAGTTAGTAGCAATACAGACAGAACGAGCCAGGAGGGTGTGTAGGCAAAGACGGAGATAATGCTTCCTGAGCGCCTTCCCTGGGCCAGGCCGGTTCTGGGCACTTTTGTGTGGTTACTTTGGCTAACCTTCACAGCACCCATGCCTCATCAGCCCTACTGCCCTTGCTTTTCTGAGTAAGTGCTGAGGCCCAGAGGGGTTAAGTCACTGGCCTGAGGTCACACAGCCAGTAAGAGTAGTAAGAGACTGCATATGCATTTGAACCCAGGTCTCCCTGCTCTTCTTCACTAAAGAAGGAGAAACAGCGGAGGAAAAAGCAGAGGAAAGAGACAATTGAGAACAAAAGAAGAGCGGTGGCAAAGGAGTGAGCTCCACGAGTAATTTTTCCTCTTAAAAACAATTCCCATTTCCCAGCCCTGCAGAGGCTGGCGCAGCGGATCTGAGGCGAGGCCGGCCCTCTGACTCGCAGGAGCCTGCCAAGGGGCCCGGCATGAGCTTCAAAGCCAGCGTCCTCAGCACAAGCGCTTTTAAACTTCACACGGGAAACTTTCCAGGGCTGACTTTTTGCACTTTGTTTCCAAATCAAGAGATGGGGAAGTCCCTCTCAGCCCAGTGGGGAGGAGATCGCACTGAGAGACTTGCCCTGGGGGTCTGGGCTTGGCACCGGGCTCCCCCCACCTCCCAAAGCAACCTCGGTGTGGGGGGGGAGCATACCCCCTGCCCTAAGTGAGTTCCCAGGGAGAATTCAGGGTGTGGGCTTGGCAGTTCCTCCTGGAAGGATAAGGCCTCTCTTCCTGTGTCCTCCCAAGCCTGGTTTCTACCTGGGTTCCTGGTGGCATCCGCTGACAAGGTGCGACTGTCTCCCAAGGCTCGTAATATGTACCTTGCTCTTCTCTGCACAGGGCTTCAAAAGCAAACCATACTGTCTGTCATCTCGTGATCACCATTTCGAGTGGCGGCGAGGGTCTTCCTAACCCTCAGCTCCCTCTGATTTTTGGAATTCAGAGTTGGATTTTGGATGCACATCAAGAGGCTGCCTCCATGCATTTTAATTAAGCTGTCTTTTTTCATTTATTACTAATACACTCCTCTTAACTATGATTTATTTGTTAAACAAAGCACCATAAGCCGTCACTTATTCATCTTAATTTCAACAAAATTAAAGTAGTCGCTGTTAGATTGCACCTAATTGCTCTTGCAATGAAAAGAACGGAGATGTTAATCAAAATAAATTGAAGATAAACAATAAAATCATTACATCTTTGCGGCGGTAAGTGTAACTAATCAGTTTTGACTCGAAGCGACCAAACAGGAATAATGAATGTGTCACTGAAGGCGTGCTCATTAAGGGAAGCCGCTGCGACCTGGGTCCTCAGGGCAGCAGACGGCCACCCTGCCCATGTGGCCTGGAGGGTTCCTGCCTCTTGGGTTGGGCAGAGGGGCCTAGAGGAACGGAGAGCACGGGGAGGAGGCTCATAGAATGGGAGAGAGTCCTGAATGAGGGACCCTGAGGCTGCCCTGCTACAGAGGGGGGGTCTCTCACTCTGATGAGAAAGCAAGAAGTCCCAGGCCTGTTTCTGGACATCCCAACTAGCCAAGGGGTGGGGAGAGAGAGGCCAGGGGGGAAACAGGCAGATATCCAGGGGACACAGAGAGCCAGAAACACACTGGGGGACACAGTATAGAAGATTCCAACAGAAAGAGACAAGGAGAAAGAGACACAGACAGGCAGAAAGAGACCGGGACAAGAGACAAAGGAAAAAGGACAGAGCATGGACAGGGATGGAGGGTCACACAGGACAGACAGCCTGTGAGGAGGGTGGTGGAGGAGGCCTGGAGAATGAGCCCAGTAGGGAGAGGGAGACTAAAGAGAGAGAAGCAGGTGGGTGCACAGAGGTGGAGGCTTGCTGGTCTTGATTAAAGAATCTCTCCCGTGAGGACACATTTTCATTTCGAGCCAGTTAAACCTCAGGAGGTTTCAGGTTAGGATTCTGGAGACAAAAGTCATCCTCACGAGTCTGTTGAGGTAAGTGACCATCAGGGTGGGGACCCCAGGACGGTGCTCTTGGAACACAGAGGGGTAAGGGGCACTGAAGTGGGGGAGGCAGAAGACTCTCCCCTCCCCGGGGGTCTCCTGGGCTCATTCTCTAATTACAGGGATTTCATGGGCCTAAAGGAGCCAGGCTGGGGTCCCTTCCACATATCACAGGCTTCGGTGGCAGCCCTTGGGTCGCTAGCCTGGACACTGGATGCGGAACCACACGGATGCCAGCTCAGGCCGCTCGGGCGGAGGCTGCCTCAGCAACGCCCCTTGCCAGGCTGGGAAGACGGAGAGTGTGGGCAACTTGGGGAAATGGGAAAATCTGAGGATGTGGCCATCGTGGTAAGATTCATTAGCAGTCAAGTTCACTCCAGGGGGGCAAGGGTCAGTACAGATGCACTTCAGAATGCTTTGGGGGTCCAGAGTGGAGCGGTTGAGCAGCCCTGAAAGAGGAGTAGGAATTAGAAGAGTGTGGAGAAGGGGAAAAGAGTCTTCTGCATAAAGGGGACCATGTGAACAACAGCGTGTCGGCAAGACATGGCAGGATTCACCTGGGGACATCGAGTGGCTTGGAGCTGAGGTTAGGCTGCATACCAGGGACTCAGATCTCCATGTGTCTTGGCAGGAACCACTGAAGAGCACCTGGGTGGACATTTAACTGTTTGTTTCTTTGTTTTAGCTGCTCATCATGCATTTGCTATCCTTGGAGTGGGATTTTTCTTTTGGGATTGTGTTTCCCTGCCTTTTTTCCCTTTTTCCTTTCCAGTGCACCTGGTTCTGGTAAGAGGTAACTCCCCACCAGGACGCCTGCGGAGGGGGCATGTGACCTAGACCTAAGCCAATCAGCGCATTCCATTCCTGTGGCCACAGTGATTGGTTGAGGGACGGACAATCAAGCCCAATGGGAGCCGCCCCAGGGTTCTGCCTGGAGGACTTGGGGGAGGTCTTTGACTCTTTCTGCTGGTCTCTAATCTAACAGGATGTAGGGGCTGGGGCTGCTGCCACCATCTCACTGCCACGCAGAGCCTGACACCAAAGCCAACAGAGCAGAAGGCGGCAGGGCACAGCAAAACGAGTTCCAGTGACATTGTTTGGCCCTCAAATCCAGCCGAGATGAAGCTAGCCCTAGCCCCTGGTCTCTGGTTTCAGGAGCCAATAAATTCCTTTTTGTGTAAGCCAGTTTGGGTTGGGTTTTCTGTCACTTGGAACAGATCATTCTAGCTGATAAGCTTTAAACAGGAATGCGACGCCGCTGTGTATTTTAGTAACATCACACTGGCAGTCACCGTGTAGCGGAGGGCTGAAGGGGGTGAGCTTGGAGGCAAGGAGGCCAGAGGGGAAGCTAATGTGGGCATCCCAAAGACAGCTTATGATGAAGAGCAGGCAAAGCCAGGGGCTTTGGTCTCCACCAGTGCATTAATTTCTCACTGCTGTTGTAACAGATCACCACCAGCTGGGATGGCTTAAAACAAGGAAGATGTATTCTCTCACTGTTCTGGAGGCGGGAAGTCTGAAATTCAGGTGTTGGCAGGGTCGAACTCCCTCTGAAGGCTGTAGGGGAGAATTCTTTTCCTCTTCCGGCTTTGGCTGGCTCCTGATGTTCCTTGGTTGGTGGCTGCATATTTCCCATGTCTAATTCTCTCTTCTGTCTCCTAGAAGGACACCTGTCATTGGATTTAGCGCGCACCTGTGTAATACAAGATGATCTCATCCCAAGACCCCTAACTTAATTACGACTCAAAAGACGCCCTTTTCCAAATACGTTCACATTCATAGGTTCCAGGAAATGGACATATCTTTTTGGAGGTCATCAGCCAACCCACTACAACCAGCAAGGAAAATGAACACCAGACCCAAAAAGACCTGAATGAATATTGCTGAATGGAAACAGGAGGCCAGGAGAGATGAGGCAGTGGGGACAGGGCACAGGGCACGGGGGACGGGGTGCACAGAAGTTAAAATCTCAAAGCCAGGAGGAGTTCATTCCAGGGCAAGAAGAGAATTTGCACACAGGATTGCCGAGCCACTGTCCTAGTTTCCCAGGGAATCCTTGCTATCCTTGAAACATACCCTAAGTATCCTTGAAAGAACCTAAGAAATGGACAAGGGTGGTTTGCATTTTCAAAATCTGGAAGCCAAGAGATTCCACAAACACAGTGGTGGTGAGCTTAACGTCAGTCTGAGCAGTATTCCAGAAAACCCGGGGCTTGTGAGAGCACCTAAAAGAGAAAGCAGTGATTCTCAGGACTGATTCCCTAACAATGAGTCATGCCAGATCAGCCCCATTTCTTTCTTTGTCAGGGTCACTGGGTGGGTAGATCTGGAGGGGTGTGATGGACAGAGTGAGCCCAGCCTCTGAGAAATGTACGATGGATTCAAAGACGATTAGGAAGTTGACTACCTATAATGAAAGGATTATGACAGATCTCTGTTTCATGGAAAAAGACCTCTAGGGGAGTATCCTAGCTCCTCTATACCGGTTCCTGTTCTGTCCATCCAAGTCACACGTGATGATGCCAAACATTGGACAGCCGGCTTGTCCCACTGGCAGATGGTTCGAGAAAGGAAGAACCAGAGACTGTGTTGAATGATAAAACTCTTTTTTTTTTTTTTTTTTTTTTGCGGGGGAGAAGGGGGTGCCTACTGTGCCAGGAACTGAACTAGGCTCTGGCAGAACAATGGAGAATCAGACAGAGACAGACAGGTACCTGTCCTCCGAGAGCTTATTGTTCAGTGGAGGAATCAGACAAGCACATTTAGTGTAATAAGCATCCAAAATGATCTCAGCAGGATGGGGTTTACAAGATGAGAGGAGGAAACGATAAACTCGTGTCCCTGGTTCAGCTCAGCAGGGAGACGTGGCCAACGGCAGCCCAAGTGAAGCAGAGAGGGCAGTGATGTGGGAGGGGGACCTATGGCCCCGCCACGTTTGGAGGGCTGACCTGCTCTCTAACTTCATGTGGAGCCTTTCTGCTTATATGAAGTAGCATAGAAGAGGGTTTGAAAGTGGGGACAAGCTGTGGTAAAGACTCTAAGGACAATTGGAGGCAAGAATAGGAAGTTTCAGAATCATTCTGTTTATCATCGTGGAAACCGGAAAGCTGCAGGTTGGAGCAGGGAGAGCTGGGAGGGAGGCACCCCAGGTCAAGATGCAGCTGACTGCGACTTAGGAGCTCTAGGAGCCACCCCAGAGCAGCCTGTGGGGGCAAGGAGAGGGGGAGGTGCAGAGCCCCTGACTCTTTTGGGAAACTTTTCTACTCCTAGGCCAAGGACAGAAGAAATCCTACAACATGGGAGGGAGGGAGAAGCTGCTCCCAAGTGTCCTCAACTGAGACCCCGAGGACCCTGCTCAGAAGTGCCTCACTGTCCCAGCTCCCCTCCATCTGGAAGCCCCTCCTCCTTCAGTCTAATGCCTGACCAGGGGATGACCCTGGTCACGAAAGTTCCATTTAGGGTACCAGGCAGAGGGCTCAAGGATTTCAATGCAGTAGCTCAATTTCTGTATTAACAGAGTCTATTACTGTCCCCTTTTAGAGATGAGGAAACTGAGTCCCAGAGGGAGAAGTGACTTTCTCAAGGTCACACGGCCAGCAGCTGCCAGAACTATGTGTCCAGCCCAAATTTGTCCGGTCCCAAAGCCCATGATCATAACTAGGACACTGACCTGCGTGGGTGCAAACTCTGGAGGGCCAGCGGGGCTGGGAAGACAAGGAGGCCCTGGGCGTGGAGTCCCCTGGGGTGCAAGCGGGAGGAGGTAATCCTCCCAGTTGGTGGTGCTTTAAGGCAGTGGGGCAGCGTGGTGGCTATGCTTCAGCTTCATCTATGGTTTCCATGAAACCAGGAGGTGGCTCCTAACTTCCTCCCTGAAGTGAGAGCAAGAGGCCGGAGCTACCCGACAAGGGCTGGTGCTGTGTGACAGTGGAGGGCCAGGAACATCCCAGCTACACCGTCACCGTGGAGGTCGGCATGGCCCACAGGAACCTGGGGTTGGGTGCTAAAGCCTGGTGCTGGGCAGAGCCTGTATTCACTCTGTGTTGGGCACGGAGAGGGTAGAGAAGGAGCTCCCATTTGGCCATGAAGTCCCTGTTGACACAAGAAATGGAGACTTGAAAACACACAACATAAAAATGAGACATAGAATCACCATGTGAGCCAGCAATTCCACTGCTAGGCTCACGCCCAAAAGAATTGAAAGCAGAGGCTCAGACAGTTAACTGTACCCCCATGTTCATAGCAGCATTATTGACAATAGCCAAATGATAAAAGCAACTCAAGTGTCCATTGACAAGTGAAAGGATAAGCAAAATGTGGTCTTTACATGCAGAGAAATACTATTCAGCCTTAAAAAGGAGGGATCTTCTGACACCTGCTGCGACATGGATGAGCCTTAAGGACACTGTGCTGAGTGACGCAAGCCATCACACGAAAGGACAAATACTGTATGATTCCACTTACAGAAGGTACCTCGAATGGGCAGATTCCTAGAGATGAAAAACAGAATGGTGGTCACCAAGGATTGGGGGGCTGGGAAATGGGGAGTTACTGCCTCACGTGAACAGAGCTTAAGATTGGGAAGATGAAAAAGTGAACACGGTTGGTGGTGAGGGTTGCACAACAGTATGAATGTGCTTGATATCGCTGAACTGTACACTTAAAATGGTTAAAATAATACATTTTACATTATGCATGTTTTAGCCCCATTAAAAAAACCCAAAGCTGATGTTACTCCTATCTTTTTAAAAAAGATTTTACTTACTTATATATTTTAAGATTTGTTTATTTATTTGAGAGAGAGAGAAAGAGAGAAAGATTTTTTAAAAAATAGTTTATTTATTTATTTGACGGAGAGAGAGACCTCCAGCGAGAGAGGGAACACAAACAGGGGGAGAGGGAGAGGAAGGACCAGACTCCCAGCAGAGCAGGGAGCCCAATGTGGGACTCTGGGATCACGCCCTGAGCCGAAGGCAGACGCTTAACGACTGAGCCACCCAGGCGCCCACACCCCCCCATTTCTAATCGAAAGTCTCCCTAGACAAAAAGGCAAAGGCGGAAAAGCAAAAACAACGTGCCCCGTAACCTTCCTCGAGTGCTCGCCATGTGCTGGGTGCTATGCTAACTGCACTCCATCCATCATCTACTTAATCCTTTGCAACCAACACAGTGGTAATTATTTCTCCCATTTTTCACGTGAAGAAACTGAGTCTCACAGAGACACACCCCAGGCCTCACAGTTAGGAAGTGGCTTGCGCCCACGCTCCTCACTGCTGTGCACACGCAAGTGTCTTGCCCTGCAGAGCAGCCTAAGTGGCAGAGTACCCCTTGTCAGACTCCTTTTGGTGCAGAGCCAGAGTGAAAATGCCAAAGCCCTTGGCAGACCTGACCTCTGGGCAGGGTGGAGAGGCAGCCCAGAGGCTGGCAGAGAGAGTCTAAGAGGCCGGTAGGGAGCCCATCCTTCTGGCGGACACCCTTTTATCTTAGAAAGTCCCTGGGACAGCTTCTCCTCCCTGTGTTTTACTGCCTGCTGGGAGTTGCGAGGAATCAGAGCATGTCCAATAAATGTTTTATTCTATCCTGAGCTGGCCCTCTTGGGCAAAATAACCTCCTTTCTCCAGGAGGAAATAAAGGGGCAAGCATTTCTAGGGCACCTACATGGGGATTTGTCTATTTCACATGGAATAACTTTTGGCTCAAAGAGGTAAAGCAGCTTGCCTAGACCCCACAGCAGATCCTTTCCCAAGGTCCAAACCCAACTTCTGGCTTCTGGCCTAAGACCCAGCATACACTCCCCTCTGCTTTGGAGCTTTCTGAGAGCTGGGGCTGCTTCCCTCCCAGCCTCTGCATGCCCCCTCTTTGGTCTTCCAGTAAAGGAACACGCAGCAGGGCTGTAGGCACAGGAAATCCTTTTGGCATTGAACCGGCGGAAATCCTCTGCCCTGCTCTGTAGGGCACTGAACTGATTAAGTTAGTAAAAACCTATGAAGATGACTTTTCTTGGGATGGTCCTCCATGCTCAGACCCCTGCCTCCTTCTGCAGCCTCATGTCTCAGCAGCCTCTACCCTCTTTCTTCCCCCATTCCCCCAAGTCACTGTGCTCTTTCTCTCCCCAGGGCTTCACCTCTCCTGCTCCCCTCCCAGAGATGCCTCCAGGCCCTATCTTTGCTGACCAAATCGCTACTTATTCCTAGGTCTCAGCTTACACATCACTTCTTCCAGGAAGCCCTCCCTGATTCTCGCCCTGGGCACCACCTGCAACCTGCACCACACATACACTCCTCGATACTCATACATATATACTCATTCTTACACACACATTCACACACTCATACACACACTCACAGTCACACAGACCTTATCTAGTGTTTGTGGTTGTGTCCCCAGTGCCTCAAACAACCCTTGGCCCAGAGCAGGCCCTCAGTGAATTTTGAATGACTGAATAAATATTGAAAGGAATACCTTCAGACTTAGTTAACAATCTGGGATTTGCCACTAAGCAGCGGGAGAGGCCTTAGGCGAGATGCTCAAGCTGTCCGGGACTCAGTTTTCTCATGGGTAAAATGGGCATAATAAAAAGCTCTTCCTCACAAGGTGTGTGGAATCAATGACAGACTCTACGGAAAGGGATTGGCACAGCACCTGGGTCCTAGAGGGGCCTTAGTAGGTGCCGTGCTCCTGGGTAAATGTGGCCTCACCATAGCCCCCAAGCCTCCTTTGTTGAGGGGTAAAATGATATGTGCAGAGATGAATGTCTGCTTAAGAAATCTGTGAGCTCTTGGGGCGCCTGGGTAGCGCAGTCGTTAAGCGTCTGCCTTCGGCTCAGGGCATGATCCCGGCGTTCCGGGATCGAGTCCCACATCGGGCTCCTCTGCTGGGAGCCTGCTTCTTCCTCTCCCACTCCCCTGCTGTGTTCCCTCTCTCGCTGGCTGTCTCTCTGTCACATAAATAAATAAAATCTTTAAAAAAAAAAAATCTGTGAGCTCTGGAACCAGAAGTTTGAGGCCTTGAAAGACTTTATGGCCCCATGGGGGAGAAAAGCCCCTAATAGACAATGACAGACCTGGGGTTGGGGGGTCCTGGTGGAGGCCCCAAGGATGGCTTCCCAGACAAGGTGATGCTGGAGCTTCACCAGGAGAGAAAAGGTGGAGATGTAGGTGGAGGGACGTGCCTCAGGCAGAGGGAGAAGCAGGGGCAAAGGCATGGGGGCCCCGCTGAGGAATGGTGAATCCCTCGGAAGGACTGGGCACCGCTGGGGGCTGGAGGAGGCCGGGGGAGGGTGGGCGCTGGCCAGCAAAGGGTGTGGGGAGCCAGCATCCTAAGGAAGCTTTGAGCTGTAGGCCAAGGGGGCCATGGCAAGGTTCTCAGCAGACGGAAGGTGAGGACGAGAAGGTGACGTTACTCTCTGGGAAGAGCATGGATGGGACTGACCTTGACAGAGGAGATCCCCCAGAAGTCATGTAAGACATGATCCCCCTAAGTTCCTAGAAATGTCACTGGGTTTGGGGTCAGGTTGGCCTTGCCCCCCCTCTAGCTCTTCTCCTTGGAGCTGTGTGACAGGTGGCTGACCCTTTCTGAGCCTTGAGTTCTCACTATAAGTCAGGGACAAGGAGACTGACCTGCAAGGATGCTGAGGGGCTTGGGTGAGATTCTGGGTGTGGAAGCACCCACACATGGTAGGCACGCACCAAGGCCAGCTCCTTCCTCTTTGGGCCTTAGGGAAAAATGTATCCCAATTAGCCAAAGGACTTGGGTGTGACCAAAGCTCCAAGTCTGTTTTGTGCTCACATTAACCAGTCTCATTCCAGAAGCAGCCTTCAGGACTTTCTGGAACATACCCAGCATCTCCCACACCGCTTATTAAAGACATCCTCCAGCACGGGTGGGGTGTCATCACTTACGCACTCCTGGCCATCTCAGGGAGGGGCAGGTGGACCTTTGTAGCTGCACATCAGAGCTGCGCATCCCCGGTCCCAGAGTTTATAGCCAGAGTGACACAGACACAAGATCTTGTGCTCAGGGAGATGTCCCTGATGCAGACCTTCCATCCACATCACTAGTCTGCACATCGCTACACCAGTCCCAAAAGTTTACAAAATAGCCAGGAATATGTAACATTCCCTCCCTCTCAGCTCTGCACACACATTAAATATCACTCTTGTCCCCCACGGTGTCACGCTTTGTTAATAAGAATCACATCTACCATGTGTTGACCCTTACTGTATGCCAGGCAACTTGCTAAGTTCTTTCCTTGGACTATTTGTCTTTACAGCACCAAGAGATAGATACAGTTGTCAGTCCCGCATCACAGATGAAGACATTGAGGCTCATAGAGGTTACTTCACTTGCCAAAGTCATCTAGCTGGAAACTGGTCGACTAGGGCTTGAATCTGGGTCTGTGGGCTCTAGAGCCTTTATTCACAGCTGTCAAGATTTTCTGTTGGTTTAAAAAGCCCCTGTCTAGATAAGGGGAGGGGAGCAAAGATCCTATCAGCTGGGCAAAGGCTGGGCTTTGTTGTAATCTGAAAGGCAGGTAGTGGGGTCTGCAGGAGGTCACTGAGTCTCTTGCAGGAGAGACTGGAGACACTGCAGGGACTGGTCTCTTTGGGGCTGCACTGCCAGAGACCAAGGTGGAAAGAGGAGGCTGGGGGACCCCCAGCAGGTACTTCTCACAGCCACGCTCAGCTCCCACCCGGTCCCTTGGCCCAAAGACCTTTGCTGGCTCCCCACTGATGCTAGCATAAAGTCCAAATCCTTGCCTGGCATGCAAGGCTTTTCCCAAGCTCTCCATGCTTCACCCTCCACCCCCCATTCCCACCCCCTGCCACCCAGCCCCACTGGAGAGCCTCACTGCTCTTCCATAGCCCTGCGCCATTGCGTGCATGCTGATCCAGCTGCCTGAGATACCCTTCCTGCTTTTTTCCTATTTGGTGAACTCTGACCCATTCTTCAGTACTTAGTTTAGATCATCAGGGAAGCCAATTCAATCTCTCCTGCTGGAACACCTTCTCTCTCTCTCTCTCTCCTCCTGCCTCTATCTCTCATCTCTACCTGTATCTCTACTACATCTTTATCTCTCTGTCCCTAGCACAGGGTCTAGTACAGACTAGGTCACAAGAAACGCTTGGAAAAGAACAAATGACCCAAAAGGATGGGCAAAGGCCACAAATGTGGTCATGGAAGGCTCAATATGTCCTGGGAAAGAAGAGAAGCAAAAGGCTGCGGGAGAGGGCAGCATGGCCAGAGGGAGATTCCAGTTCCCTCTGATTGGCTAAATTAAGAGCGAGGCCCCAAGATTCTTTTTCAAGAAATATTTTTTTTTAAAGATTTTATTTATTTATTTGACAGAGACAGCCAGCGAGAGAGGGAACACAAGCAGGGGGAGTGGGAGAGGAAGAAGCAGGCTCCCAGCAGAGGAGCCCGATGTGGGGCTCGATCCCAGAACGCCGGGATCATGCCCTGAGCCGAAGGCAGACGCTTAACGACTGCGCCACCCAGGCGCCCCTCAAGAAATATTTTTAATGGGCTTCAGGACGAGTCATTCTTTGACAGCTTCATCCCACTCATAACTTCTGAAGGGACCTCGTGCCCCTGTCTGAACTCAGAAACCTTCCCTTAGCTCCGCTCCACTTCCTTATTGATTCCAGAAGTCAGGAGAGTATGGGTTCTGCTGCGATAACAACCACTCCTGATTTTCAGTGACTCCTGTGTGCCCACTGCAGGATGGCTGGGGACCTCTTCTCGACATTGTTCTCCCTCAGGGAACCAAGCTGAGGAAGGCTCCTTCTCTGTGCTTCTATGATTGCTGAGGCAGAGAAAAGCCAACACCGCAAATTGCTCGCTAGCTCTTAAAGCTTCTGTTCAGAGGTGACTCACATCATTTCTGCTCATATTTCAGGGGCCAAGACAAGTCACATAACCATACCTAATTTTACATATTGGCAAGGAAGGGTGATCCTAGCATGTGCCTTGAAGGCTGAGAGAGGGAAATATTTAGCAAGTAGCATTAAATACCACCACACCCATCAACATTTACTGTGCACCTACTATGTGGCATGCATGGTAGGAGTTCCAGAACAGGGGGTGGGAAGTGCTCTGCCCCCAGGTTACCTCTGAGGTGTCCCTGGGGACTCCTAGCAGGCTCAATTCCTCCTTCTTCACACTGTTATGTTGCCAAAAGTCTGCACACACAGTTCCTTCTGCCCTTTCTCTCTTTAGCACTTGGCAAATTCCTATCCTTCCTTCTTCCCTCTCTTCCTCCCTCCCTTTCCTTCTTTCATTTCCTAAATGTATACTGAGCACCTCCATGTGCCAGCATAGTGCTTGGTGTTTCAAGATTCAGCTCAAATATATCATGTGTTCTTGGAGATTTTCCCTGATCCCCCCACTTCAAAGATAAATGCTCCCTGCTCCGGGTTCCCAGCACCTTGAATATTCCTCTGCTTATCCTTTTGGCCTGTAAGTACCTGTGTCCACACTGTATTCGCCCACTAGGCCATAAGCTTTGCAAGGGCTAGGACTGTCTCTCATTCATCTCTATATCCTCATTCCCTGTGCTTGTCTTCAGAAAAGGATCGTTAACTGACTGGCCAACTGACTAATTGAATGAATGAGTAAAGGAGTCAATGTCTAATAATAAGTTGCATACAGGGTAGGAAATGACTTCCCACCGCATTTAAAATAAAATAAAATCCAAGGGTGCCTGGCTGGCTCAGTCAGTAGAGCACACAACTCTTGATCTCGGGGTCACAACCCCGACAGTTCAAGCCCCACCTTGGGTGTAGAGATTACTTAACAATAAAATCTTTAAAAAAATAAAAGAAAATCCAAACCCCTTTCCCCAGCCTACCAGGCCCTGCCTGATCTGACCCTGACCCACCATGTCCGGTTCTGTTCATCTTTCAGACAACCAAAGCAGCAAGTTCACTGGGCTTTGGCACCTGTCATGCCCTCCTTCTGGAGCACTGTATTTCCAGTTCATCCCTGGGCTGGTTCCCTCTCCTCATTCTAGCCCCAGCTCAAATGCTACCTCTTCCAGGAAGACTTCCCTGACCACCTAGTCCAAAGGAACTCTCCACTGCTCTCTTTAGAGCACTCTGTGTTTTATTCTGTTTAAACCCTTTGCATCTGATATTATTTAGCTCATTGATTTGTTGATGCTCCTATGGTCTGCTCCTTCCTTCTAAAATACAGAGTTCACAAGAGCAGGGGCCTTATCTGGCCTAATCCTGAGTGCTGTTACCGGAGCCCTGAATCGTGCCTGGTACATAATAGGTGCTCAATTCATATCTGCCGAATGAACGAGGGAAGGGTAAAATGTGACACCTTATCTAAGACTGGTGCAGCCTGAAGGAGGAGGGCATTCGGCTGCTTCCTGCCTGCCATCCAAGCCGCGGGCCTTGACCCTCCTTAGAGGTTGGGGGTGTGTGCTGGGCAGAGCAGGCCATGAGATGTCTGCACACCTGGGACGATGATATTCTCAACACGCACGCTCACAAAACCCCACGGAGCCATCCCTGAGGTCAGAAGAAAGTCTGGCACTGAGCAGTGAAGTCCAGCGGGCCGTGTCCTGACTCACCTCACCCCTGGCTCCAGGCTGTGCTGCTGCTGGAGCTCCCAGCCCCGTGCAGCTGTGGCATAATCCCCAGTATTAAAGCAAGACTGGGTGTTGCCCCTGTTGTTCCTCTGAGGAGAGGGCGCGGGGCAGCCGTACCAAAGCTGGCAGGATGGTCACAGAACTTCAAAGGCCACTTCTTTCACTGTTGGCTGCCAGGCAGCTGGAGGCCAAGGGGCTGCTGGCAGGGTGGTGAGCGGGGCTGCACGTGCGGGGGTCCGGGAGGGGGATGACTCCCTGACGGGGGCCGAGAAGCTTCATACTTGCTTTCTTCTCTCAGGTGAGAGCTGCACAAGGGTAGCATGGGGAAGATTCGTCCCTGGCTTCCCCATACCCTGAATGCGACTAAGTGGAACAGACTAGACTCCCATATCCCCCCAAAAGTGTCTTCCTTGCGTTGTGGAACGAACTCTCTCGTTCCCTCGCATTGGTTCAGTTTTTCCAGAGGAAAACTTTGCAGCCTATAAACATGCTTTGAAAGTGCATATCCTGTGACCTTAGGAGTGTGGCCGGCAGAAGCCAACGCAAGTGTGCATTGATCCAAACAGGAAGTCGCTCCTTTGCTTGTTTCTACCGCATGAACTATTGAGGTCCTACTATGGGCAAGGCACGGAACTAGGCGCTGAGGATATTTTCATGAACACACAGTCATGATCCCTTAGGATGCCTTAAAAGTCTCAGAGCTTAGTTGGGGAGAGAAATGTTGAATAGCCATTCACAGAAATCCTTAGTTGAGAGGATACCAAGTACCTTCCGTGAGCAGCGCAAGGCACGGCGGGTCAAGGTGCAAGCAACGATTTTGTGAACGAAGAAAGGCAGCCGTCCAAATCTCTGTCCACAGGGTCGTGGGAGGGGAACTCTGCTCCATCTGTGCTTTGGATTCTCGTGCACCCATGTCTTAGTCCGTTAGGGCTGCTGTAACAAAAATACCACAGACTGAGTGACTTATAAACAACAGACATTTCTTTCTCACAGTTCTGGGCGCTGGTACATTTGGTGTCTGGTGAAGGCCCACTTTCAGGTTCGCAGAGGACTGTCTTCTTGCTGTGTCTGGACATGGCAGAGAGGGTGAGGGAGCTCTCTGGGGTCCCTTTTATAGGGGCACGAGTCCCATTTATTAGAGCCCCAACCTCATGCCTTCATTACCTCTCAAAGGTTCACCTCACAACGGGGATTAGGCTTCCACCCTATGAATTTGGGGGGGGGCACAAACATAGAGTCCACAGCAATCTAGTAAAAAGAATGAGGCATATTAAGTGAGCCGACAGTGAAAGGTGTCCTCGGTATGGTGTTAAATTTTTTTAAAAGGTGTATGCTATACTTAATTTCTGTAATACTAACAATTATTATGTTATTTGTGTGTGTTATTAATATTTGCAAGGGGAAGAGACTGGGAGAATATGTTCCATATTGTTAACAGCTGTTATTTGGGGGGAGGGGAATACCTGTGACTTTCACTTTTTAAACATTCCGATAATGTTTGAATTGTTAAAAATAGACACGCATTACCTTGGTAAAAAGCAAAAATAAAGAATTGGGCGGGGGGAATCTGATGCTGGTCATTCTTGAGACTCCCCAGCCATCCAGAATCAAGGCTTATTCAGAGAGTGGAATCTTTCTTCTGGAAGGCACAATTTCCTTCTCCCTGAGCCTAGCAGCACAGTAATTAGGGAGAGGAGAGGTCCATGAAGTTCAGTATGGTACAGTGAATGGAATGTGAACTTCAACATTGGGGAGAAGTGGGTTCTAATCCTGCCTCTGCTATTCTGTAGCCGGAGGCCTGCGTGGATCATTGGGTCTCAGTTTCCTCTTCTGTGGGAAGGATATAATCATCTCTCCCTCACAGGGTCGTTTGCAGATTAGGTGAAATGCTACATTAGAATTTTCTTGGAAAGCTCTACTTGGTGGTTCTAAATAGGGGGAATGCTTTTGCCAGACCTGGAAGCCTCATATGGAATTGTTGGAAGAGGAGACACAGCTTTGCTCTTGGCTCTTCTCACCAGGAAGTGGAGTTTGCTTACACCATCCACCTAGGAAAATCCGATAACATGTCTGTGTGTTGATAAGCAGCGGTAATTTCCGTGTGCTTCCCTCGGCATCTGCCTCCACCCCAGAGAAAGTATCGAGTTTGCTGATTGAATAAATGAGTGACCTACTCCAACCTAGAAGTGACTCATGGCTGTCACCCAGTGTGAAAATCAGCTGAACAATTCACCGAACAAAATCCCCATCTCACTCCCCAGATAGTCTTGATTGTGAAACGTCGTAGGCGTAATCCCGCCAGGCACGCTTCCATATCCATACTTTGTTGGAGTATATGGAGGCCAAGGGCTGCTTGCACTCAAACTGGGTCTCAGGGCACTATTCAACGGGTTTTGGTTTCCGTAGCCAGCTTCAAACCAGACGACAAATACAATTCGTGTGAGAAACGCTCAAGTAGGAAGATAATATTGTGAGTTTATTATATACCAGGCACTATTGTAAGCCCTTCGCCTGGGTTAACTCGTAAGCCCCTACAATACATAATATCACTACCCAGGTCCTTCTGTGGTCTGAATCCAGACGTTGAGGTGTTCCCTCCAAGCTGACTCTCAGCCAGCAGGTGGGTGGGTAAGAGGGGAGCCGAGGGGGCACCTGGGGCCTCAGAGCTTCCCCCAGGTGCATGGGTATCAGAGGGGCCAGACTGCTCCTGGGCCCCACCTGCCCAAGGGGCAGGGCTGCTGTGCCCCTCCCCCACCGCCCACGCTGGTCAAGACAAGTCCGGAAGCCTAGTGGGTTGTGGGCTGGGCCTTGAAGGCCAATGAGCTTGTCTCTGGCACACAAGCCTGAGGTAGAAGCAGAGGCTGATGGAGGGGGGCCCACGGTCCCCACTGGAGGGCCAGGGGCACCAGAGAGAGGCAGAAGCTCCCCCTCTCTGCTCCCCCTGCTTCCCCTTTCCCTCCCATTCCTCCTGTCCCCTGAAGCCATGGGGATCTTTTGAAACACAGACCTGACTCTACCACTCTCTCTTAATGGCCTTTGGAATAAAGTCGTGGCTGTTTAGCCTGGCATTCCAGGTCCTCTGACCTGGCCCTTGCCTTCCTGTCCAGACTCATTTCCTACCATATCCTCCACCCCCACTCCAAACACACACACACACACACACACACACACACACACACACACACCCCACTGCCATTCTGAACAGTTTCCTGGAAGCTCTCTTAAGCTTCTATGACTTTCCATCTGCTGTTTCTTTTGCCTAGAATGTTCTGTCTCCCTTCCTCACCCAGCTAGCTGCTACTTCTCCTTCACATTGACCTCCACATCTCAGCTCTGGCAACATCTCCTCCAGCAAGGCTCACTGACCCAGAAACTGGGTCAGGTGCCCCCCTTGGTGTCTAGTGCCTCCTCCTTCCTCCATTGCCGTGTGTATCAGGCTGGATTTGAACTCTTTTTCTGTGTGTCTCCCTCCTTAGCCTATGAGCTGCTCTCAGGCTGGGCTGAGCCTGTTTCACCTCTGCCTCCCCTGAGCCCAGCCAGGCCCTGCGGAAGGCAGGGGAGGGTTTGGTCAGTGGTTGCTGAGTGAATGAGTGGATAAATAAATGGGGGGGCCCCTCAAAGGCTCTCCCATACTCTCCTCCCTTCTGTCTCTTTTTCTCCAAGACTGTGCGACTGGCAGCAAGAGGGTTAAAGCATGGAGATGCTCCAACATGTTAGCAGCGTGAGGACCAGGTGAAAACAAATGGTTACCAGGCTGCCACGCCACATCCGCCAGGCTCTACTTGTTCCTGGCACCACATATGGTCTGCACGCCTGCCCGCCTGCCCGGGAGAAGGGCTGAGCCGGGAGGGCTCTGGGGGCCGCAGGGCTCAATGCGCGCGTGTGTGAGTGTGTGTGTCTGGTGGGGGGAGGAGGAGGAGAGCAGAGGAGAAGCAGGACAGATAAATGAGGAGGGAAAGAAAGGAGAAGAGAGAGAGAGTGATGGAGAATAAAAGAAGAAAAAGAAGGTGGGATGGAGAGAAGGGGAAGGGAGGGAAGTAGGCAACATTTACCCCAAGGAGAAACAGAAATAAGGCCATGACTTCTTAGGAGCTAGAAAGCAAGGAGCCCAAGAATTCAGCTGGACAATGGGACTTTCGGGTGACACAGAATCCAGGGGAAAGTAAGCAGGAGAGAGAAACTGAACTGTGAAGCTTTGATCAGCAAAAGCCTACTGGGGTACCCTGATCGCCCTCTGGTGTGATGGTACCCAGAACTGTCCCTGGACTCTCCTCTGTGGCTGTCCTCAGCAGGTCCCCATGCTTTGGAATGCCTTGACATTTTCTAAGCCCCCTTCTGGTGGCTGACACTGGCTAGATTGGCTGTGTCATCTGCCTGGGATACCCTGAGCTCAGGCTAGAATCTGTGGACCATGGAATCCATTTCTCCCCCTTAATCAGAGGCCTGAAGAGATCTGGGACTTGTGCCTACGTGGGCTGGACAGACTGCGGTTCCAGGAAGGCGGCCTAGCAAGCAAATGATTCCTGGTGGCTAATGTGAAATTTTGCAGAGTCTTGAGATTAGGCTGCCAAAATGATGCTGATTTGATGATTTATTGATTTTGAGTGACTCAAACTGTTTATATAGCACCTGCAAAAAATATGTGCCCAGTGCTCTGCACACCGTAGGGGGATCCACTGGGTTGGAGTGGGAAAGGAGCATCTCTTTGAGAAAGAGCAGCCTTGGTTTCCCCGCTGAGAAGTTCGTAGCCTAAAATGGGCTGCAGACACAGCGGGTACAGCTATAGTGGTCACCAGCCCAGCCAGCAGCTCCCTCCCCACTTTGTTCAGAAGCCTGGGTCCTGAGTTTCTTTGCTGACCTGAAGAGGAGGACATCCTCTCTTTCCTCCTCCATCACCCAGGACAGGGAAAGGACGGGGGGGGGGGTGATGGAGCATACTGAGGGGAAAGTGAGGGAAGCTGGGCACAGAAATGCCAGAAAATTCACAGAGGAAAGGAGCTTTTATTCAGATCTAAATGTGAAAGATAAAACACTGAAGCTTCTACAAGAAAACAAAGGAGACTATCTCCATGACCTTGGGTTAGCAAAGATTTTTTAAAGAGGACGCAAAAACTTTCACCATACAGAAAAATATTGATAAATTGAATGTCACTAAAATGCGGAACTTCTGTTCATCAAAACACATCACAAAGAAAGTAAAAGGCAAGCCACAAACTGAGAGTACTTGTAATGCATTTATCTAATGAAGAACTTCTATCTAGTATATATAAAGAGCTCTACAAATCAATATGAAAAAGACAGATAATCCAATAGAAAATTGGGCCAAAACCTTAACAGGACACTTAACAAAAGTAGAAATCCAAATGGCCAATAAACGTATGACAAGGTACTCAGCATCATTAAAAATCACCGGGGGGGGGGGGCACCTGACCGGCTCAGTCGGTGAAGCATGCAACTCTTGATCTTGGGGTTGTGAGTTTGAGCCCCACATTAGGCATAGAGATTAGTTAAAAATTTTTTAAAAAAATCTTAAAACAAAAAAAGAAATCATGGAGGTGGAAATCACCATCATAGCGAGATGCCATCCCACACCCATCTGAATGGCTAAGATTTAAAAATCTAGGGGCGCCTGGGTAGCACAGTCGTTAAGCATCTCAGGGTGTGATCCCGGCATTCTGGGATCGAGCCCCACATCAGGCTTCTCTGCTGGAAGCCTGCTTCTTCCTCTCCCACTCCCCCTGCTTGTGTTCCCTCTCTCGCTGGCTGTCTCTCTGTCAAATAAATAAATAAAATCTTTAAAAAATAAACAAATAAAATAAAATAAAAATCTAACACTGTTGGGGCACCAGGTGGCTCAGTCAGTTAAGCATCTGACTCTTGATTTTGGCTGGGGTCATGATCTCAGGGTCCTGGAATCGAGCCCTGTGTTGGGCTCTGGGCTCAGTGTGGAGTCTGCTTGAGATTCTCTCCTTCTATCCCTCCTTCCCCACAACAGGTGCATTGTCTCTCTCCTCTAAAATAAATAAATAAATATATTTTTAAAAAGATTTTATTTATTTATTTGAGAGAGAGAGTGCATGAGTGGCAGAGAGAGGCAGAGGGAGAGGGAGACGCAGACTCCCCAATGAGCAGGAAGCCCGATGTGGGGCTTGATCCCAGGACCCTGAAATCATGACCTGAGCCAAAGGCAGACACTTAACCGACTGAGCCACCCAGGCGCCCCAGTATATCAATCTGTTTAAAAAGATCTGACACTGTCAAGTCTTGGTGAGGATGTGGAGCAATGAGCTCTCGTATTCTGCCGGTGGGAGTATAAGTTGGCACAACCATTTTGGAAAACTATTTGGCATTATCTTCGAAAGCTGATCACATGTACACTTAACATAGCCATTATTAAGTATTTAGTAATAGAAAGGTGGGCACATATGCACCAAAATATATGTACAAGAATGTTAGACTCAGAGACATGAAGTAGAATAATGATTACAGGAGACTGGGAAGGTGAGAGTGAGGAGTTATTATTTAATGGGCACAGAGTTTCAGTTTGGGAAGAAAAAAAATTCTGGAAATGAATAATATGATGGTTGTGCAACTATGCGAATGTACTTAATGACCCAAACTGTAGGCTTAAACGTGGCAAAAATGGTAAATATGTCCATTATGCCACCATAAAAGAAAAGTCATAGCAACTTTTTTCGTATTTGACCAACTAGAAATGACCCAAATATCCGTTAAGAATTGAATGGGTAAGTAGATTGTGAAAGCTCTGTATAAGGAACTACTATAGACCAACAAGAAAGAATACATCGTTGCTTCAAGCAAAACATGAATAAATCTTACAAACAGAATGTTGAGTGAAGGAAGCCAGATTCCATCTGTGTCAAGTTCGAAAACAAGCGAAATGAATCTATAGTGTTAGAGGTCAGGAAAATGGTTGTCTTGGGGGGGCAGGTAGGGAGTCAGCCAAAGCTGGTTCGGATCGGCAGAACTGCTCAGCTGACCCATAGACTCAAGAGCTAAAGAAATTGTTTTAGTCACTAAGGTTTGGGATAGTTTGTTAGGCAAAAGTAGCTAATGGATACATCCGTGAGGCCCTCTGGGATCCCCAGTGGGATTGGCTCTCCACCCTTGAGTTCCCAATGGGATGTTTTTCTTACCTTAATCTCATGTTACAGGGGCACAGAGATGTGTCCTGTCTCTCCTCTTAGACTGTGAACACCCTGACGGCAGAGTCCGGACTCCAGCTTGACTTTGTCTGACTCCAGGGCCCTGAGCAGTCAGGTGTGCAAACATGGTTGGTGCATGCATTTCTCATTCACACGCGACACAGCCAGCCAAGGGAGTCCTAGCAAGCTCCCCGCATTTCACCATCCTGTGCATAGGAATTGCATTCATTCATTCATTCACAGCAGAGAGGGATCAGCTCCAGTCCCCTCACTTGAGGAACTCCCAGCCAAGTTGGAGAGAGAAACCCATAAAGAATGAACTGCAGCAAAAGGAGATAAAAGTACCCTGAAAGGGCAGCAACGAACTGCAGTTCTAGGTGGGGCTGAGAGTGTGTGCTGTGGCATCAGAAAGTCTGCGAGTTCAAGTCCAGCCCTTCCACTTACTAGGGCGGGTTGGGCAGCCTCTCCCATACTCATGGTGGCAGAAGGATGAGATCACTTGTGTCAGTTGTTTTGCATAATTCTTAGTGAATATCAAGTGCTTGTATTAGTCCTAAAGATCGTTGTTTTTACATCAGGGGAACAAGAGATGGAACCATCATCACTCTCATCGTCATCATCATCATTATCCGGGCCCACGATTCCAAAATCCTAAATGCCCCGAAAATCAACAGCAACAGGCCAGCATTTTCTTCCAGAAGTTTAGTGGCAAAACCTTACCTCACCTGACATGAAGCTATTTATAGTTCTTCATTTAGTGTGTGACTATTCATGCAGTTCCTGCAGAAACATGAATGAGTTTTGTTGTGGGGACCTGCTCCGTACTCTGCTCAAGCTCTTCTATAAACTATGGTGTCTGAGCTTTATATATATTTTACAAAATCTGAAAAATTCTGAATTTCAGGGCACATCCAGCCCAAATGCTTACTGTGCTAAGCATTTCATATGAAGTAACTGATTGAGTTGAGGTGTCAATTCTTGATTGGGTGGAGCAGGAGAAGGGGAGAGGTCTGGGAAGAAAATGTTGTGGGGAAGCAGCACTTCCGCTGAGCCAGAAGCAGAGGGTAGGTGACCCATGGGAACAAGGCAGGGAAGGGCAGCGTCCCGTTCCCAGGGCGAGGGGGGTGGGGCAGTGGTGGCCTGGGTGAGATCCTGGAGGAAGGGGAGTGAGGAGGCACTGTGGAACTGCAATGCATCAGTACGGTTGGGAAAGAGAGGGCCGGGGAGAACACCAGGCTAGGAGGCTGCCAAGTGTGGTAGAGACCAGATCATCGAAGGCCTAACATGCACAGCTGAGGAGTTCCCAATCTGTCCAATGGGCAATGTGGAGTTGTAGGTTCTGGCGGAGGAGGGCCAGGTCAGACTTGTGTTTTAGGGAGGTCCAGGTAGGCGAGACAGTCGTCCAAGAGGCTTGCTGGGATCCGGAAGCACTCTGCCTACAGCCTCCCCCAATCCACCCCGACCACACATTGAAATGAGGCTGCTTTGGCATGGTTTGCCTGGCACAACTCAACTTCTAGAAAACATATCTGTAAGAATCGATCATGTCGTGGCAGGAACCCAACAAGGAAGCAGGCAAGTGTGGCTTTGAGAAGTCGATAAGCAAGGTTCTGTGGGCACCCTCCAACCACGATTTCCCCCTGCTGCCCCCTGGCTTCGGTGGCATCGTGGCTGACCTGGCCCGCGGGATGGGCCCAGCCGCAGAAGGGCTCACAGCTCAGCTGCTACTGGTCTCTGCTCCATGACGGCTGTCACACACACCCGACAGCACCCACTTGCAGCCCAAACAGACACTGTTCACTTCTTGAGTTGGTTTTAAATTTTGCTCTTTTTGTTCCTGTTTTTCATTTAGATTTTTGGCTGGTTCAAGTTCGACAGGCAATTGCAACACTGAGATTGAGGGGAGAGAATATAGCCTGTAAAAGAGCAGACAGTGTGTGTATCTTGTGATGTTATTGGTTTTCGAGAGACCCTAAAAGGGTACATACGGGAATTGAGTCTGTTCCGTCAGGTGCTTTGATTTATGGCAGCCCACTGTCTTTGTCTAGGATGACTCCCACCGCTACCCTTCATTCATGACCCTGCCCCTCTCCCCGAGGCACCCACCTTTGTGTATCTGGCCTGTGTTCTTTCAGGCCGTCTTCTGTATCTTTATTCACATGTATGTAAATATATAGTGTTGCTCTGAGTGTGCTTCTAAAATTCTATGGAAGTGATATCATTGTACATCTAATCCTGCTTCTTACTTTCTTCTTTTGACATTATCCGTAAGGAGATGGAAGTCATTCCCTTTGGTGTAATATTTTCATCTCAAGCATTTCCCACAATTTACGTATCCATTTTCCTTACCGATGGACATACAGATTGTTCCCAGTTCTTTGCCATTTGAAGCCATACTGTGATGAGCATCTTTGTACTTGGTTAGAACAGAAGCAACGCAGTCAATCGAACCTGTACTGAGTTCAACTTCTACCACCCACTCAGTGTATGAACTTAAGCCTTAGTTTTATCATCTGTTAAAAAGAAAGAGGGGTAGGAGAAATAACAGCAACCCTCCCTTGTAGGGCTGCTTGTACTCCTGCACACCCAATGGGGGCAGGCCTCCCTACTCCATCCCCAGGCCTCTCAGAGCCTGGCACAAAGTAGGTACTCAATAAATGTGTGTTCACTGAAATGACTGTTGTAAGGATCACTCGGGATACTGCACATGAAAGGCCCTTGGAAATGCTGAATATACATATACAAATAGGAGTTACTATTACCCATGGTTATTTAAATGAAATTAACCAGCAGTGTATTATCCCAATAAAAAGAAACATATTTAAATGACAACAACACCAGGGCTTACATTCTGCATGTGTCCCTCTTCTTCCTACCCACCTTTCTTCACATCAGGAAACATTTTCTGAAGATTAATCAAGTGGGCCTGGTTTGGGATTGGGAAATCTGAGGCTGGCCTGCCAGACCATCCAAAGGCCTCCCCTGGGCCACCTTGGCCTATAAAACCCGGGTAATGCCATGCACCCACCTCACTAAGGTGTTGTGAAGATTAATTATGGCTTGTAAAGGGCTTTGAAGATGAAACGTGCTTGTTATGGAAATAAATGGCTTGAGACGCAAAGCTTTCTTCAAGTCTTCCTTCGTGCCCTTCTCTCTTGCTGTTCTTGCCTTTAAAGAGCCCCGGATGAGTTCAGAGGTGAGGGTGACCTCCCCACGACTCCTGTGGGAAGCCAGGGTTGAAAGCAGACTTCCATGAACAACATATAGATGTGACCCTTCGTTGCTACTTTCAAATTTAAACCCCTGCTCCATTTCCTTACCAGCCGAGCTAAGCTGGTTCAAAATACATTAAACAGATTCAGCAATGGGGTGGTGAAATGTATTTCCGATACTGAGCTTTCTGCTGCCAAATTTAATTATTCAAATCGGTAATAAAAAAAAATGGCTTTCTTCCCCCACCCTCACCCCCCCACCCCCGTGTCTCCCCAGATTTAGAGGTATTAGAAGTGGGGGAAATGTGAGCCAAATGTCTTCCAGTGGTGAAGTGGAGAAAGCATGTGTGTTAGCGTCTGATAGACCTGAGTTCAGATCCCAGCTCAGCTCCTCACCTGCTACGACCAAGTGATGTAACTAACCTCTTTGAACTTCAGTTTCCTAATGTGTCAAATGGGGATGATAACAAACATAATAGAGTTATTGTCAGTGTTAATTGAGTGGATGCAGGAAATGTACATAAAGGGTCCTCAATAGATGTTAGCCATTCATAATAATACAACCAAACCTGGTGGGAAAGATGGTACCATTCCCACTTCGCAAATAAGGAATCTGAGCTCAGGGGGTGATGTGTCTTGCCATCATCTTGCAGAGGGAAAGTGGGGTGCCAGAATTCAAACCTTGATCTTCCTGACTCCAAAACCCTGGGGTCACCCACACGCGACCTCAACTCTGCATGGAAGCTTGTTTTCTAGAGCTGGAACCTGCAGTAACCGCCAATACAAGCAGAGAGAGAAAGAGGGAGCCCAACAGAGTGTTGGAGCCTGGAGGGTGGCTGTTCCCGTGCCACTGAGTTGTTTAATCCCACGTTTCTGTATTACATTGGCATTCCATATGTTCACTTCTCATTTCTCACTTCTCATGTTAACCCTTACTTACCCAAGAAGGGAGTGCTGGCTAGAAGCATGTTTTCTTATGCACCATGGTGGGGCCAAGAATGTCCTGTGGCTTTGAGGGCTTCTGATCCCTGAGGGGTGCTTCTGCAGTGAAGATTCTAGAGCTGCTCAGCCTTTTTCTGGGTCTCAGCCCATGGGCTTCATCTTAGCTCCTGTGGAATTCAGCTTGGCCAGATCCCTCGTGGAAGCCAGGACCTTTGCTCACATTCATTCGAGTGCATGCGATGCTCTTTGTTCTATTTCTCAACAGACATTAACAGAACTTCTACTGTTTCTGAACACTACTTAATTACCATGGTCCTATTTAATATTTCCCATCTGTCAGGCCCTGCACTTTCTAGGCATCATCTCGTGTAAACCTTACAAGAGTGCTTTGAGGTAAATATTGATATCTTCATCATTTTGCAATTGAAGACAAAAAACTCAGGGCACAAATGAATGCCAGAATAAGGGACAGACCCAGGTGTTTCTGACTCTACTGTTTGTGCTCTTAGCCACGACAACATACTTCCTCCTTGAGGGCATGATGGCATCTCATTCATTTCTTCTCTCCAGCTCCCCAGCACCATTTACAGTAGGTGCTCAATAAATGTTTGCTGTTGAGTAAATAAGTAAAGTGCTGGGTAATCACTAACATGTGTGCAGTGCTCTATAGGGTTTGCAGAATGCTTTTCACAGATGCCTGTCTTTTGCGTTAGACAGAGGAGGTAGGTTTCATGATCCTACGTCACAGATGAAGTTCGCAAGGTAAATAACTTGATCGGGGCTGTGGAAAGAATAAGAAGCTGGAGCTTGGGTGAGACTCTAAAAATAAACTCACAGTGAAGATACAACATCCAGTGGAGCTGCAGAGCAGAGAAGTAACTGTCTGGTTGAAAAATATGGATGTTACTAAGCACTAGAACTTAAGCCAGAATCATATGCCCAGCACATGTTTTCTGAAAATATTCGCATCATTTACATGGTTGGTGTGAGGTTTCAGATATTAAAATTATGAAAGAGCAAAGCAAGATGTGAAAGGCCGAGATGGAAAGAGAACAAAGTAAAATTCAGCCTTGTCACCACCTTCCAGAAATTTCTCAAGGATCCAAGTTTCGACCCAAATTCACCTTGAATGATATAGCTTGTGGATAGGAACCAGGCTATAAATAGACAGATTTGAAGATTTGAAGCCAGGTTCAAGTCCAGACTCAGCTACTTTCCAGCTGTGTGACCTTGGACAAGTGTCCTTGACCTCCATGTCTGAGTCTGTAAAATGGAGATAAATCCCAGCTTGTTAGGATAATGACATGTTTTGTAAATTACTATGAATGCTCTTTTTTTTACTTCCCTTTTAGAATTGTAGGAAGTAAAAATTATAATAGTAATTTAATATAATAGCTATACAGGTCAGAATAAGCTAGGGTTTGCTACGACAATAAGGAACCCTAAAACTCAGTGGCTTTAACACAACAAATGTTTATTTCTCACTCATGCTCCATGTTCCTCATGGGCAACATGAGGATGCTGTTCACTGTGGCCACAAAGGGACTCAGGATAAGGCAGCAGGCGCCATCTTGTTTATAATTATTGTGTCCAAGGGGAAAAAGGGATTTGGAGGGTCTCCTAGGGTTAATTAACTGTTCCGGTCTGGAAGTGACACATGCCACTTTTTATTCACAATTCATTGGCCAGAACATGTCACATGGCCCACCTAATCACCAGGGGGCCAAGGTGAGCCTATTGTGTGCCTGTAAGGGGAGAGAATCAGGAATATTTGTCAAATGGCATCTACCATTTATTGAGCACCTATCACGTGCCCAGCATTATGCCGAGGGTTTTTCAGATATATCCCCTAATGCACTCAACAATCCTCAGAAGCAGGGATGGTTGTCTTCAGTTAATACTTGAGCAACCTGACGCTCAGAGAGATATGAAAGTAGCTCGTTCCACGCTGCACAGTGAGTAAGGAGCCGAGTCAGAGTTGACAGCCAGGTAAGAGCCCCTGTTCCTTCCCCTGATGTGCTCCTACAGCGAGGCAGTCGTCTGAGGCAGGTGGTCAAGTATTTTCTTGTTCCAAGAGCTGATATTAACAGAGCTCCTCCTATGTATTAGTCCCTGTAGGACCCTCTCAGTTAGACCTGAGAGTTTCATTGCCATGTTAAGGAGAAAGGATCGGAGGCTCAGAGAGACAAAACGGCTTGCCTAGGTGAGGTAGCTCTTGAACTTCAGGCTTTCTGGGTCTAAAATCTGTGCTTGTTTTACACCCGCTCTTCCCCGCTCATTAGTATTTATCATCGCTTACTGCAGTGATGACGGCCCGGTGGAGCGGGAGGCAGAGAGGGTAAGAGCATGGGTGGGAGAGCTACACTGTGGCTGCGCTTACATTTGGGCTCTGCCACTTCCTGGCTGTGTGACCTTGGGTAAGGATCTCATCTCTCTGGGTTTCCAAGTCCACAACGTGGGCTGATGATCATCGTACCTGCCTCACAGGGCTGCCGTGAGGAATAAGTGAGACGGTCATCATGGGGATGGTAACAACTCATACTTTTCAAGAACGTACTGGGTCCAGGTGCTGTGCTCAGGGCTTTATCTGCAACGCTTTTTAACTTTTCATTTGCTTTTAAACAATTTTGGATTGACAGAAAAGTTGCGAGGACAGTACCAAGCGCTCCCGCGTTGCCTTCGTTCGGCTTTCTCCTCATGTTCACATCTTACATAACTAAAGCACATTTGTCAAAATAAGCTAATATTGGCATGACACTGTTAAGTAACCTACAGGTTTTATTCAGATTTCATCAGTTGTCCTACGAATGTCACAGTTTGATCTGGGACACGACATCACACTTAGTCGTGTCGCCTTAGTCTCGCGTGCTTTTATTCTCGTTTTCTGTTGAGGAAACGGAGGGTCTGGTAATGGAGTCAGCGGCCAAGGTCACAGAGCGGTAGGGGGTGGAGTTAGAATTCCACCCCGTGTCCGTCTCACGCAAAGCCCTGTCTTTACCATTTATAAAGAAATTATTGGAAAGAAATCCAATGTTGCGAATCAGATCAGCACACAGAGAAGAAGCTCAGAGGGAGAAGAAAGACGAAAGCATAGAGAACTGGCTTTACAGCTTTAGAAAACTAACTCAGCACGATCTACTCAAAACACAGCCCAAGTCCAGGTAATCTGCTCCGTGAGGAAGAGACTCAAGCTGGTGAGTGTGCACCTTGGGAGTCATGAGAAGGCATCAAGCTAAGCTCTGGCTCAGCCACTAGCAGAGGGGGTTCTCCAAAGGGCCAGGCGGCTCACTTCCTGTCAGCAAAGCCTGTTCCAGAGCACCCTGGTAGAGGCAGGACGTCAGCAGGTTGAGGCCCAAAGACAGGACCACAGAGTTCATTTAATAGGCGTTCCCAGTGGCTCCTCCTGCCGCCCAGAGCACACGACGGAGTGACGGCAACCAAAGCGCGTCCCGCAAATCTGGCCTGATTCATTGCTACTATAAATCATCTCTGCTTGCCTGGCATTCCGGGGGAGGGGGGGGAGACAAGAAGAGGGTCCTGGCATTCTGTTTCTTCAAGGAAAGAGAAGGGATCTGGTGGATCAGCCAGTCAGTGCATGGGAAGCCAAGGGAGGGCCCCCAATTCTTCCTGGACCCCTAAACCCTTGATGTTGAGCCCAGGTGTGTCTGCTCTAGCACAGAGCTGGGCAAAGAGCAGGTACCAGTGACTCCCTCTTGAGTGTGTGAGCAAGTGAATTAATGAATTTCCATGTACTCCAGCACCAGGCACAAAGCATGGCGCCTACTAGGAACTCAAGAAAAGAGGAAATAAATCAACTAAACTATTTAGATCTCTGCCGACACGCAGGGCCCTGGCTGGCACTTAGGAAGGCTTTAAATATTTGTTGACCCAGTTGGTGGGCCGTGGCTAGGGTCTCCAGGGAGGGACAGTTCTAGTCTGCGGATTGTAATCCATTAGCACAGAGACACAGTATGCCAGAGTGGCTGAGAATCTGGGGCAGGGCTCCTTAGGTTGGAGTCTTAGGTCTGCTACCTACTGATTGTCTGACCTTGGACAGGTCACTTAACCTTATCTGTACAGTGGGGCTGAAGACGGTGCTGATATGATCTACTTCAGAGAGCTGATGTGAGGATAGTTAAAACACACACATACACATAAACATGAATATATGTATACGTGTGTTTTAATCTGTTCATGTGTAATTTAGCTCAATTTTAGTACCTGCCCCGTAGTAAGCACCCCCCCAGGGTTAGGTATTAGAAGAAAACTTCCCAGCCTCTCTCTCCTGCAGCCCCGATTCTGATTTAAACTCTTAAGTCTGACTGACATGTAATCTATTACAGAATCTATTGAAATTATCTAATATTGTGCAATCAGTATTTTTTAATGCCAAATAAAACAGAAGTTATCGCGTACCACACAGAACAGGGAAAAGCCCTGTTTCGTGTTTCTATTATAATACATGTGCATGCGTGTGCTCAGGGTCGCAATGTTAAAGAAATTTCTTCCAGTGGGTCGCAGTAAAAAGCCAGTGCTTCCAGAGGGAAACGCTGAATGGCTATCCTCAGCAGAGGGAAGGGCAGGCTAGCCCCCAAATGAGCTTTGCTGCCTAGCTCGTCTTCTGGCCTCTGTTGCCAAATGACCTCTGGAAAGACACCCCACCTGTGCTCGCACAGGCCTGTATAGTTCTCTGGTTTCTACAGAGAACTTGCTGAGCATTGCACGGGGCCTTTCACACACCTTAGCTCACAGAATCGGCCCCATCAGGCCATGAAAGTGGCTCTCCAAGTGTGGTCTCCTAAGAGCATCAGAACTCCCTGTGAGCTCATTAGAAATGCAAATTCAGAGCCCTTGGGTGCCTCCGTGGGCTGAGCGGCAGACTCTTGGTTTTGGCTCAGGTCATGATCTCAGGATCCTGGGATTGAGCCCCATTTCTGGCTCTGCACTCAGCAGGGAGTCTACTTGGGATTCTTGCCCTCTCCCTCCACCCCTCCCCATGCTCGCACTCTTGCACCCTCTCTCTCTCTCTCAAATAAATAAATCTTTTAATAATGATTTTTTTATTATATTATGTTAGTCACCATACAGTACATCCCCGGTTTTCGATGTAAGGCTCGATGATTCATTAGTTGTGTATAACACCCAGTGCACCATGCAATATGTGCCCTCCTTACTACCCATCACCGGTCTATCCCATTCCCCCACCCCCCTCCCCTCTGTAGCCCTCAGTTTGTTTCTCATAGTCCATAGTCTCTCATGTTTCATTCCCCCTTCTGATTACCCCCCCTTTCTTTATCCCTTTCTTCCCCTACTGATCATTCTAGTTCTTATGTTCCATAGATGAGTCTCTCTCAAATAAATAAATCTTAAAAAAAAAAAAAAAGCAAATTCAAGCCTCAGCCCAGATCTACTGAATCAGAAACTCCCAGGGCTTAGCAACCTGTGCTTTACCTCCAAGTGATTCCAATGTAATCTAAGGTTGGCAAGCCACTGCCCTTTGAGGAAACTGTTTTCTTTTGGGGAAACTGAGGCTCAGAAAGAGGAAGCGACATCCCCAAGACTGGTTAGGGAGGAAACAACAGAGCCAGGATTCTAACGCAGTTATCACACAGTAGTGCAATTGCTTGAGTGCCTATCCCTCCACTGGAGAGTAGGTCCTTCCCAGCAGAGACCAATGCTGATGTGTTTCTATTTTCCAGTCTTTATATATGAATGAGTCTGATATACTAGTGCTCTACGGCCTCTGATGGCTGGGTAAAAAACCACACACATCCTATAAAAGTCAGCTGGGGTGAAGGCTCTCATTGCACTCAAAAGGGCATAACCACCCCAGATTAGAAAAGAAGATACACGTGGGATGAGGAGCTCTCAATTAGCAAAGTTCCCGAGAGCCCCTCATGCAAGTCAAGGCCCGGAGCCAAGTCATGCTCAACGTTGACTCCACTCTCGAAAGGGTATCAGTTCCAAGTGGAGGTGTGTGTCAGGAGGAAGTGATGGGAGCCAGAAAATGATTAACAGTTTGATGAAGTTTTAAAAAAAAAAGATCCTCTACTGGTTGTGAGACTTTCCAATAATGAGAAGTCAACACAATTAGACAAGGCACTAAATTTTTGTGCAGAATGCCAGCTGTCACTCTTCTTGACTAGCTTAGATCAAAGAAACGCATTTTGTCTCCTAAGTTATTAGACATGATGGGGCCATTAAGTGGAGATACTGTCATAAGAAATGTAAGAACATAAGAAATATGTTGCTTGCTTTGAAAATAAACATCTCACCTTTGCTTCTTTTTCCCTGTGAAAAGCTGAGAGCCATCAAGCTATTAACTTGGGCCTTTCCAGCAAGCTTGCATCCTGCCATCTTTTCCAGCAACCAGATTTGGGGTTTCAGTCCTCCCTCTCCTTCCCTCACGTCTGTGTATTGAAACTATGGCACTGAGAAGGCCGCAGAGGTGCCTGTTAGATAAAGTCCACCCCACTTCCACCAGTCATAACAAAGCCTACTGCTGTTCCAGAGCTCTGCTTGCTTTGGAAGGAGCTCATCCTTAGATGTCTTTCCAAGTATCTATCCTTAGCCTTTCTTCATCTCTAACTTGGACCTGAAAGAGCTCACTCTTCATTTCTATAAGCAACACGGCCACTTGTCTGGGCCAAGAATGGGCCTGGAGTTGGTGCTGTTGTTTACTTACATTCCCTGATTGCATGGGAGATGAGGGGCTCCAGGGTAAAGACTCTGTATCACTCAGGGGCAGGGATGGAGAGAGGGGACACGTTCCAGAGGGAATGCTTTGAAAGAGTTCAGTGTGAAGGGACTATTTCCAAGGGTGGGCAGGGTTAAGTGATGGTGACGCACATCAGGATTACCCACACCAGGGAGTCATTACTATCCTTTGTGTGAAGAGGTGAGGAGAAGGGACATTACTGGAATTTGATGAGAGTCATAGCTGAGGACAGATGTCACCAATAGGACCCGTGGCCATGGAGACAAGAGGCAGCGTCTGCCAAACCACAGTGCAGAAGGGAGTCATGCCCCATCCCCCTCCCCTCCTGCCCTCCAGTCTTCTGCTGGTCTTCTACATTCCTGGACCTGACTGGAAGCCCGAGGGTAAGGGAGCCCGATGGACATCATCTATATGCTCAGCCTCCTGGGCATAGAAGAGAGTGGCAGAGTGGAGAGTGGATCTGGGGAGTAGATGGAAAACACCCAGCATGCACTGAACCCCACACACCCCAGAGATTTGGACATACAGGGCTGGGTGCTGGAGATCCTGCAAAAGCTACCCTGAAGGGTGAGAGCCCGAGAGAATTTAACATCCAGTTGTTTGGCATAATGAGTGAGACTTTACAAGGAAGGTGAACCCGGGCACTAATGAAACTCATCCCATTGTGTGCCCCAGGGAGCAAAGGGCTTTGTTCCTGAAGTGAAAGAACTTAAATACCTCATTGGCTTCTGTGACACTCAGGGCTCAAACAGCCTTTGTCTGGGGACCCACCCTCACCCACTGAGCACACAGGGGGAATGTGCTCCTTGCCTCACAAGGGTGATAAGGGGGGCTTCCAGCTTTCCAGCCCCCTGGTCCCAAGATGGTAGCTTAAGCGTAGGCCCAGAGGCACCTGAAGTGCCCCGCTGTGCAGGTGTGGGTCCCTGCTCGTCCTAGTCCGTCTAGGTGATATGGTGAGCAACCTCCAGGTCTGTAATGTGGACACATGTAGCCATGCTGGGAATCCCAGAACTTCGTTGCAACTGTGAAAGACAAAACTTGAGTGTACTAATACGTTGTCCTCAAGGCCAGCGAAGCCTAGGGCCTTTTCCCGTCCTTGTGGCTGATCTTCAAGGTAGGAATTCTGGTCCCATTTTTAGAAATGAGGATTCAGGGGCATCTGGGTGTCTCAGTCGGTTAAGCATCCGACTCTTGATTTCAGCTCAGGTCATTACCTCAGGGTCGTAGGATCCAGTCCTCCGTGGGGCTCTGCACTCAGTATGGTGTCTGCTGGAGATTCTCTCTCTCATTCTCCCTCTGCCCCTTCCCCTGCTCCCATGTGCACACATGTGTGCGGCACCCCGCCCAAATAAATAAATAAATAAATAAATAAATAAAATCTTTAGTAGGAAAAAAAAAGAAAGAAATGAGGATTTGGTCTAGAGAAGACAGCCCAGGCAGGCCTGCTCCTTCTGTTTCCACCGCAGTAGTCTCCTTGCTTGGCTAGGACTTTACAAGCTCATCCTAGTTCTGGCACATTTGTCCCTGCCCTTCCCCCTGCCTGGAAACTTCTTCACCCCAGATATCCACATCCTCCACTCCTTCATTTAAATCTTTGTTAAATGTCACCTCTTCAGAAAGCCTGAGCATGTGACCTAAAGTACCCCCTTCCCATCCGGGTTTTTCTGTCTCCTTACCCTGCTCTAGTGTTATCACACATCGCCATCCTCTTGTTTTTGTTTTGTTTTGTTTACTTATTTGCTGACAGCCTGCCCCAGGCTCCAGGGAGGCCGAGATTTGTCTCATTCTTAGAACAAGCGCCTAAATGCCTAAACCCCTAAAAATCACATAAGGATTTTATTTTTTGAGGTGAAATTCACATGACATAAAATTAACCATTTTAAAATGTACCATCCAGTGGCATTCAGTGCATTCGCAGTGTTATGCAACCTTCACCTTTATCCAGTTCCAAGACATTTTTTTATCACCCCAAAAGGGAACCCCATACCCACTAAGTAGTTGCTCCCCATTCCCTCCTCCCTTCAGCCCCTGGCAACCACCAGTCTATTTTCTGTCTCCATGGATTTGCCTATTCTAGACATTTCATAAGAGATGTGGCCTTTGATGACTGGTTTCTCTCAGTTAGTATAATGTTTTCAAGGTTCTTCATGTTGTAGCAGGTGTCGATTCTTCACACCTGTATATGGCAGAGAAATACTCCATTGTACGGATACACCACAATACATCTATCCATTTGCCCTATGACGGATATTTTCGTTGCTTCCACCTTTTGGCTATTATGAATAATGCTGTAAGAACATGCACAGCTATTTGCTCAAATACCTGTTTTCAATTAGTTTAGTTACGTACTGGGGGTAGAATTGCTCGGTCGAATGGTGATTCTATGTCTACATACAGGGGTTTTTCATAAATATGTGTGGAATGAATAAATAAACAAGTGATTGGAAGAAAGAAAGAATGAATAAAAAAAATCCAGGTTTTTGCAAAATTCCCAGGCTCCCTCTAATCTCCCACATCACCTTCCCGAGGAAGGAAGGGGACTGAATGACCCTGGGTATCCCAAGGTCTAATTGACCTTAGGACAGTGTCATGCACTGATTGGCATAGAGTAGGTGCTCAATAAAAAATTGAGACATAAAATAAGAAATGCTCCAGTGACCAGTTCTGTGCATTTATTTGGTCTATAGCTTTGATCGTGAATGTCAGATAGATTCTGAGAGGGAAAATCACTGTATCAAAGAACATTAACTTTCAAACATCTTTTTTTTTTTTTAAGATTTTATTTATTTATTTATTTGACACAGAGAGACAGCTAGCGAGAGAGGGAACACAAGCAGGGGGAAGGAATGGGAGAGGAAGAAGCAGGCTCCCAGTGGAGGAGCCTGATGTGGGGCTCGATCCCAGAATGCCGGGATCACACCCTGAGCCGAAGGCAGACGTTTAACGACTGCGCCACCCAGGCGCCCCGCCCCTCAAACAACTTTTGACACATACTCCAAACTGCTTTCTGAAAAGGCTGAAAACTTTTCATTGCCAGTCTTAAGAATGTTTAGGCTCATTGAGATTGCTCTACCTGGTGGCTGATTGCCTCCCGTTGGAGAAGACTTTTCTGGAACTGTCTCTACCATCCTCTCCAGCTAGGTAAACAGTGGCTAGGCTGATTGTTACTGTTGCTTTGTTTTTCCATACAGTTTTCCCACCTGTATGATGCACTCGAGCCATTGTCTACTTCTTGGAATTGATGGTCTTCTTCTCTTGAACACTGGCCTCACTTGAGCCCAGGATACACCCAGCCAGTTGGAATTTCTGTACTTAGAAACCTCAGGAATGCAGCCTGCTGGAAATGAGGCTAAATTAGTTCTTCCAAAGAAAATGCCCATTTGGAAAATGACTTCCCATGTCTGTGCAGCCATGGGCTTGCCCTTCCAGGGAGACATGTCAGAATGCGTTGTGCTTGGGGGTAAATGAAAGCTGAGTGGTTTATTACCACTATTAGTGATTATTTGTATGGGGCTGTAGGCGTACACAGCACCTTACAATGCCCAGAGGAAACGGGCACAGAGGGCAATGTTTCTGCCCTCAGGGGACATCCTGCCTTGGCTGATGGTGAGAAAGGGTGCCCATAGGAACTGGATGGACTGGCACAAACAAGGACTGTCTGAATGACTGGGAAGAACAAGCTGGGAGAAGGAGCAAAGAAGGATTTCTCAAACGCCTCTGTGTGCCCAGTATTTAAGAGACATGATCTCGTTTAATCTGCTAAATGATCCTAGGATTTAGGGATTTTTATTTCCATTTTCAAGTGAAGGGATTGAAGTTGAGGCTGGATGCTCTTTCTCCCACATTTTCTTTCTTTCTTTCTTTCTTTCTTTCTTTCTTTCTTTCTTTCTTTCTTTCTTTCTTTCTTTCTTTCTTTCAAGATTTTATTTATTTATTTGACAGAGAGAGAGACAGCCAGTGAGAGATGGAACACAAACAGAGGGAGTGGGAGAGGAAGAAGCAGGCTCCCAGCAGAGCAGGGAGCCCGATGCAGGACTCGATCCCAGGACCCTGGGATCACGCCCTGGGCCGAAGGGCTTAACGACTGAGCCACCCAGGCGCCCCGTCTCCCACATTTTCTTAGCATTTCCCAACTGTGTGAAGGGTGAAGATACCACTGTGGGTACATTACCTGGGTGAGAATTGCAGGAGACAGTAGAATGGGCAAAAGTGGGGGGGGGCTAGAAAGAAGGGACTGAGATGTTTTTTATGGATTCTGTGCTCTTTGCACTAGAATCCTGCCTGACTTGGGAGTTGGGGCGAGCACCTGTGGTTTGGAATTCAGCAGACCTGCGTTCAGGATCTTCTCTAACCCGGGAGCCTGGGATGAGTCATTTTTCTTTCCCTCTGCACATGCGGGAAAGATCCACTGCCCACTTGGTGGTTCATGTGGGGATTAAAGGAGACAACACACGTGCATCGGCTGGTGCACAGGTGTTGATAATTGTTGACCCCCCACCAGAAACAGTTGAGCAGGAATATGGGGTGGGGGAGGTATGATGGGGGCTATCATCCATAAGGAGGATTAAAACAGTTAATACAAGTAACACACTTAGAACAGTGCATGCTGCAGGGTAAGCTCTCCATACATCTCTGCTGTTTATTATCTTCTTCCTCTTGACTTTAGGTTGGAGCAGGAGACCATATAAAATGAATCAGTCATTTGTTAGGAGGGTAGGGAAAGTCAAGGTCACAATGAGGAATGCTTGATCCCTTAGCAAGGAGGGGAAAGACCCAGTGTTTTCTGTTCTACCTCTGGGCACAGGGGTCTGGTCGGATGACTGGCCTTGCCCGTTCTTGAGATAAGAGCTGTGTTAAGAACCTGGTCTGCCAAGGTGGGGAGTGGGCATGAGTGACTTGTGACTTATCATCATGGAAGAATGGAAGAACCCTGAATTTAGGGTTTCCCTAGCTGTGACGATGGTACCTTAACCTCACTGAGATGTTGTGAGGTTGAACTCTGATTTTATATATATATATATATATGTATATATATATATATATATGAATATATATATATGAATATATATATATACACATATATATGAAGGTACATGTTAAATAGTATTATTTATTGGCTTATTATTAACATTCACAGCAGAGACGAGGGGTGGGCACATATTGAGCCTTTGTATATGCTGTTTCGCTGCATAGAATCCCCAAACCCCACCCCAGCCCCTGCTATTTTCTTTTTCAGTTAACAAATATGTATGTATGTGTACTATACGCCAGAGACCATGGTGTTGACTGGATCCTTGCCTCCTAGAGTTTACCTCAAATAGTAAGGCGGGTACCATCTACTTCCCAGGTTCTGTGTAAGCTTTCCCTTAGACAGGAGAGGAACCCAAAGACTTTCTTTGGGGTCTTGATGAAATCTGAAACCGAACACATAGGTCCATTGCCCCTTGCCAGTCCTTGGCTAGATAACTTCTCCTATTAACTGGAGTGTCAGCTTAAAGCTCACTTTTTCAGGAAGATGCCATTGATGGTCTCTGCCAGAGGTCAGGTCCCCTGTTTCCTTAACATCCTGGACTTCTCCCTCTTCCAACTCATTGTAATTTGCAATTATTTGTCATGTAATTTAATATCACTCCCTCCACTAAATTGCCAAGTCCGAGAGGGCAGGAGCTGTGTCTTTTCTGACTTCCATATCCCTTGGGAACAATTGCATAGCAATCAGTGAGGCCTCAATAGAACCTGATTGAATGAGGAAATGAACAGAAAAGAAAGCATTCTGAGGGCAATCATTTGAAATAAATGAACACACACATTAAAAACCTCGTCTTTCTTCCTGCTTGAGCGCTCGACTCGAGAAAGTAGTGCTTTGGCAAACCAGGTTGAACTCAGCCTTTTGGGGCCAAACCAAGAAGAGGGATAATTATTTTTTATTTTTCTCATCCGCTTCTTGTTGCTGGAGGTCCAAAGGCAGCCGAACTGTGGGCTTTGCTGAGTCCACAAGGGAAGCCCCTGAGGGTCTCTCGGCTGGAGGCCCGGCCTCCCCCCTGCCAGATCTGTACCTTTGCCTGGGGTTTTATCCACTCTTTCATGTCTGGCTCCTCCCCCTGACTTGAAAAATCTCTCTCTCCTTGTTTTCTGGAAAGTGCCTGGTTTCTCCCAGGAGGCCCAGAGCTGTCCTCTCTCAGGGGCTGGAGACCTTGGGCTGGACTTGCCAGCGGGCCCCAGCCAGGCCCCCTGCCCCCCTTCACCCCAGACCCCAGCCAGGCCCCCTGCCCCCCTCACCCCAGACCCCAGCATGGCCTCGATTTCTTTCCTCAGAAGCTGCGCTGGCTGGGCTGGGTGGGATCCGGCGACGGTTCCCACCAAACTCCCAAGCTGACTGCAGACATTTGTGCTGTCAACAGAATTGCAAAAAATGCAATTCGTGTTGTTAATGAGCAGCTTGTTTGGGTAAACAAACCAGGTGAGGTGAAAAAAGCGATGCTCTCCAGTAGGAAACACAAGTGAACATTAGCCAGATGGAGAGCCGTGCTTCCACACGCTTCCTTTTCGGTAAGGCTCTGGGCGGCTGGAAGGGACGCTGCCTGCGCTGCATGGTAGCTGGGGCTCTGCATGGCTCCTGCCTGGCCTGGATTTCCTTCCGAGGGAGAAGAGCCACCTTGTCCCCAGCTCTACCCCGAGCCTGGCATCGTACCTCATGCCAGGCCTTTATCTGCTTCATTATTCGTTCTCAAGCACCATGGAAGATGGCTGTTATGAAACCCATTTCACAACTGGGGAAACTGAGGCTCCAACATGAGGAAGAGACTTGCCCAAAGTCAGGGTGGCAGATTTGAACCCAGGTCACCCTGACTCTTCAAATCTCTGATCTCCCCACTCTCTCACATACTTCTCCTTGCCCTCATCCCTGCCCGCCCAGCCCTTCAGTCTAATGGAGGTGTCCGTGGCTCCTCCCTTAGACTGTGAAGCTAAAGAAAGTTTTAACTTCCCACAGTGAGGGGCCCCCATCTGTCTAGTCAGGATGGCATTGCTTTCTGAAATTTGTGCAGGTGAATCTTGGACCAGCTTTCCCATGACAACAAAGTATGTGTGTGTGTGTGTGTGTGTGTGTGTGTGTGTGTGTGTAGGAATGTGTACATTTACCCATCCATTCCAAGAGGAACTGGCTTGCCCTTGGAAAAATCAATAACTGAGGGGCATTCACAGTGTTGTCTTTATAAACTGACTGCATATTCTATTTTGTTAGCTTCAGATCATTCAGGAAAACACACACACACACACACACACACACACACACACACACACACACAGATATGGCTGTATTTTACAAATACGAATGATCTGGGTGATAGCAATGGCTAAATCTTTCCCCCGTGTAGACAGGGCCAGGAAGAGGGAGGTTCAGGGTACAGACTCAAGTCCACATATGTTTCTGAATTTCTCTCTACATTGCTCAAGAAAAAAAAACCCCATATTACATTCATATGTTATAATGCCATGAGTTATTTTCTCCTTAGCATTCAAGGGTAAAGAGTCCATTAAGCTGTCATCGGCCACATTACCAGCAGGAGAAGTCGGGGCAGACAGTTTGGCTTTAGCTGCCCGGAGCACACGTGCTCCGCCCCAGGATGAACACTCTGTGGTGTCCGTGTGTGCGTTGCCCTAGAAGCAGAAATCAATTACTTCCACTGCTATTAGAGAGATGATCTGGTTGGGGAGGCTTGCTGTGAATGCAGCCACTGTTCATTATTGAGCTCTTTATATGTATTATATCTTTTTTACTCCAGGACAACCAAGGCTTGGGGAGAGAAAGAAACTGTCAGAGAACCAGAGCGTGGTACATGCTGGGGTCTGATCCATCACCCGCCTGGCTGTAAAACCGATGCACTTAATCACTAGGCTATCCTGCCTCTCCTGCCAATGTTGGTGATTTACTCCATACATACAGCCTATGTCATGGAAGCTCCCAGCTTTTGAGGGGCCACATATTACATGCCAGGCTGCATGGGTTATCTCATTTAATCTTCACCAGAACTCTGTAAGGCAAGCGCTTCTGTGAGCTCAGTGTAACAGCCCAGGAGACTGGCTCTCGGGAAATGGGAAGGGACTTGCCCAAAGTCACCTAGCTCAAATGTGGCAGGAGTATGTGGATGAAGGGAGTTTGTTTTCTGCTCTGTTGTGCTGCCATCCAACAGGGACACAAGCCTGGAAGCAGAGCGGTTACAACAGCTCCCTTTTCTGAATTCAGATGAGTTTTCACCGAAGGAAAGGAGCAGCTCAGCTCTTTCCTTCATGTAGGTGGGAGCCTTTTCTTTGAATGAACTGATTACGTTCAAAAAAGCAAAAAAAAGGGGTGCCTGGGTGGCTCAGTCATTAAGTGTCTGCCTTCAGCTCAGGGCGTGATCCCGGCGTTATGGGATCGAGCCCCACATCAGGCTCCACTGCTGGGAGCCTGCTTCTTCCTCTCCCACTCCCCCTGCTTGTGTTCCCTCTCTTGCTGGCTGTCTCTCTCTCTGTCGAATAAATAAATAAAACCTTTTTTTAAAAAAAGCAAAAAAAATGTATGCATATTAGCTGATGAGGATGCCGTTCTGGGTATTTTTAGCGGAGCTGAGAGAGAGAGAGAGGAGGAGAAAATGGAGCGTTGTAGATGTTGTCTTGGAAGAAGAGGCAGTTTGGGAATCAGATGGCCATTTAGCTCCACTATCAGATCTCATTGCTTTTGGCTGGGAGACTGTGGGCAAATCACCTTCCCTCTTAGAAAATGTGTATTCATAGTACCAACCTTTCTGGGGTGTTATAAAGATTGGGGATAACGTGGTCAGTGGTCACCAACTGTCCCTATGATAATTATTCATTTATCAAATGGTTATTGTCACTGGGTCCTGAATGTTTACGGATGTAATAAGGTTATCCTCATCACCATATCATGAAGCAAGTACTAACAGTATTTTCACTCTCCAGATGAGGAAACTAAGTGAAGGTTACGTAATTTGTGCTAACAGGGCCAGGATGTAACCCCTGGCGACGTGTGCCCTAACCACCACATGATGTCTCCTCTATCGTTTCTTTTCTTTCTTTCTTTCTTTCTTTCTTTCTTTCTTTCTTTCTTTCTTTCTTTCTTTCTTTTTTTATTTGACACAGACAGAGAGAACACAAGCAGTGGAAGTGGCAGGCAGAGGGAGAGGGAGAAGCAGGCTCCCTGCTGAGGCAGGAGCCCAATGTGGGGCTTGATCCCAGGACCCTGGGATCATGACCTGAGCCGAAGGTAGATGCTTTGCCGACTGAGCCACCCAGGCACCCCTCCCTCTATCATTCCTAAAGAGACTGGACTTTCACTCCTGGAAGCAGAGATCACAGGAGGGTCATTGTTTTTAGGAGGTAGAATCTTCTTTGAGGCCCTCAGAAAGCTATCTACAAATTAAAATCAACACCGTTATTGAACTGGGTCAAAGGATCTCCTCTTCAATGTCATGGCCGCTCTGACCAGCGAAAACTCTGCTCAGGCCAAGAGGTTAGAAAACTGTTTTTTTTTTTTTTGGTAAAGATTTTATTTATTCACTTGACAGGGAGAGAGCAGGAGAGCACAGGCAGGGGGAGCAGTAGAGGGAGAGGGAGAAGCAAGCTCCCCACTGAGCAGGGAGCCTGATACAGGACTAGATCCCAGGCCTCTGGAGAAGGCAGTTCACCCAACCAACTGAACCACCCAGACACCCAGAAAATGGGATCTTAATTTCCACTCAGATGCTAGGCAGGTCATCACTATCACTCATTTTGTGTGTCCTGATCTGGGGAATGGGAGGTATGCTGGGGTTGAAGCTTAAGAATTCAACTGATTTTCTGGGGCGCCTGGGTGGCACAGCGGTTAGGCATCTGCCTTCAGCTCAGGGCGTGATCCCGGCGTTATGGGATCGAGCCCAGCATCAGGCTCCTCCGCTGGGAGCCTGCTTCTTCCTCTCCCACTCCCCCTGCTTGTGTTCCCTCTCTTGCTGGCTGTCTCTATCTCTGTCGAATGAATAAATAAATAAAATCTTAAAAAAAAAAAAAGAATTCAACTGATTTTCTGCTCACAACCAAAACACTAAAATGGTTAGGCGAGGTATTAGTTTAGGAGAAAGGGTAGTTGAAATAAATAGGGAAAAATACTATATAATACATATAGTAATAATATATGTAAATGCACAGGGGAAAAAAGTGTAAAATAAAGGAAAATGATAAGAGAGTCCAAGAGTACAATGGGGCAGAGTCCTGCAAACTCTCCGGCTCACTTTGGAAAGGGGAGGTACATAATTACCATCTTCAACATGGGAGAGAGGCACAGGGCTGCGCCTTTGCAGTTTAGGCCTGAGTCTTGCCTAGAAGACTGGGTCAATCAGGTGGAAACTGGAGCAGCCCTAGGACAAGGGGTCCTAGAAGTCCTGACAAGTAGGATTAACACCCAAGCTGACTTGAGGAGCACCAAGGTCAGGGCCGGGAAGACAACATATGTATCAGATCCTCAAGTTGTAGAGAGGAGGGGTGTAGAAGAACACATTGCAAGGTAGTGAGCTAGAGAGCCGAGAGATCAGAGGACCAGGGGCAAGGCAAGGGTCTTAGAAGCAAGTTCAAGATCACAGAGGTGCTTTTGCGGGTGTCCAGCATGAGACTTCAGGAGTAGGCAGGTGGCTGAGGGGACCACACCAGGCTGGACTCTGTACTGTGTCTAATCTACTGTCTCATTTATAGCTGTATCCTTAGCACAGGCATGGGGGCCAAGAGCACAGTAAGCTCACTAGGAATGTTTGCTGAATGCTACACCACAGGGGTGGAGGAGAGGGATGGGTCTCAGCTGGGCGCAAGAAGCAGTCCTCAGCACAGGACCTGGCACGTAGGAG
Organism: Ursus americanus; assembly: GCF_024610735.1. Lineage (NCBI taxonomy): Eukaryota > Metazoa > Chordata > Mammalia > Carnivora > Ursidae > Ursus > Ursus americanus. The sequence continues at coordinate 10,906,474 of NC_142144.1, forward strand.
GAATTTGGTACATGAGCGAATGGTTTGTTGATGACACTTCCCTTGGGTCTCCAAGGACTAACAAAGCTCTGCCAAACGCACTGACTGTCTCAGGAAGCCAGCAGGTGGAATGCAGGATCCAGAGCTGGAGGCTGGTGAATCTTGGGAGAGGAGCAGGTGGCCTGCTGAGGCTCTGTCGGTATTAATGGGAATTCAATTCTTATTGGCATTTGGGTGAGGCTGAAATCAGTAGTTCCCTACCTGGTTGTGGGTCTGCATCACTTGTGGAACTTGTTAAAACACAGAGCATCTGATCTTGCTTCTGAATGAGAATTTCCTGGACCAGAACTCTGGACTCTGTATCACAAACAAGCATCACAGGTGGTGCTGATGCACGTAACTAATTACAGGAACCAAAGCCTTAAGTCATCAATTCTCATTGGCCGTTCTTAGAATTTGTCTTTTATTGGTGATTTGTTGTTAAGAAGACAACTATATAACAGCACACACTGAGCCATTACTAAATGCAAGGCTCATCTATGTACTTCACATGTATTAACACATTCAGTTCTCACAATGACCCTAGGAGGAAGGTACCGTTATCCCATTTTACAGATGAGGAAACTGAGTCTGAGAGAGGTTAGTGACTTGACAGTGACTAGCTCCAGAGCCTATGTTCTTAGCTTTGACAAGAAAAGACTTAAGTACATCATTTCAAATCCACGTAGAGCTAGGAAAGGCCTAGAAAGGGATTATGTGTGCTATTTATTCTTGTTCTTTTTTTAAACTCTAAACAATGTCAAGTTATTAATATCACTAAGAAAAATAATATTTGATGAATTAATGAATGAATCAATGAAGGCAAACCATGACAAGATAAAACACTGTATCTTAGGGAACAGATACACCCACAAGTGGGAGCTAGGGCAACTGGGCTGAGTCCTGGCTCCCCTTTCTAGCTGTTTGATCTCAGGGAAGTCACTTACGGCAGCTGTGTATCAGCAAGCAAGGACAACGGTTCTCCCTGATTACTGAGCAGTTGGGAAAATACTAACTATTAAGTATTTACAAAGTTGTATTATTAAACAATATAATCAGAGAGCAGGTGAGCATTCTGGCTGGGGTTACTAATATGGAAAGGGCTCAGGCAATTTTAGCCCTCAAAAGAAGATAAAGACCGTAGGACACCTGGGTGGCTCAGGGGGTTAACCATCCGACTCTTGATCTTGACGCAGGTCATGATCTTAGGATTGTGAGATCGAGCCCTCTGTCAGGCTCCATGCTTAAGATTCTCTTTCTCCCTCTCCCTCTGTCCCCCCACTGCTCATATGGGTGCTTGCTCTGTCTCTCTCTCTCAAAAAATAAGATAAATTTTCTAAAAAAAAAAAAAAGGTAAAGAACTTTACCTTACATCATATACAAAAATTAACTCAAAATGGATCAAAGACCTAGATGTTAAGAACTGAAACTATAAAACTCATAGAAAAAAGCATAAGAGAAAACTTTGTGACATTGGCTTTGGCAAATAAGTTCTCAGATATGACACCAAAGCCACATGCAACAAAAGGAAAAATAGATAAATTGGACTACATCAAATTTAAAACTTTTCTGCATCAAAAGACGCTATCAACAGAGTGAAAAGGCAATTCACAGAATGGGAGAATATATTTGTAAGTCATATATCTGACAAGAGGTTAAAATCCATAATATATAAATAACTCCTGTAACTCAACAATAGCAACGCAACAAACAGCTGATTAAAAAGATAAGCAAAGACTTGAATCAACATTTCTCCAAAGAAGACACACACATGGCCAGTGCATAAAAAAATGTTCAGCATCGCTATCTTTAAGAAAATTATGCAAATTAAAACCATAATGAAGGGCGCCTGGGAAAGCGTCTGCCTTCAGCTCAGGTCATGATCCCAGGGTCCTGGGATTGAGTCCTGGAGGGGCTCCCTGCTCAGCGGGGAGCTTGCTTCTCCCTCTCCCCTTGCTCCTCCCTCTCCCCTTGCTCCTCCCCCTGCTCATGCTCTCCCTGTCAACTAAATAAACAAAATCTTAAAAAAAAAACAACATAATGAGATACCACCTCACACTCATTAGGATGGCTACTATGGAGAAATAGAAACAGCAGGTGTTGGTGAGGATGTGGAGAAATTGGAACTCTCCTGCCTTGCTGGTGGAAGGTAAAACAGCACAGCCCCAGTGGAAAACAATATGGCGTTTCCTCAGAAAATTAAAAATAGAACTACCCTATGACCTGGCGATTCTACTTCTGGGTATATACCCCAAAGAACCGAAAGCGGGGACTCAAGAGATATTTATATATCTATGTTCATAGCAGCATTATTCACAATAGCCAAAAAGGTGGAAGCAACGCACTGTGGACAGATGAACACATAAACAAAATGTAGTGCATACATACAGTGGAAAGGAAGGAAGTTCGGACACATACTTCAACACCTGGCTGGCTCAGTCAGTAGAGCGTGGATTCTTGATCTCAGGGTCCTGAGTTCAAGCCCTACGTTAGGCATGGAACCTACTTAAACAAAAGAAAAATAAATAAAACATGGACGGACCTTGAGGGCATTATGCCAGACAAAGTAAACCAGTAAAAAAGGGTAAATACTGTATGATTCCACTTACACGAGGTTCCTTAAGTAGTCAGATTCATAGAGACAGAAAGTCTCTGGTGGTTGCCAAGGACTGGCAGAGGGAGGCATGGGGAGTTACTGCTTAATGGGTACAGAGTTTCAGTTTGGGGAGATTTTTTTTTTTCCCAAAGATTTTATTTATTTATTTGACAGAGAGAGAGACAGCCAGCCAGCGAGACGGGGCACAGGCAGGGGGAGTGGGAGAGGAAGAAGCAGGCTCCCATCGGAGGAGCCTGATGTGGGGCTCGATCCCAGGACCCCGGGATCATGCCCCGAGCCGAAGGCAGACGCCCAACGACTGAGCCACCCAGGCGCCCCTCAGTTTGGGGAGATTTTGAAAAAAGTTCTGGAGATGGAGGGTGGTGATGGTAGAAAAATATTCTGAATATATTTCATGCCATTGAATGTGTATTTAAACATGGCAAAAGGGGTAAATTTTACGTTATGTGTGTTTTATCACAATTTGAAAAAGAAAATATAAAAACTAGAAGGTAAAGACATGTATGAATTTAAAACACTAAGTTCAAATTTAAGGAAGAAAGCATTTCCCAAACCTCGTTCTGTGGCTTATTTCTTTTCTTAAAGATTTTATTTGTTCTTTTTAAATATTTTTATTTTTAAGTAATCTCTACACCCAACGTGGGGCTCAAACTCACAACTCTGAGATCGAGTTGCAGGCTCCACCGACTGAGCCAGCCAGGCACCCCATGTTCTGTGGCTTATTATTTCCAAGAGAGGAGCCTCAAAATGAGGGTTTTGAGGTCATTTATTTATGTATTCAATAAATGTTTATTGGTCACTGCATGCATGCCAGGCTCTGTACTAGATGTTGAGGTCTAGGGATGGACAAGTCTGATGTAGTTTCTGTCTTTATCAATCTTACAGTTTAGCACAATAATGTTTCCATTTATTGAATACCAAGTGTATATAGCAAGAATCCTACATTCTTTATTTCATTTCATCTTCTTGAGGTGGGTATTATCATCCCCTTATTAAAAGTGAGAAAACTGAGGCTCAGAGAGTTTAAGTAACTTTCTCCAAATTCACTCAAGGAGCACCTTGGATCTGCTTTATTCCAGTGTGTATTCTTTTACTACTAGGAAGGCCTGTGTTCCCCTCTAAGGAGATTCACAGTGCACTTTGCTACATGAATGTCCATGAGATGTTCAGGAAAAAAAAAAACACACTTATTTAACTTGATATGATTTTGCATATCCCAAACTTATCTCATTACATAAGTCCTCCTTTTTTGGGGTGAGGGGAGCAGCACCCCTATTACTGAGCTGTGGATTCTTTCCAAAGAATATAACCACAACACCCAAGAGAATTATAAACGTACGTCCGCACACAAACTTGTACGTGAATATTCATCATTGCCAAAAAGTGGAAACAACCAAAATGTCCATCAACAACAAAACATGGTCCAACCATACAATCGAATATTATATGGCAATCAAAAAGAATGATGTACTGACAGGCGGTACGGCATGGATAAACTTTGAAAACATTATGGTAAGTGAAAGAAACCAGGCAGAATGGCCACATTATTATGTGATTCCTTTTATATGAAATATCTAGAATAGACAATTGCATAGGGACAGAAAGATTCATGGTTGCCAGGGGCCAGGGGGTGGGCAGGAAAGGTGAGTGAGCACTAGTGGATGCAGGGTTTCTTTTTGGGATGATAAAATGTGACAAAGTTAGGCAGTGGTGATAGTTGTCCAACTTTGTGACTATACTAACAAGCATTGACTTGTACATGTTATAATGGTGAATTTTATGGCATGTGAATTTTATCCCAATTTTAAAAATATATGTATAATCACGACTAAGTGGACTGAAAACAACGTACCACTGGCCCTTTGGTCCTGCTGTTCCATACTGTATCGTTAATAAGGTATTAGAGATCTTTGGGGTTGCTATCCTTCCCTCAATAGATACAGCTCTCAAAATCCTAACAGAAAAACCCAAACAGGAACAGAGAGTGAGGACAAGCTTGGAAACAGGAGCATCAAAGTGTCTGCGCGGGTGGTATCACACGCATTGTTGGACTATTTATCTGCTAAGTATGCTTAGCCTATTTTGACAACAGGCCTGAAGGCAAAGTTCCTAAACCCCTTCTCATCACCGGAAGGTTTCAATTCCAACAATTGATTATGCATGTACTTGGCAGGGAAGCCTCCTTTTATTTGAATAACATCAGATTCACCTAGGTTTGTAAAACTGAATTATACGATTTTAGAACTGAAAAGGGCTTTTTAAAAAAAGATTGTATTTATTTATTTGAGAGAGAGAGAGAGCAAGAGGGAGGGGAGAGGCAGAAGCAGATTCCCCACTGAGTAGGGAGCCCGATGCAGGCTCGATCCTAGGACCCTGGGATCATGACCTGAGCCAAAGGGAGATGCTTAACCTACTGAGCCACCCAGGTGCCCCTGAAAAGGGATTTGAAGAGAGATCATCTGGCCTAATTCTCTTACTTTGGGTATAGGGAAACTGAGGCCCAGAGAAATACAGTGACTTGCCCAATGTCATATAGCCAAGCATGGCTTGGCTGAGACTGCCAGTTGTCTTGCAATATCTTTTCTCCCTTTCTTCCCTGGAAATGAACCCCTTCAGCTGTGACATGATTTTCTGAAAAAAGGGCTATATTTGCTAATGAGATGTGGTTGTCTAACTAAGTTTCGGCCAAGGCCAATAGAATGTAAATGGAAGTGGTGTGAGGAACTCCAGGGAAGTGTATTTAAAGATTAGGGGTTAGAATTGGGCATGACCTTCTTTCCTTCTGCTGGCTGGGTTGCAGATTAGATGGCTTGAGTTCAAGCAGCTCTTCTGGATCACAGGGTGGAAGCTCATTGGGAGAACAGGGGCACAATAAGATAGAATTCTGGGCCACCAACCTCAAAGAGTCTGACAGAAACAGAAGACAGGTATACAGGCGAATGCAGAATAAACACCACCACAAGGCCAAATCAGCTGCCCTGTCTTGTTTCTATGCCTTCAATCTCAGAGAATGCTTTATAGAACTGCCATACCAGCTCTGGAATGTTCATCCCCAGACCTTATGTGAAAGAGAAACTCTTTTTTTCCCCGGTTACTGTTATTTCAGTCTTCTATCATTTACAGCTGAACTAAATTCTGACTTGGAATGTAAACAATTACATTCTGGGTTGGAAACTCAGGTCTCCTGAATCCAAGTACAGGACTATTTACTATGAAGATTATTCCTATTAATAATAAAAGCAAAACTGTGCTGAGTTGTGCATATAATAGTTGCTGATAATTTTTGTATGCTTTTTATAAACTGGTCACTGTTTAAATACTGTATAAGTATCACATACTCATTTAATTCTCATGTCAACTCGGTAAGATCTACGACCATAATTTCCATTTTACAGACAGAGAAAATGAGGCACAGAGAGGGTGAATAACTTACCCAAGGGCACACATTTAGTAAGAGGTAGAGTTGAGATTTGAACCCACAAAGTATGGCTCCAGATCCGGGGCTCTTAGCTCCTACACTATACTCTCTCTTACGATGTGAGCTCCTCCTCATCTCTCTAGCCATTTTACTGAGGAGGAAACTGAAGCAGGCAATTTTCTAGTCATTTGCTTTAAATTGCTCTGCTAGACAGTGGTGCAGCTAGCGTTAGAAGCCAGAATCCTAACTCCCAGTTCAACACTCTCTCCCCAGACCACCCTGCAGTCTCAGAGGCCACCTGGACAGATACATAACCCCCTAAGCCCACCTCCAGTCTCCCACTCCAACACACACACACACACACACACACACACACACACACACGCACCACCCAGCAGGCACCCAGACATTTTTGTGGCCAGGATGGCTACAACCTCCTTTGAAAAGGAGCCAGCTTTGCCCTCCACCAAATATCTTTGTTTTATTTATAGTCTCCTGCTCAGAGCTTTTGAACTGGCTGCTCATTCCGGGGAAGATCTTGATAACAACTGTTCTTTGGAGAGGGTTCATAGGAAACAAGGTGAATAAACACCACAGAGGCCCTGCCTGTCTAGCAGAGCTTTGCTCCTAGGGGTGTTTATAACTCAGTGTTGGTGTCTGGGTGCAAAAGACTTTGAATTCAAAATGGCGGTTTGGATTTTCAGTTTTTTTGCTTTAATTCAAAAAAGTTCATTCTTTGCTTTCAACAATCTCAAGGCATAGGCAAAAGAGAGAAATTACCTTTATACAGAATATAACTGTGAAAGAGGTAGTTCTTGTTTTCTTTGCTCCCTGCTTGGCTGGGACCTAGGACCAGCTACTGTAGTGATTGAGGGGTGGGGAGACGTCTAAGGAATTTACAAAAGCTAAAATGGCAGAAGGAATGAATGGCATTTTAGAGCAGAAAATTGTAAAAGAAGAAGAGGAGGAAGAAGGAGAAGAAAAGATTAATTTCAGAAGTGAACAATGAACCTACTATGTCTTCTGACTTGTGGCCAAAGGTGCCATCCTAAAGCATAACCATGTCACATGTGTTTGGAATTATTCAGCCTGGATGCTAATCTCCGCTCCACCAGTTGCAAGTTATGTAACCTTTCCTCTTTGTGAAATGGATGTGTGTGTGTGTGTGTGGGGGGGGGGGTAAACTCACAAGATTATTGTGAGGATTGGTGCTAACCATGTAGGGGAGATAGTAGAGAACCAGTAGTGCCTTGTTCAGGGAGAACACTCACTCACCCACTCAGTGAACGGTGGGTACTAAGGGCAGCTGTCTTTATTGCTTCCTTTGTGATCTCCCCAGCCTTAGAGGCAATGATATTGAGGTGTTCATGAAAGTGAGCCCCAAGGAGGAGAGGAGGCAGTAACGCGTTGGTGTTTGACTCAAATACGTTCATTTGTATTGATTTACTATTCTCTATCAGGGACTATTACGGTGACATGACCTGTCTGTATTGGAGCCCCCAAAATGGCTTATAAAGGGAGGCAGAAGTTCTCAGGGGCAGGGCAGAGCAGAGCCACTAAATGGGTAGTACGAAGCCCCCGGTAGTGTTCTTGTGGGTATGATAGGTCTCCTTAAAGATCTAAGGGGTCCATCAATGACCACGTTGGGGAAGTGGATAGCGTGATAGAGAAGAGGGTCTGTGGCCCCCTTACGTAACTTACTGGAAAGTATGGCATTTAAAAAAGGGAAAACTTGTGTTTTCCCGGAGACCTGAGTGGGAGACATTATCTCAACGCCAAAGCTACTGGCGGAAGAACTCATAATATTGGAATGGGCGAAGGTTTCTTCAGGTGAGCTCGGGGGTCTCTATAGGATTAGGGTATATTCAGGGGACTGTAGGTGGAGGTTTCAATGGGAACATGGTGGGTGGAAGCCTTTGGGGGGCCTCGGGGAAACCGCGCGCCCGGCTCCGCAAGTGCCGCGGGCTGATGAGCAGCTCCCGCCTCCCCCAGCCCTCAGGCGGCCCCGCCTCCCGCGAGCGGACTACACTTCCCGGCAGCCCCCGCGGGTGGCGGCGGCGGCGGCGGCGGCGGCGCGGACAGGAGGAGGTGGCTGTGTGAGAAGCGGAGGGGGCGGTGCGCGCCGGGTACGCGCGCCGGCGACCATGGCGTTCGCCGGGCTGGAGCGAGTACATTAACCCCGGGAGGCGGCGGCGGCGACGAGGGAGCGAGCTTCGAGCGGGCGGGCCCAGCCTGAGGGAAGGGAGGAAGGGGCGGGGAGAGCGCCGGAGGGAGGCCGGTCGGCCGCGGGCGGGCGGGCAGCGCAGCGCCGAGCGGGGCCCGTGGGCCCATGAGGAGGCCCGGGGACCATGGGCTCCAGGATCAAGTGAGTGCCGGGCCGGGCGTGGGGCGGCGAGGCCGGGAGAGGGCTGCAGGCCGCGGGCGGCGCGGGGGACTTGTTGCCGGGGCCTGAGGGGCGCCCCGCGTGCCGGCGTCACGCGGGGAGGGGGACGGTTGCCATGGCGATCCTGGGAGGCGCGGGGGCGGGGTGCGTGCGGGGTGGAACGGCTCCGGTGGTCAGGTGTCCCCTCCTCACCTGAGGGCGGGAGTCGCAGAGATTACAAGGTGGCCCCCTCCCCGGGGTAATAGAACCTCTGAAAATGCTCATAAAACTGTTGGGGGGAGGGCGAGAAATCTCCGGAAGCAACTCCCCTAATGGGTGAGTTTGGGGCGCCCCTGAGAGTTGGGCAGGTCCTGAGAGATCTGCTTATGGCCTGCGATCCCCACAAAAAGTCGCCTAAGGTGCTCCTAGGGACCACTCATGGACTTAAGGTCTGGGTGGCCTGAGGAGGAAGGCCCTTTTCCCTTTCCTCCTTTACCTCTCTTATCTGTGTTAAGTCTCCACACAGCAAGGGCCAAAGGCTATGAAGGAAGATGCCTCTGTGTCGTAATTGAGTATCTGATCTTGAATACTGGTTGGAAAGGCTTTGTAATCCACTGTGGCAAATTCCCTCATTCATTCACCTGGGGTCCTCGGTGGGGGATTAGTTTTCTGGGGATATTGTTGATAACATCAAACTTCAGAACCCATTGAAACATTGTTGCCTTGCTTCTAGACCTAGAAGTTGACTTTGGAAAGTGCAACTTTTATGCAGTCCAATTTGGGTGTGTTGCTTTAGACTCTATCTCCTCTCCCCGTCAGGTCCTTTTTCGGCCTCTCCCTTCCTCAACTCCAGAACTTGAGATGCCTTATCTCTAATCACTAACAAATGTTCATTTTTCTCTATGAGTAATAGAATTGTTTAAGGGTGCTTAAAAACAAAGTTGACAGCATAGGCTTTTCCTTAAACGGCTTTCATAGGACACTTTAAACCTGCTTACAAGAAAGTCTGAGGAATGTGTTTATTTCAGCACTTTGAGAATAATGCTTGGGAAGTTTGAAAAGGGAAGGGCCTTGAGGACGAACTCTAATAATTATTCAAATGTTGTCTCTCATGTCCAGTTGATGTCCATGCAGTGTGACCCTTGCCCATCCTCGTAGTCCCTTGACTGGCTTAGGCTTCCCATTCGCTAAATGCCTCATACGTGCTGCAGCAGTCCTGAGACATCTGCTAAATGAAGCTAGAAAAGTTTTCTTATGATAATGAAAATGGAACAGGCGGATGGATGAGCACACTGTTCATTCTTGATTTTGTGGAAACAAGGGGAGAAAGCTAGAAGTTTGCTCCAAACAACAGCTTAAGAGGTTTGGGAGGTAAAAAGACGTGGTTTGTAAAGCACTGGGATTAAGGAGGTACTCCAGGTTTAGCTCCTGCCTCTAAGAAAGAGTTGTAAACTTGAATTTCAATAGCACTTGGCAACTGTAAGGTGGCTTTTGGAAAGTGTTTCTGAGTACACTTGTGAGGATGCTTCCCTTTGTTATGGAGAGGTTCAGAAACTTGCCTGACATGAGGCTGTCAGTGTCAGAACCAGCATGAAAATCCAACCAGTGGAAGGTCAGATGACTAGACTTCAAATCTCTGTCTTGCTCTTGAAGGTTGCAGGTTAACATACATTTCTCAAGTGTGTTTTGTGGAACCCGTTACTGTTATATCTAAGCCCTTGAGTGAGGGAACTTACTAAGGTGTGAAATTAGTGTAAAGAATAGCTTTTTTGATCTTGAAACTAGACTGCTCTGGGGTAAAAGCTTAGGCTTGGGAAATATGTTTGCTTTACTTGTGGTGAGACTGAAAGAATATGAAGAGAAGTTATGAAAAATAGTTTGATTTATGGTGACTATTGACTAAGCAACTTCTGTCTGCAGCTAGGAATGGGGATGGACAGGTGGCTAGGGACCGTCTATGTAGATGCTGCCCTAGTCTTTGGAGGAAACAGAGCTTTGGTCACTAACTGTTCTACCTTGGAATTAGCTCAAGGTGTTGAGCTGCCTGAGTTGACATCTAAGTGTGCAGGCTCTGTTGTGTAGGGACAGTTGTGTGTGTGTGTGTGTGTGTGTGTGTGTGTATGTGTATGTGTGTTGGGGTGGGGGTGGAACACAGCACTCTGGGGCCCCTCAACACAGCACTATGGCCGCCAGTGTTTCCTCTTATCTCTGATGCTATGTGGCTCAGTCAGGCTGATGATGTGGAATCAGATCTGGTTCAAATTCCAGCTCTTTTGTCTAACTGACTATGAAACTTCGCACAAGCTACCTCTTTCACCCTCAGTTTCCCTGAGGGTGTAATGGGGAATACTATATGTTGCAGAGTCATAATGAGCAATAAATGCTTTATGAACATGATTGCTGGGCCTGTATTAAAAATTCAGCAGTTCTCTTTTATACCTTCTTTATCAAAAAACTAAGAAAAACCATATATTTTATGCCAGAAATGTCAGAAATGAAATGAAGAAAGTTTTGATCAAGGAATTAGACTGTTAATGTGAAGAACAGGACTTAACGTTCTCTTATTAAAAAATAAAAGTTGATTAAAAACAATATTGTGTAATTGTACAGCTGGTGTCTGTTGTATGATTAGTAGTAAAGCAGGTGTGTTGCTAGGCACAGGTGTTGAGATTTAGTGCTTGATCAGACTTCAAGCTAAGGCTGGTTGAGCACAATCTCTGTGTCAGGCATGGTGGTATTGCTTTATGTGAACCATTTCATCAAGTTCCCACAACTGTCCAATGATGTAGGTACTACTAACCACATTTTCATATGAGAGAATGGGAGTTTATTTGCCGAAGATTAGATGCTATCCCCAGGGAAGCCTGCCCTGATACCGGTTCTGCACCCTCAGCCCCCTCCCAGCCTTGGCCAGCTGCCCTCATCTGTGCAACCACTCCCTAGCCTAGGCCAGGTGCCTCTCATCTGTGCATCTTCTCTTCAGCCTAGGACAGGTGACCCTTATCTGTGCACTCCTTCCCCAGCCTAGTCCAGGTACCCCTTGTGTGTTTCTGTGGCCCCTTGTGTTTATCACTGTTCTAGCACCAAATTCAGTTCCTTGACTGTCTTCCGCATTAAACTAGAGATAAACTTCTTGAAAGCAGGACTGTCTTATTTGTCTTTGAGTTCCCTGTGTCAGACCCGGTACCTGACATAGAAAGTTGTTTAGGAAGAGTTTATGGAATGATATAAGAAGTACGGTAGGATCTGAATTAAGATCCTGACTAAGGCTCCAGGTTGAGTGTACATAGAGTTAAAAGAACAATTTGCTACCTGAACTCTTGAGGACAAAGAGTTTTTGTTTTTAAGTTAATTGCCCTGGTCTATGCAGAGAATTACTTACTTTTTTCTAAAGAGTGTTTTTTTAGTTCATGTTCATCTAAATGAACATTGTCTAGCTTCAAACCAAACATCTACTTGGCCAGGGAAAGAAAAGGTCACCAGTATGCAGGTAGCACCCTGGAAAGTTCCTGAACTTTAAACCTGAGCAGACCTTTATCTAGAGGGATGAAAGGAGCAGTGGAAACTGGCAATCTTCGACAGGTAGGTTTAAATCTTATTTAGTGTTTGAGTGATCCCAGTGGACTAGAATGTGGTTAATATGAAGCAATTTAACTGATAATGCAGACATACAGCAGGAAACTTTTGGCAGTTTAATATTGCTTGTGGTGACATCCTAGAAATTGTTTCCAGGCACCACGGGCAGGAAGTGGATTGTAAGTAATCGAAGGAAGTATTCTAAGTGAGTTTGAGGAAACCTGACATTTATGGATGCAGAGAAAAGCATACTCTGATTTGAAGGCATAAGGACAGAACAGGGCAGCTCATTTGGCCTTGTGGTGGTATTTATTCTGCATTAGCCAGCATACCTGTCTTCTGTCCCTGTCAGACTGTGACCTCAAAGGTTTGTGACCAAAAAGAGTATCCATTTATTCATTCACTCACTCACTATAGAACTAAGGGTGTGAAGCACATATTGAGCACTGAAAAAATGTTAGTCATTGTTGGTATTGACATGATTAGTAGTACTATATCATGTGCCTGGTAGTGGGCTAAGTGCTAGGGACACAACAATGAAAAGGTTTTTCTTCACTTTAAGGTTTTCCAAGGTAGTAGTGAGGCAGAAATGCAAAACAAAACAAACTTCCTCCAGGCCCCCTCCCCCCCGAACCCCCCCCTCCCCACTATGATACATTCCGATCAATGCTATGGTGGAGACGCAGCCAGTCCTGAATAGGTAAGAAAATGGAGAGACTGTTTTCCCAGGACAGCTCAAGGAAGGAAAGCAGGCTTCATCAAGAAGGTGTTTTAGCTGAGACAGGAAAGATAGTAAAGGTGTGAAAAGGGCAAGAGTGGTAGCACAGGGGAGTGGTGATGATGGTGGCAGTAGTCTCAATAGAGGGAGCAACAGTATGTGTGAAGACGTGGCATATTAGAAAAAAAAAAGTTAATTACCATTTTTAGGCACATGCCAGGAATTGTGTTAGACATTGAGAATTATGCTGAATAATACATATTCTATTCCTGCTCTCATGGAGCTTAGAGTCTGGGGGACCCAACAGGTTAAAAATAACAGATCAATTCTCATAAAGCCATGTGGATGTGCTAGAAAGGGAATGAGCTGCTGAGGGAGACTGCAGGGGCGGCTGTCCTGTTTTAGAGCAGTGAGGGAAGGTTTACTCTAGGGCTGACATTTGGGCTGAGACTTTAAGCATGAGAAATCATTAGTCCTGAAAGTGACTGGGCAAGACTTTTCATTCCAGGTGGAGTTGAGCGTATACAAAGGCCTCGAGGCAAGAAAACCCTAGACCCATTTCAGGAACTGTTAGAAGGCCAGAGGTTTGGGTAGTGACTAATGGGACAGAACCTTGCGGTAAGGTCAGAGATTCAGACTTGGGGCTGAGTAGGGGCTTGTAGGCCATGGCAGTTAGAAAACAACTTAAGACGTAATAAACACACTATAAGATTTATTTTTTAAATGTGTAATCAAATGATTTTTAGCATACTCACAAAAGTGTGGTCAATCACTACTATACAATTTAAGAACGTTTCATCATCACAGAAAGTAACCTTGTGCCTATTAGCTTTCACTTCCCATTCCCCCAAACCCTCTGAGCCCTGAGCAATCACTAATCTACTTGTAGTTGCTGTAGATTTATTCTGGGCATTTCATATAAATGGAATCATACAATATATAATCCTTTGTCTTTCACTTAATATTATGGTCCCAAAGTTTATTTCATTATAGCATATAGATATTTCATTACTTCTTAATTGTTGAATAATATTTCATTGTATAGGTAAACCACATTTTATTCATCTGTTCATCAGTTGTTAGGTATTTGGGTTGTTTCCACTTTTTCACTGTTATGAATAATGTTGCTGTGAACATTTTGTGTGGACATATGTTTTCCATTTCTCTTGGGTATATACCTAGGAGTGGAATTGCTGGATCATATGGTAACTCTGCTTAAGAAACCGTTAAACTGTTTTCCAAAGCAATTGTACCACTTTGTGTAAAGTGGTATCTCATCGTGGTTTTGATTTGGCCCAAATGAGTCGTGTAGAAAACAAAAAATCGGAGTAGACAGAAGAGGTTGAAACTTGAACTGAAAGAAAGGTGAGACTTGATTAAGGGAGGAGGCATTTCCAGAGGGAGAACGGTGGAAGTTTTATGACTTGGGAGTGGGATAACCCCTTCTAATTGTTTTTTGGTACAGTGAACAGCTTTGGCTTCTTAGGATAGCTCTGTTTCACTCTTGATTTTGGACTGCTTATCATAGGATCCCATTACCAAAATGCACAACAGACTTGCTTCTGTTGTGAGGCCTGTTGTGTAGCAGAGCTGACCTGTTTTCCCTACTGTGGGATGAGACCAGAAGTTGAAATGTGATGTCCTTCATATTTCTGGCTCTTCTCTAAGACCTACTGCCTCTTCTCTAGGACTTGGGGTGGTGGAATGAGAGTCTTGCAGGAGACTGAACTCCCCATTATTAGTGCCCAAAGTCAGTCACTTGAATTTTCATGACTTTTCTGGACAGTGTATTGGTGCAACTCCATCATTCTAATCTTAGCCTTTGCAGTCAATGTGGAGGGCTTTGCACAGCAGCTAGGAAGTTGAAACAGGGAAGGTAAAACCTGGAGTGTTGTAGAAAAATGTGTGTCAGGCTGTTACCTCTGTGTGTAAGCTCCTAGCTAGAATTCTCACTGTGGGTTGCAAAGGTTCAGCCTTTTTCCTGGCCCTGGGGGAACTAATCTCTGGATTTACAACATCCTTTTTGCTTAAAAGGATTTTGTTGGGAAATGGAAAGATAAACAAGGAAGAAAAATAAACCAAAGAAAGCAAAAACGAAGTTGGTCTCCTTGACTTTTATTGGAATCCATACCCATTCTTTCCAAGTATTTAGGACTTGAAAAGGAGCCATATAAAGGATGTAACAAAAGGTATGGTCAAAATATTTAACTTCCTATAAAAAAGATAGGTTATATTCCCAAAGTTAATTTGTAAATTGGTTACAGTATTTAGAATGTATTTTTTTCTTAGAGATACTGTTAACGTATAAATCCGCGGCTGTCAAAGATAAAGACTTTGTAGGCAGAGGGAACTGTGTAAAAGACAGGTATGGCAGAAATACAGGACGTGTGAATAAGGGCTAGAGGAGATGGAGTTGAAGATGTAAGCGGATGCCCCTGGAACATGATGCCACCGAAAGATTTGAGTTGGGAATGTAATATGATCAGATTTGGGTTTTTAGGAAGATGACTCTGGCAGCAGCAGTATAGAACTGTGATATCTCTGGCCTGTACAGGATGATCCACTGGGGTGTGAAAAAAATGTTAGAACTTACGTTCGTTTTTATATCAGTCTTCAAAATTTCTGTTTTTGTGTGTTCGAATCTATATATTTGTATAGTAAGACATTCTCATAATTTATAAATATATGTGTATCAGATGTATGCTCAAATTTTTTGACAGGAAGGAGTCCACGGAAAAAAATCGGAGACCATTGGTTTATGGAACTATGTTTATGCTGTAGAAGATCAAGGCCTGAAGTGAGGTTTTGGTTGTTCAAAGAAAAAGGACAGATGTGAGAAAGATTTTAGGTAGAATTGACAGGACTTGGTGACAAATTACATGTAAGGGGCAAGAGGAGAATCAAAGATGACTTGCCAAGGTTAGCAAGTTACATTATAAATGAGCGTTTGGAAGGTGAGGGCCAGTTATGTAACGTGTTTGCTTTTCTGAGGAGAAGTGGAGAGTTATAATTGGGAGAAGGCGTTGTAGTCTGCAGTGAGAAAGGAGATCTTTAAGAGCTCCATAGTGAATGTGTGTACTTCATTCGATGAGTAAGACTTGAAGTGGGCTGAGCCAAGTTGCTGAAGGGAAATCCATCCATGGTAGATTTAGAGAGAGAAAAAATAAACTTTCGAACTCATTTGAGCCTCAGAAAAGGTTTCAGGGATGTTTTATTGACCTAGCCTAGTCTGTTTGAATAAATAGGAGGAAGGAAACCAATCTAGAGAAAGATGCTGTTTGACTCCAAGCAAACAGTTCTTGTGCTCCAGGGTGTGAGAGGAGCTGGGGGATGTGGGCCTCAGAGACATATGCAGTCCCCATCCGAGTCCCAAGTTTCTCAGCCTCAGTTTTTTTTTTTTTTTTTTTAATTTGTAGAAGGAAGCTAATAAATTTACCTGTAGGATGGTTGTGAGGATTAGAAGCGATCTTGTATCTCACCTTCAGCAGAGAAACGATTGTTGAGTAAATGGCAGCTATCATTAATATTGCTTGGAGAGGATGGGCACACTTATCTGAACCCCCTGGAGTTAACGTCAAAGCAAGTGTTCCATTTAATATATATATATATATTTTTGTTAAGCCACAGACAAAGTATTTGCTTCCTCTCTGTGAGTATGTTAGGAATGATGTGTTGTATATTTTACTGAATATGTTTGGAGGACTGTGAGCCTCAAATATGCAAAGCACTATTGCTTTTACTGGCTGGGAGGAAAGCAGCTTAAAGTCCACTTAGATAAGATAAACATGTGAATAATTAGAACAATAGTATTTAACATTTTATGCCTCTCCTCTCAAATGATATTTGAAAATTTTATTCAGTTCTACATAAGATTTACACCATTTATATTTATCTTTGTTTAGCTGGTAGTACTGTTCACTTCTAATTTTTTTTTAAAAGATTT
The DNA here is from genome assembly GCF_024610735.1 of Ursus americanus. Lineage (NCBI taxonomy): Eukaryota > Metazoa > Chordata > Mammalia > Carnivora > Ursidae > Ursus > Ursus americanus. The sequence goes on from NC_142144.1 coordinate 10,923,126, forward strand.
TATTAGAGAGAGAGGGAATCTGAAGCAGACTCCCACACTGAGCACTGAGCCCGACGTGGGGCTCGATCCCACAACCCTGAGATCATGACCTGGGCTGAAACCAAGAGCCAGATACTCAACTGACTGAGCCACCCAGGCATCCCCATTTCTAGTCTTTTAAATCTAACTTCTCCTTTCTTTTTCCTGGGTGCTTAAAATTACTGTTCTTAAAATTTTTTAAGGGAAATTTTAAACATTTACGAAAATAGAATAGTACAATGAACCCTCAAATGGCCATCACTGTTAAAACACTTAACTAATATATGGCTTATTTAGTTCCATTTATAGATAATGGACTATAACTTCTCCTGTCCTCTAGACCTGGATATTTTGAAGCAAATCCCGACTGTCCTATCTCATTCTTTTTTTGTTTCTGTTTTTAGAGAGAAGAAGAGGGAGAATCTTAAGCAGTGCAGAGCCCGATGTGGGGCTCCTTCTCATTATCCTGAGATCAGTGACCTGAGCTGAAACCAAGAGTTGGTTGCTCAGTGGACTGCACCACCCAGGCGTCCCTGTCCTATCTTATTAAATATTTCTGTATGCGTCTCTAAAAGATAGACCTTCTTTTTTAAAAAACATAACAATGACATCACACCTAAAAAAAATTCCTTTGTATCATCAAATATCTAGTCAGAGTTGAAGTTTTCTAGTTATATATATTTTTAGTGTTGATTTGTTTAAATCAAGTAAGATCATACTTTGCAGTTGGTTGATGAGTATCTTGTCTTTTTCCCCCTTGCAGTTTACTTATTGAGGAAGTGTGTTGTTTGACCTATGTAGTTTACATTGCATCCTGTTTAATATGTCCTGTCCCCTTTATTTCCTACAAATTGGTAGTTAGATTTAGTTACTTGATCAGATTCAAGTTCATTTTCTTGGCAAGAATACTTAAAATGTGGTGATAGGTGCTTCCATCAGGAGGCACATTATGTCTGATTATCTTTCTTTTTGGTCTACGTATCAAGGGCTGTAAAATGGTGATATTTTGCATCTATCATTTCTTCATATTACCTACAATACTTCTATATAGAAAAACTTACCCATATCCACTATTTGGTTACCCTGAGTTCATCTAGGAAAAGCAGGATAAATATTTGATTCCCTTCATTTTTCAAACTGAGTTTGCTGGTGTTTTCCAAAGGTGACTCTTTTTTTTCTCCCAAATGTTACTAACACACATAGATTTAAACCTGTTTACTATATTTGAATCTGCTGTAGTTCTCCTCACTGATGTTTAATTTGTCCTATCTTTGGTGACAGCTTCTTCATGTTAGCTTCTAGAATCCTTTTGACAGTATTGTGGTAGTTTTTAATAGCTCCCTTGCCTTTTGGTAGGACAAGATGTTCTGAGCTTATCTTCTATTTTTCCTACTCCAGACCTGTATTCTTCTGTTTCTCTAAGGAATCTTGCTTCCTTTTGGTGAGAAATGGTATTAGAGATTATAGTTTGGGTTTCGGGACTCTTTTTGTTTTGTTTTTTTGCTACTAGGTCAGCCGTTATTCTAGCTTTTCTAGGGGTCAGCACTAGGAAGTAAGTGCGTGTGTGTGTGTGTGTGTGTGTGTGTGTTAAAGGTAAACTGTTCATATTGATATTTCCAATTCAAGGCTATAGCATTTTTATTTAACCTCGTCACCCTTGTATCTGAATCTCTTATCTCTCATACCAAAAATGCTGATATCCAGTGACACCAACATAAGTACTTTTGCTTTATCCACAACACCCACACAACTCAGCAGCAATAGGATGGCTGAAAACAGGTTGGTTTTGTTTGTTTTTTTAATTTGGCAGGTTTTGGTTGTTTTTTGTTTTTGTCTTTAGATTATATCCCACTAAGAAGGTATAGTCAAGTTACTGTTTTAAAACCATTAGAAATAGTTTTTTTCTGTGGTTGTGTCACCAACTTACTATGTAGTTTTTTTTTCTTTTAATCTTTTGGGAGTGCGTTTTAAAAATAATTTTTGTTTTGTAATCACATAAAATACTTATGGTTTCAAAGCCAAATCTACAATAGAGGTATGTAATATGCAAAAGAGGTATAGTCAGAGAAGTTTAACTTCTGTTCCTCTCTCGTCACTCTGTTCTTTTCCTCCTTCATAGGTAATTTTTAAAAATGTGCATTTGTCATTTCATTAGAAAAATAAAGGTAAATACATATGTGTATTCACATTTTCTCCCACCAGCTCCTCAGGTAAATGGTAGCATTCTTTTTTTAAAAGATTTTATTTATTTATTTGACAGAGAGAGACAGCGAGAGAGGGAGCACAAGCAAGGGGAGTATGGAGGGAGAAGCTGACTTCCCGCCGAACAGGGAGCCCGATGCGGGGCTTGATCCCAGGACCCTGGGATCATGACCTGAGCTGAAGGCAGATGCTTAACAGCTGAGCCACCCAGGTGTCCCAAATGGTAGCATTCTGAATGCACTTTTCTCTCCTTTTTTCTCATTTTGTACCTTGTAAAGAGATCACTTCTAGCAGTGTCTGGGATCATCCTCATTTCTCTATAGGAACAGCATAGTTAGTACTCCATTGGATGGATGGATTATGGATTATTCAACTGATCTTATACTGATGGCCACTTAGATTGCTTCCAGTGTTGCTATTACAAATGGTGTTGTAATGAATATTCTTATGCATGTGCCTTTCTGTATTTTTACCATTATACCATTGGGATAGATTTTTAGAAGTGGAATTGCTGGGTCAGAGAGTAAATTTAGATGTAATTTTGTTAAATGGTGTCCGATTCCCCTCCACAGGGGTTGTGCCAGTTCACATTCCCGCATGTGAGAGTGCCTGTTACCTTACACCTTCACCAATGGAATGTGTTTGTCAAACTTTAAAAATTATTTTAATCGAAGTTATAATGCACATCGTAAAATAGTTTGTAAGCACTCGTGATGGAGAGCATTGATTCTGTACTCTATCCCCCCAAGAACCTGTATTAACAATTTTACTTCCAGTTCTTCTGATGGTTAACCCATAATCCCTAGGTAAATCTTCACTTAATTTAATCTTAGGCAGTATTTGTTGACTCCCTGAAGTGAAAGATGAGTACCTTTATAGTAATTCTCTCTTCCTCTTCCAGTATTTTATGTGTTTATATTATTTCTAATTTTTTAAAAAGATTTTATTTATTTGAGAGAGGGAGAACACAATCAGGGAGGAGGGGCAGAGGGTGAGGGAGAAGCAGGCTCCCCACTGAGCAGGGAGCCTGATTCGGGGCACGATCCCAGGACCCTGGGATCATGAGCTGAGCCGAAGACAGATGCTTAACCAACTAAGCCACCCAGGCACCCCTATTATTTCTAATTCTTATAGTGGTTTTATTTTGATATTGCTACTTAACCCTTCTTATTCCATTAACTTTCAACAGTGTCTCTTTCATAGTTCTCCACTCTCTAGGAAGGATACCTCTTGTTTCTAGTTTCTCTAAGCTGTACTTTTACTTTTATGTGGTTATTTTAGTTCTGATCCATGGCCAGAACCAAGTCTTTTATTATTTATCCTTAAGTCTGAAAATTAAATATTATGAGTGTTTAAATAAAAATGTTATTACGAGTATTTAAATACTATTCAACATAGGCCAGGTAGGGTGCTGGAAATCCTTTTCTTTTTGGTGCATTGCCATCGCATTTGAAGGAGAATGTTTTTAACATCAGGGTTATATAAATGTTTTTTTCTTACAATCCATCCAGACTTAAAAGTTATACTCTATATGCTAATACATAGATTAGTTTTCCATTTATTTGCACAAAAAGCACAGGGGGACACCCACCCTGTATAGATAGCAGTCCAGGGTGTCACATGGATCCTTCCATCCTCATGTTGGCAGACAGAAGCCTCTACTTTGCAGTCTTTGTGGGGGTGGGGTACTTTTGTGAGCATGAGACTCGGCTTTGACTTTTACCTTGTTGGTAGCCTCAGAGCAGCAGGGCAGTGTGGTAATAAGCATGTCTCTCCAAAAAAAAGGGGGGGGGCATGTCTCTCAAACTTGCGACTGATGCCTTTCAGGACCTTGAATTTGCCAAAAGCCTCAATGGTTTCATTTTATTGGTCTACATCTTCTTTAAATCTTTCCTGTGTTTCTTGACAAAAGTTTAAAGTTCTTACGAACTTAGGTTAAGGAGGTAGAATCTATCTTTATGATTAGGGCTTACTGATACCATTCTGTGCCATTTTGGAACTGTGTGGACTTGCAGTCTTAAGGTTTTCTTTCTTTTTTTTTTTCTTCTTGATGGTTTCTTCCTACTTTCCTGTTCTGATCTGTGCAAAGTTAGCTACATTGTTGTAATCCTGGAATGTCCCTTCACCATGTTGCTATTTCATTGTTTCCTGGCCCCTGTGTTCTTTTGTTTCATTTGCCAGAGTACATATTCAAGTTCTTATAGGAGACAGCGACAGCAGTGGACTTGCAGAAAGGGTGCATTTGAGTTTTTGCATGTCTGAAAAATGTCTACTTTCTCACACCTGATTGATAATTTGTATGGTGCTAGAGTTCTAGGCTAAAAAAATTGCCCCCAGAACTTTGAAGAAAATTTCCTCCTGTTTTTAGCTGGCTTCCTCTGACATTGCTTCAGTAGGGGAAGGGAGCACCTTGCCTTCTTATTGCCAATTGTGGTATATATGTAGGGTCCCTGTTCAGGCTTCCTTAACACCAGGGTGGGAAGTTCCCTTTTACTAGGTGGTAGGTGGGAGTTCTGATTCTCTAAGAGGCCTCCACTGATACCTCTCTAGCTGGGTAGAGTAGTGGCTTTTTTTTTTTAATTGATTTATTTTAGAGCACATGTGTGCATGCACATGGGTGGAGGGAAGGGGCAGGGAGAGAGGGAGAGAGGGAATCCTCAAGCAGACTCACCTCTGAGCACAGAGCCCAGTGCGGGGCTCGATCCAATACCCTGAGATCATGACCTGAGCTGAAATCAAGAGTCAGCTGCTTGACTGACTGAGCCACGGAGGCACCCCTAGAGTAGTGCATTTTTGCTGCTCTCACCACAGTTTCAGTTACTGCCACAGGAGAGTGGAAGTCCGCATTATCCACATTCTCCACTGAAACCACATTGAGGGGGTCCTCGTTACTGCTGGGGATGATGGAAGTCCCACCCCCTACTTGACTTTGTTGGCAGTGGTGGGTGGATGGGATTCTTCGTTACAGCCTGGCCAAGGTAGAAATTTGGTTTCCTCCCTGCTTGTCCTTTGCTGGCTTGAGTGGAGGTGAAACCACACAGGTTTTTCTGTGGTGTTTGGCTGATGCTTGGTGTTTTTTTTCCCTGTTTCTGACTTGTCAGGCTGTCCCTTTTCTGGCCCTTTGGCTGACTTTTGTTAGAGGTTTTTTAGGTCTGCATCAATTGGTATTTATGGGTTGCCAGTTTTAGTCATGAATGGTGGTTGAATTTTATCAAATACTTTTTCTACATCTATTGAGATGATATGATTTTTCCCATTAATGTAAGTGACATTTATTTTCAAGCGTTAAACTAACTTTGCATCCCTGGAATAAACCCATTTGGTCATGATATATGATCCTTTTTATACATATTGATGGATTCAGTTTCCTGATATTTATTTTATGGTCACATCTATATTCATAGGAGATTTTTGGCTGTAATTTTCTTTTCTTGTAATGTTCTTGATTTTGGTGTCAAGGTCATGCTGGCCTCATAAAAAGGAAAGAGGATTGTATTTTAAAAAAATAGAAGTGGTGTGGTTTTTAGTATAAAAAGTTATCAGTGACTGCAGCTTTTTGGATGAGCATTGAATTTAGGAAAATTAAGTATTACTCATAAGCAATGGGAATAGGGAAATGCTTATCTGTGTTTCCCTATAATAAGGAATAGGTAATCTCTCTCTACCCCCCTCCCCCCATTATATACACATATTTATTTTATTTTGGCTGAATAATCCCATGTCAAGTTAAGGCCATCATGGTATTTTATTTGCATTATTTCCTAAGAACAACTGTATTCTTATATATATATATATATATATAAAATGAGGATACTTTCATCATCATCAAGAAATTTCATGTTCATACAACATTATCTAATAAACAATCCATATTTAAATTTCCCCAGTTCCAATAATGTCCTTTGTAGCTGTTTGCTTTTGAGCCTGGGTCCAATTAGGGATCATATGTCACATTTAGTTGTCATGTCTCTTGTTCCCTTTTATCTAGAACAGTTCTTCTGCCCCCCGCATTTTGGTTCTGACATTGACTTATTAAAGTATCCAAACCAGTTGTTTTATAGAATGTCCCACATTTAGAATTTGTTTCATTGTTCCCTCATGCTGAAGTTCATGTTTAAAACATTTTGGCAACAATACCATAGGTAATGTGTCTAATGCCATGCATTTTTATTCTCCTTGGAGTTACTCTTTTTTTCTTCCATCCTTTTTTAAAAGGCTTTTATTTGTTGTCTTTCTTATCCTCTTGTAGCTTTCTGTTCCTGTTTTGTAAAAGTCATGTTTTTTTTGTTCTATTTAAGGATACCAGTTTCCTGAAACATATTTCTTAATCGTTTTCAGAGATACATTCTTCTAAGAGATGATGTTCTCTTTCCTCCATTTGCAGTATTTTTAAAAGGTCTTTTATTTTCTGTAGGCCCTTGAGCAAGGTGAGCTCTATCGAGATTTGTTGTTTGCCATAGGGGGGGTGAGTGGATTACCATGGGCACTGTTCTTTGTGCCCTAGGTGGCTGTCAGGTCCCCTTCTCAGATCTTGTATCTGAAGAACTGGTTCATATTCACTGTTCCAGTTGAATTCCTAGTGACTAGCAGGTATTTGTGCTACTGAGGTAAAATTTTATTCCCTCACTGCCTGATACTCTCCTATTCTGAACTAAAGACCTATAGAAAAAACTAAAACTCTGAGTATACTCTATTAGAGTTGTTCTTATCTTTGTTCTCAGTGTCCTTTTTGTGTGTAATTATTTTAACCAATAGAACTCATTTTAAAAGTAACTCGAGATTAAGTGGCTCCCCTACCTATTAAAAGTGTGAGTGTCTGATCCACGAGTGTAACCAGGATTGAAGGGCACAGTGACTGAAGGTGGGGAGACCACTTAACCTATTATAATAGAAGAGGGGTAATGAGGATTGCTATTTGGATATTTCCTTTTGGTTTGCATCACAGTATCTTTTAAGAGTCCAGTTATCAGTGATAGTTGTTAAGAAGTGTAGGTATCAGAAGATTAGAAAGTCTTCACAACCAGATAGATGATGACTGTAGGGTTTGTAGCCTGGGTGACAGAAAAAGGTGGCAGAGCTAGCATTAAAAAGAAGGAAATTGAGATTTTCTGGGTTTGATTTTTTTTTTTCATTGCTTTGATTTGGGTTCTGTTGAGTGTGAGTTTTACCATCCATGGGGTGTTCTCCAGCGACAGTTGAAATTTTGGACCTGAAGGTCATTGGAGAGGTGGGAGCTAAAGATAGAGTTTGGTAGTCAATTACAGAGTGGTGAGTAGTGAGAACTAAACACATCTCATGAATCCTAAGTAGGCAGGTGGAAGGCAGGAGGGAGGGAAAGATCAGTAAGTTGTTGGAGACCTCTCACCTCCGAAATCCAAACATCAAGTCCTGTTGATTCATGTACTTGCCTCCTCCTCCACTGCTGTCCTCTTGGTCCAGGCCACCATACTTTCAGCATAATGGCTGTAATTCCTTCCGACTGGGTTCTTTACCACTCTTGCTTCTCTCCAGTCCTATCTCTACAGTATCCAGAGTGAGCCTTCCAAAGGAAAAATCTGATCAGGTCGGGTCACTGTTACTGTTCTTGTTTTTCCCATGGTCTATAAACTTCATGAAGTCAGGTACTATAAAAGCCTTGTTCACTATTAAACCTTGAGTGACTTGCACAGAATGAGGCATGTAGTAGGTACTCAGTTAATACATACTGAATAATTAAATGAATGTTTAATACAGTGTAGAAGTTTGGTGTTGGTTGGGTTTCATCTTAAAAGAGTATATTTAACTCACTATTTGTGATTGTTCCAAATAACTGATGATCCCCAAATCATGTGGTTTTGACAGATCCCTTTGGGATTATAAATATTTATATTTATTTTTCTGAGGCTAATGTTATGCTTTATTCCTGGAGTAAATACTGATAATCAGCAGAGAAAGTCCAGAATGTGTTGATTTAAGTGGAGGATGCAGCCTGGATGTGCCTCACTTGTGGTGACTACAATATAAAGTCATTTATCCTTATACTGATCACTGAAAGTTGTTTCTCCTCTACCTATGAGATAGTTATTCTCTTTGGTGCCAGAGGATGGGTAGTCACAGCCTGGAATTAAAAAGGAAGAAATTTATAGTGTTCTGATGGCCTACTTCTTAACGTTTTCTCTGGCAAATTGGCCTCACCTTTCCTACCTTGGTCTGACTTCCTCATTGGAAAAGTTTCATATTGCGTAGGAAAGAACAATTTAGCAGGAATATGAGTTGCACATTATTAGCTCAGTGCTGCTCAAACATGTTCAGGTGATGGAGTACCTAAAAGTCATGGTATTGTGTGGAATACTCTGAAATATTTATACATTAAATGTCAAACTACATTTTCCCCCCAAATCAGATATTTTATATTATATTTTAGAATAGACAGAATAGGAGTGAGAAGGGCTTAAGAAAAATTTATGGTAGGAAAACTTAAAGTAGATTATGTTATTTTTTCATGCAAATTGGGAAGTAGCCATTTTTGGCCCTTCAGTCTAGTTCCTAAACCTGCAGTGATTTAAGTAGCATAACTGGAGAACTGTTAAATTAATTGAATATGGGGGAGAGAAGAGGAACTAAAGTAAAAGGTGACGATATCAAGGTTTTCAATTTGGGAGCATCAAAACCTCATGGACAGAAACTGGTGAGTCAGGAGGGGGAACTGGCAGGGAGGTCAAGAAGAATGACTTTGTTTGACTGTAAACTAATGATAGGGCTGAGGAGAAGAACACAACAGGCAGTTAGAAGGTGGGCTTAGTGCCTGTCATATAGTAAGGCCGTGAGTAAATATTGGATGCCACTGTTATTAGGAAGAGAGCATAGAGATTTGGAAATCATTGGCACGGAGGAAGAAAATGAAGCTATGAGAGTTGTTTTCAGGCTGAGTATAGCAAAGCACAGTTCAAGGTTTGAACCTAGGGGGAAAGAAGAGACTTAGATAAGCAGTGGAGAATGCTGTGGGGCTGTCAGTAGAAATGGGAATCCAGAGGAGACAATGTGGTTTAACAGTGAGTTGTGGATGTCCTTTGAGAAAATGGTTTTGGTATGATATGCATTAATTCATTCATGCAAGGCAGGAATCTAGGTGTTCTCTTCAATATCTGCCATATTACTTGTCCCTTCAGTATTATGATAAAGTGCTGTCAAATTTACCTTCCTAAGTAGGACACAAAAGTGAAACTATACAAGAGTAATTGATACATTAGACTATCAAAATGAAAATCTTTTGCTCATCCAAAGAGACACTCTTTAGGGAAATGACAAGTCACTGAGTTCTAAAAACTCAATTTATAAACTCTTACAACTCAGTAAGACAAACAGTCCGATAAAGAAAAATGGGCAAAAGATTTGAACACTTTATCAAAGAAGATCTACAGATGGCAAATAAGCTTATGAAAAGATGCTTAACATCATTAGTCATTGGGAAAATGCAAATTAAAACTACCTTGAGAAAGCTCTGACACATCCAGTAGAATGGCTAAAATTAAAGAGACTTACATTATGAAGTGTTAGTAAAAATGTGGAGCACCTGGCACCCTCATGCTTTCCTGATAGACTCAGAGATGGGCCTTGGTGTTCAAAACCAACTTTATGGGGTCATCTTCCTGAGCTTCCCTCCTGTTATCTCCCTAGTTCCCTGGGGCTCCCCGTTAGTTCTGTTGGCCAGAAAACGGGGGCTTTATTTATCCTGTTCTGCTGTGCACTTCCCACGGCTACATCTGTAGTTCAGACCTGGCAGTGGGAGGACACAGAGGAAAGGAAAGTAATTGGGATTTGCCCCATTCTCTTAGGGTTAAATTACTGTTTGGAAAGGAAGGTTTTTTTTTTTTTTTTTTTTTTTTTTGAGGAAGGTTCTTCACTTACTGCTTTAGGTTTCCGTATGTTCTCCTGCTTTCCCATTCCTTGAGCCTGAACTAGAATGCTTTTCCTGGAACTCTGTCTATGCTGTTGTCAACTTCCAGTTTTTGTGCTGCCTTATGTCCATGCTGAGTGATACCAGACGAAAGAAAATGGTAAACGTATGGTTTATCACTGATTTGGTGAGATTTTGAATTCTAGTCTTTTTTTTTTTTTTTAAAGATTTTATTTATTTATTCGACAGAGATAGAGACAGCCAGCGAGAGAGGGAACACAAGCAGGGGGAGTGGGAGAGGAAGAAGCAAGCTCCCAGCGGAGGAGCCTGATGTGGGGCTCGATCCCATAACGCCGGGATCACGCCCTGAGCCGAAGGCAGATGCTTAACCGCCGTGTCACCCAGGTGCCCCTTGAATTCTAGTCTTCTATCCCAATCCGTCTACTATTGTTTACCTTTTTTGGTTCCTCACATAGGTGCTCCGTGAGTTCTACCCTGGTTGTATAGATGTATTTTATAGCTGTGAGAGACAAGGTGGAGTGTGCCTACTATATTTTACTTGGAAGCAGAACTTCCAGATTTCTTTTTATTTATCCTGCTCTGCATTCATTGGACTCCTTGAATGTGTGAATATGTAACCATTGTCAGTTTTGGAAAATTTTCAGTTCTTTTCATACCAAGAACTAAGTGAAGATGGGAATCCAAAAAGGTAAATAGAGCCTTAAAACCAGCTTGGGTTGTGCCCCATTCTCTTTACCTCTTCTGGAATATTGACTAGTCTTAGAATTTCTGGATCTTTGTCTTTTGCTTTTTTATAATTTCTGTCTCTAAACACTGTTCTGTATAATTTCTGTAAATTCACTAATTCACTTTGGTTGTGTCTCTAATTAACGTTGGTTGTGACATTTCTGCTCTTAGCCAACCATTGAGTTATTTTTTTCTTATTTTGATATATACTTTGTTCTTTTTCAATTTTGCTTGATCATGTTGTAGTTTTACTCTTTACTCATTTTCAATCCTTTTATTTCCTTAAGCTTATTGAACATTCCATGTCCTGTCTCTCATAATTCCAATATCTGAAGTCTTCAAAAGTCTGATTCTGCCATCTTTTATTTCTGAATTTCTTATTTATGGGCTTTGTTTCCCGGAGGGTTCTAATTTTTGCCCACAAACTATTTCTTGAAACTGTGTGTGTGTATGTGTGTGTGTATGTATGTATGTATGTTTAGGCCAAGGTTGAAGTGAATTTTTCCAGAGAAGGTTTACATATTTTTTTGCTAGTGTTCTGTGGCCACTTTCAGTTTGTGACCACTTCAACTTGCATTCCTGGGTTGAGGTTTTTGGCCATTCGGTAGCAGTCCCTTGTGAGGGCCAGCTTGTGGTTGAACTTGCAGGAAGATTGCCAAGGTTTGAGAGTAATTGTTTTCATTATAGTTCCTGAGAGGTGTATGTGTGTGGATGGGTTTCTATCTTGATCACCTTTGTAGTCCCAGTTTAAATGATGAAGGAGGAGCATATATTATACTTTCTCCCTCAGGCTGGATGTTACTTTTGCCTTGTATTCCTTGAGCGCCATTTAATCGGAAGAGTGAATCTTGCATTGGGCAATGTAAATGCCTTCAAGGGGAAAGCTAGTTTTTGTGTTTCGCTTTTTACCGTGTTGGGTTCTTAACTTCATTAAGTTCTTCATCTGAATCTTCCTTATTTCCTTCCAAGCTCGTCAGTGTATGTATTTGAGAAGATAAAAACATCCGTTATTTACAATTGTTTTTAGTAGAGGATCAGAAGTGTACTTAGCTTGTCATATTGCCAGAAGTGGAATTCACGGCTACAGTTTTTCCAAGTTTCAACCTGATTTAGTTACTCTTCTTCAGACTTTACACGAACACTTACACCTCTGTATTTTTATCAGGCCATTTCCCCTGCTTGAAATCTCCTGCCCCCCCCCCCCCTCCCCCGCCAAATCCTGTTCACTCTGCAGTGTTCACTTCACGTTCTCCCTGTTCAAGAGAAGCATCACAGAGTGTCCTAGCTCGGTAGTTCCCAAATGTTCGGAATGTTTGCATCAATAAAATCTTAAAAACAAGTTTTGTGGAACCAGAAAGAAGTGATTATCTCCCATCATCATTATTTTTGAAAAGAAATTATATTTTTATAGCAAAGAGCAGGAAGAACATGTCAGATTAAGGACGGTTTTAAAAACTGAATTAAATACTTTTGTGTGGGAAACACACTGTACTGCCCCTTGCTCTCCTCCTCATTTCGGTGTTGTCTGTAAAGAGCCTCATTGTAGACTGTCCACAGGTAGTCAGACCCATGGCCTTCGGCCAGGATGAGGGGTGCAAGTTGCAAGCCCACAGCGTTTTGTTTTACCAATTATGTGGCACCTAGTCATGTATTTCCTCATGGCAGCTCATGTTTGACTGTTTACCTTTGCATTTTATTATGTTTTATCTCCTTGACTAGGTTGTAAGCTCCTTAAGAGCCATTATATGTATGTATTTAGATTACTCATAAATATGTGTTGAATGAGTTAAATTTAGATGCCTCTGATGATAGTCGAAACCTAAAAATATTTATAGAGCACACATTTGAGTATATCACAGCTTTGAATGTTGTTTATTTCTTGAGGAAAAAGAAGTTTTAATATGAATCATGAGTCTCTTATTCATCTCACTTCTCCTCAGGGAAATTCATTCAATTAACAAACTTACTGACTGCTTGTTAAAAGCCAGGTCTTTTGTTAGAGGCTGAGAATACAAAGTTGAAGTGAAACAAGGTTCCAGTCCAGTGGGTAATGTGTACGTATAAGTAGAAAGCATGGAATACCTCCTGGGAAACCTTATAGGAGAGCTTTGAAACAAGTCTTGTGACAGCGTAGAGAGAGCCGCTGAGTTTCGTAAGGAAGTCAGAGAGGCCTCGAGAGGAGGAGGCATTTGTTCATTTATTCATTGATTTCAGCAAATATCTCCAGTGCCTCCTGTTTGCTAAGCACTGTTGTAGATACATCTTAAGTGAGTATGTTTGGTGAGAGAGCACATTTTAGGAAGGAAATCGTGATGAAGAACGTAACCTTTTGAAGTCACAACAGACCTGGGTTTGAGTTCATACACAGCTACTTACTAGATAATTGTCCTTGGAGCAAGCTATTTAAGTTCTCCACGACTATTTTGTAAAGTCCGCAAACACTCCCTTACCTCACAGGATTGTCATGTAGATAAAATGAGGTGTGGTATATAAAATGCTCAGCACAGTTCCCAGCCCTTCCGAATTAGCTCAGTAAATGGTAAATATACATAAAAGGCGCAGGTGATTGAGGCCTGACGAGGTCAGTGTGACTGCAGTGCGGGAGGTACCGTGTTGTGTGTTGGTAGCTGGTGGTGGCAGAAGCTGACTGAAGGGTCTAGCTGAGGCTCAGTTGCAAACAACCTTGCTTGTCATGCTAATTAGTATCTTTATTTCCCAGTGCATTTGGGAGTCTTGGAGATTCGTGTTATATTTTTGTCTCTCTTTTCTGAACCGTGTTGCGGCATGTAGAACGTTAGCGTAGTAGTTAGGAGCATGGACTTTGGAACCAAAATGCCTGGGTTCTGGTCCCAGCTTCCTCATTTCCTGAGTGTGTGAGCTCAGACAAGTACTTCAACTGTCTGTACCTTAGTTTCTTCACTGGTGAACTGGATAATAAACATACCTATCGTATATGTTTGTTTTGTTTGCATATATGCTTTTTGAACTCTTTTTTTTTTTTTTGGTTAAGGTGTGGAACCCTGTGTCAGAGGAGCCTTCTTTAAAATTTAGACATAAAACAGTAAAAGTACAGGTGCCTGGGTGGCTCAGTAGGTTGAGCGTCCGAGTCTCGGTTTCGGCTCAGGTCATGATCTCACGTTTGCTGGATCAAGCCCAGAGTGGGGCTCTGCTGAGCGAGGAGTGTGCTTCTCTCCCTCTGCTCCTTCCCCTGCTCACATGCGTGTGCATGCATGCTCTCTCAAATAAATAAATAAGTAAATAAATCTTTAAAAAAAACCAGTGAAAGTAGATCGATGTGATGGGTCTCTTTCATTCCCCTTCCCTTTCCGCTAAGGCCTCCGATACACCTCGGCTCTACACTGAAAACCACTACCCTAGAAAAGTGAATGTTGGGGCGCCTGGGTGGCTCAGTCAGTTAAGCATCCAACTCTTGATTTCCGATCAGGTCATGATCTCAGGGTTGTAACATCCAGCCCCACATCAGGCTTCCTGCTCAGCAGGGAGTCTGCTTCTCTCCCTCTCCTTCTACCCCTTCCCCCCAAAATAAATAAATAAATCTTTAAAAAAAAGTGAGTGTCTTTCACTTAAGTATTTGTTGAATTGATATTCAGGACAAAGAACTTTTACAAGTTGTAAGCTAGCATTTGTATTAGTCTAAATCAATGTGTATATATATATGTTTAAAGGTTTACTTATTTTAGAGTGTGTGCCTGTAGGGGGAGGGGCAGAGGAAGAGAATCCTTCAAGCAGACTCCCTGCTGAGGTACGAGCGATGTGGGGCTCAATCCCGCGACCCAAGACCCATGAGATCTGGACCCGAGCCAAAACCAAGAGTCAGAGGCTCAACCGACTGAGCCAGCCAGGCACTCCTAAATCAATATTTTGATATAAAAATCATGAGCCTTCATATTAACAACTATAATATAACTTTGTGTTTTGCAAAAAAAAGATTTTTGCAAATATTTTTGATTTAAAATGCTAGAGCTACAAGGTGTCAGAACTGGAAGAGATCTTTTAGTGATCTGTTCATAGATGGGGAAATTGGATCCTACAGAGGGAGGTCTTTGAAGCTGTGCTACAGCCAGTCCCCACGTGCTCTTGTTTTAGACCTCCTGGCTCTCATTTCTTGCTCCAAGCTGCACAGCTAGTTCATTGCCAGAACCAGGGCAAGCAAGTAGTTTTCACCATTCTAGGACTCCTGCTTTTTATACCTCTTGCTGTTTTACAGTATGCATTCTTGGTGTTAATGTTGACTTTGCCCTGAGGTGTTACTTGGTGAGTCTATGGATTGTTTTGTTCCTCCATTTGTCATTGGAATTCTCAGAGAGTAACTAAGGGCCTGGACTTGGCTCATTAGGTATTCCAAGATGCCTTTCCTTATATTGATAAGTTTTAATGTCTGATTAATTACCATCTATCTGTAAGTCTAGAGAATAGGTAAACTATGAAAAATATGTCCTAAATTAAAAATGAATATTATTTACCTGGGTGAGTAAGCAGACACACCATGGCTGAAAATCATTAGGAAAATTAAAGTTGCTTTCCTCTCTGTTAATGCTCTTTATATTAAGGAGATGGCAGACATTTGAACGGGTGTCCATGGCTGGTCACACAGACCCTGCCCATTCCTGAACACTCACTCAGCTAATAAAGTACCATAATTAGGCCCTTAAAGCACTCCCGCAACCTTTAGGCTCTTCTAGTCTGTCAGGGACCCTACAGACTCTTGCACTGGATTTTCTGTCTCCCTCCTTTCAATTTTAAGCGCTGTTATTTAAGTGGGTCCTAAACCTGGCTGGCTATGCACCAGAATCACCTGGGGAACTTAAAAAATTTTTTTGGGACCCCACTCTAGACCCTCTGAACCAGAACCTCTGGGACCTGGGAATCTGTGTTTTCAAAAAGGTTCTTCAGGTGATTTTGTTGAAACAGGGAACGGACCTAAGTTCCAGAGCAAGTTGTATAAATGATGCCAGCTCTGAGAGTCAATTCTGGATTCTTAGGAGAGAGAATCTGACTCAGCTTGTTTTTAACCCTGGTCCCTTTATGTTCTAAGGGAATATTCCTCTGTTTTGCCTCTTCGTGATGGATGAATTTATAGCAGTTTTCAAGCCATGTTCCCATAGAACTTTGGTGTTACATGAGTTGCTGTTAAAATGGAATGATGCTGGATATTTTCCCGTAGGTCTCTCTCTCTCTCTCTCTCTCTCTCTCTCTCACACACACACACACACACACGTAAATGGACAAAATATTTCCATTTTAAGTAAAAATTTCCTTTTTTGAACAGAAATTCTTAATTTTCATGTAATCAAACCCATCAGTTTTTCACATTATGGTTTGTGCTTTTTAAAAGTTTATTATTTTTAGTAATCTCTACATCCCACGTGGGCTCAAACTCAAAAGCCCGAGTTCAAGAGTCACATGCTTTTCCAACTGAGCCAGCCAGATGCCCCTGGTTTGTGCTTTTGAAGTCTCATATCTGTAGCTATCCAAATCTATGGTTTTGCTTTTGAACACTATCAGAGAAGGAGTGCACAGAAAAAAGTCCTGAAAGGAGATTAGATGAAAATGGAAGAATTGTGGATAGAAGAGAATGAACTTATCTCAATTTCAATTCCAAATTTTTTTCTACATAGATGGTCATGTTGTCTGCAAATGGGAAAAAATTGATTTCTTCCTTTTCAGTCTGTATGCCTTTTATTTTTCTTGCCTTATTGCCCTGACTTAACTATTTAATGTAATGACAAGGTGGTGAGGGTGGATGGCCTTGCTTTATTTCTAATCTTAGAGGGAAGGTATTCAGCCTTTCACCATTAAGTATAATGTTAACTATAAGTTTTTCATAGAGGTCCTTTATTAGCTTGAGGAAGATCCCCTGTATCCCTAGTTTTCTGAATTTTTATTATGAATGTGTGTTGAATTTTATGAAGTGCTTTTTCTGCATCAATTGATATTATAATTTTGATTTTTCTTTTTTAGCCTATTAAGATGGCATAGACTGTATTGATTGATTTTCAGTATTAAGTCAGCCTTGCTTCCCTGGAATAAATTCACTTGTCATGGCGTATCTTGTTGAATTCTGTTTACTAATATTTTTGTAAGGATTTTTGTGGCTAAAAGGATATCGATCTATAGTGTGTGTGGTGTGTGTCTAGAATTTATATTTTTGGTACTGTCTTTGCCTGGTTTTGGTATTAGAGTAATACTGGCCTTGTAAAATGAATTGAAGTGTTTCATCTTGTTTTCTGGAAGATACTGTATAGAATTGGTATTTTTTTTTAATTGAAATATTTTTATTTTATGTGCAGTGAGTTAACATTAGGGTAGGTATCTTGGGTATCTGCAGTAGGTAGGTCTCTTGGATGACCCATTCAAGGAAGTTCATTTAATCCAACTTAATGAAGCCTGTATCCCTTGAGTACTGACAGAAACCCTGGGGGCACATATTGAGGCCGTATATCAGGATCAGACCATGCAAGTTTGAACAGATGCAACAAGAACGCTGGCCAGATTTCCTCAGATGGCTCCAGTAGAACTGCTGGTGACCCATCTTTCCCTCTTAGATGCAACAAGGCAGAAGGTAGAATTGGTATTAATTCTTTAAGTGTTTAGTAGAATTCTCCAGTGAAACCATCTTCATCTGTTGAGATGATCATTTGACTTATTTAGTTCATGTAGTTACCATATCTGATGCTCTTTATTTCTTGGTATAGGTCCATATTTCCATCTGGCATCATTTCTTTTTGTCTGAAGGATTTCTAACATTTCTTGTAGTACAGGTCTGCTGCTGATGAATTCTTTCAGCATTTGTAATGTCTGAAAAATCTTTATTTTGTCTTCACTTTTGAAATATTCTCTGGGAATAGAATTCAAGGTTGTCAGTTTCTTTTAGTACTTAAAAGATGCTGCTCCACTGTTCACTCATTTGCCTAGTTTCTGACAAGAAATCTGTCATTCTAATCTTTCTTCCTGTGAATGTAACCTGTGTTTCTTGTTCTGCTTTTAAGATTTTCTCTTTAATACTGATTTTGAGCAATTTGATTATTATGTGCCTTAGATTTCTTCCTGTTTCTTGTGCTTGGGGTTTGTTGAGATTTCTGCATTTGTGCATTGTTTTAATCAGATTTAGAAAGTTTTTGATCATTAGTTTTTCTGCCTCCTGCCCCCCTTTGGGGATTCCAATTACTTATGTATTTAGGCTGTGTGAAGTTGTTCCGTAGGTCAGTGATGCTTTGAATTTGTTTGAATTTTTCCCCTTTGTGTGTTTCATCTTGGATAATTTCTAGAACAATGTCTTCAAGTTCACTAATCTTTTCTTCAGTGTTTAGTCTGCAGTTAATCCTATTTGGTGGATTTTTCATTGTTTTTATCTCTAGAAATTCAGTTGGGTCTTTTTTGAATCTCCTATGTCTCTTAATTTTGTGAACACTTGGAATACAGTTAGAACAACTGTTTGAATAACCTGTCTTCTAATTCTAACATCTATGTAAGTTCTAGGTTGGCTTTTCTTGTTATGGGTTGTATTTTCCTAATTCTTTGCGTGCCTGGTAATCTTTTTATTGACTGCCAGACACTGTGTATTTAATTTTGTTGGGTGTGGGGTATTTTTGTGTTCTTATGAATATTCTTGGACTTATGGCAGTGATCTGAGGCAATCGAATGTTTTCCATCTCTGAAGAGATTGCTGTGCTTTGCTGCCTGATATTTTGAAAACCATTGTTTCATATATTTCATAAGTTGAGTATGAAAGAGTTTGATCCTCTGGGTTTTAATTTTAAGATTTGTTAGGTGGGATTGAAGCAGTACTCAGCCTAGAACTAATTATTCCCCATTACTAAGGTAATAAATACCCTATTCTATCCAATGCACTGTGAATAATATAAAGAACTTAACAAAACAATTTCAAGGGAGGTGCTGATCTGATGCTTCATCACCCCTGAATACTTCAGTGGGCTTTTCCTACAAACAAGGACATTCTCCTATAAAACCACAATCTAACCATCAAAATCAGGAAATTAACATTGATGCATTACTACATTTAATCCTTAGACCCATTCAAATTTCAGTGGTTTCAGTAATATTTATTTATTTATTTATTTATTTATTTATTTATTTATTTATTTATTAATTATAGCAGAAAGATCCAGTTCAGAATCATACATTGTGTACAGTTGTCATGTCTCTTTGGTTTCCTTCATCTGGAAGAGCTCTTTAGTCTTTCCTTGATTTCTGTGACCTGACACTTTTAAAGTTTACAGACCAGATATTTTTTAGAAGACCCATCAATTTGAATTTATCTGATAGTCTGATGTTTCTTAAGATTAGATTCTGGTGAAGCATCCTTGACAGGAATGTCATGGAAATGATGCTGTTTTCCCACTGCATTCTAACAGTTTGTCTCATTACTTATGTTGATCACTTTAATGAGTTGATTAAGGTAGTTTTTGCTAAACTTCTACACTAAAAAGTTACTCTTCTCCCTCTTGCAATTAGTAGGTGGGAAGTTACTTTGAAACTGTAAATGGTCCATTTCTCATTCAGTTTTCAATTCACTTATTTATATCAATGTGGACTTATGGTTTCCTGTTTTATTTGGTGGGTTAATAATCTGTTAATGTCATTGTTGAATTTGACGCTGAAATTACCCCAGATCTGGCCAGTGGGAGCCTTTTCAAGCTGGTCTTTTGATAGTTGCCATCATTCTTTGAGGACTTCTTTGCTTTCTGACACAATAAGATGTTCCAGCTCATTTTGTACTTTCTCTGCCCCAGCCCTGGAATCAGCTATTTCCCCAAGGAGTTCTGGTTCCTGTTAGAGAAGAGTTGTATTTAGAACTCAACGTCTGGGTACTAGATATACTCATTGCTATTGGGGTGTTGCTGCTGTGAGCCCTTGTCAGTGGACAGAGCCGGGAAATATATGAGAGTTTAAAAGTCAGGTTACATTTACACTTTATTTCCTGATCTATATATTTATTGAACACCTTGAGTTCACACTAATACCTCCAATTCAAATCCAACTCTATAGAATTCATTCTAGTTTCTTGTTAACTTCATTTGTGAGAAAGCAGGCCCTTCTTACTGCTCTTGGGCCCCTTCATCTCTACCCCATATGGATGTTCTCCTCTTTCACCTTGCTTTCCTAGGATTATTGTACCTACTCCGGTGGTTTGATGTGCCCCTGCCCTCCCCACTGCCCTGTGGGTACCTTGCTTGGACTCTGACTCCCCATCATGCTGATCAAGCCTGCCCCAAACCCACATGGCCAAACTCTTCATACCTACCCAGGCTTCCACACCCCACTGTAGGGTGTGCCCTTGTGCTTGGACGTGCTCCTCACCCCCTTGGGCTCTCACACCCTTGTACCTCTGTGGGGCACATTCCTCACTCCACTTATGTTTCAGGCCTGGCCATCCCTGTGTTTGAACACATTTCTCACTCTATACGAGTTCTGGCTCCCCATACCAGGCTGCTCCCCCTGAGCGAATGCCTTCCTTTCTACTTGGATTTGGCATTGTATTGCCAGGCCACCCCTTAGCATGGATAGCCTCCTACCCGGCTCATGTTCTGACATCCCTTGTCAGGGTCCTTGAGGGACATTTTCCTCACCCTGCTCAGGCTCTGACACCCCACACTGGGCCATTGCCCACATGGACATCTACCTTGCTTTGCCTATGTAATAACTTTAGGACTAAATTGTTCAGGAAGAACAGAGGAAAAGTTAGGGAAAGGAAGGCTTTTAAATATTTTTTAAGGACAAAAATGTTAACGCAATCGATACATCTTCGCAAATGTTATTAATATGATTGAAAAGTCTATATTTTACACTGCTTAGCACGGTGGAGAATTTCTTATAACAGTACGGAGAATTGGGGCACTCGGGTAGCTCAGTTGGTTGGGCGTTGGACTCTTGATTGTGCTGAGGTTATGATCTCAGGGTCTTGCCCTCTGTCAGGCTCTGTGCTCAGAGGGAAGTCTCAGAGTCTCTCTCCCTCTCCCATCGCCCCTCCCCCTGCTCTCACAGCACACATTCTCTCTCTAAAATAAATAAATACATCTTTAAAAAAATGTATGGAGTATTGCACATTGCTGAGTGTGCAGACACTGTTTCTCTTCTTGGAACTCAACTAAATTTCTTCCATTACCTTGCTTTGTGCAGGGTGGCACGAGAATCTTTCCATAGGCGTATATGGAAAGGTGAAATGTTGCAACTCCTCGCAGAGCAGGATCTGTGTATCTTTATTAATCTGATCCTGAGAGCATTATTAGAAATGAAAAGTTAAGTGTAAAATCTTGAAACGACTTGTTTGTATAATTACTCAACTAAGTTAATCATTTTCTAACAAGTCTCAACAATGACTGCATTCTTCTATGGAGGTGTTAACTTGTTACGGGTTAGAAAGCACCCTTTGATACAGCATTTTCAGCCTGGAAAAACGGCTTTAATTTCAGAGTTCACTGAAACAAATGGAGACTTGTTGGAAATATTAACACTACCCTTTTGCTTGTTTGTCTGGCTTAAAGGAATCAATGTTTAGTAGGTGATGTTTGCTAGCATGTTCTGAAGTGTTGTCAACTTTAAGACGGTTCAACTGGTATGAAGTTTGAAATTTACCTCAGCTCCCTTAGCATCTAAGTTTGTAACTAAAGAAACAGTGTGGTGAAGTCAGATCATTATAGAGAATAGGTTGCTATTTTGCTTGATAGATATTAGCTGGTTTGAAGATTTGATGGCTGTGAAATGAGTAAGGGGTCCTAACACTGTGTGTGTTTCAATTTGTAGCTCTAAATAGCACTTAAAGGGATGAGGGCCTACATTACAACGTGGTTACCATATGCAGCAAAGATTCATTTTTATGAGGAGTTAGTGTTATATTTTTCTCCTAATCTCATAATATGTTGTAATTGAAGAAAAGTAGATCCTAATTGAAAGCTGATGATCCAGCAGAGTGATCAATAGCATGATACTCTAAAACAACAACAACAACAAAAAAACCCATTAAGCTTTCCTGCTGCCTGAATATTGTCAAAGCCTTTGTCTGTTTCATGACTTCAAGCTGAGTGTACTTAATCATTTTGAGAACATGGCCCTGAGCACTGAGCATGGCCCTTCCAGTGAATCACTGAGAATTGTGTTCAGAAGAGTGGTATTGAATAGAAATGCTCTTTTGGCTTACTTTCAGGCTTCATTCTCCCAGAAGCAAGAACTGAACAGACCTCCGTTCTTTCAAGCACATTTTAGCTGTTCGTGTGTCATTTTTCTGTATTTAAGAGCCAAGGCTGTTGTCAGCAGGTGTAACTTATTGATACCTTTGACTCTAAAGGAAAGTATCTTTGAAGAGTAACAGTCATGTGTAAGCAGTGTGTATCCAGTAAATTACCTCTTGTCAGAGAGAGAGAAGCAGTTACTGGGAGCTGGAAACCACACGTCAGGTGTTGGAGGAAGACTCATTCATCAAACACTTAACTATGCCAGGTGTCAGACCAGGGTTATGAGAAGACAGTCGGTGCCCTCAAGAAGCTGCCAGTCTAGAGGGGGAAGGTGGATATTTAATCAGAGGTATATGGGTGGTTCTCCACTGGCTGCACATTGGAATAAGTTAGGGGAGCTTTAAACAAATACTGGTGCCTGGAGATTCTGATTTAATTGTTCTGGGGTGTGGCCTGGGCATTAGGACTTTTAAAAGCCCCCCGGGTAATTGTAATTGCGTCAGGGTTGAATGTGGTAAGAGCAGCAAGAGTGGGGGAAGCACAGGGTGCACTGGGAATGTAGAGGAGGGGCACTTAACCCCGTCTGTGCTTTGGGTATGTGGGATTGAGAAAGGCTTCCCAGAAAGGAGGAAATGCCTGAGCTGAGGCTTGATGAATGAATTTGTCAAGTGCAAAAGACTGGAAAGACTGTTCCTTGTAGAAGCGCATCTGAATAATGTCAATAATGTCAAATGGTAAAGTGGTTAGGGTTTTTGGATGATTCATGTTGATTCTGCTACTCCTTTGCTTTGACTTTGGCTAGTTTATCCTGAATTTCAGTGTCGTCCTCTTTTTTTTTTTTTTTTTAAGTTATAGCCTTTTTAAAAAAGATTTTATTTATTTATTTGTCAGAGCACAAGCAGGGGGAGCTGCAGGCAGAGGGAGAAGCAGGCTCCCTGCTGAGGGAGGAGCCTGATTCAGGCCTTCATCCCAGGACCCTGGGATCATGACCTGAGTTGAAGGCAGACGCTTAACTGAGCCACTCGGGTGTCCCAGTGTCCTCTTTAAATTGGGCAAACACATATAGGGTAGTTGAAGATTAACTGAGATAATGCATGTAAGGTGCTTCGCATCATGCCTGGCACATAGAAACAGTCAGTAGTGGAAGTAGTACAGTTAGTGGTGCTCCTAGTGAACCAGAGATGGTTTGTGGAGCGGGCTACAAGTAGTTCTGTACAGCTGGATGCTGGGGTATAGGACTGCAGGAGGTGAAGGTGGGTGGCAAAAAAAAGTTGCTTGGCAGGTAGGCAGGGTTCCAGATCATTGAGGTATAGAAATGTAAGGCAATTAATAGTGGGATATCATGGCAGAACCAGGACATTTCCATGGTAATATGTTAAGCTATATCATAAAGTGTTCTGGGAAAACTTGGGTCCATATTGGAAAATTGGCTCTGAATATGGTATTCTCAGCATCATTACATGTACTGAATTAGCAGTGAGTGTTAATAGGACAGAAATAGGTTTTTCGGTTCCTTTAGCCAAGTAGTTAAAAATATTGAGCATCTTGAAGAGTAATGGAGGAAATAAGCAGTTTCAAGGTAGTCTCAGAGACTCTCTGGAAATTGTTAGTCTTAGTTGTTTATAGACTTAATGAAAATATTAAGAGTCTCTTGGCCATTTGCATTTAGAAGAGACACTTTTAAATTTATTTTTTGATTTGCAGAGAAATAGAAAATGCTTCCATCTGCATTGGCTTCACTGGCCCTTAAAATAACTTATGTATATTTGTTGGTATGTTATATAACTTGTCACAACATTAGTCACCACTTCTTCCATAAGGCAACATGTAAGTGATCATGGATAAGCATGACTATAACTTATAATTATAGTCCAATTTGTTCTTACTGTTTTAGTTAGCTTTTGCCTTTTTTTTTTTTTTTTTAAAGAAACTGTCATAATCTTTGGCTCCATGTAATAGAACTCTGGCAACTATTTGAACTGAGTGAAAAACTTAGGTAGTTTTATTATTACTCATTAGGATGAGGCAGTAACTATGGATAGCAACAGAAGAGGAGTAAGCTTCAGTGCTTCTACAAATGCTATTTTTCTCTGAAATCTGTTTTATTGCAAAAGCACTGTTGATTATTAAGGTATACCTTAAGTTTATTTTGTTTTATGTACTAAATTATTTGGAAGAAGAATTCCATTTAACTTGATCAGTGGTTCATTCTTAAAGTGTGATCGCTAGTCCAACAGCATCAGTATTACCTGTTAGTAAACAAGTATTTGGCTACTTATTAGAAATGCTGATTCTTGGGCTTCCCCGCCCCTGCCAGACTCTGGATTAGCTCTGGAAAACTCTCTTTTCACATGCTGAAGGTTGAGAATCACGGAAGCATATAATCACTCCTATCATTTGTTGAAGTCTTTCAGACCCTAGGAAAGGCTGGTCTGTACTTCCTGTCTTCCTTCTACTCAGTGGCTATGTCCCAGGCACTGTTTAGGTACCTGGGAAACACTAGTGGGTATGATTGACAAAATCCTTCACTTGCAGTTTACATTCATAGGAGAGAAACTGACAATGACCAAGACTGTAATAGGTATGCTGTGGAAAATTAAAATTAGATGGTAGAGAGTGTATTGGGGAAGGCCTTTCTGAGGAGGTGAAATAGAAGCTGAGTTTTGAATGACAGGAAGGGCTACCTAAATGAAGATCAATGCAAAGGGCCGTTAGATAGGAATGAGTTTGGTGTGTTTGAGGAGCTGAAGGAAGGACAGTGTGCCTGGAGTGCTGTGAGCAGGGGGAAAAAGGTATGAAATGAAGTTGGAGAGAGAGGAAGAGGCCAGATCATGTAGACCCTATAAGGACTTCTGCCCCCTCAGTTTTTGTTTTTCTTTTTGTTTTTTTAATTATAAAATACGTGTGAAATTTACCATCTTAGCCATATTTGTAGTGTTCAGTTCAGTGGTATTAAAGGTGTGCATACTGTCATGCAACCATCCCCATCATCCATCTCTAGAATTAAGACTTTGACTCGGAGTAATAGGGGGTACTTTAGGGAGGTTTTAGGCAGAGGACTGACCTAAACTGACCTTTACAATAAAAGGATTACTGACGACTAAGTTGAAATCTGATCAAAGGAGGGCAAGAGAGGAAGCAGCAAGATCAGTTAGAGTGTTGCAGTCATCGAGGTGAGATGGTGATCTGGCAAGGGTAGTAGGGTTGGGGATGCTGAGAAGCATTCGGATTCTGGATATATGTTGATGATCAAATCAATAGAATTTGCTGATTGTGACATGTAAATGATTGTGGCATATATATAAAAGAGGAGTCAAAGATGATACCAAGTATTTTTTTGGTCTGAATAATTGGTGGAATTCAAGCGACACAGGTTTGAGGAAGAAAAGCACCATTCGTTAAATTAGAAATGCTTCTTGAATACCCAAGTGGGGATGTTGAGTAGGCAGTGGATAAGGGAATCTGGAGACGGGGAAGAAGTCAGGTTGGAGACATGATTTTGGGGCTTGTCAGCATTTGCGTGGTAATTAAAGCCATGAGGCTGAATGAGATCATCTAAGTAATGAGTAGAGAGAGGGAGAGGTCCAGGACTAAATTCAAGGGTAGGAGAGTTACATGAGGAGGATTTAACAAAGGAGCAGCCAGTAAGGTAGGACAGCCAATAAAGAGTGATATCCTGGAAGGCAAGAGAAGAAAGTGTCTCAAGGCGGGAAAATCTATCAACTGTCAAATGCTGATGTCTTACGTCGAGTAAGACAAACCCTGAGAATTGGCCATTTTAGCACATTTTGGCAATGTGGCCATTGGTAATCGTGACAAGTTGTTTTGGTGCTGTGGTGGGTTCAGAAGCCTGGTTGAAGTGTGTTAGAGAAAGGGAGATGAAGCAGAGGCAGTGAGTATAGACAATGTCAGGCCAGTCTTCACTTAGAGACATAGCAGGTCTGTACAAAATGCCTTAACCTAATGGCACAGGTTAATGTATCAGAGCTCCAGTGTTAAAAAATTTATGTAACATCTTTATATGGGCGTGTTTGTTACTTCAATTTTCCAAATGAAATTTTGAGGTGAAATTCAGCCAGTTGCAAAATCAGCTTAAGAAAGCTGTTTATTGAAAAAGTTTTTTTTTTTTTAATTTTTAAAAATTTTATTTACTTGTCAGAGAGAGAGAGAGAGAACAAACAGGGGGTGTGGCAGGCAGAGGGAGAAGCAGGCTCCCAGCTAAGCAAGGAGCCTGACGTGGGACTCGATTCCAAGACCCTGGGATCATGACCTGAGCTGAAGGCAGATGCTTAACCAACTAAGCCACCCAGGTGTCCCAAAGTTTTTTTCTTTTAAAGATTGCTTTATTTTAGAGTGTACAAGTGCAATTTTGGGGGAAGGGGCAGAGGGAGAAAGAGTCCTAAGCAGACTGTGCTCAGCTCAGAGCCCAACGTGGGGCTCGATCCCACAACCCTGAAATTACAACCTGAGCTGAAACCAAGAGTTGGGCACGCTGACTAAACCGACTGTGCCACCCAGGCACCGCAAGAAGGCTATGTTTAGGTTTTAGGACTCTTCCTGATGCTCTTTAAACAGCCTTAGAACATTCCTTTCTTTAGTCAAGCACTCTACTTTGAGATCATTTGAATGAAAGGGATATTTCCATAAGACATTTTCCACAGTGTTTGGTGGCCAAACGATGCTGACTTGGTAGACCTTTTTGTATCCTTCCACAGGGAAAACACACAAAAATTGTAAGGCTCTCTTAAAACTTCAGTTTACTTTGTTTTATTTAGACTATTAAGTAAAATACTCTGCTTTACTGTCTGATTTTTAAGATTATACATGACAAGGTATATTTAAATACCTTGAACTTTAGAGCAGCCAACTCTTTTTCGCTGTAGGTACTTGTTTAAAGCAAAAGCTTAAGTTTCTCTTCATTGAAGGAATGGTGATCCTTCACAAGAGAAATAGATTCCTGATTGACAAAACACACTTTTCTACTTCTAAGGAAGTAGAGAGAATTTTTTTTTTTTTTAAAGATTTTATTTATTTGACAGAGACAGCCAGCGAAAGAGGGAACACAAGCAGGGGGAGTGGGAGAGGAAGAAGCAGCCTCATAGCAGAGGAGCCTGATGTGGGGCTCGATCCCAGAACGCCAGGATCACACCCTGAGCCGAAGGCAGACGCCCAACGGCTGCACCACCCAGGCACCCCGGAAGTAGAGGGAATATTAACATATTTTATTGAATCTAAGAGCCATTATTTGTAAAATGCACCATTATATGTATTACTAAGAAAGAAAAAAAAATACTGCATCTAGCATTGTAAGATGCAATAGGTTGTAAGAGATGTGGGAATGTGGGGGAAAAAGTTCATCTTAGAATCAATGAAGCACAGAATTTGAGCTCCAGGAGGGTGAATTCTGGTTCTGGCTGTGTTTCTAACTAGCTGTGGGATCATCGACAAGTTACATAGAATCTCTTTGCCTCAGGTTCCTCACCTGTATGGTGAGAATAATAACTGATCCACCTGTCCTCATAGGATTGTAATGAGGTGGAAATGAATGAATGAGAGTTATTTTGAGAAGTGGAATCTACTGGGCAGATTCAAGGTATTTATTTGATTGAAATTCACCGTTAGATCTGATCAGGTGACTCAAAAGTTTCTGAGCCTTCTTGTTAGGTTTAAAATAGAATTCAGTTATAAACATTTGGAAGTATAACATTTTCTTCTAAACCATTTTCAGTCAATCTGGAAATATCTTTTTTATTGTAGTTTCAGAATCAAAGAGAAAACTCAAAGCTAATATAACCCGATGTTCTTATCATTCAGAATTAACAACTGTTAATATTCTGTTAGTGCTGTGATCTTTTTCAGGCTTATTATGAAATATTTATAACCTAAAGAGGTAAAAGGATATAATAATGAACATTCATATACTTGCTGTTGCCAATAGGTGAAGCCCCCTGTGTGGAAACAGTATCTTATATTTAGATTAGAATCCTGTCTTTGTAATAGTCTAGTGATTTAGGATACTGTTTCTCATTTCAGTCTTTAACACCTATAAATAAGCAAGTTAACTGCATCATATGTGTTTTATCCTGGAATAGGTGGGAGAAGGTACTTTGTGCTAGTGTTGCCTTGGTTTCAGTTTCCTCAAAATTCTACCTATGGCTTTGGAGATACAGCTGTGTAAATTCAAAATATGACACCTGTGAAATCGTAATCACAGCTAGCCTATTATTTGTCAGGCATTGTACCTAGACACTTCCTGTGTGTGTTCTTTAGTTTCACAATAATTCTTCTGGTTAGGTGTTTTCATTATTTTTTTTAAAGATTTTTATTTATTTGAGAGAAGAGAGAGAGCACAAGTGGCAGGGGTGGGGTGGGGTGTACAGGCAGTGGGAGAGGGAGAAGAAGACTCCCCACTGAGCAGGGAGCCAGACTTGGGGCTCCATCCCAGGACCCTGAGATCATGACCTGAGCTGAAGACAGATGCTTAACCGACTGAGCCACCCAGGCGCCCCAGGTGTTTTCATTTTCTAGGTTAGGAAGGTATGGCTCAGAAGCTGAGTAACTTGGCCAAAGCTCCACAGCTATTAAGTTGTGGAGCTAATGATTTTAAGTAAGGTCTGCCTTGATACCACAGCCCACATGTTCTATACCATGCTGCCTTAATTCTTGTCAGTAATCATAATCTGTTCTTTTGTAGGCAGAACCCAGAGACCACGTTTGAAGTCTATGTTGAAGTGGCCTATCCTAGGACGGGTAGCACTCTTTCAGGTATTTGCATGTTTGATTATGATACGTGTTTATTGTATGAAATAGCTGTGCAGGACATCACTTCTCGGCCTTTTGGCTGAGATCAGGTGGAGATAGCTGTGCACGTGGGATATGTGAATATTCTGAACTGTGATTTATCTTTAAATATATTTAATTGTCTTTCCCTTTTATTCCACATCATCCTAAGGAATGGAGCATAAGCACAGTGTCACTGCTATAACAGGCTTGAAGTATGGTTTTATTCATTGTAATCATTGGGTTTTGGTTTGTATCTTTCACAGATGCCTGGAAGTCAGCTGCTTAGTATGAAATATTGTCATCTTGCTAATGAGGAAGGCTTAGAATTAGGTTACAAAATAATATAATGGGAAATCTCTGCCACTGAACGGGAAGGAGATGTTTGAAATGGATTTAGTGTAGTAAATTTTATGTCTGCTGGTAAAAGTTGGAAATTAGTTGAAGGAAACATCTCCTTTGGCTTTAGCTTTTGGACTAATTTGGACGTGTATTCCTGGACAACAGGGTCTTAGATAAGTTTAGAGTATCTTGCAAAGACTGAGTATATTCTCAACTAAAATCCTTCTTGGTTAATGAGAAAAAAAATAACCCTGTAACCTAGTGTTCTTTTTCTTAGTAACTAAGAGAGTGATGAATTTGCCAGAGGTATGTCAGGGAGTAGCTCTTGGTCCACACACACAAACAGTTGTGTGTATTACTTGGTGTTTAGGGACAGTGAATTGACTTGGATTCAAAACTTGGAGAAATCAAGATTCCACTTAATTGACTATGCAATATTTTCTATTTCATTTTGTTAGACTGTAATACTTATAAATTAGCTGCCTTTTATTGAGTATCTGTTCTGTTGTCCTATGTGCTTGACATTTTATCCTTACAATACAACCCTTTAAAGATAGTTGGGTGGCATTGCATTATACCTATGAGAAAATAGAATCTCCGGTCAAATAATTTGCCAAGATCACACAGGTACTGTGTGGAATAACCAGGATTTTTGATTCAAGTCTTCTTTATTCTGCTAAGTTGCCTTCTTGAGGGCCGTAACAGTGTTGGGCACATCTCCCCATGTCCTCTGCAGGGCTTTGCATAATGTCGCTGATATTTGTTAAGATGAATGAATTTCTCTTAATAGCCGAAGTGAGATAACTGTGTGTTCCACTTTCTGGATTATCTAATGAAGGTTACAAATTCTAAAAGTAGAATGTTAGCATCCATGTTAAGTTATCCCTCTTATTCTGCAAACCATTGCATTGGGAAGCATCTGTTATTAGGTACATATCTGCAGCAGCACCTCTGTGGGCCTACTTTGCAGAGTAACCATTTGATGATGGCTATGATTTGACAGATAAACCTGGGGACAGAATGTTTCTTATTTTACAGTTGCTAATGTTTCCTCTTTCAGTGTTCTATGATTTTTTTCCTCCCAAAGTTAAAGTGAATTTTTTGGGAAAAAGAACAAGATCAGAAAAGTGCAAATAAGATGGAGGAATGAACAAAATGCCAGGTCTTTCTCTTATCGCAGTCATCTAATTCCTCTGCCCCATAGACAACTTCTTTGTTTAACCCTTCTAGTATATTTTAAAAACTTTTTTATTTTGAAAATATTTTCAAAGATGAACGTTATAAGAATGGTTGAGTGCATATGCCCTTTCCTTAGGCTCATCAGTTATTACCCATTTTTGCCATACTTGCTTTATCCCTCTATATGTATATGTAATTTTTGCTGAGCCGTCTGAGAATAAGTTGCAGACATAGTGACCCTTTACCCCTACATTCTTCAGAATATATCTCCTAAGAATTTTCTTACATAATTCTAGTACAGTTATTGAAATAAGAAAATTTAATGTTGATATAATGTGGAGTTATTGAACAGTTATTGAAATAAGAAAATTTAATGTTGATATAATGTCAGTTGTCCATGTTTAAATTTAATCAGTTGTGCCAATAGTATCCTTTAGAGTATTTTCCTTTCTGATCCAGAATCTAATTATTCAGGATCATGCAGTCCATTCAGCTTCATATGTATTTAGCTTCTTTCAGTAAGGAATAGTTTTGCAGCCTTTCTTTACCTTTTATCACAGACACGTTTTGAAGAATTTAGGTCTGTTGTTTTGCAGAAGGTCTCTAGATTTGAATCTGATCATATCCTCATGATTAGATTCGGGTTATGAATTTTTGGCAGGGGTCACTGTGTGTTAACTGCATATCATATCAGCCAGCATGTGATGTCTGTTCTTTATTTGTGGGGAAAAAAGTACATGGAACTTACATGTACACTTTAGCAAATAATTATCAAGTGCCCATGTTACTGCTCTCCAGGCTAAGAAATGTAATGTTGCCTGGGTATAAGGAAATACTGTTACTGCAGGAGGGCTGCCAGCCCCGGCCCTGTGCTTTAGTGGGCCCTGCTTTGGCCCTCTTCCATGGGACAGAGTCTGTAGGGCCTGTGGGACATGCCTGCTTAGAACCTGAACCTTTCCATGGTAGACCATACGTTAAGGACCTAGGAACTCAGAACTTCTTGCCCAAATGGCCCAGAGCCTGTGTGAGTCCCTTTCCTAGGATCCATGCTTCTGAGGGTGGGCTGGGCTGCTGATGTATACAAGGGATGGTCTAAGTGTGGCTGTGGGTGGAGAGTAGGGTAGGGGATGGAGCTTGGAGTTGTGAGTGGAGGTGACTGCATGCTTGTGTGCGAGGTCCTTGGCTGTGTGGGATGGAGAAGAGGTCAATGGGTGGCGGACCAGTGGCCAGTTCTCCTTGGACCATCATGTTTCCTCATGGAAACCTGGGGAATCCCAAAATTCTCTGTATGAATCTGGCTTTCCAGGCAGTTATGAAGGTATATTTGTCATGCTAGGAGGTTAGAACATATTTTATTTAATATTTTGTAAGCTTGTTTCATATCTGTTAAATATTAACACATATGGTATGAGGGCCTCCATTTGTACTCTTGCCGAGGCCCTGTAAGTGTTGGAGGTGGGTTTGGTTGGCACCCCAGAGGTCCCTCCTTTCCTTTCTCCAGAGGTAACTACTTTCTTGACTTTTATGATAATCATTTGTTTTTCTTTATAGTTTTATGGCCTAAGTATACCTCCTTGAAAAATATAATGTAGTGCTTGCTTCTGAATTTTATAGAAACAGAATTATTCTTTGTGTAGTTTTGCTGCTTTTTTTTTTGCTCAACATTATGTTAGTAAGGGTTCTTCATGTTGTGTGTAGCTACAGTCATTCATTTTCATTGCTGTGTAATACACTGTAGGATTATATAACAATTTATCCATTCTGTTGAAAACACTTGAAGTTGTTTGCAGTTTTGGGCTATTACAAGCAATGTTGCTGTACTCTTTCTGTATACATGAATCCTGGCGCACTTAAAAGTACATTTCCTTAGGATAGATACTATACTTGATTACTGGATCATGCTAACCTGTTTTTCGAAATTGACCGTACTAGTCTGCACTCCCTCCAGCAGTGTTTGATAGTCCTTATTGCTCTACAACTTCATCAGTCCTTGGCACAATTAGATGTGTTGATTTTTGGCAACCTGATGGTTTTACAGCAGTATCTCCTTGTTGTTTTTACTTGCATTTTCCTGATGACTACCTTCTGCTTATCGGCCTCTTGAATAGCTTGTTTTTTAGAGTGCCTGTTCAAGTCTCTTGCTAATTTTTCTTATTTTCTACCTTTTCCTCATTGATTTATAAGATTATCTTTATGTTATGGATACTAATTATCTTGTTGAATGTATTACAAATATCTTCTTCCACTCTATGGTTTGTCTTTCACTCTCTTTATGTTAACTTTGATCATAACTTCTTGATTTTAATGTAGTACAATTGACCAATATTTTCCTACCCCACAGTTATGAAGATATTTTCCTGTAAGAAATTTATGGTTTTGCCTTTTGCATTTAGGTCTTTAATCTACTAAGGATTTTAGTTTTCTATTAGATGATTAGCTAATTTAAAAATTGGGAAACTAATTAGGGGCTCCTGACTGGCTCAGTCAGTAGAGCATGCAACTCTCGATGTCAGGGTTGTGAGTTCAAGCCCTACATTGAGTGTGGCGCCTACTTGAAAAAACCAAAACCCAAACCAAAAAAATATTGGGAAACTAAATCTGAATTACTGGGATCTGCTGTTCCTTTACTTAAAACATTTTTATAAAATGATCAGGTACTTCTAGGGGCACCTGGCTGGGTCAGTTGGTAGAGTGTGTGACTCCTCATCTCGGGGTTGTAAGTTCAAGCCCCATATTGGGTGTAGAGGTTACTTAAAAAATAAAGTCTTAAAAAAAAAATCAGGTACTTCTAAATCATACCCGCCCCCCCCCCAAGAAAACACCTCACAAAAAGATGACAGATGTGAGAAAGGCCAGTAAGAAATATTACTAGACTTTAGGGGCGCCAGGGTGGCTCTGTTGGTTAAGGGTCTGCCTTCAGCTTGGGTCATGATCTCTGGGTCCTGGGATCGA
The DNA here is from genome assembly GCF_024610735.1 of Ursus americanus. Lineage (NCBI taxonomy): Eukaryota > Metazoa > Chordata > Mammalia > Carnivora > Ursidae > Ursus > Ursus americanus. Next base: position 10,956,435 of record NC_142144.1, read on the forward strand.
GCCCCCGCATCTGGCTCCCTGCTCAGTGGGGAGCCTGCTTCTCCCTCTCCCTCTGTTCCTACCCCTGCTTGTGCTGTCTAGTTCTCTCTCAAATAAATAAAAATCTTAAAAAAATACTACTAGGCTTTAGAAACAGTTCTTTTTTCCTCAGTTACTTTCAATGTTGCCATTCCTGAAGACATGTGTTGTCAGTACTCTGTACTGTACTCTGAAGAGCCTTCCATGACCACCACGGAAGGGACATGTGATCTGTCAGCTCCGCTTAGTGCATCAAGACCTTGTACACTGCATGGGACACTTTGGAAACATCGTGCCAGTAAGATTTGGGTACGCACGCTAAACTGGTGCCTCTTGCTTGCTTTGGGAGTTTGTGAGAATTCCTAGTTGCTATTACCAGGGAATAAGCTGTCACTTAGTATTTGATTTTAGGTACCTTTTGTCTACTTCTACAACTTTCTTGTTTTTAATAAAATTTATTGTATTTGCCTTTTTTGATATTATTGAATGCATTATTTTTGTCTTTTTAAATGATTGCAAGGAATCTGCCGTAAGATTAGTCTTTGTTCCTTGGATCTGCATCTCTGATCTCTGCCAAAGTATCTGAGCAAACTTAGGTATAAACCTTACACTATACAGTACTAGTGTCTGGGCATAATCTTCTCTTTGAAGTTTGTTTGCATCCCCCCGAGGGATTAATTCCCTGCTGTGAGAAGGTGGGTTAGAAAGCACTGAAACTACTTTACGGGTCTTTAATTGGAGGATTTAGTATACATTTTGTTCTATAAACTTCTGTGGGAGTTTCATTCTTACAGTTTTTCTTATACTGTGGTATGTTATATCTCATTGTAAATTAAAAACAACTAAAAATTTTCTCAAGTTATTTGAGTACATATTGACAGATTATCCTGGTTTGTGTTTTTTTTTTCCTGTTTAAATTTTTAGTTGCTTGTTTTCGAATTAGTTTTTGAGTATGTATACAATTTAAAAATTTTCTAAAAATTACGAAGAGAAAAAGCATCACTCGGTGATAAACACGATTAATGTTTTGGTATATTTATTTCCTTGTAGTCTTTTGCGTGTGAATGTGTGGAAATAAAGCATATATATAAATATATTTATTTGTAAATATAAACATACATATAAACTTTTTCCCTGAACTTCTGCTATATGTGTGTATTCCTTGCTCATCTCCTCCAAATCATTAAGCTTTTCCTAAAATTATTATTATTTTTTTTTAATGATTTTTTATTATATTATGTTAGTCACCATACAGTACATCCCCGGTTTCCGATGTAAGGCTCGATGATTCATTAGTTGTGTATAACACCCAGTGCACCATGCAATACGTGCCCTCCTTACTACCCATCACCGGTCTATCCCATTCTCCCACCCCCCTCCCCTCTGAGGTCCTCAGTTTGTTTCTCATAGTCCATAGTCTCTCATGTTTCATTCCCCCTTCTGATTACCCCCCCTTTCTTTATCCCTTTCTTCCCCTACCGATCATCCTAGTTCTTATGTTCCTAAAATTATTAATATAGCTTTGTGAAAGTAATTTCATTTGCTATGAATTACTATATTACATCATGTTTATGAGTAATATTTACTTAGAATTAGATCTTTAGATAGTTTTCAGAGTTCTCCTATTGTAAATAATGCCGGCAAACATCTCTGTGTATGGTGCTTGTTACTTAGGTATGTGATTTTTAAAAAAAGTTGGAACATTTCGAGTAGATATTTGACCTACTTTGTTCTTAACTGCTTTTTTGGTCACATTCCATTTTGTGTACTCTGATTTATGTATTTGTTCAAGAACCCACCTTTACTTGGGGCTCTCAGAAAACCAATAGTCTCAAGTTGTGAAAGCTCCCAGAGCTGAGTTTAGCCTGTCTGCCTGAAGGTCTCGGAAGAGGGTGCTCTTGTAAGAGGGATGAGCCTGCCAGTCCCATGATCAGATGGTACTGGCCATGCTGAAACTCTGGAGTGCATTTCCAACACAAGTGTCTCATTACAGCGGGCGTCTTGGAGCCTGCCGCGGGCACCCTGCTTGGGTAGCTGCGTCGCACTGGGAGAGTGGCAGCAACATCAGGTTCTCGAGGCTGTTCTGCTCACCCGCTGCCTCCAGTGTCAGCTCCCCGCCCAGTGTTTTACTGCAGTAACCCAGTGGCCACTTGGTAGCAAAAAGTGGATAGTCCAGTGAAGAAACTGTTGCGAGAGCTCTGGAAGGAATGCTTATGACGTGATGCTTTGGTTAGCTGAGGTTTTCAGCTGTAATCCGTAACTTAAGCTAACACGCAAACACCCTGGCTTTCAAATCTCTCTTAAATAGCTGTTCACATTTCTGGTTCAGGAGTATCATGAAGAAAACCGAGTCTTAGCCAATGGACGAATTGAGAGCCAGATTTGTTATATTCTGAATTTGAGCTTTCACTTTGCAGGACTCTAATTCTACGAACTTTGCTCAGATCTGTGACCACAGTGGATGCTCAACATGACTAAATATTTTTTTATTAGATATTTTTAAAAAATTGATATAAGTAAAAACAGGGCACCTGTGTGGTTCAGTCAGTTAAGTGGCTGCCTTTGGCTCAGGTCATGATCTCAGTCCCTGCTCAGTGGGGAGTCTGCTTCTCCCTCTGCCCTTCCCCCCTGCTTGTGCTCCCTCAAACTCTCTCTCTCTCTCAAATAAAATCTTAAAAAAAAAAAATTTTATGCTGTTTCTTTAGAGGTGGGATGAAGGGGAAAAAAGCCCTTTGAGAGTTGTTTTACTTCAGATTAAAATATTAGAGATATTAACTAAATTTATTATCTTCTTTTCAATAAGATAATGAATCACAGCAAACTTTTGAAGAATGGTGATAAATGGTGATAAAGAATTGACTTTTATTGAGTCCTTATTATGTCTCAGTCACTTTTCTTAATATTGTGATATTTTTCTTAATATTCTGATATTGTTAATATACCCCTTTAAGATGGGTCATATTTTTGAGGAAACTGAGGCTCAAAAAGGTTAATTTGTTTGCCCAGATGGGACAGCCATCGAGATGTAGATTCAAGATTTTAACTTCATTCCTGTGGCATTGTCCCAAAAAGTACTGGCTAATATTACCTGCACATGTAGTAGTTAGAAAAATCAGATATTGTGAGGGAAGAAAAGTCAGGCTTATATAGAAAATCAGGGGAGAGGCAGTTTTCGGTCATGAACTGCACAAGGATTTCTTATAGTTTTTTTTTTTCTTTCTTTTAAATGAGTCAGCATGATTACTTTAGCTTTTCTCTTGAATTTTTCAGTGAAAGTGAATCCGCTTTATGGAGTATTAAGATATGAACCACAATTTGTAGTAATGTAGGGACAAGTTACTACTCACTCAAAAGACATGGATTACTTAAAAAATTTTATGATTTTTCCTGCACTAAGTACTTGACATGCCCATTTGAAAATAACTTATTTGGAATAGAGGCGTGGAACCTCATCCCACTGTACTTGTTTTTTTTTTTTTATTTTTAAAGATTTTATTTATTTGAGAAAGAGTGCACATGAGCAGGGCCAGGGGGAAGGGCAGAGGGAGAAGGGCAAGCAGACTCCCTGCTGAACGTGGAGCCTGACAAGGGGCTTGATCCCAGGACCCCGAGATCATGACCTGAGCTGAAGTTAGATGCTTAATGACTGAGCCACCCAGGCCCCCCTCACTGTACATTTTAAGCTGATTTTGAAAAGGGGTGTTTTTTTTAGGATTTTGAAAAGGGGTGCCTGTTTTAGGATTGTTAGAGTATTTCTTTAAAGTGTAGTTGAGCCTAGGGGAAGCTCATTGTAATAAAGCTTTTGCCCACCACCTTATGAAGTAAGAAGTATCAGCTCAGTTATATAGGTAACGAAAATAGGGTTCCATGAGGACAGAAATGACCTCTTTCTTGTACCTGAAATTCCAACAGCTAGAACAGTACCTGGCATATTGCAGGCCTGTCAGTAAGTATTGAGTGATCAAAGCTTAGAGATAGGGAGCAACTTGTCCAAAGGATAGAGTTGGGACTTGAAGTCTGCTCTGTATTCTTTAAACCAGTTTATGAAAACTGTAACACAAATTATATGTATATGCACAGCTTAAAGAATAAACAAAAATGCATGTACCTACCACTCAACTTAGGAAATAGAACATTTTATAACTTTGAAGTCCCTCTGTATTCCTACTGAGATCACATTTTGATTTTTACCAAAATTGTGTATCCTTGCTGGAAGCTTGTGCTTTTTATTACACTATGCTGATGCTCTAAATTGGTTATGTAGAATGACTTTGACTTGCTGTTCTTAAAAAGTAACAGAAAGTGAGCCATATATTTTCTTAATTTTTAGTTATTTGAAACTGATTCCAGATTTCTTCCTAAAGTGTGCAATTTAGGGGCCATCTGGGTATAAATTACAATATAGCAGAATCTCATGATTTTTGGTAATTCATGGCAGTGTTGTGGTTCTTGCTGTATTTGTGGTTCACAGTGTAAGGCCCTGAGCCCTCTATGTGGACCAGCAATTCACTGATATAACCCTTAAAATCCACGTGAGCAGTAAATTTGTTGATCTCTATTTTAGTTCCCTCAAAATGACAGTTTGAATCTCGTTTTGTCAACTATAAAATGGAGGCCGTAATAATACCTGCTTCATTGAGTTGAAAGATTAAATGGTAATGCAGAGTGCATGGGAAATGGAAAGTTCTTAAATGGGAGCTGTTACTTGTCATTTGTTTTAAAAGATACTATTTTAGAGAAGGTTTAGGTTTACAGCAAAGTAGAGAGGAAGATACAGAGATTTCCCGTATACCCCTGCCCCAGGCATGTACAGCCTCACCCAGTGTCAGCACGCCCCACCAGAGCGGCACATTTGTTACCATCGGTGACCCTGTGCTGACACATCATAACCCCACAAAGTCCATTGTTTACGTCAGGGTGTTGTGTATTCTTTGGTTTTAGACAAATGTGTGATAGCATGTATCCATTTATAGTATCATACAGAATATTTTTAGTGCTCTAAAGATCCTCTGTCTTCTGCCTGTTTATTCCTTCATGCACCCTGACCCCTAGCAACCACTGTTCTTTTTATTGTCTCCATGATTTTGCCTTTTCTAGAATGTCATGTAGCTGATATCATACAGTATGTAGCCTTCTCAGATGGGCTTTTTTCTCTCAGTAGTATGTATTTATGGGTGCCTGTGTGTGTGTGTGTGTGTGTGTGTGTGTGTGTGTGTGTATGGTTATTCCTTGTCTTTTCATGGCTTCATGGCTCATTTCTTTCTGGTGTTTAATCATATTGCATTATCTGGATGTGCTACAGTTTATCCATTCATCTACTGAAAGACTTGGTTCCTTCCAGGGTTTGGTAATTATGAATAAAGCTGCTCTAAACATCCATGTGCAGGTGTTTGTGTGGACATAAATTTTCAACTCCTTTGGGTAAACACCAAGGTGATTGCTGGATGGCAAGAGTATGTTTAGTTTTTTGAGAAACGGCCAGCTGTCTTCCAAAGTAGCTCTCCCATTTCATATTCCTGCCAGCAGTGAACGAGAGTTCCTACTGCCCCATATCCTCACCAGCATTTGGTGTTATCAGCGTTTCGGATTTCGGTCATTCTAATATATGTGTAGTGGTGTCTCGTTTTAATTTGCGTCTTCCTGTGACATATGTGGAACATTTTTTTCATACTCTGATTTGCCATCTGTATATCTTGTTTGGGGAGGTGTCTATTAAGGTCTTTGGCCCATTTTTAAAAATTGGGTGGTTTTCTTACTGAGCTTTAAGAGTTTTTTGTATATTTTGGATAATAGTCCTTTATCAAATGTGTCTTTTGCAAATATTTGCTCCCAGTTTGTGGCCTGTCCTCTCATTCTCCTGGCATTGTCTTTGGTAGAACAGAAGTTTGTTTTTATTTATTTACTTATTTATTTTTTAAAGATTTTATTTATTTATTTGACCGAGTAGAGTGTGTGAGCACAAGCAGGGGGAACAGCAGACTCCTCGTTGAGCAAGGAGCCTGATGCGGGGTTTGATCCCAGAACCCTGGGATCAAGACCTGAGCTGAAGGCAGATGCTTAACTGACTGAGCCACCCAGGTGCCCCACTTTGGAAGTTTTTATTTTATTTTTTAATTTTTTTTAATTTTTAAAAATTTTCAATTTTTTTAAAAAAAGATTTTATTTATTTGACAGAGAAAGAGACAGCCAGCGAGAGAGGGAACACAAGCAGGGGTAGTGGGAGAGGAAGAATCAGGCTCTCATTGTGGAGCATGGAGCCCGACACGGGGCTCGATCCCAGGACCCTGGGATCACGCCCTGAGCTGAAGGCAGATGCTTAACGACAGAGCCACCCAGGCACCCCTGCAAGTTTTTATTTATTTATTTATTTTATTTTTATTTTTTTAAAAAGATTTTATTTATTTATTTGACAGAGATAGAGACAGCCAGCAAGAGAGGGAACACAAGCAGGGGGAGTGGGAGAGGAAGAAGCAGGCTCCCAGCAGAGGAGCCTGATGTGGGGCCCGATCCCATAACGCCAGGATCACGCCCTGAGCCGAAGGCAGACGCTTAACCGCTGTGCCACCCAGGCGCCCCGGAAGTTTTTATTTTTAATAGAAGTCCAAATTATCAATTATTTCTTTCATGGATCATGTGTTTCGTGGTATATCTAAAGGCATTGCCACACCCAGGGTCATCTAGGTTTTCTCCTATGTTATCGCTTAGAGTTTTATACTTTTGTGTTTTATATTTTGATCTATGACCCATTTTGAGTTTTGTGAAGGGTGTAAGGAAGGTCTGTGCGTAGATTCACTTGATTGCATGTGGATGTTCAGTTCTAGCATCATTGTTGCATAGACTATCTTGCTCCTTGGGCAGAGATCAGTTACTATGTAGGGCTCTATTTCTGAGTTCTCTTTTGATCTGTCTTTTCTTTCACCAGTACCATCCCGTGTTGGTTACTGTAGCTTTATACTAAGTCTCAAAGTCAGTTAGTGTCAGTCTTCCAAAATTTGTTGTTCTTCCTAGTATTGTGTTCACTCTTCTAGGTCTTTTGCCTTTCCATATACTTTAGAATCAGTTTGTCAATATCCACAAAATAACTTGCTGATATTTTGATTGTGATTGAATTGTACCTATAGATCCAATTACAAAGAACTGTCATCTTGACATTATTGAGTGTTCTTATTCATGAACATTACTATTTCTCCATTTTTTTTTAAGATTATTATTTTAGAGACAGAGCGAGTGAGAACATGAGCATGATGGGTAGAGGGAGAGGGAGAGAGTATCTCAAGCAGACTTCATACTGAGCACGGAGCCTGATGTGGAGCTCGATTTCATGACCCTGAGATCACAATCTGAGATGAAACCAAGAGTTGGACGCTCAACCGACTGTGCCACCCAATGCCTCTATATTTCTCCCTTTATTTAGTTCTTTGTGGGTTTTTTTTGTTTGTTTGTTTGTTTTAAGATTTATTTATTTGAGAGAGAGAGTGAGAGAGAGAGAGTACGAATGGAGTGAGGGGCAGAGGGAGAAGCAGACTCCCTGCTCAGCAGGGAGGCTGATGCAGAGCTCGATCCCGTGGGTCCTGGATCATGACCTGAGCCGAAGGGAGACGCTCAACTGACTGAGCCACCCAGGTGCCCCTTATTTAGTTCTTTGACTTCATTTATCAGAGTTTTGTAACTTTCCTCATGTAGTTCTTGTACATTTTTTTGGTTAGATTTGTACCTAAGTAGCTGTTATTTAAAATTATTATATTATTTTTGTTTAAGTCAAGAGTTCATGTCTGTATAGAACTCTGCTATTCAGCAATTGTTACCGTGCTAACACAGCTGAAAAATGGGAAGTAAAAGTAGCCAAAGTAGATTTCTCAGAATCCATGCATTTAAACTTACATCTTTCATTCATGGGAAAGCCCTTTGCTTATGCCCTACATGCTTTGGTTTACTCTGAGGATTTTTTTGTATTACATTGCTCTGCACAGTTAGCGATCATGTTGGTGACATTATTGTATTAGTCAGGATTCTTTTTGTCCTAAGTGGCAGAAACCCAGTGAAACATGGCTTGAGCAAAAGAGGGGATTTATTGCTTCTCGATACTGAGAAGTATAGTGGTAAAACTGGCTTTTGGTTTTGCTGGATCTAGGTGTTCTACTTACGTTTTCAGAGATTTGTCATCTCATTATCTCTTGGTTTTCTGTCTCCTGTGTTGGGTTCATTTCTGGGCAACTTGCTTCCTATACGATGGCAACAGTGGCTACTGGCAAATCCAAGTTTATAGTCTACCAATTTAGTCACCCAAAGGGAAAAAGACACCCAAAAAATTATTTTGAGTCGTAGTCTCAGGGCTGATTGCACTAGGCCCAGTTTGGGTCATAGGCTGATCTATGAACCTATCACCAAGATTTTTGGAGGGAGGGGTTACCCTGAGATGTTGATTGGGTGATGAAGGAGTATGAATGTGTGTGCGGGCCTGTTCAGTGCCACCTGGATTCTATAGCCTGGGAGTGGGGCAGGGTAGTTTTGCAGAGAAAATCTGGTGCTGTTAGCAGAAGAAGGGAGAATGGATGCTAGGCAGCCAAAACAGATGTCCATTGCAGTCATCAAGATAATGTTTTATTCAAAATATTCTTTTCAAAAAAGCAGTGAGATGTATAATCTAGCTTGGAAAGATTTACAACCAAAATGTTTCAGTGCTTAAAAGTATAGGTCTTCAGCTTCCTCAAAAATTGCCATATAAGCCTGATTTCCCCAGGAGTCTGTGACTGAGATCTTATTATCATACATCTAATTTTTAGACTTCCTTAATCACTTATTCTTTGAGCATTTGCATTAGGTTCAACACTGTGCTAGACTCTCTGGAAAGTGGAGTGTAAGCTCTGTAAAACGGGAACAAGACCTCCTATTTTAAATGCTTAGGAGACTTTTTTTTTTTTTTAACCTTTAGGAAATTGTATTCTAGCTTTTGAACTTCTTTTGGTATTATTTCACAACACATTTTGCATTTCCTTCTTTATGTTACATTGAAAGCATGCAGTGTGCTCAGAGGCTTTCATTAGAAAAAGAAAGCTTTACTGAAGATTTCACTATGAGCTTGCTTTGCCCAGCAGGAAACTGTAATAACTTGCTTGATTTAAAGACAGTTTTCTTACCTTTAATGTGTTCATAGGCATTAGAATTTTATGCTATCACAAAGCCTTATTTGAAGAGAAAATAGATGCAGATGAGTTGCTGTCTAGATTATAACAATGTCATTAAGTATCTTCATGGATAATTTGTAATAAAAACAACCTAATGGAAAGACTGTAGGCTTTGAAATCAGATTTCTTCTGCCACTCACTAATTGTTTGACCTTGGGGAAGTTATTAAACTGAATTCTAACTTGGCCATTGTTTAAATGGGACTTATATCTATTTGGCCGGTTGTTTTGTAAATGAGAGACAGTATGTATTTACATGCCTAACACAGAAACTGGTACAAATTAGACTTTCTTGTGGTGACTTAATTCAACATTATCCTTAAGTGGAAAACAAAAATTCAAACTCCAAAACAAAACCTAACAACAAAACTTCTTGCAATTGTGATTTTGTTAAGAGATTAAATCTTCCTTCTGATAGAATTAAATTCCTTTTTGAAAGGGTCCAAATACTAGAATTATAGTGGAATGAAGATTGAAACTTGATGAAAAGAAGACTGTCTGAACGATCAATTTTCTCTTCTAGAAACTGTAGTATTAGTTCTGTGTTTCCAGAAAAGCATACTTTGGATACATGGATAATTTCAAATGATCAACTTATATATATGTTTTTCTTCCACTTACATGTTACAGTTAAACTTTAACAAAAACAAGGATCAATCCTCAGTTACCAGAGTTTTTTATTTAAACTGTCTTCTTGTGAGAAGAGCCAGATGCCAAGAAAATAAACTGGTATCAGGGACTTATTAAAGCAGCCCATTTCTGAAATATGGTGTATAGTTAGTGTATATGTAACACAGTTCTCTGTCCTCAGCAGTAATCATCACTGATACTCAGAATGATGGAATTGGTTTCTAAAACATGAAAGAGTTTTATTAGTTTGTTAGATTGTATTTATATGAAAGGAAAATTGACAAAAGTATTTGGGAAAGATTTTCTACAAAGACTGAAATGAAAAATCTTTTCATCATGGCTGACAATGAAATAGAAAATCAGCTAAGCAAAACATTTAACTTATTCTCTCTTCGTACTAAATATTTTGGTTAATTGAAGTTCCTCCCCCGTCTCCCCCACCAAATTTCAAGCATATAATTAGCAAAATCTAGCTTAGAGTTGTGGTTTCTAGAATCAGATCTTCTGGATTTACATTTCATCTCTACCACTTATGACTTCTATCCCTGTGTGATTTGGGGCAAATTACTTAAACTCTCTCTTGTTTTAGTTTCTTTTAAACCATAAAATGGGGTGACGATAATAGTATCTCAATGTTATTGTACAGATTAAATGAGAAAAAAGAAATAAATTCAACATGGGACATGGCAGAGTACCTTTCAGTTTGAACTTTCATTAAAGAAAAATAAGTTGAATTTGTTTTGATTCTTCACACTAGAAGTTGAGCATCACTGGGAGTCTGAACTGGGGTAATGTCACCTGTTCCTGTTGTAGGTTCTTTGTTCTGTGTGCTTAATAGCAGGGCATTAGGACAAGGTTTAAGGTAGTCCTAGGCCCAGGGCCTTTGGGAGGCTTGAGGTTTGGGAGGTTTCTTTCTTGCCTCAAGCAGCCCTGGCAAGTCTGGTGTAGGTTTTTAAAAAGTTTTTAATCCCTGGGGTGGACCCTGGAACAAGCTGACCTAATTTCTCTTGTGTTTGTGAAATGGAGATTGAGTTGACTCAGGTTTTATTTGGGCTTCTCTGGATCTGATGCAGCATAAAAGCTCGGGTCTAGACCAATTTAAATTGAGATTTTAGGGCAGACCACTGCTATGTTTCCTCCTTTTTGTTTAGGGAGATATTTTTATATCACCCTTCATCCCTCTGGCAATATTTATTATAAGCCTGCTGTGTGATAGGTGCTTGGGGGGAGCGGGGAGGGGATTCCAGACAGAAGGCAAAGCATTTGCAAAGCTTTGGAGGAATACCCTTTTTTTTTTTAATAAAAAATATGATTTTTAGTCAGATTATGATCAGTTTGAGGGGATCCTGTACAATCATGCTCAGCCTGACAGTTCTGCAAGGGCAGAGGTCTTTGTTTACTTGGTTCACGGATCTGTCCCTAGCACCTAAAACAGCGAGTGGTGCATGGTAGTAAATATATTTGTTGGACATATTTGTTGGACAAATGAATTGACACAATTCTAATTGATTGCAATGAACCTTGATATCTTGATTAGTCTCTGCAGTTCTTGTAGACTAATAGCTCACTTCCAGTAGGTTAATGGCTGTTCATTTCACTATATTCTGTTTTTAAATGGAAATTCTTGGATAGAAGTGGGGGGGGGGAGCGTTTATGTTAGAAGCCAGAAGTATCTTACGGTTTCCTCCAGCAATTTTTCTGGAAGAGCTTTCTCTGCCTTTCTGTGAGCAGATGTGCTCAGGATGAAAAGTTTAAAGGAGGGCTCACTCACATTTGGCTCACTAGGCGAGGAATGCCTTTTCCTCTTCATTTAGTAAGTGTCCATCAGACTTCCCAGAGTACAATGAGGCATTTACCCAAGGCCTCAGCAGCAGCCCATACTTTTTGCATTTTAGGCTTTTTCTGCCACCCCTGGGAAACTGCCTGGTGGTCTGGCATCATGGGAATTTGTGTCACTAAAAGCTCTTTCCCCACCCTTTCCTTCTGGAGAAGCAGTGGGTCTAGTGGCAGGAGCTCTGGTCTTGGTGTCTGAATTTTGGCCACAACTAATAGCAATCTGGCCTTCGGGAAGTTCTTCATCCTTTTTGCTGAGTTTTCTCAGTTGCAAATCTGAGTTTGATAATGTGTAGGGTTGCTGTGAAGACTAAATAAAATACTAGCAACAAAATCATTAACAGTGCCTTGTTAGTTTTCTTTCTTCTGTCACATCAGATCATTGTTTTCCATTCTTAGCCTCCCGACACAAAAGGACACGCATGTTATTTTTCATAGCTCTGAGAACTATAGAGTCTTTGGTAATGGTTTTCTGTGTGTGTGTGTGTGTGTGTGTGTGTGTGTGTGTGTGTTTATTTGTATTTTTAAAAACATGGAAAAGCTACATTAAAAAAAAAAAAAACAAAAAACCCAGACAACTCAAACTTAATTTAAAAGTTTTCCAGAATATGACCTTTAAGGTAAGGATCTTCCAAGACTGTTCCTGTGCCCATACTCTGCTTCCCATAGAGGGCATAGCATGTTTTTGTGTTTACATGTTGGTGAGTGAGTGAGTGAGCGTGTGTATGTAAAAGAGAAAGAAAGAATGAAAATATGTGTGGTGGAAGAGATATTTTAGCCTGCTTTTGTAACTTTAGCTTTCTGTGCAATGTGCCAAAAGTTATTTCTCCCTAGGGAGTGTCTCTTTCAACAGTTTTTGAAGGCAGCATAAATTCTCACTTGGTGTTCAAGGAAGATGGTAATACAATTTAGTACAGCCAGAGTATTTTCTTTAACTTGTTAGAAACCAAAATGTGATTGCAGTGGCAAAGTTGTCAGCGCACTCAAGTTTAACAAGTGTTCGAAGGATTAGTAAAGGAAATGTAGTTTACTCTGCAGCTTTTATGACAAAGAATTTAAAAGGTTTTGCTTTAAGCCTCTCCATGTGTTTCTTCCTTTTCTCCAAAACATACCTCTAAATTGAAAAGAGAGATGAATCTCTTAGGGAGAAACTATTAACTCTGAGGGAGTTTATCATTGTTTGAGAGGAAGCAGAACATTTACATTTGAATCAGCTCTGAGTGTAGCTTGTGCCCTAATCTCGTTCCTCCTAGAAGTTGGTGAAGAGTTTAAGTACTTCCTACTTTGTGTTCTGGTCCTTGTAGTGCCATCCTAATTTTCTCCGGGATCATAAATTTCCTAATTCAAAGTAAGCAAACTCCTGAGACAATGTGCGTTGGCTTTGCTTGGAAATGCTTTGTGCAGTTGTCACCGTCCTCTGAGCAGGGCCACTGGCCAGAATTGTCTCGTTTTCACAGCACTGATTACCGTACAAAAAAATAGTTTAAAAAAGAAAATAGAAAGTGTGAAATAGAGCAGGTAAAATCACCTCTGTCACAATCCCACTTTAAAGTTTTGAATATTCCCATTTGGTATAGTTGTGATTGGTGTGTAGTTTTGAATGAGAAAGTAACACCATGTTTGCCATAAACGTTTCGATCAGTTTTTGAAGTCTCTATCAAAGTCTTACAGTTTGATTAACCCATTCCCTATTGTTATACATACAAATTCAGCCTCTTTTAAAATAAGACCATAGTCCTCTCAAGTCTATGAACTACTTTTGTGACCAAATCTTTGGTATTGCCTTCTTCTTCTTCTTCTTCTTTTTTTTTTCTTTTTCTTTTTTGGGCTGTGGGGAACAGGAAGGGTTGAGGAGTGGAGAGGCAGGTAGAGGAACAGAGAAGGCTGGGCAAGGCTAAAATAAACTGTTACAGATGGAAATGTTTTTCTAAGTCTACGTTTTTTAAAAAAAGATTTTACCCATTTCTATTATTTGAGAGAGAGAGAGAGCGAGCAAGAGACAGCACGAGTGGGGTGAAGGGCAGAGGGAGAAGCAGCCTCCCCGGTGAGCAGGGAGCCGGATGCAGGACTCGATCCACTGGACTCAGGGATCATGACCCAGCGGAAGGCAGATGCTCAACCGACTGAGCTACCCAGGTGCCCTTAAGTCTACAGTTTGTAAGAAGCCTTAAATTGAGCCATTTTCTGAGATTACAAAAAAGTGTTGTTAGTGTTTTGCTCTATCATGAATTAAAATATGATGTCTTTAAAAAAATTAGATTTTAGGGATTCTTGGGTTGTTCTTAATGTGTGCTTCTGTCATTGATTTTACTTTCTTATCTTGAGAGCCATTGATGGATTTAGGTCATTTTAGCTTAAAGAGAAACCATCTACCCAAAAGACTGGTTGGTGGGAGAAATTCTTTGTATTTTGCTTTTCTGTGTTGCTAAGACAGCTGTGTCCTGGACTGGAGTTAGCTTTTGTAGCAGCTGTGAAGTCCTCACCTTACAGAAAATGTTCCCAATGAATGTTTCTGTGACTTGGGACTGTCATTCAAACCCACGCCAAAGAAACAGTATGTACAGTACTTCATGGGTGTCAGATGAAGAAATCTTGATGAAACTATGGTTTAATCAAACCCGATAGCTTATTTTATTTTATTTATTTATTTTCTTAAAGGAATTAGTAAGTTAGGATTTGGGGAGGTGTAGCCTGTGTTCATTCCTTAGAGATTGGGACAAGAATTTTGCCTTTGCAGAAAGAGCTTGTGTAGTTAGGGACTTGCCTGAAAATGCTTTGCCTGGCATTTGCACTGGGCATATTTGGAAGGGAAAGCCTCTTTGCATTGTGCATTTAGAAAAGTGTCTGTAAGCGTGCTTAGAAAATGGCAGCTTTTGCTGCTCTGGGCTGTCAATGCCTTGCTGCTACTGACTGTGTTTAACCAGAAAGGGAAACTCAGAGTAGAAAAAGTCTCACTCCCAAGACTTTACAAGAAAACCCCTCTTTGTTGATTTATATATATATATTTTAAAGGAGCTTGACATCTTCATCAAGTTCACAGTGGGCTTGCTTTGTTTGCTTTCTCTTGAATGCTTGATAAGATTTTTCTTCTATTGTTTTGTGCAGCAAGAACAGATCTTTCCATGGCTGGGGTGGGTTTTTTGTAAATCCACAATATGGTCATTGTCTGGTGGTGAATAATTGTGGCTGCTTTTTGTACAACCAGAACTAAGGCTTTGGCTGTGAACAGATTCCTTCTTAGCGTGAAAAGGGACTAATCCATGTAAATACAGCCCCAAAATAAAGCTTTACAGAAAAAGGGGAAGGCCGCTAAGCAGGAGGGCACAGGTCAGCAATTTAACCTTTAACCTAACAAATAAGAAGCATGAAAGTTCCAGAATTGGTTTACAAAAGAAAGCTCCTGTGATCTGTCAGTTTTTCTTTTCAGGAGGGAGCTGGGTGAGAGATCTGACTGACAGCTAGTGCCTTTTAACTGCAGACTGAAATTAACTGCCAAATCGAAACTTGAATATGTGAAGGAGATTTTTTTTCTTAAATAAATTGAGGTGGCAGAATAGGCTACGTCAGCATTGGTCAGGCAGGGTCTTGCATGAGGTTTCTACCCTTGAAGCGGGGGCATAGGCATTTGACTGGACTACCTTTTAAGATCCCTTCCAAGTTTAAAAAAGAGTCTGGGGCCTGACTGTTACCAAAGTAGACATGAACTTAGTAGTTTAAGGCCAGATGAAACTCCTTCCTCCTTTGTTACTATCACTGATACCCTTTGTAGACTTTTCATGGTTCCATAAATTAATTGCAGCCTTTACTAAAGATTCGTTAAGAGCTTTCTGTAAATATAATTAATGCGTTTGCCACAAAATAGGCATCTAGCGATTTCATAATATGTACAACTTTTATGACCTGATGCACTATTAGAAACTCTGTTGTGCCACGTGAGCACTGTAAAGCAGAGGACACAGGCTTTCTTTCATGTGCTGCTGCTTTGTTCAACATGCTTAGGCATTATTAGTAGATACAATTGAGAAAGTTAAAGCTGCAGAGAGTGAAATAGAGGTGTTTATTAGGCAATGCAGTAGGGGAAATGGGAAGCTGTGAAAAATGAGGGATTGCCCTGTTTCCTACATGTGCTTGAAGAGTTAACAAAATAAGGTCTGTGCTAAGTGGGAAGTTTTACTTTTATGCTGTTGTACTCATTTACAAACTTTGTAAACAGTTTGTATTTATTTAATCACAACAGGTAATCTTGTTAATGAGTGTTAGTTTTTGCTTAAAGCATAATACATCTGAAGTCAGCTGTTCTATTTCACTATAGAGAATTCTGTAACTGATAAAAACTTTAATTAATGAGAATCATTCAGATTAAAAAGAAACAATGAACTAATGACTTTAAAGTAGGCTCCCTGTAGATTAATAAGAATAGTAATTATACTGCGTAACTCCATTGTGGAAACCAAGTCCCAGGGACGATTGTTTTAGTTTTTCAGGTGTCCATAGTATGATTGTATAAGTTGTTTAAAACTTACTCTTTCTAAGGGCCTAGCGGCCTGCCTCAGTTTCCCCAAGGGCTTTAGAGACCAGAGATAAAGTAATGCTTCAGACTAAAATTAGCATAAAGTTAAGTGGACACCTTCAGTTGTTAGCTTAGGCATCTGTTCCCTTTTCCTAGCTGATGACAGTAGCCTCCTCGCTGAGTTTATGCTTTCTCTCATGTTTAGTGCTGTGATCTGAGGGGTCTTTCAGAAGTGCAGCTGAGACCACAGAACTCCCCTTCGTACACCTTTCTGTGTCCTCTTACCCCCACCCCCAAGCTAAGTCAGGCTCATTAGCAGGGCCGACGAGGTTTTCTGTGATCTGTCCCCTGCCTATCCCAGCATCATCATAGCCAGCTCAGTCCCTCCTAAGTATGCATTTTCCAGTATGTCCCAACTGAAGTGCATGCATGTTGTCTATTTCCATATCCTATCTGGCTTCCCGGAAATGTAAGAGAAGGCTGGTATCTTTAAAAGGGGGATCTAACACTGATGTTTTGAAAAAAGCTAACGTGTGTATAGGCTTCACACTGTAAACGGTTCCGTGCTCTTCTATTTGATCTTCACAGCACCAGTACAGAACGGGCCATGTTTTCTGAGAGGTACTTAGTATTTGAATGGATGGATGAAGAAATGAATGAGTGAACTGTGGAGTCAGAAAACAGGAGTTACAGTCTAAATTCTTCTAGTTATTAGGCATGTAATTTTAGATAAGTAACTTAACCTCTCAACCTACTTGCTAACCCGTAAAATTAGGTCTGCACTAGCCTTGCTTGTCACGTTAGATGGTGTGAAGACTGAGTGAAGTAATGTACAGTAAATAAAAATGCTTTTCAAACTGTAAACCCCCATGCAAATGTTGGTTTCTGCTGTGAATATTCTTAATGTATTCCAGGTCCTATAAATGAAGAGAAAGCATTCATGGATATAGATAGATTTGTGTTTTAATGACTGAAAGAACATCAGAACTGTTTTATTCATATCATGTTAAAATATAAGCCCATTTTGATAGCAAACAGAAAATAGTATACCCTTGTTTTCTTTCATAAAGAAAATGTCAGGTTTATACTGTTAGTAAATGCTAACATAGGAGGCACATACTGTATGGTAAATGGGTGTTCAGATGCAGTGTTTAGAGGGTTGTCTTTGCTGTGCATTCTCCTTAGGTTGCCTCTCAAGAACGTAGAGCCATATTTGCCTGCTAGCTCTGTGAACTATATACAACTTTTTCAGTAAGCTATTATTTTTGTATGGATTTTTTTGGTATTCATTTTTGTATGCTATTATTATCTCTGGCTTTATTTGTCCTCCTTTTATTTTCCTTTTATTCTCCTTATACTCAGTTTACATGTGTATTTTTTATCCTTTGAACTATATATGTTTCTGTAAGACATCTCAAACTGTTACTGGAATGTGGTAGAGTGTGAACTCTTCCAGTGTGATCTTAGCCGTACCATGGTTTCTCCTATTACCTACAGACTGATAGTTCCTCAGTCTGTATCTTTGGCTCAGACAGACTCCCGAGTGCCAGGCTTGGATCCCCTGCCAGTGCTGCTTCTGGATGTGCCACAGTTCCCCAAATTGAATTTAACACCCCCCGTAACACAGACACATCTGTTTCTCCAGTCTCCACCCCATGTCCCCCATTGCTGGCAACCCAGCAAAACAAAACTGAGAAGAACCAGTCCTAAACTATTCCTTCTATTCCAGGGTACTGTTGAATAGCCTTAGTACCCATTCACTTGCTCGTGCCAGAAACCTGAAAGTAAGTCATCCTGGATTCACCCCACCTCCAATTAAACTTCATTATTTCTTTCCATGTTTTTAAAAAGCTTTAAAAAATATTTTAAACCGTCTCAGAGTTACAGAACAGTTGTAATTACACTGCAAGGAATTTGTTTTCCCCTGCACCATTTGTGAATAAGTTGCAGACTTCCCCTTCAAGTAATTGAGTATTTGCTGCAAACAAGGAGATTCTCCTGCATTACCACAATACACCCATCAAAATGAGGAAATTAATATTGATACAGTACTGACATCTAATTCTCAGTTTCGCCAGTTGTCCCAGTGACGTTCTGTAAAGCAGAAGGACTCTGTTCAGGACCACATACTGCATTTAGTTTTATGTCTCTTTAGTCTGCCTCAGTCTTCTGAGGCACACTTCTCAGGCTTTCTTTGACTTTCACAACCTTGACATCTGAAGATTGCAGGCCTCCATTTTTGTTGGTCTGATGTTTCCTTGTGGTTAGACATAGGTTAAGCATCTTCGGCAGGAAAATCATAGAAGTGATGCTCTGCTGTTCTCATTATATCCTATCAGATAATGCACAATTTCAACTTGTCCCTTTCCTGATTATGATCACATGATCACCTGATTAAGATAGTATTTGCCAGGCTTCTTTGTTGAAGAATTACTCTTTACCACTTTTTTTTTTTTTGAAGATTTTATTTATTTGAGAGAGAGCGAGCACCCGCGCACGCAGGGGGCAAGGAGAGGGAGAAGCAGGCTCCCCACTGAGCAGGGAGCCTGATGCGGGGCTTGATCCCAGAACCCTGGGATCATGACCTGAGCCGAAGGCAGATGCTTAACCAACTGAGCCACCAGGCATCCCACCACTTTGTAATTAACAAATGTTTTGGGAGAGTACTTTGAAATTATACAAATATTCCATTACACTTTCAATTTGTTTATTTGGCTTTGGACTCACCATTTCCTTTTTCATTGAAGGCTATTATTGAATTACTCAGATTATTATGTGACTAAATTGCATTATTCAGTCTGTTCCAGCTTTGATCAGTAGGAGCCAGCTTGAAGGAGCTCTTATGCTCTTTTGACATGTCCTCCTCACTCTCTGAGGTCTTCTTTGCTTTCTGGCTCAATATGTTCCATGCTCATCTTTTACTTTTCTTTGGCCTAACAGCTGCCATTTCTCCATGAGTCCTGGTTCCTCCTAGTGGAGAGTGCTATTTAAAATCTGGATGGTGGGTGTGCTCATTGCTGTTTGGTTGTTGCTGTCTCTAGGCCTTCCTAGCGGACAGAGCTTGAGAGTATGTGCTATGCGTGTGCACACACATTTACATCTGTATGTATTTCTGCATGCATCTGTATATATTGAAAAGCGAGAGTTCACGCCAGTATTTCCAGTTTCAGTCTAACACCACAGGAGTCATTCTAGTTTTCTCCCTTGCATATTTGTAACTTCCTTTTTTGGCAGCAAGCAGCCGGGTTCCCATTACACTTAATACATCTACTTATTAATCTCTGGTATATGACCATTCTCTCATCATGGCTGCCACTGCTACCTTCCTAGCATGGATGCCCTTCCCCACTAGGGTTCTGACACCATATGCCACTCTGCCTCGGCTACTTGGATGCCCGCCTCATGCAGCTTGGGATTTGACAACCCATGACAGGCTGGTCCTTCATTATGCATGCTTTCTTCTTCTTGGGTTTTGACACCCCTGCATGACTGCCACTTCCCTCCATGTTGTCCTCATCCTGCTTGGGATTTGACACCCTGTATTAAGTGGCCTGTGCATGGATATCCCTTTAGTCTCTCAGGTGTTCTGACCTCTCACATCAGGCAGCTGCTCCCTGTGGATGCTCTCTTCTCCCTGCTTGTGCTCTGACTTCTAACACTGGACAGCTCCCCCTGTGTGGACACCCTCGTTACTCTTCTTGGATTCTGACACCCTATGCTGGATTGCCCCTTACAGCATGGAAAGCCTCTTCATATTGCTTGGACTCTGTCTTTCCATGTTGGGCGACTTCCTTTGCAGGTACCATCCTTTACCTGTTCTAGACCACCGTGCCTACTTCTTGCTAAGTGTGAACATGTTCCTTGGCGTTAAAATTAAATTGTTAACTAGGAAGAGGAGAAGAGAAAGAGGAAGTTAATTTAATTTAATTTAATTAATTTATTTTTAAAAATATTTTATTTATTTATTTGACAGAAAGACAGCCAGCGAGAGAGGGAACACAAGCAGGGGGGAGGAGTGGGAGAGGAAGAAGCAGGCTCCCAGTGGAGGAGCCTGATGTGGGGCTTGATCCCTTAACGCTGGGATCACGCCCTGAGCCAAAGGCAGACGCTTAAGGACTGAGCCACCCAGGCACCCCAAGAGAAAGAGGAAGTTTAATTTCTTGATCTCTTTCCTATCTTCTTTTTTTCGTTATCCAATTCCATTGTCTGTCTTAGTTCAGGCCCTCCTTATTCTTCCTTGGATTATTGCCACTTAGTTGGTTTTCTTGGCTGGAGTCTTTCCCCTTCCTATCTATTTTCCATCCTGCTGTCAGTGAGATATGTGTATTAAATAGATGTATGTGATCATGCCTGTCCCTTGCTTAAACTCTGTAATGCCTTTCCATTACCTATAGGGTAATACTCAAATCCTGGGCATGACTTGATTGACCTCTCTTCCCTCATCTCTTACCAACCCCTGTCATTGACCTTGTGCTCTAGCTAAATCACTTTAATCTCTTCTGCTTCCATGCCTTAGCACTTGGTCTTTCTCCTTTCTGTACCATCCTCTTTCTCCTTATTTTCCTGGTATACTTGCATTGTCCTTTAGGACTCAATTCTGGTACCCCCTCTTCTAGAAAGCTGCCTTTAATCTTCCCTTTTCTCTGTCCACTGTTACTTCCCCCTCTCCCTTACGCCATGCAGACTTGGTAAGATGACTTTCCTCTTGGTACCCTGTATATTGTATTGTAACGGTCTTTTCCTATTATACTTGAGGGCAGGAACCGTGTTGCCTACATTTTTTGCCAAAGGATTACCCTATTCAGTAGGTAGCTTGCTAAATGAAGAGACATTTAAAAATATTTCTATTTTTAGGGGTGCCTGGGTGGCTCAGTCGTTAAGTGTCTGCCTTCGGCTCAGGTCATGATCCCGGGGTCCTGGGATCGAGCCCCTCATTGGGCTCCCTGCTCAGTGGGAAGCCTGCTTCTCCCTCTCCCACTACCCCTGTTTGTGTTTCCTCTCTCGCTACCTCTCTCTCTGTCAAATAAATAAATAAAATCTTCAGAAAAAAAATATTTCTGTTTTAGAGTATTTCTCAGTTAGTGGGATTTGTTTTGTCCAGATAAGCAAGGCTTTATTAGTATTAGTTGTTTGTGAGGCTTTTGAAATAGCCCCATTTACATAGGACTGGACGTTATAATTATATATTTTTTTAGACTGGGATTTTACCTATAGTTATATTTACTTCTAGAATATCTCCAGGGATTTATCCTTGTTTCTCCTTGCAGGGTGAAAAAGAGATTTAGAGTGTATCAAGGATTGGTTCATTATCTTCTCTTTCATGTACTGCACCTGTTACCGCTATGCCTGCAGTAGGCTACTATCTCGGTAGCTGATAAAGATACGCTTGACGGAGAGACACGAGATGGGAGACAGACTTCACATGGATTGTTAACCATTTGCCTAATTGATGCAATCACTCAATTCATTTGTTATTTTGGTTCACTTTTCTTTCTGGATCAGTTGGAATTGAATTTTTTGATCAGAGGCAAAGTTGAGCCTCAAGGGTCCTATAACATGCAGTTGTTCTTTAGAAAGGTTGTGATCGAGGTCAAGAAATAGTCTCAGGTTCCTGAACAGGGGAGCCAGCCCAGGGCTGGAATGAAGGTTCGCTACTTACCATTTTTTGTTAAGAGAGACCGGGAGGCCTGATTACAGAGGGAAAGTACTGAGCATGATCAGGCTTAAAATGAGATAATGTAACAAATTCAAAACTGATTTGTAAATACTTCCATCTTGCCCCAGCTGTTGCTGCCCGATACTTGTGTTACCCAGGGTTTCCCTTTTCCTGCAAACTGTATGCTCAGATAGTACAGTGAAGGTAAAGATATATACTTTTATTTTGGAAGTAGGTCATTTAGGTGTATTGTAATAAAGTATCTAAAAGAGGCGCTTCTTAATCTGAGAAATTTTCCAGCCCAGTGAGAGGAACAGTAGCCTTGTGGAGAAGCAGAAAGCTGTCTCTGAGGGCTGCCCTGGAGTGATACTGAGTGGTCTCTTTACTCTGTCATTGAGCCCTTCTTGTGTCAAAAAAGGAATCTCTTAGAAACCCTTACAGAAGGATTTGTTCCCCAAAACCTGAATGTTAGCAGAGTAAACTAGCTAAAACTCATAATTTCAGTGTCTTCCATTCAGAGCCTTTTACGAAGGTGTTGTTTTAAATGAAATATTTTCTCCTTCCACCCCTCTCTCCTCTTCTTTTACACAACAGCTGGGGAGCCAACTCTATCCTGCCCCTGTGCATGACCTATCACTGGTTATTTACAGTCAAATTTAAAATGAAGAAAATCATCTTTGGGAGGTTTTTTTTCCTTAACCAGTTGTACTCTGATTAGACAATGCTTTTGAGTATGTTAGGCTATTAAAGTACGGTTTATAGGGCAATGTTTTGGGGATGTTCTCAAGATTCAGTCCTACTTTTCAATATTCCATATGCTGTTGTTGTCCATAAAGTGACCATTCTTGTTTGTTTTGTTTGTTTTAGAGAGAGAGAGAGAGAGTGAGCCGGGGAAGGAAGGGGAGAGGCAGAGGGGGAGAGGATCCCAAGCGGGTTCCACACCCAGCGCAGAGCCTGATACAGGGCTCAATCTCATGACCCTGAGATCATGACCTGAGCCAAAATCAAGAGTTGGATGCTCAATCGACTGAGCCACCCAGGCACTCCTGACTATTCTTGCTTTGAATTGCTTAGTGAACCTACGTGTTTCGGTGGGGACTCACAAGTGCACCCGCAGTGTGGTGTCATCAGCATGGATCTGCATGGTCGGACTCCCTGACAGCCTGGGCTTTCTTCACATACTGACTCATGAATTCAAACAGGCATTCGAGGGACCAATAAGTGCAGAGGATATAAATAAAACACTTTGTTTTTAAGGAGTTTAAATCTGATGAGGAAAATAAACACTAAACTAGTAACACTAGTTAATAAATAAACACTAAACTAGTATAGATATGTGGGATAAGTATATTTGAAATAGGCCGGAGTGCTGTGGGAGCTCAGTAGAGGGAGCAGGGAACAGTTAGTTGTGTACACAGTTGCGATGGAATTATATGTATGCCCAGTCTCTCCCAAGCTCCACCCCTCAAAGTTTCATCCCATTATAGCATCAGCTCAGACCCCATTATCATCCCCTGAACTGTATCAGGTCTAGGTGGGGATGAGGCACCTTAGATATAGTTCCTTAAGTACAGCTTCTGAAGCCCAGGCCCTTCTAATTTGTAAACTAAGAGAAGTTACCTGTCCCCCCACCCCCACCACATATAATGGCTGGATAGTCTTAAGACGACTGCTGTAGACACCTTTCTTCTAAAAGGAGGAAAGCACATAGGAGCACACAGAAGGCCCTGCTCCACAGCAGTTCTGAAATAAGGCTGGGCAAATGTCAGAAGTTTCTTGATGGACTCAGTCCTACTCCTGAGAATGATTCTCCATGG
The DNA here is from genome assembly GCF_024610735.1 of Ursus americanus. Lineage (NCBI taxonomy): Eukaryota > Metazoa > Chordata > Mammalia > Carnivora > Ursidae > Ursus > Ursus americanus. The sequence continues at coordinate 10,980,083 of NC_142144.1, forward strand.
CTCTTAGTTCCACCTTCTAGGCTTTTGGATTCTGAGTTCTCTTTTTATTTTATTTTTTAAAAATAAAAGGTAATGTTTTTTTTAACTTAGTAGTTTTTGCAGCCTGCTTCTGGCCTGTAGAGTTTGGTGTTTCCATGCCTGTTTTTTGTTTTTTAATTTTGTTTGTTCTTCGTTTTGTCTCTGTCATTTTTAGCTGCTAGTGTTTTTCCCAGCACCGGTCTGTAAAGTCCTTGCTTCTCCTGTGGATCTTTTGGAATTTGCTCCTTCACATTATATTGATATCCACAAATGTCTTTGAGATTAGCCCCTTTCTACTTTGGGTTTCTGATGAGGCCACTGAGGGAATTATACTCAAGCTTATTAAAAGCCCTGTTGTTTGAATGGTTCTCCAAAATACCACCTTGGATCTTTTACTGGTCTTACAAAGACTTTTAAAATTATACTTTCAGCTTCATCTTTAGACAGTGTTATCCTAGGAATGGTCTGGATTTGATCTTTACCCAGAGGCCATTTCTTAATTTTAACGTCATTTGACATCTGGAGAGGCTAGAAATGGATAAAGAAATCCAGGTACATGCATATGATAGAATACTAGTAAGCAATAAAAAGGAACAAAGTATTGATACACTTATCAAGATGGTTGGATCTCAACATGGTAATGCTGAGTGCAAGAAGCCAGACCAAAAAAAAAAAAAAAAGAGTACATACTGCCTGATTGCATTTATATAACCTTGTAGAAAGTGCAAACGAACCTATAGTGATGGAAACCACATCAGTGGTCTCCTAGGGATGGATGGTGGGGAGTGGAAGGGAGGGGTAGATTACAAAGGAGCAGGAGGAAATTTTGGGGAGGGAGTGATTATGGCCATGGTTTCATCAGTGAAAAAATAGGTAAAAACTCATCAAATTGTACAGTTCCATCCTTTTATTTTCCTTTTTTTTTTCCATCTTAGGTTGAAATGTGTCCCTTATAAGTTACATTTAGCTGGATCTTCTAAAATCCAGTCTGAATATCTGTATCTTTCCCTGGGATTGCTTTTTATGTGCTTTTTCATATTTTCTTCCTTTTTGCTTTCTTTTGGATTAATCAGGCATTTTTATTGTTTCATTTATTTTCTCTTATAATTTGAACTTAAGTAGTATTTCTATATTTTTTAATAGTTACACTAAAAATAATAGTGGCTATGACTTAATGTAGGGTTTGTTATGTACTGGTTACTGTTCTACATGCTTTACATATAGCTCATTTAATCCTCCCCAAAACCCTGTGAGATAGATGCTATTATTGTCTCAGTTTGACAGGTGGGGAAACAGGTGGCATGGAGAGGTTATGTAATCTGCACAGTGCCACACAGCTATCAAGTAGTAGATCTGCTCTAGTCCTACATTACCCACGTGGTGCGCCTTTAGAATCCATGATGTTAACTAGAACAAATATGTAGTCTCTGAGAACCTGCTTATGTAACTTAGCAAGTTAACTGGCCTAATTACCGTCCTGAAAAGTATAAGGACCTTATGTTGTTTAAACTTTGACCACTCCTCTCCCAGCTTGTATCCTTTTATTGTTGTGTGTTTTACTTTAAACCTATATGATATTAATTTTTAGATAGCCAGTTATTTAGATTAACCTACCTATTTTCTGTTTTCTTTTTTCTTCATGCCTTCTTGCATCTCAAGACTTCTCCTGCCTGGGATAATTTTATTATATCCCTTTGTTGCTGGCCAATCTCTTCTGATTTTGTTTGTCTGAAAAGTTTGTTGTGTTTTTCTTTCCCTCCTGGATTGATAGTTACTTTCTTTAAGCACATGGAGCTATCTTTAAGTGTCTCTGGCTTCTTTTGGTGCTGTTGAAGTCACCTTGCATCCTAGGTATCATTTTTATGTGGAAAATCTGTCTTGTTCTCCGGTTTAGCAATCACATATGTTTAGCAGTGGTTTTTTCCTGTGTATCATGATTAAGATTCAGCTCTGTGAATGTGAGGATTGGGATCTTTCTTCTTTATATCTCTAATTCTCATTTCTTCCCCCAACTCTCTCCTTCTCACTTTTTCCTTCACAATTTTAAACCATATTATTTTGTGTTTTCAATCTGTTTCTCTTGCTGCATTTCAATCACTTCAAGTCTTTTTTTCCAGTTTCCTAGTTCTCTTTGCAGCTGTGTCTGATTGCTGTTAAGGCCATCAATTTTGTGATTGATTGATTAATTGATTGATTTAAGTAGTCTCAGTGCCTCACAGATCCCAATCTGGGGCTTGACTCATGACCCTGAGATCAAGACCTGAGCTGAAATCAAAAGTTGGACGTTTAACTGACTGAGCCACTCAGGTGCCCCTAATTTTAATTATTTTTTAACAGCTTTATTTGGACATATAATTCACATACTATTCAGTTCTCCCATTTAGAGAGTACAGTTCGATATTTGGTTTATTACATTAATTTATTTAAATTGTGGCAATATGTACATATTATAAAATTTGTCATGTCAACCATCTTAAGGGTACAATTGAGTGGCATTAATTGCATTCACATTACTGTGCAACCATCTCCAGAATCTATTACAAAATCACACCAAACAGAGACTCTGTAACCATTCAGCAATAACTCCCCATTTTCCCTCTGAGCAGCCCCTGGTAACCTCTGATCTACTTCCTGTCTCTGAATTTGCTTATTTCAGGTTATTCATGTGAGGGGACTCACACAGTATTTATCCTTTGTGGCTGGCTTATTTCACTTTTGAGTTTTCAAGTTTTTTCTGTGTTGTAGCAGGTATTGGATCTTCAATTTTTTATGGCTGAGTAATATTCCATTGTATATATGGACCACATGTTGTTTATCCATTCATTTGTTGATGGACACGTGGGTTGTTTCTACCTTTTGGCAGTTGTGAGTCATGCAGCAGTGAACAATGACATATAGGTATTTGTTTGAGTTCCTGCTTTCAATTCCTTTGAGTACATACCTAGAAGTGGAATTGCTGGTTTATATGGTAATTCTATTCTTCACCTTTTGAGGAACTGCAACCCTTTTTTCAAAAGCAGACGCACCATTTTGCATTCTGTGAAATAATAAGAAATAATGTATATTGGTTTTGCCTCTGGTACCTGACATGGGGCTCCTAAAATCTTTGTAAGTAGAGGTGCTAGGAGAATCTTTTGTTCTAACATTTAGTCTTTTTTTTTTTTTTTTTAAGATTTTATTTATCTGAGAGAGGAGAGAGCGAGCGTGCGCGTGCGCATGAATGGGATAGAGGGGCAGAAGGAGAGGGAGAAGCAGACTGCCTCCCCGCTGAGCAGGAGCCCAGTGCAGGCTCAATCCCAGGACCGTGAGATCATCTAACACTTAGTCTTTGACCACAGTTCTCAGCACAGACCTCCTACAACCTTTCTAATTTCCTAAGTCATAAGAGCACTAGGAGCATTTTTGTTCTAATATTTGGATTTGATCGTAGTTCCTGACACTGGGCTTTTAAAATCCCTTGGAATTTCCTAGGGGGTAGGAGTGTCTTTTATTTTAATGAGGTGACTCTGAGTGGGCTCCTCGATGGCTCCTGGATGGGGGCTGGTCTCCAGAAAGACTGAGCCATTATTAGAAGCTTAGAATTTTCAGTCCCAGCCTCCATTCTCTAGAGAGGAGAAAGAGGCTGGAAATGGAGTTAATAATTGATTAAGCCGACATGGTGAAACCTCTGTAAAAATAGTATGGGAGCCTCCAAGTTTATGAAGACATCCATGTACTGGCCTGTTACATACCCTGACTCCATGGGGATAGAAGGTCCTGTGCTTGGGACTCCCTCAGACCTTGCCCTGTGTTATCTTTTTGTTTTGCTGTTCATCTGTATCCTTTATCATCTCTCTCTCTCTCTCTCTCTTTTTTAAGATTTTATTTATTTGTCACAGAGAGAGACAGAGGCAGGCAGAGGGAGAAGCAAGCTCCCTGCCGAGCAAGGAGCCCTATGCAGGACTCAATCCCAGGTGTCTGGGATCATGACCTGAATTGAAGGCAAATGCTTAACAGACTGAGCCACCCAGGTGTCCACTTTATCATATCTTTTATCATATAATAAATTGGTAAACGTAAGTGTTTTCCTGAGTTCTGTGAGCTGTTCTAGCAGATAAACTAGTCCAAGGGGGAAGAGGTCAAGGGAACCTCTGCTTTGTTTTTGTTTTTGTGTTTTTGTTTTTGTTTTTGAACCTCTGCTTTGTAGCCAAACCAGACAGAAGTTATGGGTAACCTGGGAACTACTTTTTTCCCCCCATCCCCCATCTACCTCCTGTCTGGTAACCATTAGTTTGTTCTCCATAGAGAAGAGTCTGTCTCTTGGCTTGTCTCTCTCTCTCTTTTTCCCTTTTGTTTGTTAAGTTTTGTTTCTTAAAGTTCACATATGAGTGAAATCATATGGTATTTGTCTATATCTGACTTATTTCATTTAGTATTATACTCTCTAGCTCCATCCATGTTGTTGCAAATGACAAGGTTTCATTCTTTATGACTGAGTAAATTCCTCTGTGTGTGCGTGTGTGAGTGTGTGTGTGTGTGTACACGTATATACATACATATATATGCCCATATATATATATACACATACACACACACACATATATATACACACACACACACACACACATATATCTTTCTGGATATATATATATATATATATATATATATATATATACACATACATATATATATATATGTATCTCACATGTTCTTTATCCATTCATCTATTGAAGTACTTGGGCTGTTTTCATAATTTGGCTATTGCAAATCATGCTGCAGTAAACCAACAGAGGGTGCATATATCCTTTCAAATTAGTGTTTTTGTGCTCTTTGGGTAAATACCCAGGAGTGTGATTACTGGATCATAGAGTAGTTCTACTTTTAATTTTTTGAGGAACTTCCATATTGTTTTCCAGAGTGGCTGCACCAGTTTGCATTCCCACCAGCAGTGCAAGAGGGTTCCCTTTCTCTGCATCCTTGCCAACACCTATTGTTTCTTCTGTTTTTGATACTAGCCATTCTGATAGGTGTGAGGTGATATCTCATTGTGGTTTTGATTTGTGTTTCTGTGATGATGAGTGATGTTGAGTATCTTTTCATGTGTCTGTTGGCCATCTGTATGTCATCTTTGGAGAAATGCCTGTTCATGTCTTCTGCCCATTTTTAATTGGATTATTTGTTTTTTGGAATTTGAGTTGTATATCTTCTTTATATATTTTGGATACTAACCCTTTATCACATATGTCACTTGCCAAGAAGTTGCAGGTAACCTGGGGACTACTACTTTTTTTTTTTTTTTTTTTTTTTAAAGATTTTATTTATTTATTTGACAGAGAGAGAGACAGCCAGCGAGAGAGGGAACACAAGCAGGGGGAGTGGGAGAGGAAGAAGCAGGCTCATAGCAGAAGAGCCTGATGTGGGGCTCGATCCCAGATCACCGGGATCACGCCCTGAGCCAAAGGCAGACGCTTAACCGCTGTGCCACCCAGGCGCCCCTGGGGACTACTACTTTTGATTGGCATCTGAAGTGGGGGCAATCTTGTGGGACTGAGCCCTTAAGCTGTCAGATCTGACACTGTCTCCAGGTAGGTAGGAGGAGACCCAGCTGAAAAAACCCTTACACATCTGGTTGAGAAGTATTGTGAGTATGGTAGTAGTGTGAGAGTAAAGGATAGACACATAGGAAGAGTGGGTTGTTACTAAACATATTCCCACAGCAATGTACAAGAGTTTCAATTTCTTTATATTCTTGTCAACACTTGTGTTTGTTCATCATCTTTTTATAACCATCCTAGTGTGTGTGAAGTAGTATCTTATTGTGGTTTTGCTTTGTGTTTGTCTAATGACTGATGATGAACATCTTTTTATTTGCTTATTGGGCATTTGTATATCTTCTTTAGAGATAGATATTCAGGTCCTTTGTCTGTTTATTAATTGGGTTATTTATCCTTTTAGTATTGAGTTGTAAGAGTTCTTTATATATTCTAGATACAAGTCCCTTATCAGATGTATGATTTGCAAGTACTGTCTTTCATTTTGGAGATTTAACTTTCCCTTTCTTGATAGTGTCCTTGGAAGCACCAAAGTTTTGAATTTTCGTGAAGTCTTATTTATTTATTTTTTATTTTATTGTTTGTGCTTTGGTGTTGTATCTAGGAAATCATTTTCCATCTTAAGGTTACAAAGATTTATTCCAATGTTTTCTTCTATAATTTTTATAGTTACATTTCTTGTATTTGAGTCTGTAATCCATTTCGAGTTGATTTTTGTATATGGTGTAAGGAGCAAGTCTAACTTCATTCTTTTGCATGTGGATATGCAGTTGTCCCAGAGCTATTTGTTGAAAAGACTGTTATTTCCTCTATTAAATTGTCTTGGCTCCTTTGTTAAAAATTGACAATTGTAAATATTTATTTTTAGACTTTTCACGTCCTTATGCAAATATCACACTATCTTGATATCCCTATCTTTGGAGTAAATTTTGAAATTGAGAAGTGTGAATCTTCCAAGTTTGTTCTTTTCCAAGTTTGTTTTGGCTATTCTGGGTTCTCTGCATTTCCATGTGCATTTTAGGGTCAGTTTATCAATTTCTGCAAAACAAACAAACAAACAAACAAAAAAGAACCCAAAAAAACCTAGCTGAGTTTTTGATAGGGATTAAGTTGAATCTGTAGATCCATTTGGTGAGCATCACCATCTCAACCTCAAGTCTTTCAATCCATGAACATGGAATGTCTTTCAGTTTATTTTGGTAATCTTGCTGCAGTTTTGCTGAACTAGTCTACTAGTTCTAATAGTTTTTGTTGGATTTCTTAGGATTTTCTTTATATAAGATCCTGTTATCTGCAAATAGAGATGATTTTACTTTTTGCTTTCCAATCTTGATGGCGTCTATTTCTTTTTCTTCCCTAATTGCCCTGGCTAAAACCTCTAATACAGTGTTGAATAGAAGTTGCAGGATTGAATATCCTTGTCTTTTTTTTTTTTTTAATTTTTTTTTTTTTAATCTTAAAGGGAAACATTCAGTCTTTCACCCTAAAGTATGATATTAACTGTAGGTTTTTTGGGAGATGCCCTTTATCAGGTTAACCCCAATGAAGATCTGGCCCCCTTCTAGTGAGCAACAGTTTTTTTTTTTTTTTTTAATCCAGTTATACAGGCTGGAAACCTACTAGCTTTGTCTTCATCGCTTACCTTCTCACTTACCCTCCATATTCAATATATCAGAAAAATTTGATTGATTTACCTAAATGTCTTTAAAAACTAGGTATTTCTATCTCAACTATCATTATCTTGAAATTCTTACCTTTTTTTTTTTTCTCTCACGAGGTAACTCCCATTCCCTTAGATCATACTTCATACATTATATCTTAAGAGAAACCTTTACAGATCACCAAAGTAAACTTGTTCCTTACACTGTATGCTCTTGTAGCACTTACCATAGCTTGCAATTAAGTTAGCTACAAGTCTGTGAGGGTAGGATTACCTGCTGTTTTCTTTACTGCTGTATGGCCAGTGCTCAGTACTAAAAAAATTTAATAAATATTTATGGAATGAATGAGCCAGTGAAAATGGGATAATTTATGTGGAAATGCTTTTAAAATGAAAATTGCTAGAGAAACATTATTTTGATGATCTCAACATTTAGAATAACTGTGATTAGTTTATTGCATTTACAATTTCTTTGCTTGGGTGTAGAAAAATTCTAAGTTCTGGTGGTATTTAAGGGTGGATCATCTTGCATAGACTCACTTATTACTGATTAGGTTTTGTTTACTTGGATTATGGAATTAGTATAACAATAACAAAGTGTATGGTAAGATCGCTCTAGAAAGCACTGTGATCCTTCCTAAGTGACACCTTCTTGGTAATTATCACATTTGGTTTAAGATTTCACTTAGCACAAAACCGGCTGCAGAAAGCCAAACCCTCGTATATATTCAAGTAAAGGTGATGACTTTCTTCACAATAGAGCAGAGATGAAATAGCTCCCACATTTGTTATTCTGAATGGAGCCTTGGGATGAAATTCCAAGCAGCAGAATGCCACTTAACATTCTGCATGCTAGTTTGCTCTTTAGTAGTATAATTGTAAAATGAGGCAATAAAACCAGAGAGGATATAATATTTATACCTGTGCAGGCACTTCACATGATAAAATGTCACACGGGACTGTTTACTCCATGCTGGTTATTTGGATAATGCCCCACCTGCCTAGTGACAGGAGGTGCTGAGTCTTGCATAAATCTTGAAAAGAAGGTTAGGGTTAATATAGTGAATTTTTCAGCAGGAAAAAAGAATATATCATGTGGGATAATAGTAATGGCTACTCTTTGAGCACTGTTTTTGTGTCAGCACTGTACTGGGTCCTTGGGGACAAGAGAGGGACAAAAGAGGAGAGAATTAATAACAGTGAGTACCTTCCATGTGTCAGTTACTCTGCTACACACTGTACTTATATATCTAAACCTTATAACAACTCTGCCAGGTAGGTGGTGTTATCCCCATGTGTATGTGACGCACTCTTGTTTATCTCATAAAAAAATATTCTAATGATCTCATTGGAGTTCTGTTATAATTATCATGTTTAAACTTTGTGTGTGTATAAATTTTTTTTTTAGTTTAAATAGCCTTTTTTTTTGAGACAAAAAAAATTAATGAGAAGAGACAAAGAAACATCAAAGAGCTTTTTCCTCTGATTGCTGTGTTAGAACTTTTGCCTGAAAATAGGTTACATTCCTTCTGTTTTCAGCTGAATCCTCATTAACTTTACATTTTAATGATGTCCAGGGCAAATTACACCATTTATGGTCAGTGCCTTAAAGGGATGCTTAAAGGGGACTTAAATTTTTTTTCTTAAAATGGTGGACGCATTTCCCCCAGAAATATAAATTGATGTGGAATTCTTTAAAAAATAAATAACAAAAAACTCTTGAAACGTGGGGTTGGATTTCCATTTCCAGCTATTATAACAACTTAATTCAGAGGAAATTATTTTCAGCTTAAAGTAAATCATTGAAGAGAGTTTTTATAATATTTGGAAGTATGTAACTGAAACCAACGTCCTACATTTATGTTTGAAAATAGTTTCAGTTTCTCATTTACTTGGATTTAAATTCAATTTTACTGCTTAGCTTTAGAAATAATTCATAGGTAGTAGATGCTCAATAGGAATAAATGAAGACAGCTTCTCCCAGTTATGAAAAAAGCAAGGGTGATTGAAATGCTAATATGTTGATAGACAGATTGTATTTGCACAAGAATGAGGGAATATGCTGTAAGGTGGAACTCTTCACAGGATTCCAAATTATTCAATTTAAAAGAACAATATGAACTACAGAGCTGTGCTTTCATTGTAAGCTTTGAATGCTTAATTATTATTAGATGATAAATTAGAATAAAGTGTCATGTTGTGTCAAATACTGTTTATTTCCTTCACAATTATTTGGTAAGTGGATTAAGGGAAATTGGCCTATCCGTTGAGAGAACTGTAATTATAGGAATGCCCATCGAACATCAGGTATTTTGTAAGGTTTGTGCTCCTGTTTTTAAAATGTGTTTAATTGAATCCCTTCTGTGTGCTAGGCAATGGGCTAATGTCCTTGTTAAGGCTTTTTTGAATGCAAGGAGAGGAATTTCACCAGAACTAGCTCATGAAGGGCAGGGATGGAAGTGGAGAGATCTGTTGTGGAGGGAAGAACAGGAAGCAGAATGCAACTGGGTTTCCTGAGGACAAACTAGAAATGAAAAGTCATGGATCCTGTGACTCTGTCTCTTTCATCGTGGCTTTGCTCATCCCCCCGCCCCCTCCCGGCGCACCCGCGCTTCCTTGGTTCACTACTTATCTTGATACGTTTCAAATTGATGTATTCAGCCTATATGATCTTTCAAACCTGGATTCCCCTGGCTAACAGACATTTTTGTGTTTGTTAACAGTATAAAGCATTGGCTCAGCCCAGGCCTTGGATGATCCCTGCGGTCACCCAGGTGTTAGGTTGCACTGCCTTTTCTGGGCACCGAGGGTGAGTGGAGAGTGGAATGTAACCAGATGGATAAGACATGGCCTTTGCCTGTGTGTAGCCTTTTGTGAAGATAATGCACATTAAAAACGACAATTTCTACTTCATGTGCGGAGGACTTCCCCGTAAATAAAAATGTCGGAACTATCTTAGTCATCCGGAGTGTTTGGAAACTGAGGAAATGGAGAGAGGGTTTGGGGAATACCATTGAGGACAGAAGTCATGATTTTCTTTTGGAGTGATATTTCTGAGGTAGGACTCCCCAGGGGTCCAAATCATTAGTTGGGTCCTGCTTGCAAATATGCAAGGAAACCGGGTTTACAAAGAAAAATAAAACCTCTTAGTGTGCAGCATTGAATGATCGGCAGAAATATTTAATATAGTTTAAGGAAGTTTTGCAATGTTTGAGTTTGGTTCATTGTGGCTAATGACCCTTGCTTGTCAACATTTCAATTTTCTAGTGACCTCATTGAAATACTAGTGTATTCTGCATTTGCCCCTCAACTCTATCATCATCATCATCATCTTGCTGCTTTTATAAGTGAGCACCGAAATGGAGCAAACTCCAGGGGTAGATAAGAGTGTGGATAGGACATCTGTTGAGTTTCTGCTTGCTTTATATATACACACACATACATATGTATGCATGTGTGTGTGTATTTTATTCTTCCTAGAGCCCATAAGATATGAATTATCGTCTCCCTTTTACAGCTGTTGCAACCCAAGGCACAGAGAGATGAAGTGACTTGCCCTAAGGTGATAGAGCTACTAAGTAGTGGATCAGTGATTCGATTCTGGCCTATTTCTTACCACTGTACCATGCTACCTCCAAGTATACACCTATGTTTGTGCTGACTCTGTTCAAGGATCATGGTTCACTTGTGTTCTGGAATGTTCATCTTCTCTGATAGAGCAAGGTTTTGTTTCAGTATGGTTATAAAAGCGTAAGTGTAGTTCAGGTATATCCATTTATAAGCTGTATGGTGATAGGCTGTGTGAATTAGCTCTTTATTTTTTAATTCATAAAATGAGATTATTAATGGGGCTTATCCTAGTGGCTTGGAATGAAGAATAAAGAAGCTAGTACAGTTTTTGTCACGTGTGTTTCTGTAATGCAAATTCACTCCTAGCCAATTGGTAATGAGAAGAATGGTGTCAAATAATGTAGAAGTTGCATTGGTTTGTATATTTTATACCCCTAAGTTACATTAGGTGAATTCAAAGTAGATTAGGACTGTTTTTCTTGGTACCTTTGAATAGATTTTCAGCTTTAAGTTCTGCCTTTTTTGGGGAGGTCCTTAGGAAGAGAGGTTTTGATCTTGAGGTTTGGGTTGAGATTGGCATTGATAGGGTAAGGACTCCTGAATTCTTGTAGCCTTTTGTTTAGAAATTACATATTTTGAAAAATAATTTAAAACTAGTGTAGTATTTCAATTTTCAGAAAAGCTATATATATATATATATATATATATATATATATATGTATGTATGTATGTATGTTTTTCTCCATATTTTAACCCCTAGATAGGAGAAGCTTCTGGGTTGTGGTGATCCAAAAAGACTATTTTGAAGTTGTGTTTTCTCCTCCTTTAACTTGACCTGGGTTTGTTGAAAAATGCTCAGTCCTTTTAGAAGCAAGGGAGGGGGCCTAGTTGTGGAATATCTTTGTTGAGTGATGAGACACTGGTGTCTGAATGCATTGGGGTAGTGTATCACTTTGATTATTTGAATTACAGAAAATGTAGTAATATGGGGAGAAAACAGCATGCATAATATAAGAACTACATGCTCTATACTCAGTTTGGAGTTAAATCCTGGCCCTTCAATGGCCAGTAAACGGACTTGAGGAAGGAGGTAATCTTTTTGGATCTCTGTTTTCTCACCAATAATGCAGAATTATCCCCCATCTGCCTCACAGGGTTCTTTTGAGAATTTGATGGCATTAGAAATTTAATGATATGAAGTATTCAGAGTGCCTCACTCGGTAGGTTTTTAATAAATGTTTACTAAGGGAGCTGGAGAAGATCACAGAAATGCAGTTGTAACCCGTTTTGTGCAGCTTTCCAAATAATTTTATATTGTTACTATTTTTTAAAAGATAGATTTATTTATCTTAGAGCGCGAGCAGAAGGGGCAGAGGGAGAGGGTGAGAGAATCCCAAGCAGACTCCATGCTGTGCCACCCAGGTGCCCTTTATATTGGTACTGTTTTTGTAATAAGTCACTGTCAAACGAAACAGAAATGCAACTTCTTCTAAAAAAAGTCTGGTGGATTTTGTAATGTGAATAACTACTTGTAAGACAGCATTAAAAATTATTTTTAAAAAAGCAGTGTACACCTGTATAAAAATTTGTTATAATGCAGTAGTATTTTAATATTTTCTCAAATTTGAAATGAATACCCTGTTAATATTAAGTCAGTTCAAAAAAATCCTATAATATGAAATACTTAAACTTAGACCAAAAGTATAATATATTTTACCTGCCTACTTAGCTTTTGGGCCACTTTTCTTTGGAAATTGTATTTGATATCCTCTCCTTTTAATTGAAAAAAAAACCTATTAGCTTTTTTTTTAAAACTGTATTTTTCCTCTTTATAATTTTATTTGAAAAAATAAATTTGGTTACTTTTTTTTTTCTTCTCCTCTCACAGGCGGCCAGGACGAGGGAGTAAAACACCCATAGTCAGCTAATTTGCATGAGCTTGGTTACACTGTTAACTCCCGGATTTCCTTCAGTCCTGTTAATTCATATGTGAACCCAGGGGTATTATTGCCCATTAGCCTTTCCTCACAGTTATTTTGTGAAAGTCAGAATTGATGTGGGAGTGTTGTGCACTCTTTGGAGACACAGAGCCTTGGACATACTGGGGTAAATTTTGTTCACAATTGGCATGTAACAAAGTACCATAATCTGCCAGTGCCTTATTTATGTAATTGTCAGTAAAATTTCTGGTTCAGCAAATACTTTTTTATTATCCTTGAAACTTAACCTACAATGTGCCAAGAGTCGGGAAGAAATAATAGTAAATGCTACACACCTACTGTGTGTCAGACACACTGCTGGATACTTTATAAATAGGATCTGTAATCCTCATAACTCTGCAAAATGGAGCATATTAGTCATTTGATGAAGGCTAAGAAAACTGCCCCAATCACACTGCTTTTGCCAGGCTTCATAGCTGGAGCTCTCCCCACTTTTATAGTCTATATTCATAGTGACCCCAGTGGATCTACTGGAAATCGGAATGTATTTTGATAGAAAGTTAGTGATTCCCTTCCCTTTTTCCCCCCCACTGAAATAAATGAAGTGTGTTGTGGAGGATCGGCAGAAAGATGCTTAGATTTAATGTTTTATGGCAATTAAGAGGAAAATTCAGACCTATCCATGACAAAGAGTGAGGGTAGTTAATAGTGTGTGGGCAGAGTTTAGGCTAACCAGATTTCTGGAAGGACCACTGGATTTTTGAGTTTATTATTGTGATTGGATATTTGTGTGTGGTGTGGGTGGGGGAGTGGTGATGTGTGTGCTAGGCCCTCATAAAACTAGAGGGACAACAGATTTTCCCCCCTCCATGACTGTATAGTTGAAAGCTTTCTTTTATCATTTTGCTGCCATATGTGTTTGTGAAAATCAGTAGCGTTGTAAAAATTCTTACTTCCTGGAAACCAGAAACCCATTCAGTAAGTGTCCCTGCCTTGACCACTTCCTCTTCGTTATTTCTAAATGATAGTGCTGCTCTTGTAGCATTCCAGACGTTCATCTAGCTAGGATTCCTTTTTCACATTTGCTCTTTGGTGCATTTTCTCCTGTTTTATTTTGTTTCTTTGTCCTGATTAGTTCACCAAGTATAATAGAGGAGACATTTGCTTTGTTTTTTTTTCTCTCCAAAGCAAGTTATTTTAGAGGGAGAGTTTACTAGTGATAAGAGCTGTTTATGTCCTGAGCGATTGATTTGTAATTAATGTTGCCTGGGCTCTCACATGTTGGCAGAATTGGTAACAGCTTGCAGAATTTTTTTAATTCACTTTTCTTTTTGGTATTTTGACAATGTCATTCATATCTCATGAAAAAGTACCTCAGACAGGTTAAATGTGTTAAAACATGGAATGAAAAGGATGGAAGGAGACCCAGTGCTGCCTAGAAACCTTGATCTTTTGCCAAAGTATTTAAACAATTTAGTGTTTTGGTTTCCTAGCTCCAAGCTGCTTCTCAAATCCCTTGCTAATTAATCCAGTTAATGCTTTGTAGACTTACTATATGCAGTGCTTTGGCTTGCTCGTCTATCATTGAGAAGTCCGTTTTGTTTCTTGGGGCAAACCTAAGCTCTGTTCGGGTGCAGCGATACACAGGGGACTTGCCGACGTAAGTATACTTTTTCATCTTTAAAACACATTGTTTGTGTGACTGTATGTACATATATGTGCAGGTTCCCTGCTCTACATAGTACTTAGGCTTAAAATTTCAAGATAAAAAACTGACACAAAATAGAAAACATAAATAGAAAACAACGTTTATACCAAACTAAAGAACTGATTGTGTGATTGATGCAAATTATCCAACTTCTATAAGACTCAGTTTTCTCATCTGTAAAATGGGGAAAATAATCTTTCTTGCAGTATTGTTGTTACCATAAAACAAATACCTTAAATGCTTAGCAAGTGCCCAGCACTTGGTAAAACTCAGGAAATGATGACTTGCTTTTTTGTGTTATGACGTTGAATAAATTCTTTGGGTGCTTGCTAAAATTTGGAGGAGGTAGATTCCTTTCATCAGTTTTGCTTTTGGCAAAGGAATTTCTAACGTCTTAATTTCTGTCCAGGATATCAAAGTCAAGCACTCATTCTTTTAACAGGAATAGTAAGAAACACACAACTGTATTCTGCTTCAGACTGTGGTTCTAAGACCCATTGATGTGAGTTTTCAATAGAGGTTATGTTTTTTTTAAAAAGGTGAAAGGTAAATGTCTCTCATTTGCTCACTTGAAAGCTTAGGTACCAAAAAAAAAAAAAAAGGGCTATCCACCTGGCCCTCTCCACCCCGCCCTGCCAGTTAAATCAAACATGGATGCAAATTCAGGAAATCGTCACTCCTGGTGAAACTGATGTTGACTTTTTTGCTACTCCATTTCTGAAATCATATATTACACCTTTTAACCTCTGAGTGTGTCCTAGTGATTCAGAATTAATAGGGTCCTCATTTGATCATTAGTGGAAATATCACCACCCCCCCCCCCCCGGCCCAAGGATTTCCGAGAAGAAAATTCGGAGAAGAAAATTGGCATGTTACATTCTAATTTTTCCCCCTATATACGTTAACAACTTGATGAACTATCACAGAATTAAAACATCCATGTAACTCCCACCCACGTCAAGAAATGGAACATTACTAGTATCTTATAAACCGTTCTTACGTGTCTTTCCAATGATCATCTCCTCCATTTTCCCTAAAGAGAACCATTATCTTCTAACAGTATCGATCATTTTTGCCCATTTTTTGAAACACATATAAGCAGAATCATATAAATTTAGTCATGAGTGTGTTTTGGTTTCTTTTGCTAAACATTAAATTTATGAGGTTATCTTTTCTGTGTGGTCCTGTGATTTGCTTGTTTCATTCATTGTTATATGGTGTTCCATTACCCGAATATGACATAATTGATCTAATGTCAGTAGACATTAATGTTTCCCCCTTGTTTGGGCTATTTCAAGTGATGCAGCCATATGTCATTATTGTGACTCTATCTGGTGCTTATGTATTCACATTTCTGTTCTGTTAATATAATTAGGAGTGAAATTGCTAGGTCACAGTGTATGTTTAATGTTAGCATAGGATGCCAAGCAGTTTTCCGGTGTGGTTGAACCATCACTGTGTGAGAGATTCTGTTGTTCCATGTCTTCACCAGCACTTAATATAAAATGTCTTCGATTTCAGCCTTTCTGGGTGATTGGATAGAATATTTCATTTGGGTTGTAACTTGTGTTTTCCTGATTACTAATGAAGTTGAACATCTTTTAATATATTTATTGGTTATTTGGTTATCTTGGGTTTTGTTTTGTTTTTTGTTTTTAGTTTGTGTATTTAAAGCCCTTTGGTGGTCACAGTTAATCTTCTATCTTCTCTTCAGTGGTTTATCTTTCCACTTTGATGGAGTCTTCTGCTGAACAGAAATTTTTACTTTTCGTGTAGTCCAATTTATTAATAATTTTCTTTATGCTTAGTGCTTTTTGTGTCCTATTTTTTTAAAAAAAGATTTTCTGTTTATTTATTTGACAGAGAGAGAGACAGCCAGCGAGAGAGGGAACACAAGCAGAGGGAGTGGGAGAGGAAGAAGCAGGCTCCTAGTGGAGGAGCCTGATGTGGGGCTCGATCCCAGAACGCTGGGATCACGCCCTCAGCTGAAGGCAGACGCTTAACCACTGCGCCACCCAGGCGCCCCTGTCCTATTTTAAAACTCTTTCCCTATTCCAGGGATTTAAAAGATTTTTTCTCCTAAATTCTAGAGGTTTTAACATTTAATTTTGCCTTTTACATATAGTGCAATTCACCTGGAATTGATTTTTTTTTTTTTTTTTTTTTGGCTATGCTGTGAGGTGTAGGGTGGCAGTGGCAAAGAAAAATGTTGCTAACTCCCTGCTGTATATGATTTTAATTCTATGAAATTTGTTGGGACTTGGTTTTCAGCCCAGAATTTGGTCAATTTTTGTAAATGTTCCACGTGTACTTTAAAATAAGTATATTGTGTGGTTGTGGTTACAGTGTTCTATGTCAGGTTGATTTTTTTTTTTTTCCCATTCATCTATGCCCTTACCATATTTTTGGTCTTATTCTTTCACTTGCAGAAGAAATGTATATTAAAATCTCATTCTATGATTGTGGTTGTTTTTTCATTTATCCTTGTAGTTCTGTCAACTTTTGTTTTTTATATTTTATGTGGCTTTATTATGGTCACATACTAATTTAGAATGATTTTTTCCTAGTAAATTGAACCTTTTATTGTGAAATGACTTTTTATATTTAGTAATGATTTTTGTCTTAAAGCTTGCCTCCTCTGATATTTTAAAAATTTGAGATATAATTTATATACCATTAAATTCACCATTTTAAAGTGTGCTAGTCAGTGGTTTTGTAGTATATTCACATAGTTGTACAGTCACCACCACTACCTAATTCTAGAACATTTTTATCCATAAAAAGAAATCCCATGCCCATTAGCTGTTTCTACCCTTTCTCTTTCTCTTCATCCCTTGGCAACCATTAATCTACTTTGTCTTTATAGATTTGCCTATTCTGGACATTTCATATGAATGGAATCATATAATATGTGGCCTTTTATGTTTGTCTACTTTCATGTAGCATAATGTTTTTGAGGTTCATCCATGTTATAGCATGTATTACTACTGCATTCCTTCTTATGGCTGAATAATATTTCATATGGCCCACCCTAATCTCAACTCCTTTCTTTCTTAAAAGAATCAGTATCCTAACTTTATAGTGATCACTTTTTATGTTTCTTTATCATTTATTACTCAGATGTGCCTCCTAGGCAGCATAGTTTAGTCTTGCCCATTTAAAGATTTTTAATGTGTCACTTTAAATTATTTATTTTCAAGATTTTATTTTATTTTTAGAGAGAGAGCATGAGCAGGGAGAGGGGCAGAGGGGGAGGGAGAGAATCTCAGGCAGACTCCACTGAGTGCAAAGCCCAAAGCCGGGGTTGATCCTGCTATCCTGAGATTATGACCTGAACCAAAACCAAGAGCTGGACGCTTAACCAACAGCCACCCAGGTGCCCCTAAATTTCTTTTAAATTAGAAGCTTACCTTCCATCACTTTCTTTTCATTGAAATTTATCTGTTGAAGAACACCAGGCATGTGACTTGTAGAGGTTCCCATAGTCCATATTTTGCTGATTGGGTACTCAGGGTGCACTTTAACATGTCCCTCTCTCCTTTGTATTTTCCACAAATTGGCTGTTGGGTCCAAAGGCTTGATTGGAATCATGTTTGATCTCTTTGTCAGGACATAGGTGGTGGTATGTTTTTTCATGTGGAGACATCTAATGTCTAGTTACCTCTGTTTTTATGTTAAAGCTCTTGTTGCTCACTGTCTAGATCTGTTTATTAGTAGGACTACTTTTACAAGGAGACACTATCCCTTGTTTACTATTTGGTAAATGTGTTACTGGTCTAGGATAAAGGCAGGATAAATGGTTGTTTCTTTCCCTTTATTTACCAGTTTTCAGGATAATGAATTAGTTTGTATTTTTTTGCTTCTTTGCATGCCTGGTAATCTTTAATTGGATGCCAGAAATAGTGAATTTACCTTGTTGGGTGCTGGATATTTTTGTATTCCTATAAATATTAGTGAGCTTTGTTCTGGGACACAGTTAATTTACTTGGAAACAATTTATCCTTTTGGGTTGTGCTTTTAAGATTTGTTAGGGCCAAGGCAGCATTTAATCTGGGACTAATTATTCCCTACTACTGAGGCCAGACCCTTCTTTGTACTCTACCTGGTGCCCAGTGAATCATGAGTGTTTTTCCAGTCTAGCTGGAAGGAACAGTCACTATTCTTGGCCATATATGAGTGTGGGCACTGTTCCCTCCAATTCTCTTGGATGTTTCTTTCCTCATCCTTGGGTAGTTTCCTCACATGCACGTGCAGATCAGCACTGTCCTGAATCAGTTCGAGGGAGCCTCTGAAGATTTCCAGAGTTCTCTGTGCAGCTGTTTCCTTTTTGGTATTCTTCCCTGCTAACTCCCTTTACCCCCTTAGCTGTGTCTCTTCAATTCAGCGAGTCTGATGGGATCCTCCTGGCTTCACCCTCCTGTGCTTTGGCCTGGAGACTTGCTGTAGGCAGTAAGCTGGTGCAGTTGTAGGCTTACTTCATTTGTTTCCCATTCTCAGGGACCACTATTGTTCATTTCCTGATGTCCAGTGTCTTGAAAACTCTTTGTTTCATATTTTTGTTTTTCTGTTGTTGTTCAGGTCGGAGGTAAATCCTATCTCTGTTATTATTCCATTTTGACCCAAAGCCAGGTAATTTTACTAGACTATGTGATGGTTGGATATTCTAGGTCAGTATTCTCAGGTGCTAGGTGTACTTTTTTTAGTATGTGATTTGAAGTCTTTTTTTTTTTTAATTTTGAAAGTTTTCTTGAATTATTTTAGTATTTCCTTGCCTTTGTTTTTTTCTCTTTGTCTTTTCTTATGCATCTGTTTGATTTTCTTTGCCTTTCTTCAATATTTGCTACTTTACTTAGATATATTTTTATCTATTTCCTCACTTCTTTTGGAAATGACTCCCTCCCCCTTTCTGTTTCTCTTCAGGCATTATCTGTTGTGTTTGGTTTTTGTGTTTTCTCTAATGAGTTTTCATATCCTTTTTTTCCTCTTAATTCAGATTCTTCCCTGAGTTCTTTACCTCATTTGTACATTTTTATAAATCTGTCTTCTGTTCTTTCATGTCTATACAATTTTCTTAATGTATTTTAACTATTTTGAAATAGAAAGTTATAGTTTTTATTATGTGGTCCTGTCTTTCTGGCTGTAGGGATATTAGTCTGAATCTTATTCTGATTTGTCTTATTGTAACTTCCTATGGGATTTTCTTTTTTTTTTTTAAATTATATTTATTTAGAGAGGAAGAAAGAGAGGGAGGGGGCAGAGGGAGGGCAAGAGAGAATCTTTTTTTAAGAAGATACATATTTTTTTTTTCTGAGAGAGCTCATGCGAGCAGGAGGAAGAGTAGAGGTGGGGAGGGTGGGGAAGCAGGGAAGAATCTCAAGCAGATTCAACACTGAGCACAGAGCCTGATTCGGGGCTCAATCTCATGACCCTGAGATCATGACCTGAGCCAAAACCAAGAGTCGAATGCTTAACCACCCAGCCACCCAGGCATCCTGGCACCTCACATCCTGGCACCCCAAGGAGAGAGAATCTTAAGCAGGCTCCATGTCTAGTGCAGGGCTCAGTCTCATAGCCCTGATATCATGACCTGAGCCGAACCTGTGGGATTTTCTCTTAACACGTTTTTGTTGCTCATTTATATGTGAAATTAATTTTCCTGTAATGTTAGGAGGAGGAGCAGTGAGGTGGTTTTATAACTTCACTGGACTGTCTTCTGTTATTTCATGTGGTGGTTAAAAGTATATAATGGTTTGCTGTGTAATTTCCCTGGCTCTGTCTTCTTCTCCTGCTTGAATCTGAAACTTCTCTTTGCTTCATCTCTATTTTCTCTGTTCAGTTTTGGTTCTACTCCCAGCAGTTTTTTAGTGGAGGCCCTTATCCCTTACATGAGGATTTGGAGTTGTAAAAACTGTGCTGCTGTCTACCAGCTTCCTCCCCAGGATATCCTCTTCATCTTTGATATTTTCATTGGGTATAAAAATCTAGTTATCTGCAGTTATTTTTCCCCCCAGATCTTAAAACTATTATCTCATTGTCTTCTAGCTTTGGAAAGTCAGCCATAAGTCTTATTGTTACTCCTTCATTGGTAATTTTCTTTCTTTTTTTCTGTGTGCTTTGAAGGTGTTCCTCTTCATCTTTTGTTTTCAACAGTTGTACTATGTTGTGTTGCTTTGTATTTGTCCTGCTTAAGTCTGGAGTACTTCTTGAATCTAGGATTTGATTTTTATCATTAATTTTGGATAATTTACCATTATTTACCTAACTATTGCTTGTAATCCTAGTCCTCCCCACCCTTAAGCAATGTTATTTTAGTGTCTGTGTCTTTTAACACTATTACTTGACCCTCTTCTGGGTCTGTTTTTCTTGCCTGTGGGACCCTCTAGTTTTCAGTAACTTTACTTTTGTTCTTGTTTTCTTGGTGGGTTTTCTTTCTTTCTTTCTTTCTTTCTTTCTTTCTTTCTTTCTTTCTTTCTCTCTCTCTCTCTCTCTCTCTCTCTCTCTCTCTCTCTCTCTTCCTTCCTTCCTTCCTTCCTTTCTCTTTCTTTCTTTCTTTCTTTCTTTCTTTCTTTCTTTCTTTCTTTCTTTCTTTCTTTCTTTCTTTCTTTCTTTCCTTCCTTCCTTCCTTCCTTCCTTCCTTCCTTCCTTCCTTCCTTCCTTCCTTTTTGAGTGCCAGTTATATATTCAAAACTGTAGATTTATTTTAAGGCCTAGAGTAAGAATTTACACTTATTTTTGGCATTTGGGCTAGGAGCACTAGCAGTCTCCCATCCTGTTACCCCATCCTTCCTTCTCTCCCAGTCAAGGATTTAGATGATTTGAAGATGTGCTTCAGTCTCTGTGAGGATTCATCTATTTCCTTTTCATTTTTCTCGTGAGTAGTTCTAATTATCTGGGGTCCCAACCGAAAGTCCGAGGTGCTTCCTGGTACCTCCTCCCTTTTATAGGCTCTGAATTCCAGGTTTGTCCTCTTAACCTGTTGGTGATTTGAAAACTCTGATCAGCTTTTAGCCTCTTTCTTGCTTCTCCTGGAATCAGTCCATGTCTTTAGGAGAAATGTGGCCTCAAATGCTAGAATAATTTTTTTTTGAAGATTTTTTCTCCTGGATCTTGGCTCAGTGTAATTTGATACTTTTTTGGTAATTCTTTGATGCCTTTGAACAGTTGCTCTTTTTTATATTTTATTCATCTGTTCTATTTTTTCTGAATAGGAACATTGATCTAAATCCTAATTCACCTTAACTGGAGTGGAAATCCAGCTAGCTTTTTAAAAAAGAGCCCTTTATTCAGGCAGTGGTTTAAATTTGTTATAGTGTATCCTAATCCTAATATTTGTTCTTTGAGGCAGGTGGTATCATCCCCATTTTCCTTATGAAGAAACTGATGCCTAACTAGGTTAATGAAGTTGTTAAGGTCACAACAAAATCTTTACCTTAAGACACTAAAGAATTCCGTTCTAGGTGACCTTCTCTTTTAGACTTTGGACTTGAGGATAGCAAGTACCTTGATATTGTAGGTACACAGGAAATCTAAGTGATAGAGAAACGAGTCCAAAGAGGATGAGTGTTATGTGGGTGTATATATATGGAATGTAGACTGTAGAAAAACCTATAATTATTTTTGTGTGCATGAATAATTGGGTGTGAATCCTCCCACACAATCAGTTAAGTTGTATTTAGCTATTTTTCAATGTAAAAATCATCTTCCAAGTATTTGTCATACATTACAAGCTTTGATTTCTTGTTGAATCTCTGTCTATGTATAATTTTCCATCCATATTGTGTGATTAATCATGGGTTTGTTAGAATTACAGAAATTATTTTCCAGCTTTAAGTTGCATTTAAATTATTTCTAGAGTTGTACTTTATACTTTGTGCTCTGTTTCCATACTGCTTGGGATCATATTCAGTTTGAGAGAGGAGTTTTGTAAAGTACTTTATGGAAGATCTCCAACTAAGAGAATCTAGTTGTTGTTTGAACCTTAGGTCTGATGCAAAGTCACCTGTGTTCATATTTCTTTGGCCACTACTTCCATGGAGAGGGCCATTGCAAGCCATGTGGCAATAGGCAGGGATGTAGAATTCTTTTCAGAGGGAGTAGTAAAAAATTGGGTACAAAATTACAATCAACCACATCTTCCTTTCCAGATGAGACTTGCATGTGATAAGTGTATATAATCTTGTAGAATTTGAGCTAGTTTACCTTATCGATTCTAGGACATATTTTCTCCCACATTTTAATGTCTGAAGTCATGATGCATCTACAATAGATGGGATCTTATAATCACTGCAAGCCATGCAGCTGTTGTGATGTCATTGCCTAGGCATGGAAGAACTTGGCTGGGAGTCCTGGTGGTATGATGGGACACCTGCAACTATTGACATTTCAGGATCATTTGAGAAAGTAATATGAGGCATGATTTTAATCTGAAAACTTTCTGTCGACCTCTTCTTGCAAGATCGGCATCTATTATAGAATGGGTGTCAGCAGCTTGAGAAGAAGTCTCAGAGGCAGTAGCAAAACATTTAATTTTGTTTTGGAAAAGCTGCATTATTAAGTGCTCCTCCTAGCACAGTGGGTGATATTGTGTGGAAAACCTGGATTGAGGACTTTGAGCTGAAAAGTAATACAGAAGAGTTGCTTTCTGATGTGAAAAAGTTTTAGGAATACTTTGACTAATTTATTGTGCTTGTATTTTATGTTTTATGTATGCACAGTGGTGTCAGATTAAAAAAAAATAAGTTAATTTTATATAAGAGACCATTGTACCATAATTTAATTTTCTCTCCTTTTTTGGGGATAGTAATAGACTGGTGCATCTTACTCTTAGTGGTTTCTTAGATTCTATGAAGTACAATAACTTGCTTCTTGCATACTTAAAAGATGTTCAGTATTTTTTGGGTAAACGGAGCCACGGTTTCTTAGAAGGCCTTCTTACAGTGCACGCCTTGAGATTAATTTTGAACTAAGTTTGTGCATTCTAGTTTTAAATAAGATTTCTAAAAGATGGGTTAGTAATACTAGTGTTCTTGAACTGAAATTTCATGCCATTGTTTGGTACCACACAGTGAGGTTCACCTTTTTCTCTCAAAGGGTAATCTTTTGTTAAGGAGATGAGTTTTGTTTTGTTTTCTTAGTTTAATTTTATATTGGAGTAGACGGCTAAAACCTTCTCTTTTGAAACAGCAACAGTTTACAATAGTAGATTGGGAGGTATGCTGGTGTCAGAGAACAGCGGAATGATATATGTAAGAACACATCTGGAAGAATATTTTTGACATCTTTTTTTTTTTTTAAGATTTTGTTTATTTATTTGAGAGAGAGAGAGGGAGAGCACAGAGAGAGAAGCAGACTCCCCGTTGAACAAGGAGCCTGATGTGGTACTCAGTCCCAGAACCCTGAGACCATGACCTGGGCCAAAGGCAGATACTTAACCGACTGAGCCACCCAGGCACCCTTGACATCTTTTTTTCTTTCACTTTGTGGCCCTCTCAGTTTTGAAGTTATTTATGTGATTTTTTTTTTTTTTTAAAGATTTTATTTACCTATTTGAGAGAGCAAAAGAGAGAGCACTGGAGAGAGAGAGCATGACCCGGGGTTGGGGCAGAGGGAGAGGAACAAGCAGACTCCTTGCTGAACAGGGAGCCTGATGTGGGGCTTGATCCCAGGACCCTGAGATCATAAGCTGAGCTGAAGGCAAATGCTTAACCGACTAAGCCAAACAGGTGCCCTGAAGTTACCAATGTGTTTTGAATTTAAATTATATTTATTATAAAAAAAAAGTTAATGATATGCAGTCTATAGGTGATTTTCCAAATCTTTTTTTTTTTTTTTAAAGATTTTATTTATTTATTTGACAGAGAGAGACAGCCAGCGAGAGAGGGAACACAAGCAGGGGGAGTGGGAGAGGAAGAAGCAGGCTCCTAGCAGAGGAGCCTGATGTGGGGCTTGATCCCAGACCGCCGGGATCACACCCTGAGCCGAAGGCAGACGCTTAACCGCTGTGCCACCCAGGCGCCCCTGATTTTCCAAATCTAAACCTTGTTAATAGCAAATTGAGAACATGCCTTCTTCACATTAATGATGCATTGTGGTAGAATTTACAGAGAGGAGTTGAACACTGCTCTGCCTTCAGAGAACTTTAAATCTCTTGTTGGCAGGTGGTTGGGAATTAAAGGTATTGGTATCCCCACTCTGGATTTAAGTGGCATTGTGGTTTAGAGCTCAATAGCGTAACTTTTGGAGTGTGTCTAGATCTGAGTTTGAATGCTGATGTTCTCCTTTGTCAACTTCTGCAAAGGTACTTTCCCTCTCCAAGTGCAGCTTCTTCAGGAAGGTGGTGGTTGTGAGCACCTAGCCCATTGTAGAAGTTCAGTAACTGTTAGTTGATGCTGTATCGTATTCCTCATTCTCACCATCATAACTCTAATCTGCAGTTCAGTGTCGTGAAAGAACTTTGATGTCAAATAGACCTGGCAGGATTCCAGTCTTTCTCTGACATTTATTAGGTGTGTGGTATCACACTGTCTACTTGAAGGCTCCTCTCAAATTTCTCCTTGTGGATATCGTAGACTGAACTTAGGCTCTTGCCCTCAAACTTGGCTCCTTCTACAGCTTTCCCATCTTAGAGTTGTTTGTATCAGAAACCTGGGAGTCATTCACTGTCTTCGTTTCTCCTCTCACTCATTCATCTTTCATGTCCAGTTCTGTCTCTTGTCTCAAGTCTGCTAACTTCTCTTCCGTTGCCATCACCTGCAACGAAGCCTGTATCATTTCTCACTCAGACTGTTGCTGGGGCTGCCTAACTAAACTTACATTCAGCTTTGCCTAATTACAGTCCATTCTCCGCGGAACAGCTTGAGTAATCTTTGGAAAACGTATCTGATCCTCTTCCCTCCCTCCCACTCCTTCTTGTTCAGAACTTTTCAGTGGCTTCCTTTTACACCTGAATGAAGTCCAAAGTCCTTCATGTGCCCCGTGAGACCCGACATGGCTTGGCACCAGAGTCTTCTGGCTTTATTTCCCTTGTGTTCAGTGATTGTTACACTGGCCTGCTTTTATTTCTTCTTTTGACCCAAATTCCTTCCTGTCTCAAGCGTGCTTCTAGTCAATGCTGTTCTTGCTCTCCACCCATACCACTTTTCCCTACTTTTGTCTAATTCCTTTGCATCCTTGAAGTCTGTGCTCATGTGATACTTCTTTTGGAAACCTTTAAAAATCTCTCAAAGTTGGATCTCTCTGTTATGTGCTGTCATAGCATGCCGTGCTTTTTCTCTGTAGCACTTACCTCCCATTTAAGATCTTCTTTCCATGGAATCTAGTTTTTTGAGGACATAGAGTGTATGGGTTTTGTTCACTGCTCAGTTATTCCCAGAGTTTTAGCACTGGTACCTAACACATAATAAGCACTCAGTCAACATTTGCTGCAAGGATGGTATTTTTATTGAAATAAATGAACGTTACCTGCCTAATAGGGTTGGTGTAAGAATGAGGACACAAATGGTATCTCATTGCATGTTATGTGGCACATAGTGGGTCTGTGATATTATTCTTTTTTCCCTTCAGCCTAAGGATTAAGAAAGGCCTACTGGTTTTCAAACGATATGTTGTGTCCCCCTTGTGGGTAATGAAATCAATTCAGTGGGTCTTAAAGTGAATTAAAAAAATAAATGGAATAGCAATTATTAGAGAAAATAATATATAGTAAGAAAAAGTATTGTTTCCTGCAACTTTTGTTCTGTGGGTGTAATGTATGTACCAGTGAAGATAGAACCTATTTCTTAATGCGGGTAATTAATGGGTAAAAGAAATTTGAAAGCCACTATTGTAGCTATAACACAGTATATAGTATAGTACAACACAGTATTGTTGCTTCTAAGCAACGAGGTGTTTAAGTTAGGGCAGCTAAATGCGGATATATCCAGTTCTTAAATGTAATTCCATATACCCTCACTGACTTATTATATTATTCTAAGACCCTAGAATCTTTTTTAGGCATCAATGTCATCACCAAAACTTGTGAATCACTAGTTTTCTCTTTTAAATAGAGCCTGTAACTATCCATTTCTAACCTGTGTATTTTTTGAAAGTAACTTTTACCTCTGTACAGTGTGTACCATGGTCTTTTCTAGGGTATTGAAAAGATAGCTCCAATATTGTTAGTATTTATTATGGTGACATCTGTCTTGTATAAACTATATAGTGATGATGTTAACATTATGTTATAATGGCATTCTCTAATAGCTCAAAGTACTGCTCTTATTAAATTTTATTGCCCTGGTGACTTTATAGGCTAGTATTATTAGTTTGATAAAATCAAGTGCTACACAGATATATAAAAACTCAGATTATATGTATGTAGGGTCATAGAAAGACCCAGACAAAAGGAAACCAAAGCATTTAAGGATTAAGACCATGATAGTTATGATTGTGGTGGCTTGGTAAGTGATTTCATTTTTCAATGAATTTTTAAAATACAGGTTTGATAAGCATTTGTGTAACTGAACTATGATTTTCTTCTTTAAGGCCAGTGGTCACTTCCAAACCTTTGATGCTGTTGACTTCCTCAGCATTAATCATTGTTTTATACTCCAGTCTCCAAGGATGCATAAATTATGGTAATGGAAGCAAGAGGAGGGCTGGAGCTTGTGGTTGCTGCTGCATTATTGTGTCCACTGGGATGGTATTTTGTGTGCTTGTCCTCTGCAAATTGTTGGGCTGAGAACTGGATCCCGTTCCCTGCAAAGCTAGAGACAGCAATGAATTTTAAAAGGCATGAGAGCAGTCCTGTTAAGTGGTCTGATTGGAACTGTTACAGATTTGATGGAACAAAATTATTCTGGGGATCTTATGAAATCTCATGCAAGCATAGATCATCTTCTTCATAGTCAGTCTGTTTTGTGGGTATTAGTGGCAAATGCTCAAATAATTCAAATTGTTACCTCCAACCCACCATAAGCAAAGATTGCGGTCAAGTCACAGAGTTTAGTTTTCAGGTTTTCTCATGACTGATTTCTGTCAGCCATTGCAGACTGGTGAGCTAGATGCTGTCTCATTCTTAGAGCAGGAGCTAAACAATGGTTCCTTGTTTATTCTTTACATTCTTTTTCATTTTAGAAGTGCGACACTTATTGTGGAAAATTCGGGAAATAAAATGTTTAAAATGCAATATAAAAATTGCCCAACACTCAGGTAAATTCCTGTTATTTTATTATGTATACTTTTCAGTCTATTGTCTGTTTACATATAATACTGAGTATATTTTTTTTCTGATGAATTTGAGAGGAAATGAATATTTTTAGGGAAAATACATTACTAAAGTAGATGAAGAAGAGGTAGAACACTCACCTGGAATGATGTTCATAGAGGAATTTGATAAAGTTGTCAAAACACTACTCATAAAAAGTTGCTAGTTCCAGATGGTTTAGCTAGTCAGTATTCACATCTTTGTAGACGATGCCTGTGCTACTTAAACTGTTCCAGAATACGTTTTTCAATGTCACGCTTCTTCATTTTGCTAAGTTGTTGTAACCCAAATACACAAGTGCTGGACAAAAAGATACGGTTGGTCTGTGCTTTTCTTTTTTGTCTTATTTATGACAAGGAAACTGACGTTGGATAATCAGCGATCGTGCTGTTTCTCGAGCCATTTTTTTGAAATCCTATAAGAAAGTAAGGTGTATGTATTGAATATAAAATGCTATTACATTATTCACTTTAGATATAAAAATTTAAAATTAAAACTTTGATCCTACAAAAGATTTATCATATAGAAGATATTGAAAATAGCAATAAAAATTTATTTTCAGTTCTCTATCACTGCCTATAAAAATCACCTCAGAACTTAAGGCAGTACTGATTTATTATTTCTCATGCTTCTGTGGATTAGCTGGGCTCACCTTGGCGGTTCTGCTCCTAGTTGTTGTCTGAGCCATTCGTTCAGCTTGGATCTCAAATGTCCGAGATGGCTTCACTCATGTGTTCCACGTTTCACCTGGGTGGCTGGAACAGCTGGGTCCTGCCTGGGTCTTTCTCTGTCTCTGTGGCCCCTCTTCATTCAGAAGTTCAACCTGAGATACATGGCAGCCAGATCCCAAAAGGATGAAAGCAGAGCTGCCAGGCTTCCAAAGGCCTAGGTCCAGAAGCGGCTCAGTGTACTCTGTGCTGCATTCTGTGGTTCAAAGCAAGTCACTAAGTCAGCCTGATTGAAGAAGGGGAAACAGAACCCGCGGCTTGGTGAGAGAAGTGGCATGTGCCAGAGGCGCTGTCTTTGAAGACAGTCTCCCGTATAAACAGAACATTGCTAAGGCCTTAGAGCCCTCTGTGTGCCCTACTTCTGTCCCTTACACCCATTCCCGGATAACCACTGCCCCTTCCCCCATTTTTTTTTTTTTAATTTTCTTTATTTTTCATGATCATTTTACCATATATGTAGGTATCTCTAAATAATGTATTATTTAGTTTGCATGATATGTATTTATTTCTTAAAATATTATCTCTTAAATTTCAATTTA
Source organism: Ursus americanus (assembly GCF_024610735.1). NCBI lineage: Eukaryota > Metazoa > Chordata > Mammalia > Carnivora > Ursidae > Ursus > Ursus americanus. The sequence continues at coordinate 11,009,020 of NC_142144.1, forward strand.
GGATACTACCTGAAAATTATTTACAAAATTCAGAAATGCAAAAAGAAAAAAAAGAACTAAAATAGCTACTCTCCTAATAATTAGGTAAAATCATTGGTAACATTCTGGTGTATGTTAACACATGTGCACATTCCCCAGTTTATATTCACTATCTCTTATTCTCAGAATCTGTTTCTTGAGTTTGAGTGGTAAGGGCTCCGCTTTATCTGATTCTGTAATAATTGGTTCCTGAATTTTGGATGACAAATGGCAAGAACTTGGATTTGTAAGATTAATTTAAACATTATTTGACTCTGTTAGGATGGTTAGAGTTTGCATACTGAAGGATAGATACGTGTGTGTGTGTGTGTGTGTGTGTGTGTACACATATGTATACTAAGTGATAATTCTGTTGGCCCAGGGACCAAACTTTGAGAACTTCTGTTCTATAATGTGATTTTTAATGGATATATTAGAGCTCATCACATAAATGGTCAATCCCTTATAAGTCAGGTTGTCTAGCGTTGTTATTATAAGCAATATGATAATGATTGTCATGTACATTTATTAGCATTTTCTTTTAATATATTTCTAGAAGTTGAATTATCTGGTCAAAAGGTTGGCACATTCTTAAGGCCTTTAGTATGTGATGCCTAATCACATTCCAGAAGACTGTATTCATTATATTCCCAACTAGGAAAATATGAGAAAGTTAAATGAACATTCCAAAGTCTCTGAGGGAAGTTTCCAAAGGGGACTCTCAAAATAATTTAACATTGAAATAAGTGTATTGCCTCTGTAAGGTTATTATTTTGTGAGGGTGATACTCCTTCGGATGTAGAAATTCTGATATATTAAAAAAATCGATCAGTTTATATGACTGTTATACCTTGCACATGGGTGATTAGCATTTTTAAGTGTATGTCTTCAGATAAAGGGGTCTCTTCTTCCTCAAACCTCCCAACATGTGGACCAACATGCTGTTTATTGTTTATAATCTCCTACAATGAAATCTCTGTAATTTTGTATTTCCTATTGTAATTTGGCATAAAGATGAGTTATCTTTCAAAACACTTCTAGGGAAGGTAATAATTTTTAATATCTTGAAGGCCAGAGATTGGGTCTGAATCTTGTGTCTGCCACTTACTTTGTGACCTCATTAATAATCTAAGCTCTAATTGTCATTTCTGAAATGATAGTAACACCTGGACTTGTTTATGTAGAGAGATTGGGTATTTCTGGAGACAGGGCAGTATTCTCTTGCTCTAGCCCATGGAGTTCTGCCCAGAGTGACCTCCTTGCTTGAGCCTTGGGGGATGGTCACAAGTGAGAGACCAGTTCTAGTGGACTACTGCACTTTCCATCCTGGTGGCCGTGTTTTTGCCTTGAGAAGGTGTGGGGTTAGAGTTAGCTAAGGACTGATGAGTACTCTCGTCTGTGTTTAGAATACCTCTGTTTATTTTCCTCTTTAAGTACCCACTATATTCTTTAACTTTTTCACTGGATTGTTTTGATGATTTTATGGATGCTAAAGCATGTGAAAGCTCTTTGAAACTGCATAGTCTTTTTTGAACTCAAAGTAACATGATGTTTGGCTCTATTCAGAGACTACTGAAATGAATCACTCAGTGGCCCTCAAGGGTAGTTAGTATTTATATTCCTCTAAATTGTTTTCTGATATTTGTCATAGATTTTTGTTACAGGTATTTGTCATGGATTTTTGGTGTATCAAATACTCCCAATTTAAGAGGGGTTCATTTAAATAAGTTTGTATAATACTTATTTGGAATTATAGATCTCCTTAGGCACAACTTCATCTATAGCATTTTTCTCAGGCTAGTCTATAAATTGTGTTTCATCCTCCTTTGTGTGTGTGTGTGTGCGTGTGTGTGTGTGTGTGTGTGTGTGTGTGTGTAGAACTTGGTGTAGATGATTGTTTGGACTTTGGAGTCTTACAGACTTTAGGCTAAATCTTAGCGTTGTCCCTTAGTAGCTTCGTCACCTTGGGGAGATCAGTTAATGTCTTTGAGATTTGCATTCTTCTGTAAAGGATAATTGTGCTTATTTCATAGGATGGCTGTGAAGATTAAAAAAGAAAATGTGAAGTCAGTTTGAGGCCCATTGGCAAACAGGTCCTCAGTAATTGTTTCCTTTCTCCTTACCTTCTGAGTATATTGCTGTAGGTTTCCCTATTCTTTTGAGTTACTCCACTAGTTTTGTTTTGTTTTTGTACAGATTGCTAGATTGTCCTGAAAGACTAAATTATAGATATGTTTTTGCCTCTTTGTATTGTTAGATGTTATGTCATAAAGGAGAATAATAAAGTCAGTGTGGAAAATCAAATAGGTCATAATAATGTGTATCTTTAGGAATTCTCTTAGAAAACACGCTTTTAATAAAGTAATACAATTCCCCCATTTTAGGTATTAGAAGTTATTCCTGATCTGCAGCACAGTGGCTGTTTGCAGTAATTGACTTTTTGATGCTTTTTGAATTAGATTTGTTCAATATGTGCAGTTGTTTATAGCGTGAATTTATTGAAGCAGTTCTGTGGTTAAATGTGTATTGGGGGGGTGTCAGACTTTACACATTTGCTGATTATCTAGTTAGGAATACTGCTTATGCTGGTCAGTGGTTCCTGCTGATTTAAAAACAGAAGGTGCATCTGTAGACAGTGCTTAGATTGTATAAAATTGGTTGCATTAGCATCTGACACTGCAGGAGAGCAAATTATATCTTGAACGAATAATTTTAAAGAATACAGCTGTTTTTGATATCTTTGTAATGAAGGTACCATTTTATCTCCATCATCTTAATTTCGATACGATCTAATTTCCTACCTAACCACATCTCTTCTTTTCTAGTGGGATTTAGTCTTTATAGGTTGAATCGTTTTTAGTTTTATATTTTTAATGAAGAAGATTGTCAGCATTAGGATTTCCTGTAAGGAATTTTAATTCATTTGTTTTCAGCCGAAGTTGGAATCATTGCTAAACTCAGGAAAATATCATTCAGTGAATAAGATCTTAATTGATCAGTTGTAAAAGTATTGTATAAGTATTAATATTATTCCAGTTATTGCAGCTTCAGATTTTCTTGTTTAAATATTTTTTAGGTAGCATCACTTGGGCACAGGAAACTAATGTGCATTGTTCTATTAATAAAGAAGTGGTTGTTCTCTGATTTGATTGTTTGAATTGTGTGAATTGGAGAGTAATGTTTTTTTAGCATGACACTTTGGGAACTGCTACTTGGTTAGGATACTTTTGTTCCAAGGTCTCTTTGAGTCAGTTCCTATTAAAAGTGAAATGTGACAACCTGTATAACAATGAGAATATTTGAACAATACAAACTTGTATTATTATTGTATGGCTCTGAGGAAAACCTCATACTGTGTCTAATTGAATTTATTATGCTTAATGAATATTTAACCAAAGAGTGCCTTTTTTGTTTCCTTGACCACAGAGTTTACATTTTTAAGTATATGTAAAATATACTATAAAGTACGTAGAATGCTGAAAATTTGCAGCCTAAGAGATAATTATATAGCAGTTGCATTATAACATTTCCAAAGAAATAGTGTTAAAAAAATTGTATTCTCAATAAGTTCTAATAGATGGCAGAAGAAGGAGGGGTAAAAAATATTAAATTAACATTTGCTCTCATTAATAGTTCCTGTGAATTTTTATAAAGGAATTGATCACAGTGAATTTATTTGGTAAATTATCAATCTCCATATTACATACCTTCTTAAGAATGCCTTGGAGTATCATATTCAGAAACATATCATTAACTTAAAATGGTGTTCTTTCCCTTTTTCAAGAGAACAAGGAATTCACATTTAACTGCTTGATACTAGCTATATTATGTAAATTATTATGGTAAGTGTAATATTATGTAAAAACCTCCCAAGTAGTTACGAAGTAGTAGTAGTTATATGAGGATTTATATCCGGTGAAATAATTTTTGTTAGTTTATTCAAGAATATCACTATGAATGAAGTTTAGTGATGATTACAGCAGTATCAAGTATGGCATTTCTCTTAACATTGTAAATATTAAGATACATTACCTTAGCGACCATTTTCTAAATTTAAACTTTGGAAAGGAGAGAGAAGGCGTGAGAGTGTGGATTTTGAAGGCTACATAAAAGTTTGGATTTGTGTCCCCATGAAACTCTTAAAACATTTTGTGACTTTAAAAGAACGCTGGTAGGAATGCCTGACCACTTTGCTATTGCCCAGTATTTTCACTTGCTAGAGGTTTAGTATCTGTTTGGATTCATTATGCTTTTGTTGGATAAAACTGGGTGGGTCTTTTTCCTTGAGTCTAAGAAAAATTGACCCAGTATATTCTGGTTTATTCTGTCCTACCAGATAGCATTAGCTATGACTTGTTATATTTAAGGGATATTAGGAAATATCAAATCCTTTCCTTAAAGATTTTTTTGGATGAGGAAGACTTTGCCCGCTGCCCTTAGGAGTTAGGAGTCAATGGCTGTGTCAGGCAGTTCTGCTATTTTGACAGACAGTTGACTGTCCTCTTAAACAGTTGCCTGCTCACAGCATTCATAAAAATAAATTTCAGCTGGATTGAAGACCTACATTAAAAAGTAAAAGTTCATAATATTTGAAGAAAATGTGAGAATATTTTTAGAGTTCTAGATAGGAAAGAATTTCTTGAATAAGCTATGAGAAAGCACAAACCCTGATGGAAAGGACTTGATTTAACTACACTAAAATTTAAAATTTTGGTATGGCAAAAGAAACTATAAACAAAATAAAATTTTCAGATTGAAGGGCAGTTTTTGCAAGCTTGGGATCCAAATACATAAGGAACATGAAAGAAAGAAACAGGAAAACAGACAAAAAAGTATTAAACAGGCAGGTCACAAAAGACGAGATTCAAAGGGTTGATAATCATATAAAAATTACATCATTAAAAATCAAGGAAATGCAAATCAAAGCTATGAGATACTACTTACATGAGAGTGGTAGAAAATTTTAGAAGTTGAATAATATGAAGTATTGGTGAAATTGTGAGGCCACAAAAACTCAACTCTTTTGGCAATACCTAGTAAAGAGGAAGGTGATCATACCCTGGGAACCAACAGTTTCACTTTTAGGTAAATGATGTAGAGAAATTCTCACATGTGCACAAGGAGGTATAATCAAGAATGTTCATAGCATCATTTTTTTTGTAATAGAGAAATATTGAAAACTTAAATGACATCAGTAAAGGAAATGGATACATTAGGGCTTATTTATAATTGGAGAATTTTATAGCAATTGAAAGGAATGAATCCAATCTACTTAAAACTAATTGGGCAAATCTCAAAAATAGAATTGTGAGTAAAAAAAGCATGTTGAAAAAGCAATATACAGATATGTAAATGTTAAAATTACAAAACTTTTATCATGTGTGCCTTCATATGTATTAACAGTATAAAAACATGAAGGGGAAGGCTGCACACTAACCTCAAGACAATGGTGATTTTCTGGAAGGAGGAGAAGAATGAGATGAGGGTAGGAGGTGGTGCTTTAGCTATATTTGTAAATAGAAATGTTGCAGAAGTTAATATTTCTGCCCATCAATTGGTGAATTAATAGACGAAATGTGGTAGATCCATATAATGGAAAACTATTCAGCTATAAAAAGAAACTACTGATATATGCCATGATGTGGATGCACTTCAAAAACATTACGCTAAGTGAAAGAAGCAAGACACAGACACCACATATTGTATGATCACACTTATTGAATGGCCAGGAAAAGCAAATCTAGAGGGATAGAGTAGATTAATGGTTGCTTGGAACCGGGGTAGGAAAATAGATTAACAGGAAAGGGGCATGAGGAATTTCACTGGGATGATGAGAATGTTCTAAAACTGATTTATGGGGATGGTTGCACAAGTCGGTAAATTTACTAATAATCATTGAAGTATACAGTTGAAATGGGTGAATTATGCAATATGTAAAATGTACCAAAATGAAGTTGTAAAAATTAATATTAGTTAGGGGCGCCTGGGTGGCACAGCGGTTAAGCGTCTGCCTTCGGCTCAGGGCATGATCCCGGCGTTCTGGGATCGAGCCCCACATCAGGCTCCTCTGCTTTGAGCCTGCTTCTTCCTCTCCCACTCCCCCTGCTTGTGTTCCCTCTCTCACTGGGTGTCTCTGTCAAATAAATAAATAAAATCTTTAAAAAAATATTAATATTAGTTAAATCTGTATGGCAGTCAATATAAAAGTATTTCAGGGGTCCAGTTAAAAATTATTAAAGAGGATGCCTTTTCTTGTCATTTATGGTTCCAAATCCCCTTATTATTTTTAACAATGTATCGAGGGGTGCCTGGGTGGTGCAGTTGTTAAGCGTCTGCCTTCGGCTCAGGGCGTGATCCCGGTGTTCTGGGATCGAGCCCCACATCAGGCTCTTCCGCTGGGAGCCTGCTTCTTCCTCTCCCACTCCCCCTGCTTGTGTTCCCTCTCTCGCTGGCTGTCTCTCTCTGTCAAATAAATAAATAAAAATCTTAAAAATAAATAAATAAAATAAAAATGTATTGAGATTTAGAAAGAGATAAATCCACAAAGTGTGTAGCTTCACGAATGTATGTAGTTGTGTAACCCTTACCCAGATCAAGATCATTTGATTATAGTTGATCTTGTGATTATAGTTAACAATGCTGAATTGTATACTTGAAATTTGCCAAGAGGGTACATCTTAAATAAGTGTTCTCACCACACAGGAACAAGGTAACTGTGTGACATGATGGGTGTATTATGTAGCTGGCTTGTGGTGACTATTTAACAGTGTATATCAAAACATCAAGTTGTACACCTTAAATTACACCTAAATAAAGCTGGGGTGAAACATCCTATGTGGCACCCCAGAAGGCTCTGCTGTGTTTCCTTAGCATCCTCCCTTCTCCTGCCTCCAAAGGCAACTACTGCTCTTTTATCATTATGTATTAGTCTTGTTTTTGAACTTCATAGAAGTGGGATTGTCTAGCTTCTTTTGTTCAAAAATATGTCTGAGATTTATCCATGTTGTTGCATATAGTTCATTCTTTCTTAAAGTTTATTTATTTTAGAGAGCAAGTATGTGAGTGGGGGGAGAGGCAGAGGGAGAGAATCTCAAGCCGACTCCCAGCTGAGCATGGAGCCTGACACGGGGCTTGATCTCACGACTCTGAGATCATGACCTGAGCCAGAATCACCAGTCGGATACTTAACCGACTGAGCCACCTAGGTGCCCCTAGTTCATTCTTTCTAATCGCTGTACAGTCTTCCACTGTAAATATACCACAATTTGTTCATCCTTCCATTGATCGACACTTTTGTTTTACTATTAGCAATAAAGCTACAATGAATATTCTTGTACATTTGGTAAACATATACACTTGTTTCTTTTGGGTATCTATCAAAGAGTAGAATTACTGGGTTATGAGTTGGGTGTATGTTGAGTTTCGCTAAATATTGTCAAATTTCTAAAGTAGTTGTGTCAATTTATTCTCCCTCTAGCAGTATATGAGAGTTCCAGTTGCTCCACAACCGCCTAAATGGCTCTATGGCATGGGATTACTATACTTTATTTACCCATTGCCCTCTTGATTGATATTTAGGTGGTTTCATATTTTCAGTACTTTTAATAAAACTCTCATGAACTTTTTTGTAGAAGGCAGTGCTTCAGTGAGTTCTATAAATGCTTTCCTAGAAATAAAATCGGTTATTTAAAAAGCATGGACATTTAAAATTGATTCTATTTGTGTTGCTGAAAAGTTATACTAAATTGCTTTCCATCCAACCACATTCTCAATTACCAAGTGTATGAGGGTGCTTGTTTCTCCAGATGCTTCAGTCTGCAGATGTTTCGCATACTTTTAACCTTTGCCAAACTGATGAGGGGAAGAAAACGACAGGATTTAGGGGACCATAAAACTTCAGTACCACTTTGCAACCCTTTTCTGGCATCTTTCAGGGTGGTAAGGAATGGGGTTTGGTGTCCCATCTCCTTTGGAAATGCTTTCAATTTTGAAGGCTACGAGGGGAAGGAGAGGCCAGGTTGGTTACTTAATGGCATCTAGTCAAGGCTTCATGCAAGAAGGATGAAAGAATTCAAGCTCAAATCAAAACGTTGGCTACCCTAGGTAACTCCCAGACTACATTGGTAAGTGATAGAGGAGAAGATACAATTCTTTGGCAGAAGCTACTGCCTTTTTTTTACCTCATTTGATTAGGTATGAGAGTCCTTAATTTACATGTTCACCATTCCTTTCAAAACTGTCCTAATTTCTGTTGTACCTGAACAACTTCAGGAGAGTATTCATTACCTCTTATGAGGGAGAGACCACAGATCATGTCTCCTGATGCCCACTTCGTGCCTAACATGCTACTAGTAGTGGGCATGTAAATTCAGTGCATGACCCACTGTTCACTGGACTCCTTCCCCCCGCCCCCTTCACTTTGGAAGGGAAATGTCAGAATAGTATGACAATGTCCTGTTACTGCTCGTCAAGACTGGACCTTCCCGGAGAGGGCCATGGAGAGGAACTAAGGATAAGGACTGTCTAGGATCCCAGCATGAGTTAGTAAGGGCTCCTCTCTTGCCTAACCAGGATAACAGGACAAATGTGAAAGATCAAGGGTCTCATGGGGCAAGGGAGGAGAGCAACAGGACAGCAGCACTTACGAGGAAAGGCCAGGATCTTTAAGTCCAGCTCAGAAATAGAGCTGTGGTGAGGACTCCGATTATACGTTAGCAAAGGCTCACAGAGAGGAACAGAAGCACTGGTTACTGCGTGTTTTCCTATGCCTTCTACATAATGGTGGCTTTGGGAGGAAACAGAGTGTTAAGCATTTGCTGGGTGCCAGCTACCTTTCAAAGTGCTTCACTTCCATTATTTACTTAATGCTGAAAATTCTGTGAGGCAGACATTATTATGCCCGATTTACAGATCAGGGCACAGGGCCTCAGGAAAACTGATTTGTCCAGGATCACACAGCTGATAAGTAGTTGAATTGAGATTCTAATTTAGGAATGACTTCAGTGCTGGGGCGCCTTGGGGGGCTTGGTTGTGTGGCTGCCTTTGGCTCAGGTCCCAGGGTCCTGGGATTGAGCCCTGCATTGGGCTTCCCGCTCAGCGGGAGCTTGCTTCTCCCTCTCCCACTGCAGCTCCCCTTCTTGTACTCTTTTACTCGCTTTCTCTCAAATAAGTACATAAAATCTTTAAAAGAGAAAAAAGGAATGACTTCAGTGCTCATTCTCTTCACTTGCCACATTATTATGAAAAATAATATTAAAAGTGATAGTAATGTCTAAAATATGCTGATAGCTTACCATACGCCAGTCATTAATTCAACTGCTTTAAGTGCATTATTTCATTTCATACTCTATACTATAGATGCTATCTTAATCCCCACTTTACAGATGAGGAAACTAAGGAGAGAAAGGTTTAATAACCATCACTAGGTCACACAGCTTATTACTAGAAGAGTCCATATTGAAATCTAGTCCACACCAGCTTCTCTGAAGTGATCTTGCCCAAATGGTTTCTAAGCAACTTCATTAGCCTTGAGAATCTTCAGCTTTCTCCTCTCAGGCACAGGGATCACCTTACTGTTTACTGTTTGTATAATCCTGCAGGTGCCAGAGAGTTCCAGAAGGCATATAACTAGATTTGGCTGTGTGTGTTAAGCTACTGTGGCAGCATATGGTTTGTCTACCATCAGGTGAGATACTGGGGGTAGCAGTGCTACTTGGATTACATAGTCCTAGGGTAGGGCCAGGGTCCCATGCAGCGGGGTCCAGAGTAGGTTTGTCCTGACAAGGATGCATAGAGGGAAGGGCCTGATCAGTGTCCTGAGACAGCACTCCATAATCTGAGTTTGCTGCATCCTGTGAATTCAGTTGCCCATCCCTGCCCCCAGTTGCAGCTGGGAAGAACCAACCCAGACAAAGTCCCATTCGTATTCTCAGGGATGAGTTGCTCATTTATTCAAAGATAATCTATGTGAGGGACTGTGTGAGCAAGTCTGAGAGGAACCATAAGAAGACCATCTTTGCCAAACCTTTATCTCAGTGCTCCCTGAGCACAGACTAATTCTCTGAGAATCCTAGTTTATTCTGTCTTGAAGGGCTTGAAGTTGTTGGAAGTTTGACAGTGGTCAGCTTTAGAGGCACTGTAGGGTTTGGATTGTTTTTCTTTGTGTGTCTTGTGTACCAGCTTTCTGCTATCCTCTTAACTGGTCCCCTCTATGCCCCCAACAGCCCGCATTTCCTGTGTGTCCTGTTTCTCAAGCCCTGGCTCCTCACCTGGGTCCATGGAACCTGCCCTCACTTGTCCGTTGGCATGGATGCAGAGTCCAGAGGCTGGGGAAACCTTGCTGATTTTCACCCAGGGGAGAGTTGTGTTTTTAAGACTGTTGAAGAAACGCAAATTGAGGAGGAGAGCTCTCATAGCATTATTCCAAGCTAAAAATCCTTCTGTTATTTCCTATAAATAAGGTTTTATTGGTTGAAATGGAGGCTGGGCCTTTATGGAATGCAGGTTTTATCGTAATGGCAGGAGGGAGGAAACCCCTCCAGATAATGAAGCGAACCCATGGAAGTAAAGTCATGGAGCCAAGCGGAGAGGACAGAGGACGAAAGGAGGCTTTAAACTTCTCATTGTTATGTCAAGTGTATCGGTCTAGTTTAGGACAATTACTGAGTTAATTGCTTCTTAATGGAAAATACATATTTCAGTGTTCAGACTTCCTATATCCTTAATTAAAAAAAGGCATATATAGAATGGTATTTAAGTATTGGCCACTGCTACTTAGACTTAGAATTTTACTTTGTTGAAAGGACTTTGTTTTGTTTTCTTTTAGGAGAGTCTTAACTCTGTAGGATGGTTGGCCACAGGGAAAACCTGAAAGAAGTGCTTTCCTCAGGGCTATTTTCCTTTAAAGGATACTTGTAGACATGGACATTTTACCAAAGCTGTGAGCTGTCTGAGGATTTTTAGATCATAGAATGACAGAATTTTAGAATCCGAAAAATTCTTTTAGTCAACACTTTCAGTTTATATTTGAGAGAATTCATATTCAAAGACTTACTTATGATCACATAGTGGCAGAATCTAGGCCTGCTGATTCCCAGTCTGACACTTTAATATTCATGCTAAATCTTTCTCATGTTATAGTGGTTATTGTGATTGTCCGAAAGCTTACTGAAGATGATTGTGTGTTAAGAGTCAGATATTGTTCAGGTGTAGGAGACACAAAGATAAATAAAAGGCTAGGGCTAGGTAGGGAAGGTCAGCAAGCAGATGGAAGATAGTCCAGTGTGACAAGTATAGGAAAGATGTATGCACAAGGTGTGTATCAGTCAAGGTCTAGTTGAAGATAAGAGAGACCACTCCATCAAAATAGGAGTAATTACAGAGAATTCAGTCTTACAGCATCATTGCAAAGAGTAGAGGAATATGCTTTAGGCTCAATCTCCAGGAATGACTTTCAGAGGCACACTGCAGAAGTAGCACACCAAAAGAATGACTACTCCTGCCATGTCAGGAAGCCTGGGGATTCTGGAAGCTACTACCCCAGATGTCAGTCCCAGGGTATTCCCACCTTTTTCCACTTGGGCTTAGGAAGTCTCCATCAAATTTGTTGCCTCCAGAGCCATCATGCCATTCCTGCTAGTTCCGCATCAGAAAATATGCTCTTCATGTTACCTCCTGGCTCTCTTCTTGCCTGTGCTCTGATTTCAGGTCTCACCAAGTGGATCTGATTGGCAGAACCAAAATCATACCTGGTATCCTAGTTGCAGGGGTCTTTGAGAGATAGTTTTCGTCTTTCCAGCCTTTATAATACTAGAGGACCCACAGAAGATTATAATAGGCGTCTTAATATAATAGTAGTGTTAATAGTAGTATATATACATATAATAATGTAGAACATGTGATTTATATAATACATTACACACAAATGTAATAGTAACACAATGCTCAAAGGAGTGAGCCAGTCTAGAATCTTTGGGATCAGTGCATAAGAGGGGCAGTCGACCTGCTGGTGGTGGGGAGGAAAGGTCAGAGAATTTAAACTGAAGAGTGGTTCCTGAGCTGAGACTCAAAGATGAAATTGCAGATGTCACAGCTTTTCTAAGGAACTTGAACCTATTGCTGTTTTTTGTCAAGTCTGTAAAATAGTTATTCACAAAGTATAGTCCTCAGATGAGTAACATCAGTATGACCTTGGAACTTGTTAGAAATGGAAATTTTGTGTGCCACCCAGACCTACTGAGACAGAAACTGAATGAAGCCCTTCAGGTGATTTTGATGCGTGCCAAAGTTTGATAAACTCTGCTTTGTAAGCATAATGACTAAGACCTATCTATCGTCAGGTGTAGATTCCTGGGAGAGGCTGATGGAGACATAGTAAGCTATATAAGCACAATGATTAAAACCAGTAGTTTCTTGAGTTAAACCTCTGAGTTCGAATTTTGGCTTTTACATTTACTCATCTGTGTGATGATGAGCTGGTGGTATTGGCTCTTCTGGTCTTCTGGGGTAACAGTACTTCCCTTATAGAATTGTCAAGCTTAAGTGACATGACAGGAAATATGCCTCTCACAGTATGTGACACAGTATAGACATTTTGTAAAGTCTTTTGGAGGAGACTTGACTAGAAGCACCCCTAAATTAATCTTTCTTGGAAAATGTTACAAAGGCATTTCAGAGTAGAGTTCAATTCAGAAAGCATTTACGGAAGGCAGTCTGCTCTGTGCTTAGCACTGTGCTTGAATGCTGCGGTGCCTTGATTCTTGGGAAGAGTACAGATGGTAGGGAGATATGGGTCCTGGCCTTGGGAGCTGCTTGTTTTATTTATTATTCGTACTGTACTTCGGGAAGTAACAGTCTAAGATAGTAAATGATTAGGTGTACAATCAGGTGTTAATAATTTGATGCTACCAAAACAGTAAATATTACAGAAGCTCAGAGGAAATCAGTCAATGTGGGCTAAAGTAGTCAGGGGTAGGTTCCTGGAAGAGGTAGATGGGGACATTATATGCTGTTGTGGGCCATTTAAATCAAATTTCTCAGCATATTTCTTTATTTGCAAAAGTTTTTTTGTTTGTTTTAGTTTTTAATTATGAACCTTGTTTAAAGACGTGGAAAATTAAGGAAATAAGGGGGAAAAACCCTATAATTTCACAACTCAGGCACTCATAACTAGACATAGAGTTTTGGTGGGTTTCTGTTTAGTGTCTTTTGAAAAACTTTTTAAAAAATAGTAATTGCTGTTACAGTGTGATAAACCTTTGTATGCTGAGTTAATTCTTCATAATGCAGTGATGTTAGCATTTCCTCATGTTATTACAGATATAACCTAATTTTAACGGTGGCATAGGTGTTGGGTCACTTGAGCTTATTAATACTCCCAATTTTTGAAATGATGTTTGAAACAAACATAAAAGCAATTACTTATATTTCCAATTATTTCCTTGGGATAGATTCTGAGAAAGTGGTATTAGGGTATGGATGGTGGACACTCTTAGTGCTTTGGAAACATATTGCCAAATTATTTGCTGGAAGGAGTGGTTGAATTTATGCTCCCTTTCTTCCTTCATTCTTTTTGACTCATTCAGTATTTATGTGCTAGGCCCTATTCCAGGTTCTGGGGATATAGTAGTGAACAAAACAGGCAAAAATCCCTGCCATCGAAAAGCCATATATGCTTGTAGGGGAAAACAGATAATAAGAAAGAATGTGTAGTATGTTGGATGATAAAATGTGCTAAGGAGAAACACAGGAAAAGAGAATAAGGAATGGTGGGGGTAGGGAAATTATAATTTTAAATAAGGTGATTGGGGAAGGCAGCACTAGGAAAGTAACGTTCGAAGGAAGACAGACAGCACATGCCTCATTCCTTCATATTTATCCCACGGAATGAACAGCAAGGGAAAGGGCCATGAAGTGGAAGCATGGCTTGCATGTTTGAGGAATAGCAAGTAGACCTGTGTGGCTGGAACAGAGAGTCAGGGGAGCAGAGTAATAGGAAGTGAGGTCAGAGAGTTGCTGGTAAAGGAGGACCTGACTTAAGTAACGGGATTGCTCTGGCTGCTGTTTTGAGAACAGTCTGTAGGGAATCAGAGGCAGGAGCATAGACACCTGTTAAGTGACTGTTATAGTGGAAATGATGGTGACTTAGACCAGGGTGGTGGTGTGGAGATGGAGAGAAATGGTCAGAACTTGAATTTATTTTGAAGATTTAGTTGACAGGATTGGCTGACAGATTGGATCTGAAATGTGGGAAAAGGATCAGGAGTTCAGTTTTGGACATGTTAAATATGAGATGTCTGCTAGGCATCCAAGTGGAGATGTTGAGTAGACAGTTAGATAAATGAGTCTGGAGTTGGAAGAAATAAATGTAAATTTGACAGTGCATATTTGTATTTGAAGTGATGAGACTGAAAGAGACCAGCAAATGAGGATATCAAGAAAGAAAAATTAGTCCAAGGACTGAGGTCTGGGGCTCTTCCATGGGAAGAGGTCTGCAAGGAGCTTAAGGAGAATCAGTGAGGCAGGGGAGTGGGACACTGTGGAAGCCACATAAACAGGGAAAGTGGAACCCATCAAGGATGTCAAATGGTGTTTATAGGTAAGTAAGATGAGGACTGAGGATTGATAATGGTTGTTAGGAGTAAGAAGTGAGTTGGTGTGGTCATTGGTACGTGAGCAGTTTCACAGCAGTGGTGGGGTAGAAGCTTGATTGGCATGGGTTCAAGAAAGTGAGAAGAGAGGACCAGGTATGGTGGGTACAGACATTCTTTTGAAGTACATAGCTTTAAAGACTGTGAAAGAAATGGGGTGGTAGCTGTGGGGGGCTTGACCTTTTAAAAAAGATTTGCAGAAATAACGGTATGTTTGCATGCTGATGGGAAGGCTCCAGTAGAGACGTAAAATTAACATGGGAAAATAGGTAGAGCAATGTCTGAGTTGGTGAGAGGGGATGGGATCCTAGTTCACAAGTGGAGGAAGGGCCTTTGCAAGGGGGCACGGACAGTTCTTCATGGTAGTAGGATGAAGGCAGCATCTGTGGGTCAGTGATAATAAATGGTAGAAGTAGTGGTAGAGGCTTGTGGGAGTTCTCTTCTGATTGATTTTCTCAGGGAAGGGGCAATTGAGGTAATTAGCA
Source organism: Ursus americanus (assembly GCF_024610735.1). Classification (NCBI taxonomy): domain Eukaryota; kingdom Metazoa; phylum Chordata; class Mammalia; order Carnivora; family Ursidae; genus Ursus; species Ursus americanus. Next base: position 11,024,171 of record NC_142144.1, read on the forward strand.
TTTGAGGGTGGAGAAGGTTTGAAGGGAGAGAAGAAAGTATGAAATAGTCATGGAGGAGAGTGAGAGAATAAATGAATTAAGGAAAATGTGGTATAATTACTCAAGCTCACTTACAGTAAATAATCCAAATTTAAAGCTAGTTATTTTAAGCATTGTAGGGTGCTTTTCTCCAGCTGGTACAGGATTGCAGGTGGATCACTGGATTTAACAAGGATCGATGGATTTGCCAGGTGACGTTGACAAACTTAGAGAGACACAAAGATGTCGAAGATATATGGAAAGGAATGGTTATAAATAGAATTTAAGCTGGGTGAGGAGGAGGATAGTGTGGACCTGAGGTGGATCAAGGGCACTAAAAATGTTGGTGGAGTGTCCCTGTGGGATTGAAGAATGAAGACAGAATACTATAGGGACTGAACTAGAAGGGCAGGAGTTAGGTCATGGTTGGAGGCTGAGGTGCTTGAAACTGATTGTTGAGGGAGTTTCAGTTATTGGTAACTGTAGAGTTTGGGTATGAGTAGCTGAGATTGGGTAGAAAACCTTGGCAGGGAGGAGGCCAAGGAATCAAGAATTCCGGGATTTGAAAGGATTGGCCGTGTGCATACTGAAATCGCTAAGACTGTGGTAGGAGTGCTGGTAGAGTGAGGGGCAGTGCACCAGGATCCATGTGACTCAGGAATGAGGAGTAACCCTAGGATTAGTAGATGACGGCAGGGCAGGATGGGAGTGGGGAGTGTAGTCTGGCGAGCTCAGGTTAAAATCTGAGATTTTGGAAAATGAGGGAGAAAGGTCTAGAAGTGGAAACGAGGAACAGAGGCTGCCTGCCCTGTCTCCAGGCCAGTGGAGGGATGGAGAGGAAACACTGACCAGTTGAGAGGGCTACAGAGGAAGCCAGCATGAGGTCAGAGGAAGAATGTGAGAATGGGAAGGGAGCTTAGCGTGAAGAGATTGAGAATTGTGCTGATCGGTGACCAGGAGTGCCAGAAGGAGTTTCAGCGTGTGCCAGTTTTGTTGTTCCTTTGCCAGCTACACTTAAAATTCACTGTACTTGTGATGGACAACATCGTTCTTTGTCTTTTTAATTTTTTAAAGTGCTAGTGTAATTGAATGTTAATTCATATAGGAATAGACAATTGGCCACGTTTATAAATTGTGATGCCTAAGAGCATGTTTTGGAAGGGTCCAATTCGGATGTGGGAAGAGGAGAAAGATGAGCAAAGCATGTCAAGTTTTGTGGGAAAGTGGATTGATCAGCCTGGCTAGATTTAGGGATTCATTTTTAAGAAATAGATGAAATTGGGTGGTTTAGCCCTTTTTCTTTTTTCTTTTCTTTTTTTTAAGATTCATTAGAGAGAGCATGCACGCGTGCATGGTGGGGAGGGGCAGAGAGAGAAACTTTATCAGACTTCTACACTGAACGTGAGCCAGATGCGGGGTTCGATCCCAGGACCCCAAGATCACAATCTGAGCTGAAACCAAGAATTGGGTGCTTAACTGACTGCACCACCCAGGCACCCCAGGTGTTTGGTCTTGATGGCCAGGCTAAGGATTCTAGGCGGTTCTACCTTTATAACATAAAGGTCTTGAAACATGTTAAAAGTAGTAGAGTCCTCAAAAAAATTAAACGTAGTATTGCCATATGATCCAGCAATTCCAATTCTGGACATATGTCCCGAAGAGGTGAAAACAGGATATTTTGCACAAATATTTGTGTACTCATGTTCATAGCAGTATTTTTTTTTTAAGATTTTATTTATTTGAGATAGAGAGCGAACAAGGGAGCAGGAGCAGGGGGGCAAAGGGAGAGGAAGAAGCAGGTCCCTGCTGAGTAGGGAGCCTGACATGGGCTTCAATCCCAGGACCCCAGGATCATGACCTGAGCCAAAGGCAGACACTTAGCTGACTGAGCCACCTAGGCAGCCCTAATAGCAGCATTATGTGTGATATCCACAGATAGAAGAAACTCAGGTGTCCATAGACAGATGAATGGATAAATAAAATGTGGTATTATCACAGTGGAGTATTATTCAGCTTTAAAAAGGAGGGACGTTCTGACACAGTTTACAACATGGATGAGCCTTGAAGACATTGTGCTAAGTGAAATAAGCCAGGCATACAAGGACAGATACTGCATGATTCCATTTATATGAGGTACCTAGAGTAGTTAAATTCATAGAGACAGAAGGTAGGATGGTGGTTGCCAGGGGCTGTGGGGGGAGGGAAAACTGGGAGTTATTTAATGGGTTCAGAGTTTTAGTTGGAGAAGTTTTGGAGATGATAGTGATGGTTGTACAATAATGTGCATGGACTTAGTGCTACTGAATTGTATACTTAAAAATGTTAAAATGGCAAATTTTATGTATATTTTACTCCCTGCCCCCCTCCCCACCCCCCACCCCCAAAGTAGTATTGGATACATTGGTACCAGATAGGATATATGGTATAGATAAGAACTAGGCAGCAATGGCTTGTTTCCAGGGGAAGAGAGGCAGAATTTGGTTGACAAGAAAGTCTTCTGGTTGACAGACATAGTATCTTTCCTTTGCTGGGGTGTCAGCTTTATGTATACCGTGTGCGGTAGTTCGGCCTCAGCATTGGGGTTCTCAGTATGGTTTAGGGGTACTTGGGAAACACATCTTCCAAGTAGGAGAACATTTCTCTACATTCTTATTCATTCTGTTTAGCAAATAATATTTTTTTCATAGATTAGCCAAGGATACCCTCTAGTCTTCAAAATTTTCTAAGTTGTGAACAGGAATTCATCTTTTCATTGTCATGGTTCCTAGTTGAATTGAGCGCTAGTTACTTCGCAGTCATTTTATTTATATCCTGAACTTGGCAAAGGAGTTTAAAGAGAGAAATTGGAAAGCTCTCATTCATAATCTGCTGAGGCCTATTTCATGACAACATGTTTTGGTTATTTGTCCAGATGTATTCTTATTGTTGAGTCACAATAATAACTAGAAAAGACAGATCCACAGGCGGACATACATAAATAAAGCCAAAAAAGAAAGCCACTGTTGGATTCTTGGGAGTCTGATGCATCCAGGCTGAATCCCAGCTCTGTTGCTTGACTGAATTTGTTCTTAGTGAGCCTCACTCTTATTTATAAAACAGGGACACATCTACTTACCTGGCAGCGTTGTTGTTATGATTAAGATAATAAAATAAACCACCTATGGCAACTACCGGTACACACAGGCATTCAGTAAACGGTAGCTGGTAGTATTCTAATTATTACTGCAAAAATGTTTAATGGAACTCTGTTTCTGAAACCCAGAATGCAAACTTAGAAAGCAAAGAAATTAGCAGAAAGGTCCTTCAATTTATACAGAGATTCACCTCAGGGTTTCTGTAAATCTGGGAGAGTCCCTGGTGCATTTGATGTTTACAGATCATTAGCAAACAGATGCCAGGAGGCAAATAAACTGTAGCTTAAGGATTTTCGAACCACTGACGATGAAGAGAAAATCAGTTTCTGATAAAGTTATAACATTTCTAAGTAAGTAATGGCAGGCAATGGGAAAATTTTAATTGGGTTTATTAAAGTTTATTTCAGGAACACATGTATTTCCAATTCGAGGCATACCTATACCTCTGTAGCCGTCTAATTTATAGTCCTTGCTTATTTCTCCACTGGGGTTAATAATAAAACAACAACTAATATTTATTGTGTGCTTACTTATATGCCAGTGTGTCTTTAGGAAAGAAGCCCATAGCATTCAGAGGCTTGTTTTCAATTGGATGTTTTGAAATTGGCCTTTTATCCATTTAGAGAGAGAGGGTATTTAATGAGTTTATTCTGTTTATTCTGTTAGGCCAAAATATTTGTTAAGCATTTGTAACAGAGAAGACCTTCTGAAGGAGACAAAACTTAGTAGAACATGGGCACTGCCCTCAACAAATACTGACTCACTCTCCCCTAGACTGTTCAGCAGGGGGCTGTGGTAGCATAAGATGAACCACGGTCTAGTCCTAGATTCCACATTTGGCCACTTCTTCCCTGAAGCTTTTTCTGTCCTGATCAGAAGGAGGTTTGATGCCCTTTTGCTAATCCTAGCACAGCACTTTGTCAGACTCTGGTTAATTAATTCTGTGGATTCTCCATTAGGGTTACACCGTAAACTCCTTGAGAGCAAGGACTGGCTTTTTCATCACCTGGGCCAGTCACATTGGCGTATTTGTGCCATGAATAAACACTCATTTTCTAATTTTGGACAAGTGGTAGCCTATTGCTTTCTTTAATGATGTTGTACTTATGATAGTCCCAATATCACAGCTTTGTCATGAAGATTAAATTAGAAATTATATATAAAATGCCTGTCCCGGTGCCTGACACATAGTGGGTATGCAATCAGTAGTTGTATTTGAGTAAATAATGAAGTTATCTCTTGCCACCAGATTTGACAGATGTGATATATCTATTTATGAAGACCGTATGCAGTGATGTCACGTCTGTAGTACATAAAGGGCACAGCTGTCATTTAGGTTAGTCTGAAGTAATTATTCACATTGGGATAAAAATTGGACACTTATGGTGCTCATTCAAAAAGAAGGGCTAAAACGAATCTTAACTCAGGGAAATTAAATGGAAACCTGTGATTATAACCATTAAAAAAGGGGGGGTCTTCATCAATATTTATCAATTTGATAGATTTTAGGAATTAGTTCCAAACTTTGAACTAATTTTTAAAAACCTAAATATTTAAATAATAATGAAAGTTGAAAACTAGGATATTCAGCAGGCAAAAAGGGAAGTATAAGTGAACATATTCTCTGGACTTTTTTCTTCTCTCCAGCACACACTCTCTTTCCATTTTAAAGCTCCCTTTGGAATTTGACTTATGTTTGATTTTTGGGTTTACGTGGCATACGTTTGGTTGAGAATCAGATTTATATACCTTTTGTAGATAGAATTAGTTATGAAAAATATCTCAAATTACTGGTAAGTAGTGGCATTTGCTGGTCAAAGTCTATCACCATTCTCTAGAAAGAGAGATGAAACTCCCAAGATTTTACTGCATAATGTCAGTGGACTCATTATTTGTAGAACAGCTGATGCATTTAGGACTTGTTGATTCACTTAATTGGTAACTGTACTACATTCATAACTCCAACAACTGAAAACAATAGGTCAGTGTCTGCTGTTTATGCATAAATAGTCACATCAGAGCAGGATATGTCTGAAAGGCAGAATCTGTTAGTTTGAGGAGGAATCTGGCACGTGAATGGTTCCATTGCTTGCCATACTGAGGTGGGTTGTGCTCTCCTTCCCTGAATAATGCTGTTTGGGTTTTTATTATAGGTATAGATGGTGAACTGGTCCTGTGTTATCAGGCCGGCTGCTGTGAAGTATAATATTTGAATGTGTTTTAAATGCCAGTGTTGAAGGAAAAGGCTAGAATAGAAACATAGTTTTGAAATGATGACTAAAGTTTTTATGTCTTATGGTGTTCATGTTTTAGAGCAAAAAGTTAATACCTGGAATAATTTTTAAGAAATTCCAGTTGTACATGGAAACCAAATGTTCATTTAAAAGTACTTTGAAATGACTTTTTTTTTTTTAATTAGTGAAGTATACTCTTATAATTTCAGGATGAAATCTGCATTGTGAAATGAGCAATTTTTGTCTGAAGCAAGTAAATTTTAATTTAAATACATTTTTAAAGGAAAGACAACATAAACTATTGTTTCATTGTTAAGGAAAAGGAAATCGTGTTGATGTTTTTTTTTTTCCTATGTAAAACATTCGAAACATTCCCTTCAAAAATATATTTTTAATTAAATTTTAACTATCATGAATGGAATAGTTTACTAGAATAATTGTATTTAGTTAAAATGCTAAACTAATGATTCAGGTATTTTATAATATAAAGTGAGTGAAGCTGACTATAGCAGCAATGAGTTTAATAGGGAGTGTCCTTAAAGCTCCTTTTTTGTGGAGTCCAACTTGTAATCATAGTGTCAAGAAACTTTTAAATTCTACATTATAGAAAAAAATGAACTTTTTTTCTTGAAGATGAAAAAAAAAAGCTTATTTCTGACTGTGTTTTAGGGAAGATTGAGCTCGTCCTCAAAATGTATAACTTCTCAGACTACTTTCTGAGCATGACCATTTTCAGTGTATAAAATTTGAACATGTCATTAGGGAAAGAGCAGTGTAATGGACTATCCCCTATTTGCAGCATATTCCCATCTTCTCATCTGGAAAATTAAATCTGATTACAGCTTGGATTAACATTTATGGTTGTGGGGGAGAGGAAGATACTATCTTAAACTACATGAAATTGAACAATGAGATTATATCGTTCACGGCTAATGTTTAAGTCTTGTTTTTAAAGGGAAGATTTTTATAATTGTAAGCTTTAAATATGTTCAATATTTTGTTTCTTACTGACTGAAATATCCTAGGGATAATGACTGGATAAATTTTAGTGGGCATTAAATGTAATTTTTTCTGCCTTGATACCTGCCCTGTTAAAAGTGAAAGCAGTGTAGATTCCCGTATTAGCGGCTACATTTGCTTGCAGTCTCTCTTAAATTTCCTAAAAGAGCTCTAGTTATGGAAGGATTGTAACATTTGGTTCGTGTGCAGTTGTCACACATTTCATAAAAATGAAGTCAGTGTATTTTTCAATAATCAGTTAAAGCATCATGCCTTGACCCTTCAAATGGAGTCATTGGTGTGACAGAGAAAAACAGGAAAATAATTTGGTAAGGTGTGTGTGTGTGTGTGTGTGTGTGTGTGTGTGTACACATACTAGTTACTGATCTACAAATGAGCCCTCATACATAACCACAGTACTTTTATGAATTATTTTGCATTTCTGTTGTAAAAGATCTGTCTACCACGTTTTCTAGGAACTTTAAGCCTAAGGCAGAACTCAAGGTTTTGGAGCCTGTGTAAAATAATTTATAGCACCGTTCCAGCAAGTCTTGCCCAAACTCTAATTCTATTAATTAAACATCCTGTGGCAATCTGGTATATCTTAAAGATTTAAAGTATGTTACGCTAGAAGATTAGAAAACACGAACAATTGAGGTCAAAGAAAATTAACCTTTCTTAAAAAAAAAAAAAAAAATCGAGACGTAGTTGTTATGAGACTTTTTTCCTCCCCTGTGAGGACCTAGCCTCTTAAGCATGGTCATGTTCTGTGCCTGAATCAGATTGTGCTGTTGGGAGTCTATGCTGTGAAATGTCTGTGTTAAGTATAGAAATGCTTCTAGTGGCCTCCAGGGGAAGTGGTGGTGCACATGTGTCTTTGTGGAGACCTCCTCTTTGCGTGGCCTTGGTGCTGGAAGAAGGTAGTGGCCTATCATGTTGATACGATGCAAAGCCGTGTTCCAGACCCAACTACCTCTTTTAGGCTTACATGGTTAAGAGGTATATGGACTCTACCATACCATACCTCTTGTGGCAAGATATTTTAAGTATGGTATTTTAGGTTGAAAAGTATTTTCCTTGGAGATGATGAGATTTTTAATTTTAAGAATCTACTACTTAAATCTGGAGAAAGTTGCTGAGAGAGAAGGAAAAGGAATGTTCTTAATTTTCTGTCAGAGGGACAATTCTTCGAGAAAAAGCTTGACATATGCCCATGACTCTGTTCTTACTGCCAATTGCCTAAGCAAATTGTTGCTTTTTTCCTTGGTAGTTCTCTGATCTGCAGATTTTTGTGTTGAAAGTTAGCTGTTTGGTGACACTGCATTTGGCGGTGAGGGTATGAATGTGAGAAGGTGTTTTGGAACATTAGCAATTATAGTATTGGATGGTGGATAAAGAAATAGATACATAAATATTAGACCGATGCACACTTTTCCAGTGTATGTTATTTTCCATATAAAGATATAGAACATTTCATAAAATATTCCCAGACCATTTAAAACTCAAAGAAATGCAGCTGATGCAATGAAATACATAGAGTACTTGTAAAAACATACAGACACGCAAGTGGATTGCTGCCAGACAGAAAATTTAAAGGCGGTTTGCTTAACTGCAGGGTGCTAGGTTTTGTACATGTGCCATGCTGAAACTGTTAGTAAGGCGGGTGTTGTGTTGCTTGAGAAAAGCAGATTGTATTTGGACCTTTTAAACTCAGATGTTTCCAATGTCGATATTTTGGTGACATTATGGCATTGTGATCGACTCAAAGTGAAAAAAGATGATTTCAACCCACTGTGCAAAATAGACATTTTAAGAAAACTCAAATTATTTTCATTTTTTTTGTTAGTTTTTACAAAATGGCTTTCATAGTTATAAACTATCAGATTGGATCTTTGAGCTAGTGAGTGGAACTTTGTAGGTTGGGATTTGGTTTTTAAAAAGCATTGCCCTCCCCCCTTTAAAAAAAAATTGCCTTAGAGAGTGTTAAGAACCCATGAAGTTTGCTTTTGTAAACCTCAGGGCCTTTTTAAAGGAAATCACAAGGGGCGCCTGGGTGGCACAGCGGTTAAGCGTCTGCCTTCGGCTCAGGGCGTGATCTCGGCGTTATGGGATCGAGCCCCACATCAGGCTTCTCTGCTATGAGCCTGCTTCTTCCTCTCCCACTCCCCCTGCTTGTGTTCCCTCTCTCGCTGGCTGTCTCTATCTCTGTCGAATAAATAAATAAAAATCTTAAAAAAAAAAATAAAGGAAATCACAAGCTTTATGCTTGAATCATAGTAAATAATAATCCACGTATTATCTTAGAACATGATTCTGTAAAAGTCTGGGAATCTCACTCTGGGCCAAGTCTTGGGACAGTTGAACGAATTTGGTTGATGATGTTTGTTGAGCCTGCCACTGAGGTAGTGTTTAGGGTAGTATGATTTGCATGACTCCCATCTTGGCATTCCATGGTCATCTTTACCGTCGGTATATTAAAATAAGTGGATTTTTTCCATCCATATTTCCTTTTCTTTTTAAAATTCTGCTATGTTGTATATATGAATAAAATACATTTAAAAAATAAGTTAATAATTAATATAGTTTCTTATTAACATAGTTGACTAAAGATGTAAAAACCTTCCTTCTCCCACAAGGGAGTTCTCCCACAAAAGTTCCATAAACAAGGAACTTTTTTAAATTGAAGAATATATCGTAAATTTTGGTTTCTGACATTCATCTCCTCACAAAACGGTGATAAAAAAATTAGCCTTTGGTTTTATTCCATCTTGATTTCCATCAGTATTTGTGGTTCCTGAGAAGCACAAACTGCTGCAAGAAGACATGATATTAAAGATTTATATGTGAGTCATTTTTACATGAAGTTTTCTGGTTGAAGAGTAGGTGTTAACCACGTGACAGTTGGAAGAAAAAGAATAAGCCTTATTTTGTGGCTTTCCCAGCTTCTGTTTTACTGTGTCCCTCAGTGACTTACAAGTGCATTTTTTTCTTTTTCAGTCTTGGGACCAAATCTTAAATCCTAAAATACCAGTTTTTTCTGTACCAGCATGATTTACCTATGTTTTAGGAATTATAACCGCTGCCCTCTTACTTAGGTTCCCCCCATCTCCAACCCAACAGCAAGCACACTTTAGAGGTGTGTTAGGCATCTTGTTGTCCCTGTGTATCCTGCTAATTCTTCCCTGTAGTCCTAGTGCTTTTCAGGCCACGCCATTAGCGCCCTCTGGCCTCCTGTCTCAAGTGGGCCAAGTCCTTGTGTGATTTCAGCCCTTCCAGCCAGAGAGAAGCAACAGCTTCTTCTTCGGGCACACTGAGGCAGCCCTGCACAGAGGGAATCACTCCGGCATTCTGCTGGTCACCGGCTAGACATGTCCTTTGTCCCATCGAGTGTTTGCAGATGAGGGTCAGGAAAGAAATTGAGCCCCAGTTTTTAAGTTGACCAGAAGATACTCAAGAGCTGAAATGGTCTACAGATAGTTTCCCCTTTTTTGCACCACCCATTTTTGGAAGCTCTGAGTTTTTGGTATGACCTTTTAAATGCTCCTGCTTTTGTTATTAGCCTTGGGTTTTGAAAAAGAACATCCATTGACTTTAATGACTTGAAAACTGGTATTTCTAGGATTTAAATGTAGTATGTGAATAGGCCCTTAGTTTTTTCCCTTTTTGATTATTCACTGCAGAAAGATTAACTGTATTTTTGTGTTGTGATTTGGAGGGTTTTAACTTTTCTGTGGATTCACTTTCACAGAGAAGTAAATTGATATTTTAAAAGATAGCTAAGAGAACTGAGTAGTATATTTGGTGATCAGTGTGTGAGGGAACCCTCAAATACTGTGCTTTTCCATAAGCCTTTTGCATTGAAACGTGATTTCTCAAATACATATTATTTTTATCACTCCCCATAATGTGTCTCTGAGGAACCAAATCTCTTTCTCTTTTTAGAAAAGATTGAATGTTTTCCTAATCAATAGCAAATGGAGTGCTAATAGCATTTAATTAGTACACTTCTGTATTGACTTACAGACGATGGCATTGGATTATCTTGCAATTATGATTGAAGAATCAAGTGACCCCTTTAGTAGTTCCATTTTAAACAGATGGTCATCAAAGGTGTTTTCACCTATGTATTTTTATAGTTACTGAGCAAGTCTAATTATGTTAGGTAGAACATAATATCTCATTTCATGACACTTTGTACTGACAAGCCGAAAGTGTATCGTTTGGTTCTGTTTTGGAGAAAACTTCATCTGGTTTTATCTGTATTTTCAGGAGTTCATAAGTATTTTGGTAAGGATACATTTTATTTTTAAAAGCAAAGAGTTTTGTATTTGTTCCTTGACAGAACTCTTCTCTCACTCCCTGCCACCTTGCCAGCACACGCGCGCGCGCGCACACACACACACACACACACACACACACACACACAATCTGAAACTGGTGTTTAAGGTGGTTTATCAAGCCCACATCTGTAACTATGAAAAGGAGGCTTCTGATTAGAGAAAAAAAAAGTCAAGCCAGGTTTAGGACTCATTTTCTCTGGAAAAATATATTGAGGGCAATTTGCAGCTGGCAAGATTTTTGCATTAGGTAATAGTCTAAAGTTAACAGTAGCATCAGGTCTTCAAAATTTTTCTTTTTTATATTTCTGGAGGAGGGTAATGGGAGTGCCTTGCCGAGTCCTTCCTTGTGCTCATCAACATAGCAGCCTCAGCTGCCCCCCTTGGATCCCCTGCCAGGGCTGCTATCATCTTCTGATCAAATATTAATGTGTGATCCTCTGCTTGCTCACTAATCCAAAGCCAATTAATATTATCTGTCAATTATTTACAGATCCTGAGGTGCAGAGGCAATTCCCGGAGGACTACAGTGACCAGGTTCGGAATGCGTAATTAATTTTTTACATGACAAAATTTATTTCAGAGTTGTTCAACATATTATTACTGTTCTTTTTACTGAAAGAGATAAATGAATTTTTAGGGGGAAGAGAAATAGCAATTAGGAACCCAAGACAAAAAATAAAAACATATTGAGGTCGGATTGAAAATATTGTGCTAGATTTGGGGTGTTACCTTCAGGGGAAAAATGCACAGAAAGTAAGGAAGAAAATCTATCACACATTCTACTTTTTATTTTGAGGTATTCTATAGTCTGCAATTCTTTAGGAAATCCTTTATGGATTGCCTGTGAGTTTTCTTTTTCTTTTTTTAAATGCCATTTAAGCAGTCAAGAACCAGTGTAACAAAAAAGAAAGAGGAGAGAAGTTTATAACATTTCCTGGAATTTGAAATAGATTATGAAATTGTGTGTTATGGTAGTATTTCAAGGAGAAGATTCCCATTCAGGAATGGTCTTCTGGGTGAGGTTCTAATGATGGTAGCGAAAGTTGAGGTTGGCTGGTTGGCCCTGCCATCTCGAATTTCCTGTATCCTACAAGCATGGAATGGAGTGGAAGGAACTATTTTAATCACAAAATAGTGCTGAAGTTCTGATGATGTTCTTGAAAATTAGATTCAGGTTATACATTCTGGATTCCAGTGTCTATCTTAAGAAATATTAGAGATGTTTTATAGCTTTTTGGGGGACATCTTACATTTTTAGTTCAAATATGCAATTTGCTATGCTTTTTAAAAGCAGTTTCAAGATAAAAGTATCCTTGATTACACTGAATAAAACAACTTTATAAAGCCATCTATCGAATTTTGTCTGTTAAAAAAATATGCTTGAATGGAATAGAAATATCCAATACAATAGTAGTTACACCTTTGCAATGTGGCCTGTTGTATGAGGGCAGGGTATCTGAGACATCTTTATGAATACAGGGGACATAATGTGACCAGGAATATAACTGGATAATCAGTATAATGAGATGCTTTGTAATGAGATTTTATTGTACAAGAACCCAAGAGAACTGGTATGGTTTGCTTTGTGTGTGATCTCAAGACTTTTAAATGAGATTTAAAAAATACTAATCTTCTCTAACCCTTACTTCATCTTCCAACAGGAGAGTTAAATTTTTATCTTGCCTTAAATTGCTGTGTGATTGAGCCCATTGGATTTAAACTACACAATGCAAAGATTTAGGACCTCTTTATTAATAATCTTTTTTCTCATTAAACAGTGTCTAGAGGGTGGAAATTTTAAAGTGTTGTTTTGAATAGACTTGAGGCCATAGCTCTTAGGAAAATCATTATTCTAAAGTTTTATGGCTAGATAAATAATCCTTCTGGTCCCAGATTCTGAATCACCCAACAAGAGAAAATTTGGTAGGACAAAACTGAAAATAACATGGTTAACATCTGGATCTATTCCTACAAATATAGTTTCTGACTATATCAGAACCTTTTTGATCAACATGATTTTTTTGTGTAAATTACACAGTAATCACATGGGTAATATGTTCATGACAAAATATTTGGAAATATAGATAAATCAGAAATAAATTTAAAAAACAATGCAAATAAAGAAAATACAAATCATCTATAATTTTATTACTCAGAGATAACCACTATGACAGTTTGGTGTTTATCTTTTAATGTTTATTTTATGTGAATATGTTTGTGTTTGGGGGGGAATATGTGTGTATTTATATATGGGTACTATGCATACATATGTATATATAGTATGTGTGTATATATATGTAGAGAGAAATAGACTATTATCCATTCTGATGTTTCGTATGGAACCCTGTTTACAGATTAAATATTATGTTATGAACTTAGCCCTCTTTACTTGCGTTAATGGATGATATTATAACTATTTCACATGTTGAAGTTGGAATAATTTAAAATTACAGTAAGAACCTAAAAAATGATGTCTTCCAGCTACTTTAAAGTGCTCACAGGATGGTTACTTGTTTTCTTTATTTAGATCAGTGACATAGTTTTAAAATTTGGAGGATGATACCCATGGCTAGAGGGGGACTTTGAGAGTCTTATTTAGCATCTCTTCTCACTTGGCGAAGGTAGTTTCCCTTCCTTATCACATGTAGCTTAAGAATGATGGATGAATGAAAGGTCTCCTTTGTTTTTGGAGAAGTTACCTCCAGAGTCCCAGAAATTGATTTGACATTTGATCTGTTGGTAAAGGGAATGAGACCTGCGTATTTTTTATTTACCTTTTTACCATTTGGGTTCTGATCTTAGGGTTTTTTTCCTCTTCTCAGCATTTGTTGGTTTAAACCAAATTACTTTTCCCCTCGGTTGTACTATTTTAAGGAATTCTTAGAAATATTTCTATTATGTGCAAACTGCAAATGTTGAATATGTGCTTAATCTAGACAACATTTCTAGTATTAAAACATTTATGATGTAATCCATAAGGAATATTTGAGCTAATTCACCACAAAGTATAGCACTTGTTACTACACACACACACATATTCCCCCCTCCAGTTTTCCTCCTCATTCGCCTAAACTACCAGTGCTTGTTTTTACATATAGTGTATTTCCCATGTACCAGCACACTTGATCAGAGACACTTGCTGCTGCTAGATGTTTTATTCTGTGTGTTCTTTGTACCTTACAGTAAAAGAATCTGTCACAAATTATTGTGGCTCACTGCTTTAGAAACTGAGAAAAAAGGGAGGTTAGATTGACATCTGTGACTGAATAATGATGACCAGCCTTTTGGCTCTCCTTGAGCCACAAAGCTAGCACTGCCTTTAGAGTGGAAAAAGAAGTAAGAAGAAAGGGGAGGGATAAAAGAGAGTTACAAATCTGTGGTCCCGGAGATGTATTACTGTTGGGCCAGTTGTCTGCGTGGTATGATAATCCATTTTGATCTTCTCTGTCTTAATTGTCTGCTAAAGACAAATGGGCAGTAAAAGTTCATCAGTTTCATCTTTTTGCTTCTCGTTTAGAAGCAGAATAAATGATCCATCACTACAGAAGTAGCCTTTCTTTCTGATACGGAAGTAATGCAGACCCAACACGTTTTATTAAAATGTTTTCCCCTCATTATTTCGCTCCTCTCAGCTCTGATAGATCTTACTGTTTCATAAAAAATGTAATCTGAAATGTAAATAAGGGTCTTGATTCAGAAGGAAGAAGTAATGAGCAGCCTGAGCCACATCTTAGGACTCTTGATTGTAATTACTGACAAAGTGATTTCTCTGTGCCCCGTTTTTTTTTCTTCCTTAAGTTGTCTGTGACACCCTCAGACCGCAACGACATCTATGGTTTAAAACCATTAAATCACTGTAGCACTCAATATTTCATGTAAAATCTGGTAAGCCTGCTATCTTTAAACCTGCAAGTATAGGCTTTGTTAATTCCTGAAAGACATGCAATGCCTGTATTTTTGAAAACAGAGAAACAAACCAAAAAGGCAGTAGCAAGGGCTTTTCAGAGTTCACATTATTTATTCATCTCCTTTTTGTTTAATGCTTAGCTAGTTTAAATACTAAAACATCAACATTCATAGGGTCCTGACTTGAATCCTGCATTTAAAAAAAATCTTCTAACAACTTACATAAGAAATTTAAAAAAATTGTGTGTCCACTAGGCATAATAGGAAGTCTAAAAAAAATTTTTTTTTGGGAGGGTTTGAAAATTCAAAATTATAGATACAATTTTTGAGTTACTTTGGTTTTGGTAGCGTAAGCCAGGTTCTTTTCAAAATCTCGCTACAAGTTTAGAGAATGGATTTCTTACTAAAGCCTGTACAATAGAAAATTTTTGTTAAAAAGCAGAATCACAACAAGGTTTTTTTTTTTTTTTTCATTTCTAGAAATGGTTCTCAAAGATATCAGCATGTCAATCTGGCATTAAAAATAAAATATAAAACATGAATATCTTTTTCTGCTGGAAATAGCCTGTAGTTAATTAAGTAGATTTATAATTATTCTGTTTACTGTATTCATTCATAATTATGGAAATAATTGGTAAAACTTTACTCATTGTGATTAGTGCAGTTTTAATGAATGCTAATTGAATTAAGGGAGAAAAGGATAGTTAAATTAACATGTTAGCAAATTATGGTCACCATTCTCATCAAAATCCCATCTTTGGTTTCAAAACATTATATGATTTTTCAGATTAAAAAGAGCCGTTAGTAATTATAACGTACTGTGGGATAATTTGGAATAAAGCTATGGTAACCTATCAGAGAGAAGATTTCCGTAAATAGCCTGTAATATGTCAAGTATAATAGGCATTACACATACCATTTTAAAACATATTAGTTATAATACGATTACCTCTTGTACTAAAACATGTAGAATTAATAATTTGTTCTCACAATTGCACTTTTTATAGCCTGTTTGTTCCAGGAGTGGTGCTTAGGGGTGAGTGTCCTAGAAGTTACTTCTCCAGAGTGCTCATGTATATTTTGGTGAAATATAGCCAGTGTCTTAGAGCTTTTTGAATAGAGGTCTGAGCACACTTACTTACCCTGTATATGTAGTTCGCTGTTTAGAGTTGCAGGTAATTTTTCTTTCCACTGGCACTGAAACAGAGGTTATAATGAAACCAACAATCTTTATGCATTTATAGAAACTATAAAATTTTATGGAAATCTTTATATAGAAACTAACAGTGTTGCTTGTACAAGCTCTATAAGCAATGTAGAAACATGGTACATTGGGAAAAATAAAAAGGTACCCTTTCTTTTATGGTTTTATATGGTCTGTGTGATTTTAAAATTTCACTATAGGCAGTTAAGCAAATTATAAAAACATACATCACCTATATACTAAAAAGGAACAAAAATATGTTGCATAACTTAGGCTAATTGTGATGGAAATTGGCATTTGTGAGTTGCGTGTAATTGCTTAAATATGGAGTTTTCATCTGTTCATACTTCAGGTATGCTCTAAAGAAAACATTTCTTAAGCTCACAATTATTCATAGTTTAACCTATGTAAATGAATTGGAAGATTCTGATTAGAAAGACAACAGAGATCGTATTTAATCAAGACTTGCTACTTGTATGTTGGTGATTGCCTCGTTCTTTTGGTGAGCTCTTGTGTTTGAAAACTTTCACGGTATTTTCTTCTAAATCTTGATAAGCCGGAGACTAAACATTTCTATTCAAAACTTGTTCATGCCCTGATTCATTGAAAGGAAACTAATAAGAAAATAACAGATAAAATCCATAGCTCCTAAAATTTCTGTTATTGTGAAAGGAAGTCTCATACTGACATTGTATAATTTGACATACATGTGTAATATTCACGCAGAATTTAAAACAAATGATAAAATTTGATTTTTCTCATTGTTATTAGACAGAGAACCAGCAGTGTACCTGGTTTGTATAAAATGTGACATTGATTCCAGAAAAATTCTGCTAGTCTTTCTATAGTGACTTGTTTAAGCTGTAGAATCTTCAAGTTGGAATTGAGACTTTGGGTTTGTGGTCCTTTGGGCTTTGCATTCTCAAAGCTCACAAAGGATGGAATCAGACCTGGGTGTATCCCATTTCTCTTAGGAACACTTGAACTTTCTTTTTTTCCATCATTCTTCTCCGAAGTGTGGATGCTGTCATGCTTCCAATCTGCTCATACAAACTGCTCAGATTTGATCCACTTTAAATGGTGAGGTCAAGTTTAGTCCTGGAAACTTTTTATGACACCATATACATGGAACAGAATTTATCGATTCATTTCAATCTCATTGAGAGATTCATGAGAGGATTCACTTATAAAAGGATCAAGTGGATCACACTTTAAAATGGTTTTACAACCTGACCTTAAAAAGACTAACTTGTAAGTGGCTGCATTTTCTGATTTTTTTCCCCCTTTGTGTCTGTTTTTGGTGGGAGACTAGATTTGATTTTATGCATTAAATGAATGAGAGACTGATGAGTGTAGTGTCTGCAGAATGTGAGCCAGGCACCATACTAGGCAAGGAGGAGGAGAGAAGAAGTGGATTCTACCCTTCCGCTAAAGGACCTTACTGTCTAGTAGGCTACAAGGGTAATGCACATTCAGATCATTTTGTTGGTTTGTAGAACAGTGGCATGACCAGAAATTGGGGATGTCTCTGAAAACTAAGACCTTTGGGTAGTGATGCCACCATGTAATCACATTCCTACAATTTCTTGTCCTTTGTATTATGAAGCCATAGAAGATAGTAGAGTTAACAAGAGTGGTATAGAGCGACTCAAGCGGGAAGGTTGTGAAGCTGCTCTTAAAGAAGATCATTTTTTAAGTTTGTTTTAGATGTGGGTTTTTTTTAAGAGTCACCGTTGATTTTTGGATTTTTCCACCTCTTGCTCAAAAAGGTCAATTTCCATGTTTCTTAGTAACTTGGCAGTCTGGGATTAAAGATAGAAACATAATTTTCTCATCCACGGATGCAAACTCTCAATCTCTTCAGACCCTAGGAGCTGATTGTTTGGCATAATAGCAACAAAACACCCTGCTGAAGCACCTTTCTTCAAGACATGTGTCAGTATCCACAAATGCCATGAAATGTAGCCACTTTGATGGACCACATTATAGATTTCGAAAAGACTCATTGATAGAATGCAGATGTATAAATGCATCCCAGATTAAACATCTGCTTCCTTGTATATGTTTAAAAGTGTCCTGTTCTTGGTGATTGGCTTGGTTTTAATGTTTTTTCAAGTATAGGTTCATGGATGGTTGAACAGTAATCCTAAAAAATCTGTCACGTGTTGCTTCTTATTTCTCCCTGTGTCGTTACAAGTCAAATTTATCACCTTGGACAAATGTCAAAATTCATGCTTTTTAAAGTGTTTGCTGAAGAAAATCCACCTTGTATATAAGGGCTGCTATTCTGCCATATCTGTATCATGAGTCTCCCCCACCCCCATTTCCAGAAAAGGGTGAATTTAAGAATGGGATAGGGTTGGACTGGCTTCTTAATGAAAACTATATTTCAAAACCTTAAACATTTAGCTAAACTCAATTGAAAAATTGATACATTTTCTGACTTAAGCCTTTTCTTTTAAGTTGAAGATTTCTTCCCAATTTGGTCACTCCCCAGCTGTTACAGTTATATAGAAAGAACTCATTAAAAAGACAAATTCTTTTTGAGCTATTCTTTCTGAAAGCACGCCAAGCTATGCAGCTACGTTGTACTACTACTTACTTGAATCTAACGCCAGGAAATGGTAATTATGCAATCCTTACTTACACATTCTTATTAGAAGTGTTCTCCTGGTTTTATTCTGGCTCCAAAAAACCTCCACTAGATTTTAGACATCTGTGAATACTATTGGATGGTCTTGTTTCTTGTGAGTTACTCAGTGGTTATAACTAAGTGGAGTGTGGCTGTTTTTGAGCACTGTAGCCTGAGTCTTAACTTTAGTCTCACGTAACCATTGTCTGTTGTTCATTGGGCAAGTGTGTAGTCATTAAGTGTTGTTTGTTATCCCTCCTAAGTTGCTCCCCAGTCTGCTCTTTCCCTCTGCATTCAACTCTTAGTTTCTCTCCTGTGGACTCTTCCTAATGGCCTACAACTCAGTGACCTTTTAATCACTTCTCTCTACAAGATGGCCAGAGATAGCTTTCTAAAACCTATTTCAAATTACACCATTTCTCTTTAGTCATAACTCTCGTTTGTTCCCTGGTGCCTTCAAGATTGACTCCAAATTTCTTAAAACTTGGATTTTAGACCCTTCACAGTCTGACCTTGACTCAACCTCCAGCCTGGTTTCCTACCACTTTTTGCTTTTAACCAGACACAGAACACCTCACCATTTCCGAGCATGGTTTGCTTTCTCCCACCTTTGTTTTTTCCCAAGCTGTTTTTTTTTTTTTTTAAAGATTTTATTTATTTATTCGACAGAGATAGAGACAGCCAGCGAGAGAGGGAACACAAGCAGGGGGAGTGGGAGAGGAAGAAGCAGGCTCACAGCAGAAGAGCCCGATGTGGGGCTTGATCCCAGATCGCCAGGATCATGCCCTGAGCCGAAGGCAGACGCTTAACCGCTGTGCCACCCAGGCGCCCCCCCCAAGCTGTTTTTATGGTTGAGATCCTTCCTCAAGCTCCCTCCTGCTCCCCAGGTGTACTTCTGTTCAGCATTAATTGCCTTGCTTGTATCACTTCCTCTGTGAAACTGGCCCTGACTGAATTAGTCACTCTATCTCAGCACTTGGAACATTGACTCCTTACGTTGTATTATTTGTCTGTCAGTCTGAACTCTTCAAGTATAGGAATGACTGTAGTCAGTGTTAGAAGCTCTTCTCAGCAGCTAGGATAAATTATGGGCTAGTGAATAATTGTGAATATGAAAGTACGTAATACACAGACATAATTGTTAAGGAGTTCAGATTCCAGAAAGCAGAGTACAGACGCATGAATGACAGTGGTGATGAAGAGCATGAACTTTGGAGCCAGACTGCTTGGGTGTGGATCCCGGCTCTGTCATTTACTGGACGTACCTCTTTGGGATTTCCTTTCTGCATTTATAAACTAGAGATAATCATAGTAAAGACTTCCTAGGGCCTTTGTGGGGGTTAAGTGATGTGAAATGTGTAAGAGTGCTCAGAATCATACCTGGCATCTAATAACTAATAATTATATAGTGCCTCCCCTGTCTAGGGACAGATTTAAGGTAGCAGGGTAACCTGGTTTGGGTGCTTTTGTTTTGTTGGGTATTAGGGTTATGTGTGATAACCTTTGCCTCCAGAATTTGACAGATCCTAAGAATCCTGGAAAACCTTTCCTTTCTAAGCCCATGCTGTTCCAGAACAAAATTTAGAGAAGTCACAAAAGGAAGAGAGAGTATTTTGTCAAGTAAAGATGAAGAGATACAATCAGAAATAGTTCCTGAGTATGTTCGAAAATGTACTGAAAATATGGAAACTCTTTAAATGGTGATGAAGGGGTTTCAGATAACCAATTATTTTTTATTTATTTCAGTTATGAAATATGTATATTGAGACTTTGCATGTTTTAAAACCTCAGAAATTTAGTAATGTGTCCCACTGTCCTTGTAAATTAGCCCTTTTGGTCGCATATAGTGCTTTGTACTATTGTGTTAGCTTTTGTTTTTTTTGAACACTTAAACGCAGTGGAGTTAAGAGTCCTATGGCTACCGTAATTGCGAACTGTCTAATTTTGGTCAATTTCAGATTTCAAATGTGAACTAGGATGAAACCCAGACTGTGGACTGGTCCGTATGGTGTGTACGTGTGTATATAGCAGGTGGGGGTTGGTGGATAGAAGTGAACAGGTATTTATGAAAGAATTAAGATGGTCTTTTAAAGAACGTTGAGCTTAACAAAGCTCATTTACTTATATATCAACCTTGTGACATATGTGATATAATACTGTTTCATGTTGCTTTTATTCCTAGAATATTCTTATCCAGCAATTTGTCTAGTAAATACTCATCTCTCAAAAGTCAGGTCACATGTCACCACCTCTGAGGGGTCTTTCACATCCCCTTGGTAGAACTGACATTACCTTCCTTTTTCCTTGACCATTCTTTTGTCAGAAAACCTAAAACACTTTATCGCATGTGGTTGTTTATGTATCCTCCCCCTCCCCTAGGCAGGAGGTCAGGGATTCTTTCTGGCTTCATGTCCGTATCTCTAGCACCTGGTACTATGCATGGATATTAGTAGGCCATATGTTTGATATGTAATAACAAATGATTATTTGAATAGCATTCACACTGTCATCTCTGGGCTCAGAATTTGAATGAGGTAGGACAAACCAAGACGTACATTTACTAAATCCTATCTTACCTACCAGAGGCTTTTAAAATTCTTGCTTTTGAATGTATTTCAAACATGATGCCTCTTTGGTAACATCTGATTTTAGAAGTGTAAACTCTAAATTGTTGAGAACATTATTTTTATCAGAGTACTCTTCCAACCTTCCAGATACTTATCATTTCTAGAGATCTAAACTGCTGGTAAGTTGAGAAGTATTTCTGAATTTCTAAAATATATCTGTTATAATAAACAGATTTAATGGCAGCTAAAATCTTTGCATTATTCATGTCTTACTTGTTTCTTAACAGTTATCATCCCCCCTACAAATTTTAAGTGATTTTCTTTCTTCTTCTTCTTCTTTGTATGTTTGGCCTAAAGAAAAATAGAAGGTAAGTATCCCCATGTTATAGGAGATCTGGCTTTGGAAAGGTCCCTTTGGGCAAAGGCTTTACTTTCTCAGCCTCATTTTTTTAAATCTGTAAAACAGGAAGTAATACTAATTTTGTAGAACTGGCAAGAGAAGTGGGTGTGATATATACACAATACCCAAGTTAGTCTAGTTCGATAAATGTTTTCTGATGTACCATGAAGAAAATGAAGCAAAGAGAAGATTTTGCTGTTCCCATGTAATTCATGATGTGTCTGGTATTGCATTAAGTCCTAGAATGCAGGTAAGTCTTCAATGTGGATAAAGAGCCTGAATTCATGTGATAAAAGCTATTCTAACATCACTCTCCAATTTCCCATCACAAGGCAGATAGAACAGCTATATGTTCTTTCAGAACCCTTCAGACAAGCCATGGGTTTCCCTCTAAGATTCTGAGGACCATAGCATTCAATCTAGGACACTTTGGAGAGTGAAATGGGTACCATGGTTGCACAGAAACAGTGAGCAAACCAGAATGTCCTGGGCAGGCGGGCACATTAGGCCCCCTAATCTAAGATCCGGTGACACAACACCACAAATCTTGCACTCCACTGCTGCAACTGGAAAGTGAGGTAGGAGAGAGGTGTTAGCTTTCTTCAGCATGGAGGGCTACCACTGCAAAGTTGTAGCTGTATGAATGTTTGTAACTGTGGAGACAGAATCCTAATCAAGTAGGAACCAAGAATGAGACTCTCATTTGTAGTCAACAAAGCAGCAAGCTGAGGATTGTGGGAAGAGCTTAAGCTCCAGGGACAGATGAACTTGGGTTTGAATGTTAGCTTTTCCATTCACTGTCTACTTCCAGTTAGGCAAGTTACTTCACTGCTCTACCTGAAACTAGGCTTACTCCACTTTTAAGGTTCAGTTCACGCATGAGAGGTTGATAATCTTTACAATAATAAGATTACTGGAAGGATCATTGAGCATATGTAGAACTTCTAGCACAGGACATGATGTGTATTAGCTGCTTTCAGTCTCCTTCTGCTTGTCACTGTACCCTCCTCCAGAGAGCGGATGACCATTGGTATATGAGGAACATAATAAAGGCTGAATCAGAAGAAGCTTATGTAGGTCAATTAGATACTTTAAATTATATACATAATTCTTATGCTAAAGGCATAAATAGTAAATTTTTGACAGAAATGACTGATACCGCATTTATACAGACTTTAATAGTTTCTTCCATTCCTTTCATTTTCTGTATCAAAAATAAATATTGGGGCACCCTGGCTGGCTCATTTGGGAAAGATGTGATTTCTTGGTTGTGAGTTCAAGCCCCACGTTGGGTGTGGAGCCTACTTAGAAGAAAAAAAAAAAAAAAAGAAGTAGTATTAATTCTTGGAAAAATTCAGGTCTTCTTTGGCCTATGTGGTCTCACTGTTTCCTATGAAGATTAAACAAGAAGACCTGTGGACTGTTAGCATGGTGCTTGGCAATAGTAAGTGCTCCTTTTTTTTTTTTTTTTTTGCTTCTCAATCTCCAGATTATCATCCGGCCATTTTTCATTCACTGGATGTTTCCTCTGTGCTGGGTACTCCACCGGACACCGGCAGTGGATATAA
The DNA here is from genome assembly GCF_024610735.1 of Ursus americanus. Lineage (NCBI taxonomy): Eukaryota > Metazoa > Chordata > Mammalia > Carnivora > Ursidae > Ursus > Ursus americanus. The sequence continues at coordinate 11,047,173 of NC_142144.1, forward strand.
TTCCCACCATTCTTAACTCAGTCAAGTGGGAAAGACAGATCTGTAAATAAATATATTCCATCAGTTTTTCACATTTTAACATCTCTGAAATTGGGATGCATCTTACAGTCGATGGTATATCATTTGTAGCATTTCCCCCCCTAGTAGTACTGAAAAATAATAGTCTTACAACCAGTGCCGCCTTAAATGGAATGATACATAACAGATTACCGCAGTAAAAAGTCATGCTTTCTTTGTATACAGGAAAATGGACTTTAGATCTCAGAAGAAATAACAGATTATTAGGAGCATGTTCTGAAGAGAGATTTAAGCCACTCCTGTTCAAATTTGTTACACTTCCTTTGTTGTTCTCTTCAACCATAATCCCTTTCCATGCTGCTGGGTTATTACTAAGGTCCCTGTGTGAGGTTCCTCTTCCTTCTCAGAAGAATCGGAGGCCTGATAGGGACCCAGATGTGTGTCTTTACTCTCCTGTGGTCCTGAGATCATGGTCGGTTTAATATTAGGAATGATAGCAGCAGGATTGGGGTGGAAGCCCAGGTGAAGAGCTCACCGAGAATAGCCTCTGAATCCCTTGCAGTCTGGAAGTCTTGGGGGTTATGGCAAAGTTAGAAAGTGAGATGCAAATGTGATGTAAAGGACTCAAACCTTGCTAGAGACATCAGTGTGCTAGAATAAAGTCCTGGCTCCTTAACATGCCCTGTAAGGCCCCTTATGATTTGGCCCCTGCCACGCTATCTAACCTCATCTTTAAAACACACACACACCCACCCCCACACACACAAAACCCAAAATGTTTATTTATTTATTTATTTATTTATTTATTTATTTATTTATTTATTTATTTATTTAACAGAGTGAACGAGAGAGCACAAGCAGGGGGAGCAGCAGAGGGAGAGGGTGAAGCACGCTCCCTGCTGACTAGGGAGCCCCATGCAAGACTTGATCCTAGGACCCTGGGATCATGACCTCAGCCGAAGGCAGACGCTTAACTGACTGAGCCACCCAGGCGCCCCCCAGTCTCATCTTCTTGCACTCCTCTGCTTCAGCATGCCAGGCTGATTTCAGTTCTTTGAATGTACCAAGGGTTCTTCTTCAGTGGCTCTTGCTCCTGCTCTTACTTTTTTTTTTTTTTGCCTTTCTCTCCTTATTCCTCTTCCAGTCTTTGGTGAACCCTTACTCATTCCCAAAGTCTCAGCTCAAGATGCCACTTCCTGAGATGTCTAATTTTAGGCCCCCATCATTTTGTCAGAGCATTCTCTTCTTTCACAGCTCCTGTCTTGTCGAATTCTACATTCATGAATTCACTTGCAAAGCACCCGTCTTTCCAACTAGATCAGAAGTTCCATGCAGACAGGGTCCTTTGCACGTTGGTTCTAAAATGTTATCTCAGGGAAATATATCCATTTCCTTTTTTATTTTATTTTATTTTTTTTACTTAAAGATTTTATTTATTTATTAGAGAGACAGCCAGCCAGCAAGAGAGGGAACACAAGCAGGGGGAGTGGGAGAGGAAGAAGCAGGCTCCCAGTGGAGGGGCCTGATGTGGGGCTCGATCCCAGAACGCCAGGATCACGCCCTGAGCTGAAGGCAGACGCTTAACGACTGAGCCACCCAGGCGCCCCTCCATTTCCTTTTTTAAGATGACTGAAATACGCTTCATTCCAGGGGCTCCCTTCTGTGTGCTTTCTTGTTTTATTAACTTTTGGGAAGCTTTTAAGGAATCAGAAGCTTTTCTTCACAGAGTTATTTTAAAATTCAACAGCCAATTGGCAAATACCTGAATCTAAGTTGACAAATGGATCGTCTCTCCCCCAGCAAGTAATAGTGGTTGTCTGAGCTCCTTTCTTGATGGGGTGAAAGAGCATAACGAGCAACAGTGTTCTAGGAACCTAGATGATGCATCTGGATTTTCAACATGCTAAGCTTGAAGTACTTATGGGACACAAGGCAGAAATGTCCAAAAGGCAGTTGGAATAGAGCCTGGTGTTAGACATACTCTAGAAGCGAAGATTTGCATTTGAGACTTTTACATAATGATAATTAAAGTGTAAATAGACTATTATCAGAAGAAAATGCGGAGTGGGAAAAAGGAAGGTAAAATCCTAGGAAACACACTTTAGGGGAAGAGGTTGAAAGAAGGGCCAGAAAATGAATAGTGAGAAAGCCCTTCTATGTTCTACATCTAACAGAACGTTGGGTACGTAATGTCTGTTGTTTGTGTGAGTGGTGAGTAAAGCACTAGAAAAGGCTTTCTTCTTTAATACTTTTTATGATATTATGAACAAAATAACTCCCTATTGAAGAGCTGTCAATGATCCGAAGAGCATCAATCTATTTATCTGTTAAGAAAACCCCTGAACCTTACCTGTGGTAGTAGTGAACTGTTAAGAAGGATTGTTTCTCTGAAGAGTTTATGCTACAAAACAGTTGTGAATTTTGAGTGGTAGAAATATGTTTGATTTGTAATTCTTTGTTTTTGTTTTTTTTTTTTGTATTTTAAATAATTTTCCAAAAAGAGAACATGTTTGTATGCAGTAAGACAATTAGCCATTTAGCGATAACCATGTGTGAATTGTTGGATCACCATAGAGCCAATGTGATTGGCATGGTCATTTTACCTTTCAGAAATTTCTGAATTTGAGTCTTGGTGAGTTTGGGTTATGTTGTATGACGAGGCTCTTGACACTGTAGATCAGGGGCTGTCAAATTATAGTCAGCTGGCCAAGTACTGCCCAGTGGTGGTTTATGTGTGACCTTTGAGTTAAGGTGGTTTTTACCTTTACGAAGAGTTATTTGAAAAAAACCAACCCAGAAGAATCTGTGACAGAGTTCATAAGTGTCCTGCAAAGTCTAAAATATTTACTATCTGGTCCTTTAGAGAAAAAGTTTGCTGACTCCTTTAGTTTGTAAGTTGTAAGTGAAATGAACCAACAATTCCATAGGAAAACCTCAAATTGATGACTGCCATTCCAGAATGTCTTGCATGTCATTAAGCTTTTCTTTTAAATAGTGACTTAGCTGTTCAATTATGAGAACATTTTCGTTGGTGATCAACTCTTGATTGATTGATAACTGCCTTGTGTGACTTGATAGTGTGGTCAGAGGGTAGAAGGCTTTCAGGACTGTTTGGTATCTCATAGAATAGTTCTGGAAAGTGTTGCCATCTATTCTGATACTACTGTTGTATTTATAGTTTATCCCAGCCTCAGGTAAACATTGGCATGTACCCATTAGAGCAACGTATGTAAAGTACAATAGAAACATACATGTGGAATTGAATTATTTTCTTTGTTTACAGTTTGCTGGCCCTCTGAAGAGACATTTTCTAGTTGCAAAAGAGTGAAATCCTTGAGTATTAGATTTTGGAAAACTATTTGCATTGTATAATTTTTAAAATATCAATACTGTTTCGTATCACCTGCCTTCTGTCTTTATAATGAGATGTCATTGATCTGTTCTGAGTATAAATTTCCTCAGTTCTTGAGTCCTCCTGATATCGTTTTATTAGAATCTGCAAGTTGTGGGGAAATAAAAGTTGATTTGAAACAGTTCTGTAATTGGAGATGACTGTTCAGTGGGGCCCTGTCTAATCAATTGCTAAAGAATTCTCTCTCAAAAGCAGATTTGATATTTACATTTTGATCTTCATAGTCAGTTCCCAGTGTTTGTTGATGGTGTCTGACATCTCCTGCCACTGGATAAATAAAGCCTATTATTTCCTTTTCAACATTTTAAGTGATTGCTCTCATACAAGAGCTGAGAAGCAGAAGGTTAGACATATTATCAAACTATGATCCTGTCTATCCGAAGAAGCTGGGAACCTTGATTAATATGCCTTGTTAACTGATGATTTCAGTTCCATACTGGTAGTGCTAGAATAATTTGTATAAACCAAGCAGTACAGATTCCTTATTTTAGCACTAAGACTTACAAAGGCTTCTTTTAGCAGCCTTTAATTTTGTACTTATGTATGTGACATAGCCTGTGGCTGTGATAGCTACTGTGAATCTCCAGTTGTTTGGGGATGAAAGGAGGAGGCAGCTGGAAACTCGGTAGCTACATCTAGCTGTCTACCTAGAGAAGGCCTTGATTTCAAGTTTATCTAAACAAGCTCGACTAATCCCAACTATCTAGGGGGATCCACTGTCAAAACAAGCAGCGTGGCCCTGAGGCAAACACAGCTATACAGAAATGAAGGCTGGGGCTTCCAATACTCCGATGACTGCATACTGGAGGCTTTTTTTCCCCCCTGAAAGAGGGTAAGAGAGGTAGAATTTGCATAATGCCTTTTCATTGGAAACTTTTGGAAAGCTGACAGACCTCCAGCTTATAGATCTGTAGCCACAATACAGAGTCTATAGGAGAATCCTTGAATGACCTAACCATATTGAAAGAAAATATAAAAGCGTCCAAGTATAGCCAAGTGAGAGAGGGAAAGAGGCTGATGCATTGTCTAACATCTGCTGTACTTCTCGTTAGTTTTGTTCTTTGCTATTCTGTGTGGACTTTGGAGAAGCCTAAGACAGCCTAACATGAATCCTATAATCTTCCTTCTGAATATTTATGTAGTGTGCCAGCTTCTAAGCTGTCCTTTGCGTTTTCCTACTTCCCCCTCATTTTCATGCTCTCAAATGAGGCCAACATTTCAAAAGCTAAATAAATGTTTGTGAATGTTTATAAAAGATTTGCATAAATTTGTCCTTGTCTGACAAAGATCACTTTTTTCTTATGCCAGTTCTGAAAAAAATTTTTTTAAGGTTTTGGTGCTTGTCTTGACAACAAAGTCCTGCATCCCAGAACAATGATTGCTGATTAAGTGGGTATGCAATTGTGACTGAATAGGCTTTCAAGATACTGGGTAAAAAGGCCTATCATCTGAAGGCTGAATTATAGAATTTAGAAAATGTTATCAGAAGTACACATTTAAATCTATTTTTTGGTACCATATCATTAGGTGAGACAAAGAGTTCTTACAAGTTAAAAGTATAACCACCCACGGTTTTAAAAATTCTTCTGTATAAATTTTAATAATTAGAATGTTTCAGTAACTCAGAATATCACTTTTCTTTCCTGTGATTGAACATATTTAAAAATAATTTTTAGACCTGTAGGCACTCTTTGGAAACTCTAAGTCTACCAGTTGTGCGTATTAATATGGTTACTGGGGTAGTGATCAGAGGGAATAAACCAGGCACTCCTTCAGGACCTCGAATGCACAATCATACCTTGAGAAAATCTACACGAAATGTGTGTTAGGACTTAATTATAGGACACACACACACACACATACACACATACAGCCCAGACACTTGTGCCACCGATGTGTTTGCTGAATTCATTTATCTTTTAAAATTAGAATGGATTTTGTGGGGTGGCAGGGGATGTTGTGGGTAGAGGTGCTAATTCAGTTCAGAGATATTCAAAGATTGGCAGGAGAGAGAGGTAACAGCCAGTTCTGTTAGTCCTTTGGTTGTATTGGTTTAGAGGCTTAAGTTGTCATTAAGGCACAAACTAGAGCCACTTCTCTGACACAGTTTTTATCACATCTGCTAGGCTTGTGTCCCAAGAGGAGACGTGGAGAGCAGTGAATTCAGCATGGGCCCATTATCGACTGCTTTTTCGTGTGTTGTAAAAGGAGTGAGACCTCAGGGAGGCTTGGAGCCTCCTCCCGTGTAATGTCCAAGTCAGATTTGAAGGACTGGTGGCAGGAAAGCTTTGGCCTTTGGGTGTGAATTCTAAGAAATAGAGGCACAATTAAGTTTAAAAAATTCAAGGACTTTGAGCTTGATAATGAAAGATTTTTTTCCTAGACTAATGTGAGCAGAAAAGTTGCCCATCTGTGCACATTTTTGTGTGCATTTAAAATATTTAAAAGCTGACAGCTTTTAATATGCTTACAAAATACGATTTCTATCAGTGCTCTTTTTTTTTTTTTTTTTTTAAATAGTATCTTCCTGAGGGCAAGTTGCTTCTTCAGTGAAATCATGTTTGCAGTTTTACTGTTGGGACCCTGTTCCTTTGGTATGTGCTGACTTGTGTTTCCCCCTCCCCCATTTTCCCCAATCTTTCTTCCTTTTAGGTTATATTGGTAATATAAATGTTCAGATAACAGGACTTAAAATGTTTAAGGAAATGAACAAGGCAAAGTATTTTACAGTAATAATATTAAGTCCAAGGAATTCTATTACTGATGCCACCAAATGCTAGTTGTAAGAGAATCTAACCAAATCATTTGTTCATTTTGTAAGTATTTGAAACAAGTGTCAACAAGTTTATTGACCTTAAAAATATAGCTCTCTCATTTTCACCTCTTTGCTATAAGCTTTCAAGTTAATAAAATGAAATCTCAGAATAGAGGATGTGATAGTACTGTAATTTGGGAATGACTTTGTTTTGAGTGATTTTTTGAAGATACAGAGGGATACAAAAGGAAAAAGTGATTTTAAATTTTTTTCTACAAGATCCAGTATTTTCACTTTGGACTTCAAAGGTCATCAAGATCTATACTTAAAAGTAGTTTTAGAGGTGGCTCTTCAGCTGTTGTAAGCATTCCACAAAGGTACTTAATTTAGATATAAAATTTATATGATACATGATATAGAATATGATGAATTTCTATAGTTTTTTGTAATTTTATCTTTGAATTACAGCATTGAATGTGTATATTAGGCATTATACAAATTAGTATAATGATAACATATATATGACTCAAAATTAACATTTGTAAGGGGAAAAAAAAGTAAACTGGGAGTAAATATTGAAATATTACCAAAGAAAGGAATCAGATTCTGTAGCATTTGAGCAGCATTGTTAGAAATCTGACCCGGGTTTTATGCTTAGGTGTTGAAAGGCCTTTCTGTAAAATCTTATTCAAAGATTTTTCTCACTGGAATTTTTTTTTTTTTAAAGTTTGGCTGTAACTATAGTATGGATCTTGAATTTAATTTGACATTTATAGAGAAAGAGAAAAAATTGTGTTTCCTATTTTCATATTTAGAAATTTCTGATCAACATTCTTGAACTTGGTGCTAATTAAGCTTCTAAAAACTTCTTACAATTCTGTTTTACCCTTCTTAATCATAAGCATTAAAACCTCTGGTAGCTTTCACTTGGGGTCTCTGGTTTTAACTTGAAATGGCTTAGAGTAGAAATTTTGTTAGCTTTTTGTGTGTTTGGATTTTGTGTATGTTCTGTTTTTAACTTTCAACTTGAGTTTTAAGATCATCAATCAAAGGCTTTTCTTTCATGTCAGTGGCACTGATCTCAATTGCAGGACTTAGACGGTCAGCATTTCCCTCATTCTATTAAAAAAAAAATTTAAGCATTGAAATAGAGTATTTTAGGAATTTGTGCTCCACTGATCTTTTAATCACACATCTACATTTTGAAATGAACAAATAAATTAGATATAAAAAAACTCAGGAAATGTTCTCCCACTGTTTCCCCGTCTCTCCCTCCTTCACTCTTTTTGGACAAAGGTAAATTATCGACTGCTGTACTAGCTTTCAACAAGCTACAAAGAGGCTGATTATAGCTCTATGTATTTTAAAATACATTCATTTACCCAGGCTATCTCTTTCCTTTATTTAAATGTTTTCCTGCAAACATTTTCTTTTTGCTTTTGAACTATTGAAAATGGGTCTCATCTCCCAACATTCTATAACCCCAGTGGACATTATAATCAACCTGTGCTTTTGTCTTTCAGATAGCATTTATTTGTGGGGTGTGTATGTCGGTGTCTGACTGTCGGTTGTTTTCATCTGCTGAATGCAACTAATTTTTGTTTATGGGTTTCAGTGAAGCAATGAAAACAAAGTATTGACATCCAAACTGATGGCTGTTGCAGGATCTTGTACACCTCCCTACCCGCACCCCAAATTTAGAGCAACTTGGTTTAGCCTTGTTATTAATAATCTGCTGACTGCATCAAATTGAGTCTTCGAAGTTTTGCTTCCAGATAGGATTCTATGATGGATCATGTAAATTTAAAACTTTACCAGGTTTTTAAGAGAACGCTTCAGCAGGACAAAATCCACTTTCTCCAGATTGGAGCAAGTCCCCTTGATGGACCTTCTGACCAGAGGAGAATTCACATTGGATGAAATGAATGTTGAGTTCATTTCTCATTTTCATTTGCAAGTGAATCCCGTGTTAGGTGTGTGGATTTCATGTTTGGTTCGAACTCGGAGGCTTGGTATCTCCTTGTGGGCAGAGCTTTGTAGACGTTGTTGCTTTTCTACTACACTGTGCAATCTGCTGTTTGATATATGCATGAGTGAAAGGTTTGTGCAACTGCCTATCCTCCACGCATCCTCCCACCCCCTCTGCTCTTATTTCTTCCCACATGAAGTATCGTTGATTTTGTTAGGAAGAAAAGCCCTTTTAGAAATTGCCTATTTCATAAATTGTCTAGTGACACAAGGGGTTGAATGCTGAATTCTTGTCTCATTTATTTTGAAAACTTTGCTACTGAACTCACCTTAATCAATGAGCTCAGTGCTGTCTCCAATAAGTTATGTGTTGGATATATTGATTGGGAAGGATTTTAGAAAACCCGTCTGGGGTTTATAATGTCAGCAGTGTTTTGATTATGAAAAGAGTTGGAACCTGGGGACATGGAACCAGGTGGCGAATGTCCTAAAGCCAGTGGTGACATGGTGGACTGGTTCCCTCCTGGGATCTAGTTCATGCCCTGCACTTTAACTGTGGTGACTGGCTACTATAGATTCACTTTTTGCTCATTAAAATGTTAAAAAATCAAACTGTACATAAAAAGATTTGTGAAAATATAAACTTGGGAATTGATCTGGAGAGCTGGCACAATTTTCCCCACCCCCTGCCTTAGCAATGAGGTCATTTACATTTCATCAGCCGTACTGCATCTTGAAGATCTGATTTATGTGGCAGTAGTTGAGGTTGTACTGAGGCTGGTTGTCTGAAAGAGCTTGTGTAGGCAAGAGGAAGAGGGGAGAAAACAGGAAAATTACCATTTACAAAGAAGATTCCCTAGCCAAAGACACAGATCCTAGAGAGAAAAAAGGGGTTGCTAACTGCTTAGTGACTTTTTCCAGTAAAGTTAATATTGAAAGACACTCTGCCGTAAATATAATGCTCAAATTATATTGAAATCAGTGTTTTGAAGTCCCTTCTCTTGGGGAGTGGTACTTTTCATATTCAGGTAATTGTATTTTTCTTTGGAAATAGAGGAAAAGGTAGTTAAATGTGTATATATAGGCAAAAATCAGTATTAAGAAAATTGTTTTGTCTCAGCAGTTTTTATTTAGAAGAAACATTGCTTGTTGTTTTTTCCCTGTCTTCTGCTTATCAAACTAAGAAGATTTTTCAGTTCTGATTGAGATAATGTGTGAATATGCCTAACACAGAGTAGATGTTCATTTCTGTTTTCTCCTCTGACAGCACACCACTGGCTTGTTTGACTTAAATTGGAATATCAAGCTCTTGTAATATCACAAACATGAAGAAACATATTGTGAGGCACAAACATGTGCCTACATTTGCCTATATTCCCTTCCCTCCTCCCCTCCTCCTGCCCCATTGCTTAATTAGACTTATCACTGCTTTCTTGGGTAAAAGGAAAGCTCTTGGGAGGTGGGCTATACCCAGCCTACATTGGGTATTTTGATATTTGTTCTAATATTATCTGACAGACAAGTTCACGGTTGGTTATTACTCTTGACATTAGAAAGTGGTAAGTAGTTTCTATATTGTAGTGAGTAGTAAGTTGGGCATATTGGATTCCTTTGACTCTGCTGTAGAGCACAATGCTTCCTTGGAGCCATGGGGGTCCTTTCTTTCAAAAATCTTGAGGCCTTTTGGCAGCTCCACTCCAGCATAGAGTAGAGAAGCACTTCTGCACCTGTCACTTCTGAGGGTAAAGGATAACTGTCTTTGTAGCTGATGTTGGCAGTGAGTGAGCACTGGGTACTGAGTTTTAAACGGTGCTCAGTACATACACTGAAGTCGGGAGATGCTTTGTGGTATCTGAAACTTGATGTGAAAGGAAATTTGTAAGGATTTTTTTTTTTTTTGCATGTAAATCATAAGAGTTTGGTATATGTGGGTTAGACTGTTTTAGACTGCAGGCATTAAAATGATTTCTATTACCTTTCCCCTAATATTTGCCTGATACTAACATTATGCACTGAGAAATGGCTCATTTTTCTGATTCTAAATTAGCTTTGGCAATTTATTTAAACATAATTAGTTTTAAAACAATATATACAAACTTCTGGATGCCACATTATGGAATTAACTGATGTATCAATAATGCCTCATAGAATGTGCTGAAGTATTTTTACCCACTCTTTTTCATTTTTTAGTTTCCTTTGCCTTTACTTTTTCATGACATTCCTTAACAGTGCTGTGATATACATAGTACCAGTCCAAGATGATATTAAAAAATAGGATATGCTCAATTGAATTATGTAGGCGGAACATGCTCTGGCAGAGCAAGTCAATGTGCTTTCTGCTTCATTGAGTGGGTTATTAGATTGATGTGGTTTATTTCTTGAATGATAGAACTGGTTTTAAAAATAAATGAAGCGAGAAGCATCAATTCAGTTAGCATTGATAATTCATTATTATTGGTTAGAAAAGTGCTACATTTGTAAACTGATCTATAATTTATCACTTGGATTAGGATTTGCAATGGGCAGGTTTGTTTTAATTTGAACCAGCTTCTCAATGACTGAACAATGTGTTCTTCATTTTGTCTTGAAGTTGGGATTTTAAATAGTTAAAAAGGAAATCAAATGCATGAAAGGAATACTTTTTCAAAATTTATAACGTTGGTCTGTGAACTTACGATAAGCACCAACTGTGGGCTGTCCAAATTTGCAGTTAAATTAAGTCAAGCTAGAGAAAATTTTATGAAGGAAGTAAAAATTAATTACTTGTATGTGTGTTTAGCTACATGTATACATGCCGTATACGTGGAAATGTGTCTCTTGGGAAAAGTGTCTCACACACACACACACACACACACACACACATACATGCACGCACACACACACAGGCACACGCATGCATGCACACACGCACGTACCCACTGTGTATTGTGTCTCATACAGTCGTATTCTTAATGCAAGAAGCTTCTCTTTCATGAATAAGTCTTTGAAATGTTGCTCTGCTTTTTGTTTCCTTTTTGTACGCTTCCCCTGAATAATGCATTTAGTCTTATTACCTACATATTTGTAAAAAGATATTTAATCTGATAGTTCGCTTCGGATTTTCACAAATTACAAGCAGGTAAGTGTGCCCACTTACAATGACATTTACTGAAAATAGTGCATACTTAAAATTATTATTGTTTGATTATGAAATAAATTTATGCCAGAGATGGCAACTTCTTTATAAAGTAAGGAAATGAAGTTTTCAACTCTAAAAAATGTAGTTGACAACATTCAGGGACAATTATCTTCAAGTTGGCTTTCTATTCTGCTTGTGATTTGGCCTATTGATGTAGGGAAGCGTTGTCTAATCCCGGCCCCCTCTGTTCCTAGGTAACAGGCAAAAACGGTGCCAGCAACAGCGGCCCTGCCAGGCCAAACCCATGTGGCTCGGTGTTATTCACTCTGATCCATATGGTCAGGCTGGAGATGGTCCCTGGAGGGGTGTTAACACTCAGCAACCCAACCGCCTCCCTCCCTTCAGAGCTTTCCTGCGTGGCTCCTGCTGCTTGCCCATGTGTGATTCTTGATTAATTTTTCATTTTTAATGAAGTTTGATCATGTTTATTATTTCTCATGATTGACTGCCTGTACTCCTCCCATGTAATTGATAAAGCCCATATTTCTTCATCTGTCTCCTCTTTCTTTAGGGTAAAGTTGCTAGATTGTGTGCCGTGGTTAATGTTAGATTTATTGGTCCCATTAGATGTATAAATTATCTCTCTTTCTCTCCACAGGAAGTTCTACAGACTTTGACCAAGTTTTGTTTCCCCTTCTATGTGGACAGGTAGTGTCAGATTTTCAAACTTTACTAGAAAAAAAGTGTCAATAAACCTGCTATGGAAAATAAAAACCATACCATTCTTAATCCGTCTGTTTAACCAAGATTTAAAACGTCTATGTTTGAAGGGGAGTTGTAGTATTCTCCTTTCCTGGGGATTTTATTGACACTATCCAAAAGTTTAAAGCTTAGAGCTTTGCGTTGGTTGGTCTGTGAGGTGTATTTCGCATGACATTAAATTTTTGATTTTGGTTATCAGACTTGAACCGTGATTAAGAATGGTTGGTATTTATTCCAATGCTATTTCGTTTCTATTTACATATGAACATATTTAACTTAAGTAATGTTGCATTATTCCATGGCCTTATGAGTATTATATGGACTTCGTTTTTCTTTAATTCAACCTAAAATTTAAATTACCACAGGCTTATCTTGTTTAAAGGAGTTCAGCTATTTAAAACGCATGTTGCTTAATAGTGTCTTGCATTTTAGGTGGCTAAGAATGGTATCTCTGGGGAAACTAAGCATTTTCTTCAGGTTCTATACAAAAATATAAAATCATCTGAACATTTCCTTAGATTTTGCATTATGGTAAGCTCTTGGAAAGGTATCAATATAAAAACTCCAAGATAGTTAAAATACTCTGGCGGATTAAAAAAAAAAAAAGGCACTGGTTAATGGTAACAGTTTTGGAAGAGCTTTTTTTCTTTTTAAACTGTAGAAAACTATAATTTGCTAACAATATTAAGAAAATGTCAAAACAGTCCTCTAAGTCTTATTTTCAAGAAATGTGGAGTCTACTGTGTGTTTCATTACATTTTAAGCATTATTTTAAAAGCCATTTGTCCACTTGTTTACACTTTTTAATTTTCTCTTAGAGCATTGAACTTGAACTGTGCCTACATTATGTCTTAAAAAGTCCACTTTTAGTGACAGAAGTTTTAGAAAATATCATAAGTAATAACTGCCGTAATATGTTCTAAGAAAGCTATAAAATGGCCCATCTTCAGGAAGATTTTATGTTGTATTTTAGTGTACCCAAACCTGGCAGGCCTGAAGGATTTTAGTGGTTTCAAGTGCACGTGGGTAGTGTGCTGCTTCGTCTTTTCTGCACTTTTGTAGGAGTGGTGTCCTGCTTTGTTTGGCAGAAACCTAAAAATGGTGTGAGATGAGAATTGGTAGCCAAAGGAGTTTAAAAGAGTACTAAAAAGCAAAAAGAGTACTGAAAAGCAGCACTGGAATGTTGCCAGCCACTTATAATCACTGTTTTCCCTGGTTCTAACATGTTATTTTTAAGCCAATCAGCCATTGTAGTATTTCCAGACTTGGGCCTTTTTAAATCCTGGTACCAGGCTTGTTTTAGTAGTTAGTGGGTTGATGCTCAAAACAGAATAGTCTTAATTTTAAGAGGGTCAGTCTTTGTAATGAGAGTACTCTTATCTCTTCTTTATCCTATTCCTTCTAAAAATAGCAAGGACGTAGGGTTTTGTTTAGAGAGGTTTAATGCAAACTTCACATTTATATGTATGAATTAGCGATGCATGAAATTTCCTCCAGTCACTTATAAAATGTATTACAAATTATGGCAAGGGCATATCTATATAAATTAATAAAGCTGAAATGTTTTTAAAATGTGATCAGGTATCTAACAATGAAAAATTAAAATACATTTTTACATGACTTCTTGTAAGAGTGGTGATCTGTTTTGGGTAGGTATTCCTTAATTAACTTTGTAAACTAATATTGAAAGAAATGCACAATGAGATTAAATCCACCCCAACACACACACACACCCCTCTCTTCCTCTCACACCAACCACACTGCTCTACTTCCCTACCTGTCTTGGTGATTACATTCTTAAATGGAAAAAAAGTAGAGTCCCTAAATAATTCTAAAATCTTTTTTGTCAGCAATGTCCTGATGCATTTTCATTGTTGTTAGAAGAACATTTTTCTTCTAAAAACGCTTCTCTCTAGATCACCCTCCCCTAATCATGTTTCTCATATTTTTTCACAAAACGATTTGGGACAGAAATGTCCCTTTATGGACCTATTTTAATCCTTGCCTTGTACAGTGGTTCTTTCTTACATTTCATTATGTTCTACACCCTATAGGTGTCGATAACTTTTATTGATACAAAAAGACTCCACTTTATTTGAGAGCTGTATTTTTTTCTTCTCTTTCTCCACTTCTAACCTTTGCAGACTTTCATGTAGAAGAGAGAATAATAATGACATTTACTTACAATAAACTAAAGTCTTAATGTTACTATTTTTTTTTTTTATTATTACTTTGCAGTTAGCACTGTCAAATGGCTATGCCCAGATTCTGGGGCCCACAGAGCCCCCCCCAGATGTATTTTTGATATTGTCTGCCTTAAAAAATATGTCAGCATGGGAGATGAGTAATGCCCTAGGTGATTACGTTCAAAAAAGAAAGCTTCCTAATCTTTTCAGTATCTGTGCTTTTCTACCCCAAGGAACAGTAATACAACTTTCTGACATTTCTAGTCTATATCAAGAGTGGGATTTTCACAGTCATCATCAAATCACCCGTTAACATTGACATCTTACTGTCTCTTGTGTTGTTTTAAGATTTTTCTTTCTGAAACTAGGACTTATGAAAAATAATAATGCCAGTAGCTCTTCAAAAGAAAGTGCTTTCTCATGTATCACCTCCCTTTATCCTCCTATCCTAAGAGATGAGAACAGGTGCTGTTATCTTCATTTGAAAAAAGTCTAAGCTGCGGAGAAATTAGAATTGCCCTAGGTCCCCTTAGGCTGCTAGCACAACGTAGATGTCCATCTCCCAAATGAATACATTTTTCCGTAGAACATGTGGTGGGAAGATCAGTCACCAAATAGAGCAGAAAGAAAGGAAATTTATATTTGAGTTCCTAATTGATTCTAGTCTGCGTGCTGGCCATTTTCACATTAGTACTTCCATTTGTTTTTCCCTGCAACTCTCAAAGATAGATGATGGTGGTAGCTCTTTTACAAAAGAGCAAAGGAAGGTTCCAAATGTGTAGCATTATGTTGGGTGATATGGAAATGGTATTAGACTTGGAGTTCTGCCCTCCATGTGTTTCTCAGTCTAGTTCAGGAAGTATTATAAATACACATTACACAGTATCTCTCCAAAAGGATAGTGAGGTTAGGGAAGACTGAAATGGTCAGAGAAAACTTCTCACAGTGGGGGAGACTTGTGTTGAGTCTGCAAGGACTGTGAGAAGAGGGTAAGTGGAAGGGAGAGCCTAACACCCCATCTGCGCTGAAGAGCAAAGCAGAGGAGAAACCATGAGTGAGCCTAGAGGTTGTTCCGCCAGAGCAGATGGAGCCTGCTGGGGAGAGGGTGACGTGTGCCGTGCTAGCTTTCGCTCCGGCTACAGGAGGCCTTGAAAATGCGTGCGAGTGAGATGAAATTCATCTGGTTCAAACGTCCCATTTTACAGAAGGGAAACCAAGGTTTGTAGAGGTGAAATGATCTGCTTGTGGTCACAACTAAGTAATAACAGAGCTGGTAAAGAAACACCTGCCCTTATTCCCAGTGCAGAGTTACTTCTACCTTGTGCTGTCCTTGAGGCTCTTGGTGGAGAGGACTCTTGAAATAACAGTGCTGAGAGATCCCTGTTATCACTCTCAAAAACTTATCCTTATTGACGAAAGCTGTTTCTTTAAAAAAAAAAAGAAAGAAAGAAAGAAAAGGAAAAGAAAGGAAGAAAAAGAGATTTGTGTACCATTTCGTACTGTGGTCTACTTGCCTGCACTTGGTAGCTGGCAGCCTGCTTCAGTCAGAGCACTCGAGACTCACTGGAGGACGGCAAAGCTCTTCCTTTCCAGGTTTGTGCTTACCCTCTTTCGGAACCCAGCGAGTTAGCTACCATTCAGTGCCTCTGTACA
Organism: Ursus americanus; assembly: GCF_024610735.1. NCBI lineage: Eukaryota > Metazoa > Chordata > Mammalia > Carnivora > Ursidae > Ursus > Ursus americanus. The sequence goes on from NC_142144.1 coordinate 11,063,045, forward strand.
TCATCCTGTATTCCAGTACACACAAATGACACGAGCACAAAATGAAATGACATCATCTTTTAAGGGTCAAAGGAAGGCATAGTTTAGTGATTTAGGATGTAACCACAGATGCAAACGTGATTCACACGCTATTTACCATTTTATTATGTCTGTTATGTGCCAGGCATTGTGCTGTGTTCTCCTCTTGCACTAAAAATTTACACACTAGCAAGCTTACCATTACCATAATGCCATATATGGGGAAACAGACTCAGAGGTTCAATAACTTGCCCAAGGCCCCACTCCTAGTAAGTGGTAGAGCTGCTTTTGGAACCCCCATTTATCTGACTTCCAGTTCCATCTTCCTTTTTCTACTTTATCATACTGCCTCCATTATATCCATTAGACCATAACTAAAGTAACCAAAAGAACTTTCAGTTTCTCTTTTTTAATAAGATTTTATTAATTTGAGAGAGCAAGAGAGCGCACGAGTGAGGGGGAGGAGCAGAGGGAGAGAGAGAAGCCGACTCCCCGCTGACCTGGGGCTCCATCCCAGGGCCCTGAGGTCATAACCTGAGCCAAAGGCAGTTGCCTAACCAACTGAGCCACCCGGCGCCCCTCGAAATTTTTTTCAAAAGCAATGTATATTTATTGCAGAAAAGTAGCAAATTCTGATAACTGAGGAGGAAACCTACACAGAAAATGAAAGTCATGTACGTGATTAGTGTGCTAGTCTGTATCTGCTCAGACCTTTGCTCTTGTTCCACGTCTACATGTTCATCCTCTCTGCTTTGCAAAACTGAATTCCTTTGGCCCACTTTCATCCCTTGTGTTTCATCCTTCATTTAGTCCCTTGGTTTGGTCCCATGTGCCCTGTGATCATTTTCTACAACATTTGATAACAACGAAGTACATGGGCCTCAGTGGACGGAACTTTGGGAGTAGCAGCCTGGAGGACCAGGTTTTCGTTTTTGTTCTGCCACTGACTTGCTCTGTGCTGTGAAGCAAGTGATATCTCCTCTAAGGGCCTTAGTTTCTTCATGGGTTAAATGAGGGGATCGGATTAGCTCTCTGCTGTTCCTTCTGGTTTTGCTACTTCTTGGTTTCCTAGTTATGATTCATTTTTGCTTTGTCAGGCTCATGTAGACGAGGGAATGGAGAGATCTCTCCGAATTCTCTGGTGAGTTTCTCAAGCAGATAGGTGTTGCCCTGTAGCTGGCAGTGTATGACCTACTCTTGGTCCCCAGACATTTTGGGTCAATGTCATTCTTGCCACTTGGATCTTTGAGCTTGGAATGTGAGAAACTTGAGTCTTGGGCAGATGAAAGGGTTATGAAAGGAAGCTTTGAGGCTCATGTAACTTAAGGTTGAGATGTGGTAGTTTGATAAAACTTGAGTCCTGCCTGATGTCCTGTATGCACAGATGGAAAGGAAAAGCAGCTCTTAGGGGTGCCCTGCAGTAGTGCTCAACAGGTAATGGTTAGTAAGCTATACTAAATCAAGGATGACAGGATGTTTGAGTTCCATCTCTCAAATTTTATAATTTCAGAACAGTAATTTTCACCTTGTATCCATTATATGCTTCTTTGTGTACGTTATTTATAATTCTCAAAACTGCCCTGCAAAGTATTATTTTCATTTTGTAGGTGAGGCTCAGAGAAGCACAAAATAGCTTGCTGGTGCTCACATAGCTGACGAGTGGCATATCTGGGATTCGAATTTGAATCTAAAGACCTTACTGTTTCTTCTCTCTCCTGCATCCTGAATCTCTGCCTTTGTGGAATCCATCTCCAGCAGCCTGAAAACTCTCTCCTTTTCATTCCCATTCAATGACTGCCTCATCGTCTCTTCTTGGAAGAGTTTAGCTGCACACTTCAGTTTATCCCTCAGCCCTCTCCAGTCTGTCTTCTGCTTCTGCCATTCAACTAGAGCTTTTCTTATCGAGGTCATCTGCAACCTCGATATTGCTCAGTTCACTGCACATTTTTTTCTCTCTCATCGTGACTCGTGGGTACAGTTGACCAGTCCCTCCTCCTTGTTCTCCATTTTTCTTTGATGGTCTTTTTTCCCTGCATTCTCTAGTTCTGTAGGATCTCATCTTAGATCCTCTTTTGTTTTTCTGAATGCTCCTCCTAAGGGATCTTGTTCTTCACCATGGTGTTAAAATATGTCTGTGTGTAGATGACTTCAATTTATAGCTCCAGCCCAAACTTTTCCTCTGATTTCCTAAGTAGTATGTTCAACCATGTACTTGACATTTCTATTTTAAGGTTTCTCAGACTTAACATATCCCAAATGGAACTCTTAGATCTCCCCCCAAACTTGTCTTTTCTATCATAAAATGGTAATTTGCTGTCTTTTTACTCTCAGACATCTGCAAGCCTGTCATTTATACCAGCTAGCTATAACTTGGAACTGTCCACCCAGATCCGTTTTCACTTTCCCTACATGACTTGGGCCTCCATCTAGTCTCACCTGGACTTGTACACTAGCCTCCTGATTACTTTCTCTGCTTCTATTTCTTCCTTCTTCCAAACCGTTCTCCATAGAACAGCTACCATTGTACACTAGGCTGTTTTTCTCTTGATGAAAACCATTCAGTGGCTTTCCATCACCTTTACAAAAACATCCTAAATCTTTGCCATGATTTCTTTATAATCTTTGAGGCTTTCTTTATAATCTGGCGCTTGCTTTATCTAGCAACTTCATATCGTGCCACTTTCCATTTAGCTCCTGCATGATAGCTGTGCTCATGTCCTTTGAGTTCCTTGAACATGCCTAGCTCTTTCCTCTGCCTGAAACACCCAGGCCCTGCTTCTGAAGGGGTTGCTGCAACTCATCCTTCGGGGTTGGGATCGTTGTCACGTTTGAGAAGCTGTCTCTAATCTCCTTCTCTGAGTAGGGCCTTGCCTTCTCTTCCATTTGCTTCTATCTTTGTTCTTGCTTTCGTTTCATAAACCACTGGTACATGCAGCTGTGAGCTGTGTGGTACGCTTGTTTATTATTCCTCTCCAGCTGGTGGGAAGTCTCCAAAGCAGGACGGATGGCGGGCACTTGTTATGGTGCCCAGTGGAGCAGTTGCTCAGTTTACAAGATGGACAACTAAACTAAAAGGCTAATATGGAAAATCCCATCTCTCACTGGAAAGATTGGAATTACAGTGTCTGTTGACATGCTTCATGCCATTTATACACTCAATCTGTAAATAACTCAAGATTAAGCAAAATGCTGCTGGAGGAGCCTTGAATGGCTCACCGGCATTTAAAAGTCAGCATGAATGTTAAAGTCTGGTTTGAATATTTGTTGCTTTTCTCCCTTGTTTTCTATATTCATCTAGGCCTGGAAAGCACAGCTAAAGGATGGTCTGGGCCCTGGCCTCCTGGGCATATTTCTGGAAATACTCAAATTTGGTTTCTCTTGCTTGGTGGGAAGTGGTGTGTTTGATAAGACAATTATCTGGATTCCTCACATGCTTGAGTTCCTTTAACAGAGTTGCAAACTGCAGGTGAGGAAGGGTTTCCTTGTGCCGAGTATAGCCTGGCAGAATGGAGAGGACGTTGAACCGGAATTGGGCTTGGGATTTTGTTTTAGTCCTGATACTTTGGAAAAAACAAACAAAATCAAAAAACCAACCCTGTGCCTCACTTTTCCTTTCTTAAAGTGAGAGGCTTTCTGCAGTTCCTCCCAATTTTAATCATCATGAAATCTCTGATTCCTATTAAAAAGTTATGGATTCTAATACTGGAGGTGAACACGAAGCCTGCAGCCTTTAACGAAAGCAGACCCTTTCCAAAGTCATTTTTATGGAGAAAGCGCGAACACTGTCCCAGAGCACGGCAGCAAGCAGAGAGGGAATGACAGATTTCTTGGAGGCTCAGAAGCCTTCAAGTTAACCTCTCACCGCCCTTGCCTGACTTGTAGTTGATTGGAAATTGTCCAAGGAGAAAAGATTTTGGAGTTTGATGGTTTGGGGCCTCCTTTGTTTATTTGTTTGTTTAAATGGCTTGTGCTTCACCCCGTTAGGAATTAAAAAGGTGAATCAACTGAGAATAATAAGTACTCTCTCGTAAGCTATGACCCCCCCGCCCCCCAAAAAATCTTGTTCACTTTACTGAGAGCATGAACAGCTCACTTGGTCACTCAGAGGACTGTCCTTTACTGAAAAGATGCAACAGAGAAGAGAGAAAGGCAAACTTCCTTTCTCCACTCATATAAGGATTACAAAAATGAGCCAGTGGGGAAGATTCTGAGTAAATGTATGATTTTAATATGAATTTTTGTTTTCCTTTAGATGGTAACTTAACAACTTGCATCTCTTTTATTAATTGTGTTTATTATGGACTGGCCTTTATGGTAAATGCTTATCTCACTTATTCCCAAAACCTCCTTTGGGTTGGGTGGTAGTTTCTCATTGTTACGCCAGGTAAAGAGACTGAGGTGCTTAGAGGTTGAGTAACTTGCTAAATGAAGGCCCAGTTAGCAAGTGATTGAGTTGGGATTTGAACCAAGTAAATGAGTAATGAATCTTTCTTTGAGCCTAGGATGTCGCTAAAAGCATTTTCAGCATTTTTAATGGTAGTGAAAAGATAATGGGGAAATTAATGACACTCAATTCACAAACGAGTTGTGTTCATTCCGTGTCCTTTTCCTAGAGGTCCTGGGTGTTTTCTTTTCATTCAGTCCTATCAATACCCTTTCCTTCAAGGATGTTTCATTTTAAACATTGTAGAAGGGAAATCACACTCTGAGTTAAAATAATGAACAGTCATATTTTGTATGATCACATAATAGTATTTCACAAAAGCATGACCTTATTTGTAACTTAGAATCATCGTGACCTGTTGCTTTAAATATTTTAATAATTCAGGTTTTTCTCCTCCCCCGGTGAGGCCCACTTTTCTCCCCAATCACTTTAATTATGTGAGCTAGAATCCTGTTTCTCACACATCTTCAGTTCTCAACCTTGTTAAAATTAATCATATAATCCCCCTTTAAAACATAGTATTAAATCACCATAGTAACACAGTATCCAAGCTTTATTGATAAAACATAACAGCCATAAGAAGGTAGAGTTTGGTGTCCCCTGGACAGCTCTATAACTTTTATAGAAATGTGTTCCTTCTTCTGGCTTGTGTAAGGTGGAGGGATAGCATTACTTACACCTGTTTTATTACCACACTGCTTTTAAATTGCCACCTTGTTTTCGCTCACCTTCCTAGTTAAAAAAGGAGAGTGGAACACTTTCTTTTCTTTCCAAATTATTTTCTTGTACTCTTTAACCACTCTCTAGGGGATGGAATTGTTTCCTTAACATGACCAGGTAGGGTTCATTGACCTTTTTTGTACTGGGATACTTTGAACGTCTCTTAATTTTCATTTGCTTATGTGGTTTGTATTAAGGGAATTTTAGAAAGGAAGGCTATCCATATTTGAAAAACTAATTCGTATCCTATCCAAAGACTCAATAAGTCTGCCTTTGGAAAAGGCCTGGTGAATGATTTTCATTTCTGCTGGCAGCTTATAAAGTAAATTATAGGTGAGAACACTGATTTAAATATTTTGTCAATTTGAGTGTATTTTGTAAAATACAATGTATGTAAAATACAATATAGATTAATGAGTTCCTTTGAATAATTCAACGTCAAATTCCAAAATATTATGTTAGCATAAATTTATGTATTAGGATTTGGAATATTTAAGTTTTTAAAAAGGAATCCAAGCTAAGTGGTAAACTGATTTTTGGGTTTTTTTTGTAAACTGATTTTAGAAAGTGGTCTTTAAAACATTTGCAACAGCAAAAAAAGTTTCTAGATTAATCTGATTAGTAATATGCTTTTTAATTGTTTGAAAGGTATTATTTTATGTCACTTTTATGTGTGGTTTACTGAATTTTGCGTTGATGTGGGAATTTTTAGCTTTTTTCCCCTTTATTCTTTCTTTAAAGCCTGTTTCCGTTTCTTAGCACCTCGCATTGTTAAGGCATTGGATATTTCTGTCCTGTAAAATATATGTTCCTCATAAACTCAAACTTCTGAAAGATGCAGGAATGTAGTAGCTAACCTTGCTCTCTTGAATTCAGCAACTCCCCTTCGAGGCTCCCTGGACATGATTCAGTTACCTACCTGTTCAGTCCTTCCGTTCCCTTTCTGTAAAATGGGAACATCGTCTAAATTCCAGGGTTGGTATGAGTAAGTGAGATGCTGTATATCAAGTGTCTGACTTGATGCCTGGCACAGAGTGGCACTGAAATTCTGTTGCCTTTACCATTTTCCCAACTAGGGGAACAGTCAGGTGTGCGTTGTTAACAGCAAGCTGGCAGAGTAGGCTTTGGCGTCATAAAGGCCTGGGTTTAAAACCCAGCTTTTTGCAGCGTACCTGCTGGCACCTTAGGCAATGCTGCTCTAGGCTGTTTCCTCATCTATAAAATGAGGTTAATCGAATGCTCCTTTCAGGATTTGGTGGGATGATTAACAGGGCTACCTGCCTGAACTCAGTAAGTGGAAGGTTTGGTAGCTACTTTGGCAGTGAGGTGGTCACTAGAATGGGCTGCTTGCTGTCTTTTTTTTTTTTTTTTTTTACTAGCTCACAGTCTGTTCCCTTGACGTGTGTAAATTTTGAGTTCATTTATAAAGCGTTCCACTGAGAAAGGAAATGTTACAGGTTCAACGACTTGTCATGATTAGATACTTTATCAAGAAACTTACTGCACATTCATTTTTTCCCCCTTTGTTCTGTCTTTGCTGCAGCCTCACAGTTAGCCAAGTTGGCCAGAACTTCACGTTCGTGCTCACTGACATTGACAGCAAACAGAGATTCGGGTTCTGCCGCTTATCTTCAGGAGCGAAGAGCTGCTTCTGTATCTTAAGGTAAGGGAGAGTGGCTTTGGCTCTTGGCTAGTTCTGCGAAACAATGTCAGCCTTTGCGTTGTTCCTCTGTAATTAAATTTTCCAGCTGTTCTTTTTATTTTCCTATCTGTTTCCCACAAGTCACTGCACTTGGGGAGAAGGACTTCACAGTGTTGTTCTTGCACTTTAAGTTCTGCAGATAATTGTATTTATTTATTTGCATCACATCCCTTGGGTGGGAAAGGGATCCTTGCTTCTGTGCAGTGTGGGGAAGCTGGGGAGTCAGCATGGCTTCAGTTCCTCCTGCTGTTATCTGGAGCTGTCAGAAATTAGCCTGTTAGGCTTTCTCTTGGACATTTTGTGTATGTAAGATTATTAATAAAGTCTGTGTCTGTGGCTCAGGACGTCTTGCAGACACTGATTGCGTCCTCCTCAAAGTAACACCCTTGCCCTCTTTGGGTCAGGAGGGAGGAACTGGTTCCCAACTTGGCTACTTCTCTAGAGGGTTGGAAAAAGTGCAGAATCCTGGAAGAAGGCTCCTTTAGGTCTTCTAAAGCCCCTTCATATACCAGAGCCACACTTGCTTAATGCTCTGTTTCCTCCTGCCAGAGGGGCAAGGTGTGTTCTGGGGTGGGAGGATGTGTGGAAATCCGATTTCGGAGCTGCTGGCTCTGTGGGCTCCTGCTGGGCGCCTCCTAAGGGAGAAGTAAAGGCATCCCACACACTCTCCTCTCCATCTGCCTCGGTTAAGTAGGTGTCAGAGGGGCCTGCCTCCTGTCTCTCTCTGCTCATGTGGAGCAGCCCAGGGCAGGACAGCGGGGAGGCGCCCCTGACAAAACCCGGGTCCCCAGTCTTGGGCTTGCGCCCAGGGATAAAAGGCCAGACTCTCTGAATTCCAGAAAGAGTGGTTCTCTGGTACATTAGTTTTTGCACTTTCTTCTTCTCCTCACCAAGAAAAGACCCTCCACCCCAGCCCCCCAAATACACACCCTCATACCACGGGAGAAGGAGGGGCTGACTTTTGAAGTGCCTTTGCTCAATAACTGTCAGTCTGGACCACTATGTATGCATTTCTCTACACAAATATTATCGTTAATCAGCAAAGTCACCTCTCTTCTTCACCAAGCTTGACATCTGTAATTCGGGCACTAGAGGGCAACTGCTGGAAAGACCACAGGAAGGAGGTACAACCCAGATGCTCTGTGAGATTAAATGTGTACCGCTGCTCTCAAGCTTGCCTCCGTAGCCCCGGCCCAAGGGTTACCTGCCTAGGGCTACCTGCCTAGGGTATTAGAGTCTGATGTAAATGATTATTTACTTTTTGATTCAACAATGTTGGTTTTTTTTTTTTTTTCTTTTTAAACAAAATTTTCTCTTCCATTTTGCCTAATGTTCTGTTTCAGCCTTGGCCAGGGCACTGTGTTTATTTATATAGTCATTTAGAGGAGATGAGGGTTTAAGACAAGTTCTTAAAGTTTTGCAGAAAGGTTTTTGTTTGTTTGTTTTTGTTTTTTTGAATATTTTGGTTTATAGTGTTTCTTCCTTTCAAAGCTGGGATGTACATGTTTGGGGGGCGGGGTGGGCCTCTGAACTGACACTATCACATTCACTCAGCAAATTTTTGAGACTGGAAAACTGTTTACTTAAAAATTGAAATTTAAAAATTGCTCTCCTCTGATTCTAGTATTTGACTTTGTGTGTCTGTAGGTAGGGTCACGGATGTCATGCTTACAGAAAGCTAGTTGATTAGCCTTCGTGTTGCCATCATTTAGAATGAAAAATAGCAGCAATTGGTGTGTTTTCTATCCATTATGCTAGCTTGGAACTGTGGGGAAAAATGGGTGGGTTAATTCATTCATTTGTTTGTCAGCCCTTAATTGAGTGCCCACTATTAGCTAGTCCCTGCCCTTGAGGAGTTCCCAAGACTAATGGGGGAGATGGATGATCGTGCTGCAGAATGCTATATATAAGGCATAGGACAATTCCATGGCATGGTGTCTTCTAACTATTGATATTCTAGTGCCAGAGGATAGTGACTGTGGTTAAAGATAGAGTCTAGATGAATTCTGGGCCATGGGTTTCATGGGTATTCAACACGGGGGGGGGGCGGGGAACTCACTTTATCTCATCCAGCTTGTGTGTTGGTGGAAGGCACACACAGTGGCACTTCCCCTGTGGCTTGGTTTGGAGACATTGCTGAATTGAGACTGGCAAATGAATGGAAGGGTCTGCTGTTAACCTTGGGTGACTAGTTGGCAGCATGTTCACTGGAGAGGTCTGCCGGGAGAACGCAGGTGCAGTTTGGGTCTGGGTACTATTAGCACTGTTGGTCTCCTTGCCTTTTGGAGATGCTTGGTCTCTTTGCTTTTTTTTTCAGATGCTTTCCCATTAGTTAACCAGTGCCTTGAGGTCCAGTCACTATTCTTAGTGTGCCCAGTACTCCAGCTTGTCTATTCATAAGCCACCTCTACTTTTGCTTTCCATTTCTTCCCATGAGAGGCGTAACTTCCGGTGATGATGTCTGTGCAGACGTAGCCTCCCCTGTTCCAGGATTTAGCTTTTTAGGATCACTTCCTCTCTGACTGCTCCCCTAGGCTCCTATGCTTCCTGGCCCATATGAGTTGCTAGACTTTTCTGCCTTCATACATTTATCCATCCACCCAGAGCAGCGTTCTTCAGGCAGAGGAAATCATCCTCTCCTCTGGGTGTACCCAGCATGCTATGCATACGTCAGTTACACACTCATAAACCTTGAGCTTCCTTTTACCTCTTCCTCCTGTTACTCTGAAATTAACTCTTTAAGGGTAAAGATTGTGTCTTACACAACTTTGTATCTCCAGCACTTAGTGCAGCGCTTGGCCAAGATATTGTGTGCATGGCTTTCAGAGACAGGTGTATTCTGTTTGAATGGAAGAACAGGACACTGTGTTCTGAGTGAGAAGATGGACCTCGTGGGACACCAGTTCAAGAGAAAATGTGAAATACAGTTATTTGTAGAGAGATGTGGTTCATATTCCTAAACTTATTTCTGTTAGTTGTAAGAGGTGTACCTTTGAATCTCACCAGGGACATCTAGTTGTTGAGTGACAGACATTGTGTCCAGAAAGGACTAGGCCATCAGTATTAGAAAATTTAAACTTCATTTCACAATGAAAGGTTCTTAGACATCCTTTATACAGTATAAGTTATTGGGTTCATTGTTATAAGCATTGTCTGTTCCTCCCCCTAGAATGTAAGTTCCATGAAGCCTGGGAAGTTTTATCTGTTTTGTCCACAAATATACTCAAAGTATATTGAGGAATGGCTATGCCTTGTAAGCTCTTAGTAATACTTGTTTTATGAAGGAAAGAATTCCTGATCAGTAAGCCCTGTGTTTATTTTGAAACATTTTTTAAAAATTGGTTTAAGTTCTATCTCCAGCTAACTTTGACAGAAATGTAGTTGTGCTAGAGTATAAACAATTCTCATTAACACAGATACCATGGTATGTAAAGTCAAATGCATTATTTCTTCCCACAGTTGACTAGTTCTTTCTCTTAAAGCATTTTACTTTTCCTTGAGATTTGCCATAATATTATTCAACTCTTTGCTGGATGGTAGTCAATACTGGATTAAAAGCACAGCTAGGAGAACAATAGTTATTGGTAAGTCCTTCCTCATAAACCCAGGAATGTGAGAGTGTGTGGTAGCATTTTCCAGTAGCACCAGCTGAGTCTGGTGTGTGGTTTAAGCATTTACCTCTGAAATCTTTCAAATAGCATAAAGTGACCTAGAACCATAATTTTTTTACAGCTTCTGATTTGTCTGAATGACACATGTTCCATCAAGGCTAAAACTGTAATATGTTACTTATAGCCAACTTATGGTTTTGGAGGAACAGAAAGAGCCTAAGAGTTCAAAGCCATAACTGTGTTGTTTGTGGGGGTGGCCTATGGGAGAGATGTCACACAATAATTAAATTTCTTTACTCTTTATAAAGGAACTTTAAAAAGAATAATGTTCTACAATTTTCTCCTTTATGTATAGGAATCTTATTTAAGTCTTGAGAAAGTTTGAGTAACTGTCTTTATATCCATATAAAACTGTTCAGAACCTATTATATATTTTGAGAAGGAATAACTTGTTTCATCAAGACAGTATCTAAGATTTTTTTAGTTTAACGTTTAAATTGTTATTCAATTAGTAGGTATCTTAGTACATAGTATATACCAGGAGTGAGCAGTGTGTAGCATTTGGTCTTTGGCTTTTATTTACCCGAAAACAGGCAAAAAGATCTCCCCCCAGCGTCCCCTATGAGAACCTTTCAGATACCCTGATCATTCAAGATTTTGATGAGCTGAACTTTTTAAACTTCGTCTTACACACTGAAAGCATTGCGTACTTTTGGTCCTTTACCAAATTTAAAATTTAATGTGCTTCTGGGTGCACTGTTCCCGGGCCACCTCTGATTTTGATACCCATCTCCTGTTTCACTTTGGCTATCCTTACTGTCTCAGGAGCCACTCAATCTTTCGGAAGGGACTATGTAAACAAGTAAAATATACTGTGATAAGTGCTATTTAAAAAAAATATGTATGTGTAAGTTTCTTTGGGGTCACTGATTAGGCAGTGCCCATCTCTGGCTTGAAGAATCAGGGAAAGTGTTGCTGATGGTTTCCAGTTAAACTGGGTCTTAAAGAATCACTGAGGGCTTGCCTGGAGGAGAATTGGAGAACTTTGTAGGCAGTGAGAACCGGCATGTTATGGCCCAGAGAAATGAAAGGTACAGCAAGATGGAGCACTGCTATGACAATGGTGGTGGCAGGAGATGATGCCATAAATGTCTTGGAGCCAGGTTGGGAAAGCCCTTGTGGGACATGCTCAAGAATCTGGATTTACCCCGTAGCAAATGGAGCATCATCAGATGATAGGGCAGGCATTAGGAACATTGATGTTTGTAGACTAAAGGGAAAATGGCTTTTTGTACCTGAAATTGCTATTTGCACATGCTTGGGATTTTCTGGCTATTGTTAGAGGGATGCTGACCTCACTTTGGGGTAGCACTCTGACTTAGATTGGAATTTTCAAGCCTCAACTTTAGGTTTGTTTGTTGTCATTGTCGTTTTAACTATAACAATGAAATATGTTCTTGGGACCTTGTTGGGGAATTCTCGTCCTCCTTTCCATGCAAGTTGGCATATGGGCTTGTGTTTAGACATTAATTGTGTTAAGTGATAACCATCTTCCTTCTGGAACACTTTCTGACTTAATGGCAGACACAACTATTGCGTCCTTTTTCATCCGCTTGGTACTCATTTCTACTATAAACACAGAAATCTCAGTTTTCACAGAGAAAAAAAGAAGCTAGAAGTAATAATAAAAGAGTCTGGTTTTAAGAACTTTGCTTTCTCTAACTGTTTCAGTGTTTTTAAAACAACACGTACAGTTCAGGAGAAAAATCAAAGGGCTCTTTCCTTAGGCAGGTGCGGTGGCAGAAGCCCTTTTGGATGGATTGTGTGTTAGCTGCTTTGGTTTAAAATAAGTGTATGGGGGATGGGGAAGGGAGTTGGGAAGGAAGGCTGTGGGGACAGCTCCCAGATTTTTACCTTGAAAGCAGGTGCTGCTGAAATATTCCAGAAACAGATGGAATCTCCTATTCTTGTTTTAAGCTATTTATGGTTGTCTCGCCTGAGGGTACCCTGCCATACAAAACTGCACAGCCTGATGTTTGAGGGCAGTTTGGGCATCAAAGCTGGGGCCCCTCTGGGAGAAATCAGCTTTTCTTCCCCAATGCCTTAAATACCATTTGGAAAACCTGGATCTTTCATATTATTTAATGGAAGACTTTCCTCTGCTTTTTGAGTATTTCCATCTCTCTGGAGCTGTTTGATTTCTTCTTAATTCCTCCCTGTAAAAGTATGGTGGGTACAGTGTCATCTTCTGAATGGTCAGCTGGGAGAAGGCCCAGTTGCTATGATGGATTATAATTCTACCCATCGTGGATCTGTCCGCAGCTGAACCCCTGGCACGGGTCCTGTGGAGGCTCTGGCTTAGTAGCCCTCGGACCCTTCCTGAGATCTTCAGTGTTTTGAAAGGCTTGCATGGCAAATGTGCTCATCACATCACTTTGTGGGAGGTGATAACTTTTTTTTTCTTAATTAAAAAAAATGTACTGGTTGGGGAATGTTGCATGTTTTATTGCCACACAGATGCCTTCATGCTTAGAAACGTCTAATCCTCTGGGGAGCCACAACTCACCAATAGTAACAAGCTGTACAGTTTTTTTAAAAAAATCACCTTTGAAGAGAAGAAAGGGAAATAAATGAAACTGCCCTCGCTCTCCTCGTGGCCTGCTGTTTGAGGACTGGGAGGCTGGACAGTTGGAAAGACAGGTGTGGCTTCTGTAGCCGCAGCCAGCCTCAGGGCTGTCTGCTGGGGGAGGAAGCTGCTTTTCTCCTCCTGGTCCTTTTCAAAGGACACCAGCCCCTAGCTCAGCCTTTCCTCAAGCCACCTGAGCCCAGCATTATGGGTAATTGAAACTTCAAGACTTCAGCTAAAAGAAATTTTTCATTTTGAGACCGAATGAGTTGGAGATTACAAGAGACCGTGATATTTTCTCGATCTGTTTTGAAAGCAGAGCATTTCCTTGTTTTAATGCTCGTGAAGCTCACTACAGAGCAACAAGTGAAACCTCCCTAGGAACTCCAGGAGTGCACTTTGGTTCTTGTAGTGTCTGTTGTCCCCCCACCATATACCACTCATCTTGCTACCTCTAGCAACTCCTGCTGATGCTTAATGTCGTTAGACCATTTTGTAGATGGGTAGACTAAGTCAGGACAGCTCACTACAGAGGATTTGGAAAGGAGGGGTAATGATCATTTGTTAGTCTTTATTTGACATACCATGGCTTACATAATTCTCATTTATTCTTATTGCAACCTTATGAAATTATCTCCATTATAGAGAAGTAGGAGTTGAGACTGAGGGAGATACAGTGACTTGCCTAAGATCTCACCAGGAGTAAGAGGAAATTTGGTTTGGAACCCCAAATCCAAGCCAAAGCTCATGCTTTCAGTGGCTTTGGGCATATTTCTAGTAACTTACTTTTGGCCCTGATTCAGAACTCAAATTTTATTTTCTTGCCAACAAAGCAGCCATTATGAGATTCAAAAGTTTTTTCATCTCTCTGCTTGTATTTAGTTAAAGGAGCCTTGATGGGTAGTTTGCCACTGCACAATCATTTCAGAGGTGAGCTGTCAAAAAGAGTTCTTAGAAATAATATGCTACAGCCCACCCTCATTTTATAAATCATGAAATTGAGACCTGAAAAGAGATTTTTGTCCCATATTCTTTAGCTGGCTAATAGCAGTCTTTTTGACCCCCCAGTCCAGAGTTTGTCCAGGGTATGGCAATGATTCTTCCAGCTCCGGAGAATAAGGCCAAGGCCACCGGGATCTAAGGCTTTTCTAGACTCAGTGACCTCCAATTAGCATCAAGGCCAGCATCATTGCAGTCTGTGGGAACTATCCAACCGTATGATTATAAAGAAAATGATCAGTTCTGTTTAAATCTGAAGCAAAGTATGTTTGAATGAAAAACCAGTAAAACCGAGCCTGCCTTCTGAAAGAGTCTTAAGAATTCCACACGAGGAACCCTTTTTTGGGAGACGGAAAACATTCTACAGGAGAAGCCAGTCGATGCTTTTTAGTGGAGTTTGAGTGTCAGCAAATTTTTTTGGACCCCCCCCCCCCCTTACCCCAAGCCAACCACTTTCCTATAACAGCAACAACAAGCAGAAGGCATTTATTTGAGCCTTATCTTTCCTTTTCACTGGGCAGGAGGTAGAAAGGAAAATAACTCAGTATGCTTCACACCTAAAATTGCCCTTTGGATCTAAGCTGCACTCTTATTTTAAGAGCAAGTTAGATTTGTGAATACAAAGAGGAGTCTGAATTTAGGTTGTCTGGCCCTTCCAGTGATCAGTTTAGAAGCAGTGGGAAGCCTAGCATTTGTCCCTCATGGAGAAGCTCCAGGAGACTGAGGTAATTGTGTACCTCTTTACATCATGTCAAACAGAAAAATCATTATGCCATCTAACGTTTGAAGATCCTAGAATTCTCATAATCAATTATGAGCCACTTATTTTTAGGATGTCATTTTAAGAGATTATGAAGATATACTTTCTCGTTAGAAGAATTTAGAAAACTTAAGAGAAGCGATCTAACATCCCACGACTCTCATAGTGACTTGAGGAGTTTTCTTCGTTGAATGGGATCATGCTGTAGGTAGAGTTTTGTATCTAGCCTTTTCACTTAGTATAGTGTAAGCATCTTTGCATATCATTAATATTCTTTCCTGAGAATGTTTTTGACTATGTACTTTGTGTGAGATTGATTTAAAAGGGAAGAAAGCTCTTAGGAAAATCTGAGAAAGTATTTTTTGCTGAGACTTAGCTTCTTTTAAAAAATGCATTTGCTGGAGTGACTTTGTCATTTGGCTAATTACTTTCGTAATTTTGTTAAAAAAACAAACAAACCCACAAAAAACCGAAACCCCTCAACTACTTTTTATCTTAACGTGTGAGCTATTACTAGATTCTTGACAAGGAGGAATAGTTATTAACTTCTGAAAACAATGAACATAAAATATGGAAATAGTATCCAAAGTCTTCATTAAATCAAGTGGTAAATAAAGTACTTAGTTTACTTTTCCTCTCCATATTTCACTTTGTACATTTACATCTTTAATCCTTTTCATCAAAATGAGTTGTATTGTGAATGGCAAAAACAGTAATGTAGCATAGAGGGAATACTTTAAAAGTTAGGTAGCAATATAAATTTTGAATTTTGATTAATTGCATTCTGAATGAGAACAGATTACACATATCTTAAAACTTTATGTAGAAATGTACAGAATTTTTAAACATTGTAGGTAAAATTCTGTCTTACAGTATGCAGTGGAAATTGAGTAGGTTTTTATTTCTTATTCATGGGACAGGAAACTACCAGTAATCTTCAACACAACCAAGGGCAGTTGCCCTTTAACTCAGTTCACAGGTGTTAGGCTGCCACTGTGGAGATTTTTAAATCCCTTATCTATAACACAAAGCAACATTTATTATAAAATTAATTCTGAGAGGCATCATTTATGGTTTCTAATCCATTCTATTTCAAATGCCTTTGAAGTAAAGTGGGTGGAGCTTTGTATGTGGGGTTAATTGTCTCATTGTTCATTTATTCAGTCTGGTATTTTAACTAGCTCTTTATGTGTAGTAATGAGCCCAAAATGCAGCAAAAAATCCTTGGCTCTAAAAAACTTAACATTAAGGAAGAAAACTTATTTTAAACTGTGGTGGAAAACGAAGTTGGGTGAAATCTAGTGCCCTGTACTTTTTTTTGCCTGAGCTCTTAATGACTGGTTTCCTTTTTTTTTTTTTATTTTTTATTTTAGTCCCATAGGAAAGTAAGAAGTTTTGGGGGGACTAAAAAACAAAAAGCCACTGCAAACAAAAACAATTCCAAGCCAAAAGACTTAAGGAGGTATATTTGCTAGGGTTTAGTTTTCTGCTCAGTTAGAATTTTTATGGTCACCTCTGTTAAAAAAAAAAAAAACAATTCTAATTTTGGATACCAATTTTAGAGAAATTTTTAGTTTGTACTTTTTCCTTTTTTATTAGTATATGAAAGTATACTAAATGTTGCTCATCCTTGTTAAAAGATAACCAATGTTTCCTGACCACTGGAGACAATAACTTGTTTTTATATCTTTTCTTTTTTCTTTTTCTTCTTCTTCTTCTTTTTTTTTTTTTTTTTTACTTTTCATTAAAATTCCCCAGAGATTGTAATTCTAGATCTTTTTATTTGAAGAGATAGTTAACTTTCGTATAGTGGAGCTCCTCCCTGAACTCGTCCTTTCCTCACATTCAGTACTTGTCTTGTAATAGAAAGAACACTTGTGCTATATTTGATTTTTTTAAAAAATCTTAAAAATTGCCTTTATAATAAAAATGTTTTCCCTTACCCATCATTTGTCTTTGTCTCAGTTACTTCAGCGGTGGATTGATGATGATACTAATTCAGAATATTGTGGTGAAGATTAAATAAAACAGTGGAGACTTGATAAAGTTCTTTGATTATTCTATCTGCTATGTAAATGTTTAATTACAACCCTGTGCCTGCTTTTTGCAAATTGTGAGATAAAATCTGCAAATAGAAAAGTGCATGGAGTTTAACCACACACACACGTAAGTATACATAAGTATATAAATATTTATCTATATGTACACACATAAGCAAACCTAAGTACACACTAATAATTATAAAGCAAATACCTGTGTAATCACCACCTAAGAAATCTCCTGCTCCGCAGAATAATTTTTGTCACCTATATATGCATCCCTAAATAATGTGGTATAGTTTTCTCTGGTTTTGAACTCTGTATGAACTGAATTATACAATTTGGAATTGTTAAGTCTTATTTCTTTTGCCGAACGCCTGAGATTCAACCATGCTGTTGCTTATAGTTGTAGTTTGTTTTCGTTGCTCTGTAACATTCCACATTGTATGACTATACTATAATTTGTTGAAGCCTTTGACTGTAGGTGGCTGTTGGGCTGTTCCTAGTTCCTGGCTTTTATGAACATTTTCGAACAGATAGCCTGGTTTTTTGGTGTATAAACCTAGGAGATGAACAGCTATGTCATAGGATTCATTTCTCTTCAATTTTATTGCATAATGCCAAATTGCTGTCTAATGTGGCAGTGGCATTTTATGGTTCTGCCACCTGTGTGCAAGCATTGCCATAGTCACATGCTGCTACTTCTTACTCCTTGCTTAAAGAAGACAGGCAACCTGCTTTTCTTTCTCAAAGCCCATGAGATGTGGGTATTGTCCTTCACTGGCCTTATTAACTAAAGAGGCATTGCTAGGGAAAGTGGCAGCCCATGGGGAGGTGGGAGGAAAGCCGATCATCCCTGAAAGGTGAAATGAACTATGAGGTGGCATGGCCTGGGGAGCATGGTCAGGAGTGCACGCAGGGCTTGACTCCTAGTGCTGCCAGTGTGGACATGTGCTTTTGGGTGCTTCATTTATTCTTTTTGAGCCTTAATTTTCTCATATCTACTTTTTTGGTGAGGATTAGAGATAATGTAAGCAAAGATCCTGGCAGGGTAGTCGTTGGCACCTTACAACATTACACAGTGCTAGAGTTACTACTAGAAGGACAGACCAATTGGTAACATCACGTCCTTGTCAGAGGTATGATTTGTGTGGGCATGTACATAACCAAGTCTTCATGAACCTGGTCATGTCAACTTCAAAGGTGACTCTTGGTGGCCACAAGGTGGGCATTTACACACTGTTGGTAAGGGAGGGTATAAAATGGTCCAACGTTCCTAGAAAACAATTGGCAATATATATTAAAAACCCTTAAATTATTCCCACTTTTAGGAATCTGTTCTAAGGAAAACTTAGGAATATATGTACAGTACATGTATGAAGATGTTTATTGTAGCATATGGAATGAAAAATTAGAAGCCATTCATGGAGGGGGAGAGCTAAACTCTGATACAGCATTGCCATTAAAATGATGTTTTTGGTGATCCTTCAACGATACTGAACATTTAGGACATAATGTTATGCAGAAGAAGCAAGAGATGAATTATGATATGATCTGTATTTTGTAAGAAATTCATAGAAAAATGGTGGGTTGATTGGATAACAAAGTATTAACAATAAGAATAATTAGGTAATGGAATTACGGGTGTTTCTAATTTTCTTCTTTTTATGTCTATAATAAGTAGTTCTGGCAGTTTTATCTTGTCATGAACAACCCAAATATTCATTGCACCACAGTTTATGTATTTTTTAATTTGGAAAAATGATATCTACCTTCATATAGCACATGATTCCAAATATATAGAAGTTATAAACAACATGCTTTAACTACCAAAGTGATGACTGATGCTCTAGCGGGTTTGTGTCGTTCCTCCCCCACTCCCACCCCCCGCCCAATTTGTGGTATAGATTTGAGCTCTGGGAAGATCTGTGTTTTGAGCCCTGGGAAGATCTGCGTTCAAATTTTGATTCTACCACTTACTAGCTGTAGGAATGTAAGCAAGTCATATCACCCTTCTGAGCCTGTTTCCTCATCCATAAAACAGAAGATATTTCCCATGGTAGCCAGGAGGACTAAGTGAGGTTCTTGATGCTCAGCTCAAAGTCATTATTTCCGTGTGGCCTTGCAAGATTTAAAGTAACACCATCAGTCGTGAAATGCACCATTGATGTGAAAATGGCTTTTCAGGGGGGAAAAAGAGGGCTGTATTAAGGTTTCAGATTGATTTCAAGAAGCGTCTTGATTTTGAAAATGTTAAAAGTGAGTTAGAGTTCATCTTAATTGAGAAATGATCGTATTAATTTCACAGTGGGCTATTTAGCATCTGTCCTGTAGATTATAGCTGTTCTCCACTCACCTAGGTGACCTTTTAATTTCTTCAGAAATTTCTATCTTATTTGTGTAAGGGGACTAGGAACCTATTCCCAATGCGTGCCTCAAACCTGCTTTTTATGGCCTCAGGATCTCTGTCATAACCCGTTTTATTCTTTCACAAACTGAGCCCCTGGGGAGCTGTCTGCACTTTTCAGTGTGATCCAGCTGAATTCCTTCCCTTCCCCACTCGAGCCCTTTGATTTGCCAGGTTTTTGTTCATCTACCCTAAGGATGGACTGAGATCGCGGAGCTCGGCCTCTCTTGTGGTGCAAAGTGAGAATTGTTTTTAATTGGGCAGAAACATGTGGAAGGATCAGGAATATCTCAAGGGATTACAGAGAAATTCCAAATTTGTACTACTTACAGCTTGTGTTTAGAACAGGGTCTGCTGGGAATAAATGTTAGTTAGTGTGGCCTGTGACCTTAAAAACTGTTGACATGGACTTCAGCCAGAAACTAGCCACAGACCTCCTTTGTTAAACTCATTCATAGCTCCTTGAAAACTCTAGTCAGTGAAAGTTGCCAGCTCCAATCTAAGCAGAGCGCTTTTTTTTTTTTTCCCATGCTTTGGAAACAGAGGACGCCCCTTAACCAGCAAGGCTTCTTTAATAGGACTACATGGCCTTAAACGCAATTGGAATTGACAACTTCCTGGCTTGGGTTTGCCAACTGGCAGGGCTCTGAGGCCGAGGGGACAAACAGCGTTGGGGCGCTGTGTGCTTGTGTTTGTGTATGTGCGGGGGGGAGTGAACTCCAGAGCATTGCGATACCCCTTCACTTCAAAAGCCACACTCTGGCCTGAATTGGACATGTCTTCCTAGTGTTCTGGCTGGGACAATTCAGAATTATCTCTTAATATAAGGTTGGGGGGGGGGGGAAGCTGCCCTTTCTTTTCAGTGGTGTTGAGCCTAGCCTTTCCCTTCTCGCCTCAAAACCCTTGATTTAATCTTTTCATTGGTGTTGTGTTGGCTCAAATATAGAGTAAGAACTTGCAACTGAGATTGGGGAATTGTTGGTTTTGAATGGTACTCGGCACCCACCCACTCAGGAGCTTTATGCAACAAGGTTTAGTTTCTGTCAAGCTGAAGGGGCAGCCAGGATAGCTCTTCATTTTACTTATCGAGGAAACTGAGGCATGATGAAGTGAAGCAGTTTCTTATCCCCTCTTATCAAAAAGAATCCTAAGAAAAGGCCTTGCATGATTTGCTGCCTCTGTAAACCAGCATCTTAACTGAGATAAGAAACTAATATTTTCCCTCATTCTTGTCTTTAATCCAAAGACTACATTATCTGAATTTAAAGTCAGGGAGACAAATAGAATATTTTGAAAAATGAATAAGTTAATCATACTAAAAAGAGGAAGCAGCTATTCTGCTTACAGAATTTATTTATTTTAATACTATAACATGTTGATGGTGGGTAGGGAATCTATCTTAGTTATCAGCTGTCATCCCGAGATACGGTCATATCTGTCCATCTCCCTCTACTTAACCATTTGTTAAATTTTTGTTGTTGGAAAATAATATTTATTTCCAGTTATGCTGTTGAAGTTATTATTTTTATCATAAATACTCTAGTAAAGCCATCACTTCTAAAAGCTGCTGAGGGTTGGCGTGATTTCATCCAGGCATGTGTGAGGGGAAAAAAAGGAATGTCACATTGGCCTAGGAATCAATGGCACATAGGCCTTAGGAACATGGAAACTCTGGAAAGAGAAATTATATAATCTCCTAGAGGCTTTACAAGAATTTAGATGTAATTAAGAGAGAAAACCTATGAGTACCTGATCTGTGGGTGCTCCGTAAGTATTTGTTGAATGAATAAAATTGGTGAAGTAGCTTCTTTCCGAGTCCCAATTTGCCTTCCTCGGCACCCTTACCTTAGAGCATTTATTCCTCTCACAGAAGGTAGATGATGCCCTCATGCTGAGTCACCTAAAGTTCTAAAGTAAATCTTTTAGATTTAGTCAGAACTAGATTCAAGTTCTGACTTATTAGCCATGGGACAAATCAAAACACTTAGACTTTTCTGATCCTCATTTCCCACATCTATGAAATAATGAGACCTACTTTGTGAAGTTGTTAATATACAGGTAAAAATGTTATATAAAACATCTAATTTGGGACTTAGTAACAGAATTTTTTTTTTCCAGAAAGGAACTTATATTTTTCCTCATATACTTCTCTTTTCCTTCTATCAAAGGGAATCATATGAAAAGGTCTCAAATGCTTTGCTGCCTGTATGACTCTCCCTGCTCATTCAGGGAATGTAGTTACTCTGCAGACCAGCTAAGAGGGATTGAAAATGTCCCAGACTCTACATAGAAAATCTATATAGAGCCCCTTTTCACTACCAATTGAATCTTTGTCTGTGTTTAATACTTTGTACTGGAAATTTTAAATGCTGCAGATTTGTGTAGATTTTAATGCCAAAGACAGAAGTAAACATTTTTCCCCATAGACTTTCTTTTTTTTTTTTTTTTTTTTAAAGATTTTATTTATTTGATAGAGACAGCCAGCAAGAGAGGGAACAGAAGCAGGGGGAGTGGGAGAGGAAGAAGCAGGCTCCCAGCAGAGGAGCCTGATGTGGGGCTCGATCCCAGGACTCCGGGATCACGCCCTGAGCCGAAGGCAGACGCTTAACGACTGAGCCACCCAGGCGCCCCTCCCCATAGACTTTCTTGCCTTATATAGCCGTTGTGTAATATGGTGAATTAGAGTGGTATTTCACTTTGTGATATTTTATAAATATGTCAATATGGTTAATAGTTACTATTTGCACTAAATTAAAAAAAAAACTTTAGTGGACTATGGAAATTGTTTAATGGTTTTCTGTACACTGTACTAAGAACAGATTGTTAGAAAATATATTTAGGTAGATTAAATAGGTGATTAAGAAAGCCAGATTCTCCTTTTGCTTGCTTTTTGACAAAAAGGAAATGCTTGTAATCTCCGAACATTAAGCAGTACAGAGAATTATGTAGAATTCTTCGAACTTGTGTTAAGAGTTCCCCTTTGTACAGGATTTCACGATAAGTTCTCTCCTTCTTAAACACACTTAAAGGTGGTTTTTATAAGAATTAATTCTAAAACTCCTCCATAGGAGCTGATGAATCGTTGGGCTGATGAGCTGTTGGGTTTTGTAACCTTTGTATTTATTGTGTGTCTCACCCTTGGTGTTTAGTGCGAATAGCAAATTATAGGAAGCCCATTTTCTGTCTCCTACATACCTGGGGATTAAGAACGTGCTCTGGGGGCTCCTGGGTAGCGCAGTCGTTAAAGTGTCTGCCTTCAGCTCAGGGCGTGATCCCGGCGTTCCGGGATCGAGTCCCACATCGGGCTCCTCTGCTGGGAGCCTGCTTCTTCCTCTCCCACTCCCCCTGCTTGTGTTCCCTCTCTCGCTGGCTGTCTCTGTCAAATAAATAAATAAAATCTTTAAAAAAAAAAAAAAAAAGAACGTGCTCTGGACAAGGTGAAGGAGGGTGAAGAATTCTGGTGTGTAGAGAAGGGAAGATTATTTGTCAGATTTCATTTTACTGGACTGTTTTCCCCTCAGAGTTCACAAGATGAGAGCATGTCATCTTTTTTCCTAAAGATCTCCCCCTCTAATGATACCTCGTTTTCTAAACTTTCATTAATAGCTCTTTGCAGCTGAAGCAAATATTTTAGATCTTTCTTGTACTCTCCTCCAGCTGGGGTGTCTTTCACACATCAAAGGCAGATATGAGCCTCTCATTAAAAATGATAGTATGAGTTCATCATCTCAGAAGAGTAGGACCTGAAAACTTGAGCTGACTTTCAGCTACAAGTCAGATCTAAGCCGGACTGAGATTTTTCTGTGGGTTACCACATTTCTTTTCTCAATTTGTCACTCCAGATGCTGTAAAGTCTGCCTTTTCCCCTTAGTTTTATTATATCTGAAGATTATAGTTATTTGGAATAGGAAGTTAGTTGTAGAGCTTAGAAGAGATAAATGCTTGAAAATGCATTCTTAATAAGAAAATAAGGAATGCTGAAGCCTAGGAAGAAAGCCCAGGGTGTGTTTGTTCTTGTCCCTCCCTCCTCTCCTATACACGTTCTCTACTAGGCCTTCTTACTCCCTAACTGCACTGCCTGGTCTAGTATCTATAAGATATTTATTTAAAACTTCTGAAGTCAGCTCTGAAAATTCACAAATTCCTTTTTTTCCTACCTTTTGCTAATGGAAAGCAACACTGAAATTGGAGTAGTTGAACAGATTTTTTGAGAGTATGGGAGGACAACTGGTTATGTTCTTCAGATTTTATTTTTGAAAACAGTTGTAGATTGGGGTGAAGGCTGGATTGTTATATTCTAGCTGAAAGCCACATTAAATATCTTTAGCTGCTTTTATATGTGCGTGTGCGCATGCAGGTGCGCGTGCGCACACACACACACGAATGTGTTATGACAAAGTATTATGGGTTCCATCATTTGAGTAATAGCTACAGCAAATCCACATTAACTCTTTTCCGTAGTATTTACTGTCCTTACTTTGGTCAATTTCAAGCTCTGTGTTAGTATTTTCTAGCCAAAGGTGAAGGTTGTCCCCAGATAAATATTAGGATGGCTTGCCAGCCAAATCCCAGGCAACCCACTGAATTGCTCTCTTTGATGGTAGAAGGGTCCGGTTCAAGTTGCTCTGAATGGCATTTAACTATAAAACAATAGCCTTAACAAAAGTTACTGGTGTTCTTCAAATGGTTTCTGTACTAGTAGCCAGTTCTTTTGGCATTTTAGCATATGAGGCTTGTTCCATAATAATTTAGAGTGCAAGTTCAGAGCATTACGTAGCCAATGAATGGGGGCAGGGTGGGGGTGTGAGGGAGAGAAAAGTACATAGACGTATTACAAATGCATGAAGTAAAAAATGAAAAGCCAGCGAACAAAAACATCACCCCCCCAACACACACACACGCACACGCAAACCCAGAAGCTGTTGACTCGGCAGTTTTTCATTCTTTATGGCTCTAGGGACAGGTTTAAATTGAGAAAAAATTTTTTATTCTCTTGCGCTGTGTTGAACAGAAATGCAGTGTTTGATGTAATCTGGCCCAGATGTCAGCAGTGTGCAGCTTTGTGATGATTATTTATCTTCAGGTTTTTACTTTGTAAAAGGAGAATCAGCAAACAGTTGTTTAGGGTTGTAAGTTATATTTAGTGACTATTTTTGAGATCCTGTGTGTGTAACAAACATACATATAGATTAGTTTATATATGTATTAAATTTCATTTCATTTTAGCTATTAATCTTAAAATCCTCTTTAACAAATGCTGTTACGAGTCCCCTGATAAATGTTAATATGTTCAGCGCCTTTCATTCTGGGTATTGTTCCTCTTATTTCCATTTTTCATTCTTATAGGAAGTTTTCTCAGCTAAGATCATTAAACTAGTGGGCCCTTTTATATGGTCTTCGAAAGAATTTTCTCATGTAAATTTCCCGGAAGGATATTTGTGTTTTTTGGTTACAGTAATAATAGCTTAGAATGTAAATGGCAGATTTCAATAACAGTTGCCAAATGGCAGTCCATTTACGTACTTGTAATTGAGGTGTATTTGTTTTAAGAGTATTGTTTTCAAAGTATTTTCAGAGAATGGGAGTTGTTCATAATTTACACCAATCCATTGTTTGTCCCCTTTGAACTGCCCTGGATGGCTGCTAAGTCCCCCAAAGAGAATGGAGTTAGAAATTTCTTTTCAGAGGTGGGAGAGGGGGTGTCCTGTTGTCATGTAATCCTATTTTAGAGATCAAGGGATGCACACAAAAATCTTTGCTTCTGTTAACGTTTCTTCCAGACACAACTAGATTTTCTTAGTAAATTTAATTCAGACTGCTCAGTTATATGGTGAGCTGCCCTGTCAGGACCAAGTTCAATTCAAAGTTAAATTTAAAAATGTTTGAGTGTTTTCCATATTATATGCCAACAGTGATTCTAACCTAATATAATTATAATCCTAACTCAGGTAGTATTAACTACTATACTCCTTTAGCTCACCTCATTGGATTTAATGAAATTGTCCTAAAAATGATGAATAAATTGCATTGACATTCTGTAGCTTTAAGTGTCAATGTGAGGTTACTGATCTTAATCAATTAAGGCAGTCTTCATTGGCAGCAATGTAGTATATATAGAAAAGATTAGTTTTAGGATCCAGGTTCAAGTTTCATACATGTACCCCTAATAGGCCAGGTGACATCGGACCAGGTGCCTGACATGGATCATCCTCAGCTGTAAAATGAGGGAATTGAACTAGATAGTTGTCGTCATCCCTTAAAGCTCAAATATCCTGTGATTTTTTTAAAAATCATACCATCTTATTAAGTTCCAGTGAGCTCAGTAGGGCTTTATTGCTATGATTCATGTTTCCTGGATGATTTTTTCCCTTATTCCCGTGAATGTGTTTGAGATGCGTGATCAGAGGGATTATAGAAGTTTTAGTACAGTCTTGTGAATGCATGGCAGTATTTAAACATTTTTTAAAAATTGCATTTGGTTATTAGCATTTTTGTCACTTTTAGATGGAAAACAGTAAATATGCGACCTCATCCATTTTTTTGAAGTAGGTAGGGACAGTGACTCTACGCGGTTGTCATCTTTTTCCCCTGACAGCTCTGCCTGGGGAAACAAAGACAGACAGCAAGGGACTTTTTCCTTGCAACATGATAACATGACCTAGCCTGGAACCCTGATGTAGTAAGAGAAGAACCTTTGGATTAGGACAGCAAAGACCTTTGATCTTGACTCTGCTTAGACTTATGGGCTGTATGACTTTGGGTAAGATGCTGGCTTTTTTCTTCCCTCTGTAAAATGGAAATGATCGTATTAGCTCTTCCAAACTCAGAGTGTGTCTCTTGTAGGTCATCTGTTCGCAAACACTTCTGAAGACCTTTTTTTTTTTTCATTTGTTTGTGCTTTTAGCCTCAATTAAGACAAAATTGCTATTAGTGTGTATAATTATTGTGAGGAATTTTGCTTCTCATCAGAAGTGCATTTCTAGATAGTACCTATAGAGAAGGTGCAGTCTAACTGTCTTCAGTAATTTTTCTAAAAAGGTAGATGGTGCTTTGGCAATTCTGAATTCTTGGTTAATAATAAAAACTTCCTAAAAGGAAATACATCTCAACACGTACTATTTTGAAAGGATAATTTCTAGATGTTCAGGTGAATACTGAGCGCTATGTATGTAGTGAGGGTAATATGAGGAAATCATGAAGCTGGCTTCTTTGGAAATTTAAAAATCCTAGGAGCATCATAAAGCTTCTGGAAGTGAGCACTGTGGTATAGTGGGAAGAGCAGGAGCTTTGGGATAAGACAGGTTTGGGTTCAGCTCCCCACTTGCCAGCTTATGATCTTTGTTATCTAAATTGAAACGATTTTTCCCCCATGTCTGAAATTCAGACATAAGGATTTGCCTCAAGGTGGTGGTGTTTGAGACAGTATTTGCAAATCAGCAGGGTGCCTGGTAAATAGTAGGGACTCTGAAGGGTCATTATGCACTCCTCTTCGGATGGACAGGTTTAGAGCATTTAGAAGTGATCATAGTAGAAAATGGAGTATTTTGATGTTCATCAACTGGTTAATACTCAGGAGGTCACTGAGCCTTTAGATGTCTGTGTCCTTTGATTTGTTCCTTGATCCTCTTGGGGTGGGGGGAGCCCAGAATATAAACTCAGAAGGTTCAAGTCCCAGCTTTTTTGATTTGTTTTGTTTTGTTTGGTTTTGTTTTTTGTTTTTTTGTTTTTAAATCTACATCTCCATAAGCATGTCTTCACTCTTCTGGGCTTCTTTTCCCCATCTATATAATGAGGACAGTCATAAGTCCTTCAAAGGATTGTTATGAGTATCAAAAAATAACATGATGCTACTTGGTAGTATTGATCCCTGTACAAGTTTTACCGGGTGACCAACTGGAACTCTAATATGGCTTTTAATTTTTATTATTTTTGAAATTTTCCGCTCTTGGGAAATGTGTTAATATGGAGAACGAGACAGGAATTTGCCATGGTAGAAGCCATTTGTTCAGGGAGCTGAGTGTCGGTACATTCACATACATTATCCCATTCAGTCTTCACAACAGTCCGGCCAGGGAGACGTTGTTTTCATTTTATGGAAAAAGAAAAGGAGCCTTGGACATTAGTTATTAGCTAATAAGTTAATATTAGTTATTAACTAATATTGTCATCTGATTCTAAAACCCATATGCTTTCCACTCTTTTCTGCTGCCCCTCCCATACTTTCTGCCTTGTCTAACTTAGCTTAAGGAGACAATTACTGGGTGTCTATAGTTCTGGATATTCCACTGTAGGCACTGGGGATGCAGCAATAGAAGACGTACATATTCCCCATCTTCACATGACCCACGAGTCTAAAGGCAGATGAATAACTAAACAATCAGTTGTAATATTGAACCCTTCTAAGAAGAGCACAGGATATTAGCTAACTGTGTAAATGGTTAGTCATCTGTATATTTTAAACAATTTCCCCTGAAGAGTTGACTTCTGTTGATTTCAGGTATCACATTATAATCTTATATTACAGTCTTGAAGTAGTTCTGGTTTTTGAGTGAATGTAATGTCCTTTATTTCCATAACTTAAAAAAACTTGCTAAAATATGCATAAAAATTCAATAACAGCTCATATTTATTAAATACTTACTATTTGCTGAATGCTTTCCATGTGCTTTCCATTTCTCATTTAATCCTCACAATGACCTTAGGAGAGGGCACTGTGGTCCCCATTGTATAGATGAAGAAACTGAGGATTGGAGAGATGAAGTGGCTTGCCTAAAGTGATACAACTAAAAAATGACAGGATTCTTCTGATTCCAGAGCCTGCATTTCTAAACAGATTCGATCAAGTAAGTGCATTAGAGAAGTAAAATTTATTCCTTTTTTCAAAATTAAGAGATACTATGACTTTTTAATTATTTTTCAATTTTCAGTTTGCATACAATAAAATTCAGTTTTGTAATGTTCAGTTTTGAATTTTGATAGAAGCGTGGTCCTATATCTACTACTGCAACCAAGATAAGGACAGTTCCATAACTCTCCCCAAATTTCCTTGTGCTGCTGGTTGTAGCCAAACCCTCCTCCTGTTGCTAACTAGCCCCTGACAATGACTGGTCTGTTCTCCATCCCGAGTTTTGCCTTTTCTGAAGTGCCATTATAATGTAATCATATCTGTTTCTTTGGGGGACTGGTTTCTTTCACACAGCAAAATGCTTTTGAGATCCATCTGTGTTGTATGTATCAATGACTCATTCCTTTATATTGTGGAGTAGGTATTCTGTCGTATACATGCAACCACAGCTTGTTTATCCCTTCATTATTGTAGGACATTTGGGTTGTTTCTAGTTTTTGTGATTATGAGTAAGACTGTTGTAAACATTTGCATACAGATTTTTGTGTAAACACAAGTTTTTGTCTCTGGTAAATATCTGGGAGTGGGATCTCTGGGTCATATGCTGGGTATACATTCAATTTGGCAGGAAACTGCCAAACTGTTTCCCAAAATGGCTGTATCATTTTGCATTTCTGTCAGCAATGTATGAGAGTTCTAGTTGCTCCACGTCTTCACCAGCATTTGGTAATGTCACCATTTTCATAGTTTTTATTCTGTTAGATGTTAGTGGGATCTGATGTTTCAACTCAGGAAACTTCATTTCCTTAATGACTAGTGATTTTTAGCATCAGTTCATGGCCTATCTGCCATCTGTGTTTCATCTTTGGTAGTGTCTATTCAGATCTTTTACCCATTCAAAAAAATTGGTTTGTTCATTTATTGTTGAGTTTTAAGAGTTTTTTTTTAAAGATTTGTTTACTTATTTGAGAGCGAGCATGAGCCGGGGGTGGGGGCAGAAGGGAAAGAAGCAGACTCTCTGCTGAGCATGGAGCCCCACACTGGGCATGATCTGATGATCCTGAGATCATGATCTGAGCTGAAATCCAGAGCTGGACACTCAACCAACTGAGCCACCCAGGCACACCAAGTTTTAAGAGTTTTTGAAGTATTCGTGATACAAATCCTTTGTCAGTTATGCTTTGCAGATATTTTCTCCCTGTCTATGGCTTGTCTATTCATTCTGTTAGCAGTGTTTTTTCACAAAGCAAAAGGTTATAATTTTGATAAAGTTTAATATGTTATTTATGGATCATGCTTTTAGGGTTATATCTAAGAACTGTTTACCTAACTCCAAGGCCACAACATTTTCTCCTATGTTTTCTTTTGGAAGTTTCATATTTTATATTTAGGTCTGTGATCCATTTTGAGTTAAATTTTTTTTAAGGTACGAGGTTGAAAGTTATTTTTTTCTTTGCATGTCGATGTCTAGTTGTTCCAGCACCATTTGTTGAAAAGGCCCATCTTTTCTCTATTGGTTACCTTTGCACCTTTTCCAAAAATTGATTGTATTTGGTTGGGTCTGTTTTTGGACTCCATTCTGTTTCGCTGGTCTGTGTGTCTATCAATACCATACTGTCTTGATTACTGTAGCTTTACAGTAAGTCTTGAAATCAGATAGCGTGATTCTTCTAGCTGTGTTCTTTTCAAAATTGTGCTTGCTATTCTAGTTCCTTTGCCTTACTGCATAAAATCTACTGGGATTTGGATTGAGTTGAATATATAAATCAGGTGGAGAAGTTGACATTTTAACAATTTTGAATCTTCCAATCCATGAACACGGTATATCTCTCCCATCTATTTAGGACTTCCCTAATTTCTTTGTTTGGTGTTTTGAGGTTTTCAGCATCCAACTCTTATACTTACTTTCTTAGATTTAGACCTAAATGTATCTTTCCTGTTTTTGTTGTTGTCGTTGGATTTTTTGAGGGAGGAGGTGCTAATGGTACAGTTAGAAAAATTAAATGCTAATTTTTCATTAATTTCACTCTAACTTATAACCTTTGTTTTCTGAAGGTATTTACCTATCATTTAAGGTCTTTAGCAAGTAAAAGATTGTTTCTTGGTGTTTGTTCTTTGAGTCTTCATCTGTTTGTGATCTCGTGGCCCTTATACCATTTTGTAATTATGATGTCAAAACAGATAGCCTCAAAAGATACATCTGGGAGGATCTGCAAGGGTTCTTCATACAGGTGGATAAGTTTTGAGACAGAATCCATGTTTTCTTCTTTCAGTTGGTGTCATGGGCATTTTTGAATTTCTTTTGTTTTGCTGTGCATATGAGAATACAGTTCAATTTCTTTTACCTCAAAATCTAGTCTAAAGTATGAATATTAACTCTTAGCTTGATTTAAAAGAGACTTTGTAGTATATACTCTGGAAAAAAAGAGGATGTTTTCTGGGTTTTTACTCTTTTTTTTTTTTTTAAAGATTTTATTTATTTATTTGACAGAGATAGAGACAGCCAGTGAGAGAGGGAACACAAGCAGGGGGAGTGGGAGAGGAAGAAGCAGGCTCATAGCAGAGGAGCCTGATGTGGGGCTCAATCCCGGAACTCCAGGATCACGCCCTGAGCCGAAGGCAGACACTTTAACTGCTGTGCCACCCAGGCGCCCCTGGGTTTTTACTCTTAATTGACTAAATGAGAAAAGTTTCAGGGAAAATCACAGCAGCTGTCACCTTCATTATATTTCCTTCAGTGGTTCTATACCATCTCCTGTTCATGGTTTATTGTTGTATACTATACACACTTGGCGTGCAGCTGGTAGAGAGAGGGTATCATGCCTTAATACCCCCCCCCATTTTTTAAGATTTATTTATTTGTTTGAGAGAGAGAGAGAGAATCTGAAGCAGATTCTGCATTGAGCACAAAACCTGACACGGGGCTTGATCTCACAACCCTGAGATCTAGGCCTGAGCCGAAATCAAGAGTTGGATGCTTATCTGACCGAGCCACCCAGGTGCCACCATGCCTTAATACTTTTAACATTCACCATCCAATTTAGTTCTTGGGACAATGATGTAAATTATAGATGATAGCACTGTCTTTCAGAGTGATAGTGACCTGACCAATGTTGAGTGGCTGCTCGGAGAGTATGACTCAAATACAGGCCCCCCCGACCACCAGAATCCCTGGTCTTTCCCACTCTGCTCTCCCATATAGTCTTCTTCAATTTTAATACTTCATGGAGCTGACCTTTTGGGTTATGGGAATCTTTTGAAAATCTGTTGAAAGCTCCAGGAACTATCTCCAGAAAAGTGTTTTTGGATGTTCTTCTAAAGTTTTCCAGGTTTTCTCAGACCCCCTTCTATGCTCTCTGGATCCTAGGATAAAAATCCACATTCAAGATTTCTTCTTTATGCACTGATTTATTTTTTCCAGTTATCAAGAACTACCCAACTGCTATATTCTCTCCGATGACACTTGGATGCTAATTCAGTGCTGCCTATCATGGGTGCTTGCATACGGGTAAGGGGGGGAAAGCCTGAGGCTCTACTTTCAACTCTCTCCACTTCTTTCTACTCTCTCCATTCATTTTTTTTTTTTTTCATTCGTTCATGCTCTGCGCTGGGTCCTGGGGATTTAGCTGTGAATAAAACTCTATCCCTGTCCTCAAGGGCTTCATGGTCTAGTGCACTTCGGAAATAGTCATGGTTGGAATAACTAAAGTTTGTTCAAATGATGTGGAGAGGCAGCATGGAGGAGTGGAAGAATCCTTTTGTAGTTAGCCCTGGATTAAGTTTTAGGCAAGTTATTATTAAATATTCTAGGCCGTTGTGTAAAGGGAATATTGATGATGTCACTTACCTTATATCATTTCTAAATGAGAGCTTTTTTGGTTAAAAAAAAAAAAGACTTTTTCCAAAAATTTAATACACCTAAGTCTTCAGAAGAATGCCTGTTGGAAACTAAGCCTTTAATAATGTTCAACCATTATTAGCAATTAAAACTTTTTATTCAAAATATATTTGGGGTGAGTCAATACTGTGAATTAGGACCTGTTACTAGAGATGAGTGTATGAAGAGATGTCCTAGTGCAACACAAATTTAATATTTAAGATCTGTATTTGCTAATATCCAGCAAGGTTTTACTGAAAATAGGTTTAAGTAGTGAGTAGAAGTTATATTTGGCTGTGCAGTTTTTCTTACTGGCTAAAAGCTGCATTTGGTTTTTCTTTTGTCGTTTGCTGTTTACCTGTGAGAATCCAGTTTTTAAGTGACCACATAGGTATTTCCTCAGGAGGAAAACGGTCTCAAGATTTCCATGGCATAATTTGTGACAGGATTAAGTTATGCTACCTTTGAAGTCAGTCACAGCCTGAGAGCACAAGAAGTTGTTTACAAAGGAACCCATCGATTCTCCCTCTTTCTCTGGAAGCATCCGAGCAGTGAGACTCGCACAGTCTGTTTGGCACAGTGGCCGCTCTCAGCTGGCCTGGGGCCCTCCTGCTGCTGGGCGGAGAGGGGATGCGCCAGAGTTATGCGTGTAGCTGAGCAGAGCCCGCCTGCAGGTCTGCTCTCCGCTTAACTGGGGCCTTGCAACTGTGGACTACGGCCTGCTGCTTTCGTTGCAGTATCTTTTCCTTAATATTTTCCATCTGGCCAACAATGACTTATAAAGACAGACACAAACCAGGATTTGAATTATGGGGAGTGTGATGCGAAAATGCTTCCAAATCACACTCTAGAACCTATAGTCATGGGCGGCTGCCTTTGCATACTGGAGAGAAGGAAACTTTCCTCAAGTTGGTTTGCAAAGCATTCAGTCACATCAAAGACCTGAGCCATTCAGCTTTTAAGTGTCTTAAAAGGCTTTGTAAAATCTGTCTCTGAATGTCACTGGATTTTAGCATGTAACTCACAATTACGCACTGATATTGAAACTTTCTGAGCAAAAATATAATGAGGGTCATGAGTGAGTTTCATATGCAGCTTCTAAATTTCTAGCTATATCCATCCAAAGCTTTAACAATTAGTGAGGCTTGGGACAGAATTGGTATCATTGCACCCTGAATGGCATTACAATTGCAGGGATGGTGTGCTATAAACTTAGAACTCATTGAAAATGAGATTTCAGAAATGAATAAGAGTTGCCTTTGAGTGTCGTTTTGCTAAGAAATTTCCCGAAGATGCATTTGTTAATGGCTTTTGAGCCGGATTGAAATAGTCAACAATAAAGCCAGTTTCATGTTTTTGAGCCATTAGAAACCAAATTAGAATATTAGTCTAAATTAAAACACAAGTTCACAATTTTTCACAATTTTGTATCTACTGTCCAAACACTTAAGGATAATTTGTGTATACAGCTTGATTCTTTTAGCAATTGCCAGTCGTCTTAGTCGTTTTATTCTTAGACCATCCTGTAGACTAACAAAGGTGAGCTGCTCGTCCTGTGGTCAGAAAGGGTATGGTCCGGCCTCTGTGGCCAAGCCTGGAAGGAAAGGCCGAGGAGGCCCGGCCAGGCATTTCGATGCTCAGCCCTCAAGTCCATGCTGCCACCTCCTGTCTGCATCCTAGTGTTCATTTTAAATCAACCCGGCTTTTCTTCTGAAGTTTACTCGATGAATATTTTTGCCATTTTGTGCTCCTCTGTCTTCTCTTCACTTTCTCTCTTCTTCTCCCCTCTCCTCCCCCTCACTCCAGGTGGTTAACTCTCAGTGCCAAAGTTGAAGACAGATTTGGCCTGGAGCCAGCATTGAGAATGCAGTGTTTATTTTTCAGTACCACTAAAGGATGAAATTCATACTAAAGTCTTAGGAGGAAAGTTTAGGTATGTGTGGTTTTAGAAGTTAGATACTCCACATGTGTGACCTGGACCCTCGCTCTCTTCAGTCTCCTCTGATGAGTGGTGCTTGTTTTATAGTGTGGCGCTCAGTTTCCAACTCTAAGGTTTGGGATGAGAAATGCAGGTTAATTGGAGCAGCTCAATTGACTTTAAAAATGGGAGTGAGCACTAACTGCTGAGACTACAAAGGTTAGACTAGTTCAGTGCCTTTGAGAAGAAGAAGGAAGGAAGGCAGATTTGGAATTTGCTTTTTTAACAATCAGGGCAGCAAGCAAAGACTGTACCAGAATATGGTTAGTGTTAGGTATAGTCCATTCCTTCATTCAGTAGACATTTACTGTGTTCTACACAAGGCAGCAATGCACAGGTGAGGTGTTCTTATGGGAGAATGTAGGCAAGCCAACAGTTTCAACGTGGTTAAGTGTGTGAAGAAGGAGAGCCGGGGGGGGGGGGGGCGGGGGGAGGTAGGAAGTAAAATGAGACTGACCGGGCAAGTGAGAGTGTTAACCCAGGGAGCTGGGGAGCTGGGGTGTAGGAATGGGGAATAGAAAGAGCATTACAGGCAGGTTGAATCACACAGGCAGAGGCCCAACAGCAAGGCATCACGGTTCTTCTGCCTAGTGGCAAGGCCTTTACTGTGCCCAGAGCAGAGTGCCTCCGGTGGGGAGAGCCTGAGAGCAAGGACCTCACATGCCATGTTGTGGCTTTTGGACTTAACGTAAAGTCCAAGAAGAGTGACCTGGAGAATCTTAAGGAAGGGAGTGACATAATCAGATTTGTGTGTGAGCATATCATTTTCGCTCCATTGTGGAGGAGCTGCTGTGGGTCCCAAGCCTCTCCTGACCAGTGTTAGGGCAGAAGAGTAGAGGAGGAGTTGAGGTGGGTGGGTAGTGAACAAGCGAGGAATCTTGCCATGTAAGGCAAGAGACAGGCCCTCACTTACGTACTTGGAAGGAATATCATTTGTGATCCAGAAGTCTTATAATTGAAAAGTCCTGGTTTTTATACTTGAATTTCTAGCATCTTGTCTTTTAAATGCTTATGGGATGTTTGTTGAATGAGTGAATGCCAGGTAGAGGTGGCTGATTTAGTCTTCTCATTCCATTTTGCTTAAACTCTCATTTTTTTGTGTATCCCACATGTACGCTCACAAACCACACATAAACTGGGTCGCAGCAGGAAGCCCGTCTTGGATTTTGAAACTTGCCAGTGATAAGAGCCAGTTGTAAATACTCATGGACCAAGCCATAAGAAAATGATCAAGTTAATTCTGCTAAGATGAGTCTGAAAATAGTTTGAATGTATTTTGAATAGCCCTGATAGTCAGGTGAACATTTGTACTTAGTTGCTGGGCCTAGTAAAAAGACTGTATTTTGCTGAATGAAACGATCGGAGGGGATGATTCTTCTGATCTTTTGCTAGACTGTGCTGGGTCCTCTACTTTGATGACATTTGAAGTTGCAGGCCCATTAATGAGAACACTTTAGCTGGTCTCAGACCAATCTTTCTTCCTCTTCTCTTTACCTTTGTTCATTTGCACCCCCCCCCCCCCTTAGCCCGTCAGCATGGACAGACCTTCTTCCATTAAAGAATAAGAGCAGTTCCCCTTGGAACTCAGGCCATCTGAGACAGCTGCCTCCTCTCTCCCCCAGCCCCTCTTGTTTTCTGTTTTCTTTAAGACTTAGCTGAGGGTTGGGGTGAAGAAAACCTTTTTTTCCTCTTTTGCCAATCCATTATACTGCTCTTGGGGACCTTCCCCTATTTGAATACATGGTGACTTTGAGCTACATTTTGATGTAGAAGGTCCAGTCTGTAAAGAAAAGTTCACATATTTAATTGATGATCATGGTGTGAGGGAACAGAGTAATTGAGTATATTGTTCATTTTCAGGATGGAAATTAACTTAGAGCCAGCCTTTAATTAAGAGTGACTGAGGCAGGGCAGCACAGTGAAAAGGGGGAAGGCTTTGAATCCACAGACTTGAGTTCAAGTGTTGGTTTCCTCATTGACCAGATTTGTCACTTTGGGCAAATACTTAACTGGGCTTCATTTTCCTTCTCTTTAAAATGGGATTTAATAACACCAGCGAAATCTCTGTTGTTAAAAGGATGAAGGTGAAATAAAATAATAAATATTGAGTACCAGCTCTGTTTTTGCTCTCTGGAGGGCAGTTGTCATCATGATTGTCATTCACAGCAGTGGCAGAACGGTGCCTTGTAGAGAGAATGGACCTGGGAGTCGGGACAGGGTGTCCGCCCTAACCCAGAAGCCACGTTCTAGCAGTACGTGTGATGCCAGGCAGGGTACTTGGCCTCTCAGAGTTTTAGCTTGTGCAGTGAGGGCGGTGATTCCTACCTTATAGGGCTGTGGAGACTGAGATGGTGAATGCAAAGCACTGGTACAGACCTTGGCAAGTCATGGGTACCCCAAACGTCGGCCTTCGTTGATGTCATCTGGGCTCTCCTTCGAAAACAATTTTTTTCAAAGCCCCTAGTTCCAGTTCAGTTTTGGCCTCAAATTTTGATTGCTCTTAATGTTGCTGCAACAAAAGAATGCCCAGAAAATAATCATTCCAGTGTTCCTCTGGACCTGGAATGTATGAGGAATCGAATGCAAACATATAATCCTCGATGTGAATCTTTGTAGGAGACTCTTGTTTCAACTGCCTTGAGAAATTGCACTGAGTATGGAAAGGATGTCAGAACTTTAGCCAGAGCTGCAACTATAATCACATTATTTTGCCGCTGCTCAGTGGAGCTAAGAAAGCTTAAGAGTATTACCATCTGGGCAAAGCCAACCAATGGTGAACTGTGAACTGCTTACCAACTTAACAGAAACTCTTGCTACCTCATTCATTAATTAGGCCTTTATGGCACACCTTCTCTTGGTTGCCTGGCAACCATAATAGCAGTCATTAAATTCTGTCATTTTGTATTAACCCTTTGGCCCTGGGTGGATTGGGAGCCCCCACCTTAACACTAATGCATTTTACATTAGTACATCTACCTGGGAAATCCCATTCCCTTGACACATAAGCTATAAAGAGCAAATAGCCAGAGTCCAAAAACAGAAAAATTTCCTTTTTTCCTTCACATTAGTGTATGTGCTTTTAAGGCTTTACAAAATGTATCTGTCAGGATGGAGGCCATTTCCCAATTTGCTGACAGACAGACATAACATACACCCAGCAAGATGAAAAGACTGCTAGTTTCCCAGAAAACAGGAGCTGACGGTGACTTCTGTGGGCTTATGGAGGAAGGAGCCCGTGTGAAAACCAGATGGGAGAGCTGTTAAGAGTTGTATGTTTCCAAAATTGCCTTTGTAGCTGCTTTACAAAAATTTGGACCGTGCATGCTGGAGGGATAGGGGCCATTCCAACAACACACTGCTTGGCATCTCAGAAATGGATTAGAATGGCAGGGAATAAACTATGTACTCTGGCAAAAGCTGTGAGGAAAAGGAGTAGCTAACAGGCAACCTCTAGGAGCCCATCAAGGGCTCCTGCAATGCTCCGTCCACTATTACTCGAAATTCCATACATGGAAACAAGCTGTGAAAGCCCTAAATTAAAATAGGTTTTGGAATTAAAAATGCTATATTCTCTTTTCTTGAATGGACTAAAATGATTTGGGACATGTGCGGTGTACATAAAATAATTCAGTTTCAAAGAAATATTTATTTTTCTCTTAGCAAAATGGGTTAGGTTTTGGTGTTAGGCAAACCTAGGTTCAAATCCCCGCTCCACCCAGTAGCTGTGTGATCTTGTACAGCTGGCTTGCTTTCTTCTTGAACTCGCTTTCCCTGTCTGAAGTGGGGAA
Source organism: Ursus americanus (assembly GCF_024610735.1). NCBI lineage: Eukaryota > Metazoa > Chordata > Mammalia > Carnivora > Ursidae > Ursus > Ursus americanus. The sequence goes on from NC_142144.1 coordinate 11,100,859, forward strand.
AATCCTTTCTCTCACAGGACTTTTGCAGGGGTTAAATAAATTACACTGTATATATCTCTGGTCAGAACTTGGCCCATGATATGTACCCCATGCATTTTTTCAACAAACAAGTATTGGGACTACAATGGTGAGCATGACACTCTGCATTTCTGAGGAAATTTACAGCCACATTTGGTATCTGATCCCCTTTGTTCCTCAGTTTACCAGGAAGGCCCAGAGGAGGGGTTAGCTGCCAAGATTATTTGGCCAGATTTGAGAGTAGTATCTGGATCACCCGCCTAATCCAGTGGCTTCTCAATTAATTTTGTAAAAAGTAAAAAGTAGCCGCATTCATTCACTCACCAACTCAAAGTTCTTTTATCAGACTTAAAAACTAGATCACGCATTTGCATTTGTGGTTCATATGATGACAGTAAGGTGGCCCTGGCTTAAAATCATTGGTGGTGTTTATTGAGAAGTTTACCTAAAAATGTATTCCTCATGCCTCCATCCCACCAAGAATGTTCCCGATACCAAGAGCATCTGGGATTCTAAGTGGCTACTGTTTGTTAACAAAGCAGTAACTTCCCTGAAGGAGTTTTGCGAGTTGGGAGAACTCACAAAGGCAATTAATTTTGTTCTTCGGAGCAGTGCCTCCACTGCATTCGCTAGCACTTCATGCAAGCTTAAATTATAACCCAGGAGCCAGTCGTACCATGATCCAATTTGATATTTAGTTTTGATTTTATTAGTAGTTGTCTTTAATAGATGTCTTGTCATGTAGGTTTCCTGATTATTAGTAATTTAAATTGACTCTGAGAATGAAAGGAAACCGCAGGCAAGAAACTGATGGGCTGTGACCACAGCAGTCCTCCAGCTCTCACGGCAGCTGTGACGCCTCGACAACCCCTCCCCCCCACACCCCCTTTAAGGCTTTGAACAGTCTTTCGGCTAATGCTGAAAATGAGAGCTTAATACCGTTACTGTATGGGAACCTGTAAAAGCAAATGGGCATCGTAAATGTTCTTTTCCTCTTTGAAGGTAAGTGTTGTCCATGGGTCCCCTCTCTACTTGATCAGATCTAATTTGACCCAGGAGTAGCGATCTGGGAGGATGCTAACTGAAAAACAATGATTGCAGGAGAGGTAATTTCCCTTGTTCTTATGCAGTGCCTTTCCACCGTGCTCTGGAATTGCTCACAGTGTCTTTGTGAAGGGAGTGGATGAACATTTGCTGTTCTCGGCTGTGCTTTAGGTAGTGGCCAAATTCACATATATCCTCAAAGAGGCTATTCCCTGGAGTGGTCCAGGGCAGTGCAAGTCATGCTGTTCAGGGGCGTTTCTCGTGCTTCGGCACTGATTGCCCTGAGCCCCGGTCCTGCAGTTGATGACCCTGGAACCTGGTACCTTAGGTTATATTTAGCTTAATTTCAATGCAGAGATTTGAAAACCAACTCTAGGTCATTTGCTAAATAATTCTTACTCATTAACCAAGTGTGTATTAAGTACCTACTTATTCAGGCATTTACATGAAGGAAGGAGGGAAGGAAGTTCTTTGGATGGGTGAATGAATGAATGAGTTGTACTTTCTGTCTTCAGGTAGCTCCCAGTCCTTTAGAGGATGGTCTGACCAAGGCAGTTTTTATACGAGTTTTAGAACCTCATGCTGATGGGATATGCTCCCAACCCAGGGTCTGTAAGCCACAGTTACTTTTTGCGACAATTTTGTATTCTCATTTCTCTGGCTAATCCAGAAAAGTTAAATTGTGAACAAAATATATTTTAGATGTGAGTGAAAAAAGAATTTTTAGGAAGTCAGTAAAATCTGTTGCTGAGAAATGTTTGTTCCTGGCAACCAACCTGAAGACTTTTATTATGGAGAGAGAGCCTAGGAGGGAATCCATTATTGATTTATCTGTCGTTCCCCACCCCCCAGCCCAGTTCTCACCATTTTTATAGTTGTGGTAACGTATAGGCAAAGTGGCAGTATATGAGATCGTGTTGCTTTTCTCATGCCACAGCACTCATGGCTCTCTCTCTCCAAGAAGGGCTGGCTCTGAGAGGTTTTGTCCTCCCAACCTGGTGGTAGCCAAGGTAGCCTGGGGGCGGCATCTGCACAGCCTCCTACACTACTGGGCCTCATGTCTGTGACTGAAGCAGGCTCAGCCAAAATTTAAGAGGCCAACCCAGGCCCATCCCACCAGGATGACTTTTTTGGAGTGTTCGAGGGTGAGCACTGGTTACTACCACCCAGGCTGATCCAGCTGGCTGTACCTTCTCCAGCAGGTCATAATGCCGCTACTTTGTCTTTTCTCCACTTGATCAATTCTAACATGCCCGCTAGGCAAGACTGCTTCTAATTATATACACTAGTTTTAAAGTAATTTCAGAAGTGAATTCCAGGTAGGTAGCTTTTGTGTGTAAGCCATTGGTGTAGCTTTAAAGAGGGACATCATTTTAGGATTTATTTTTAACCTCCTCTGCCTGTATGAAAACATAGAATGGCAAAGTCCTGTCTTAGAGTCAAATCTCAGCTAATCTTTTATGAAATGTATGTCCCTGGGCAAAATAGTTCACTTCCAAACTTCAGTTTAGAGATAATAACATTAATCAATCAATCAATCACCAAATTACTATCCTCTCGTTATTGCTAGAATTAAATATAATATATATAGGAATTATTGGCAGATTGTAATGCTTTAGGATAGGCTTTTCATGTTTTCACTCTTTCTCTTTAGCTTAAATTTTAAAATTTATCCATTGTATTTACTGCGATTTGCGAGAAAACTGTATAGTTTGAAATGCCATAATAAGGAGTTTGTGCAAAGCTATGATGAAAAGCCCGAAGTCCCATTGCCCTACTCCTATGAACAGTTGCTGTGAAGAAATGGAAATGTTATTCTGAATTGACCTAAACCAGTGGTCCTGCGCTCTAATCTCTGATTCCCAGATGATAACAGATGTCTCTTAAGTGATTCCAGGTGTTCTGAACATAGTGAAATCTCTTATCTGCCACCTCCACAGTTACTCCTTAAAGTTCTTTTATATTGCCTCTTTAATAGTATTTGAAGGATCGGGGTTCCTTGACAGCTGTTGGAACTCTAACTCCCTACTTGAAGGGACGCTGCTTTTAGTCCTCAGGTGATCTCCAGACTTTCATGCTGTACTGTTTGATTCAAGCCCACATGCCAAATAGTTTTAATATGTTCTCCTTTTTTATTAAACAGATTTTGTCATGTCCAGGAGATTTCCTGCTGGTAGCAGCTCTAACTTTTTCTCACCATCAAGGCTTTCCCTGCCCCTTGTTAACTCTCGGCCAGGGATTTTCTGCATACTTCTGTTCACAGTGTTCCCGTTGGCATCCTATAGGCTAGGAAACCTTCCCTGACCACCTTCAGAATTCAGTACTCCCTCTTCCATAATTTAGAGTGTTTTATGCATACTTGTAGGTTCAGGCCTTTCAAAGCCCACATTTAACTTTGGGGGAAGTTCTCACATGTCAAATCTGAGCTTCACTTCTGTAGCAGAAGTTGAGGTTTTTCAGTAGAACATTCTGTCAAATACGATGGAAATTCGGAAGGCAGAATGATGTAGTTACAGAGCTGGACTTGATGTCTAAGTTCAGCTCTGCATTTTAACAGCTTTTTGACCTTGGGCTCATACTTTGCCTTTCGAGTCTTCTTACATTAGGCTGTATTGGTTTTGTTTTTATTCTCTCTTTAACCCAGTTAAAAGAAGGAAAGTGGAAGTATTGGCTTGAGATGAAGGAGATATAGACATTTCCTATGTTTCAGTAGAAGGGGAGGAGGAAGAGATGGGCATACATTTTTGTGTACATCCAGTGTCTGGTCATGTAGTCATGGTGGTAGTAATGGCTGGTATTTATGGCATGCTTACTCTGTGCCATGCACCATTCTAAATACTCCATATATTTTATTTAACTTTCATACAATCCTGTGAGGTTGGTGCCACTCTTATCCCTAATTTAGAAATGAATAAATAGAAGCACAAAGAGGTTAAGTAACTCACTCAAAGGACAAAGTGAGAATAAGGACATAAGCGATCTGGTTCCAGAGCCCAGCCATCCAGTGGTGTTTAATTTTTATTGAATGAATGTGTTTTTGGAAAGTTGAGGCAATTCCTGTCTGTTAGCTTCTATTTTCTTGATGAAGTAGGTGGTGAGATCAGACACTGAGAAGGAAGAAGAGCATGTGTGGAGATGAGATGTTTGAGTGGAGAATGGAGAAGATGTAAAATAGTTATGTAGGCTGACTAGTGAAAACAGAATTGCTGGATGGTGTTGAAGGCTTAGTTGATGCTGTAGATTCTATAAATGTAGAATTTTTAGAGATACAATATGTTTGGGGGGAATTCTTTTCCCAGCCATGCTTATCAGCCTAAATGTAGGCACAAAGAAGGTAAATAGTTGTATGCATTCAGGGATTAGGTGTTTTCCATGCATATGTGTTGAAAGGGAAAGAAACATCGGCCTTTCATCATGGACCACAGAACTAAGCTAGATAAGGCAGCAGTGAAGAATGAAGGGTCTAAAAAAACGGGGAGGTATGGTAGGAGTTGTGAGATGAGCAACACCAAGTATAGGAAACTAGTTTCAAAAGTGGGGATTCTGAATTATGATTTCGGAGGCAGAGCAGGTTTGGCAGTGGTAAGGCCAAGGAGAGACTAAATAAAGCCAAACTTATATGATGCTGAATTTTTTTTTTTTTTTTTTTTTTTTTTTTTTTTTTTTTTTTGGATAAGCCACCTTTAGATGATTCAACAGCACAGCTGCACTTTCAGGGTATCTCTGGCTGGTGAGTGACCAGAAAGGATTCCTTGGAGTGATAGTATTGTTGAAATCAGGCTTGCAAATTTGGCATTCAAACTCTGATAGTGACTTTCCAGTTGTTGCCTGTAACTGAACAAAAGACCCTCAAAACTCATAATGCATGTGCCTTGTTACAGAATTTGGTTGGTGCTATAAAAAAATAGAATAAAACAAGCCAAAATCTCTTGCATCAAAATGGTCTGTAATTACTTTATCTTAGTCTTTATAAGTTTAAATGCATGCTTTTTAATTAGCAAAGATAAATGTTTATGACTCTGAGTATTATTTACATAGGTAAGGAACTGGGAAGTGCTTTGGTATCTCATAAATATGTAAGTTTGGCTGTCAGCATGGTTTGATGAAAAAAGCATTAATCTGAAATCAGAAAGACCTGAGTTCAAAACTTGTTCTACCAAGTGCTCCCAATTCTCCATCTGTAGCAGTAATTTTTTTTTTTTTTTTGAGAGCACATGAGCAGAGTGGGGGAGCAACAGGGGGAAAGGGAGAGAGAGAATCTTAAGCAGTCTCCACACCCCGTGTGGAGCCTGACGCAGAACTTGATCTCAACACGAGATCATGACCGGAGCCAAAATCAAGAGTCGGTCCCTTAACTGACTGAGCCACCCAGGTGCCCTCCTGTAGTGGTAATTCTTAATTCATTGAGTTGTGGCAAGGATTAAATAGCTTGTTAGGTAAATGTCTGGCACATAGTAGCTGCTGAACAAATGTTAATTTTCCCTTTCTAAGATCCCATTTCCCACCACTCCAGTTAATTTTAGATCATTGGCTTGAGGAAACCTTGGTTTTTCAAGTTCATTAGAAATTCTAAGTGGAAAGTTTGTCATACATTTTCCAGCTTTCATCAGTGTGGCCAAAGTTTAGGAGAGGTAGGTACTATCGGAAATATAGTTCATAATGTAGATATATTTGCCAGTATTGGCCCCTACGGAGGTTGGCATATATGGGTGGATAGTAGCCATTGTTGAGCAGGCCATGCACCAAGGAGGTAGTAAGCCTTGATGCTAGGGGAAGGTGGGTATTTGCAGAATACTTAATAACAGGATATGGGGAAGTGCCCAGGGGGGTGCAGGGAGTAAGACACCTCCGATATTTGTTCTCTGAGGTCAAGTTCAGAAGTAGCAAAGCAGAATCAGTGCCAGGCCAAGCATAGAGAACCAAGGGAAATCACTTTGGGGAGAATAAGACAGGGAAGGCTTTAGAGCAGAGTTGATCCCAATGTGAGTCAGTTCTTGATCATTACAATTCCATCCAAAAGGCATGAGAACAAAGAACATACCTTCTCACCTGGAAACTGGGGCACTGGTGCTCAGAGAGGGGCCAGAGGCGGGGACAGGGTTGGGAAAGAGAAGTCCTTGGAATTAAGGAGACCTCATACAGAGGGGCCGCTGAGCTGACAGGAGACTTGTCTACTTCACTTAGGCCTCCTCTCTGATAGGGTTGCATAATGCTTGGCATCTCCACTTTTAGACAGAGAACAGACCTGACCATTTTCCATCCTGCTGTGTTGTGGAGCGACAGCTCTTGATATGCTGACCAGCTGCCTCAAGGTTGATTCCAGAGGAACAGTAGGAAACTCACTGATAGCCAAAAGGGGCTGAGGCAGAAGTAGTTATCCCAAAACTGTAAATGAAATTCAAGTCATGTGTTTAACCCAGGGTCACCTATTTATTATGTAATACCTGAAAATAAAGTGTCAACACCAATGACATCACAAAGAAATCAAGTGATCATTTATTAAGAGATTAGAATCCAGTTAAAAACAAAATTCAGTTTTGGGAATGTTAAAAGAGGTGGAAAGCCAAAAGCTCTAGGAGTTTCGTTTTTATTTTACTCCCAATTATATAATCAATACATGCTCATTGCTCATCCTACTCCCCTACCAAACTGAAGGTGATGTAAGAAGATAGGAGAAGGGGCACCTGGGCGGCGTAGTCGGTTGAGTGTCTAACTCGGTTTTGGCTCAGGTCGTGGTCTCCGGGTCGTGGGACTGAGCCCCGTGGGGGTGGGGTTCAGCGCTGAGAGTAGAGTCTGCTTTGGGATTCTCTCTCTCCTTCTCCTTCTGCTCCTCCCCCTGCTGCGTGTTCTCTCTCTCTCTCTTAAATAAATATTTTTAAAAAAAAAAGGAAATAGAAGAAGAAAGAAACCCATACAACCCTACCATCTGCGTGCAACAGTTATGACATATTCTTCTAGTGTTTTTCATATACTTAAAATATTTTATATATAGTTATTTAAAATTTACTTAGTCATGAATATATTTAGGCTCTATCGTAAATGTACAGCACATCAGAATTGAAGAAAATGACCCATAATGCCATCTACCCTGAGAACTTAGGTGTCTAAAATACTATGCAAGTGGTGCACTGGGTGTTATACGCAACTAATGAATCATCGAGCCTTACATCGGAAACCGGGGATGTACTGTATGGTGACTGACATAATATAATAAAAAATCATTAAAAAAAAAAATACTATGCAAGCACTGTATCAACATTTTCTTTGTAAATAGTTAATATATAAATATGTAATTATTATAGATATAATGTAAGGGTACAATTCACCATCCTTCAATTCCAGTTCTCTATCCATGTTATCACTTTTATGCATAAATAGTTATTACCTATGTTATCTGATGCATATGAAGTAACATATGTAAAGGTCTGATAAAATGAATATTTGAGAATCAACTGCCCTACGAAAGAACATGACCAAGGACATTAAAACTATTCCTGTTGGATACATGGACTGTTTCTAGTTGTATTTCATTTTTTCTTTGTTGTTTTGCTGTAACAAACACCACTATTAATGAACAACCAGAAGTGAAATTTTGTAAGCTGCTACTACCACATCCTCTGACCCACCTGCAAGTTCGTCCATATATTCTACTTTTTCTCCTGTTGGTTGTCATAGATGTACTGTCCAGATTCTTAGCAAGAGAAAAACCCTTCATCTGTGCACTAGATTCCATCCTCTCTCACGGACTCAAGATGTGATTCCAGCAACTCTCCCCTTTCTATTCAGGATTATCATTTCCCTGTCTCTCTCTTTCTCTCTTTCCCCTCATTGTACAGGCATGTAGCTATTTTTCCTATCTTAGACCCCTATTTTCCTGTTTTCTTGCTACCTCCCAGGCTTTTCTGTCTCCTTTGCTGATTCTTGTATGGCCCCCCCAAATCTTTTAACAATTATGTGCCCCAGGACTCAGTCCTTCGACAGACTGACTTTTCTCCTTTAAATATATTTAATCCCTTGATTACATTTAGCATCATGTGATGGCTATAAGTACCATGTGACAGCTCTTAAAATTAAACATCCATCTCAACCCTGGACTTTGCTGTGAACTCCAGCTGTCTACAGCTTTGCTTGGCTGTCTAATAGGCAGTTTTATATAACATATTCAAAATGCAGCTTCTGATTTTCTCAGTCTTCCCCATTTCAGTTAATAGTAATACCATCTTTCCGTGTGATCATGCCAGACACCTTGGAGGTGTCCTTGACTTCTCTCTTCGGCTCACACATTCCATATCTAATCCACTGGCAAATTTGGCTTTAGCTTTGGGATTCAAGTATATCTAGGATGTGAGCACTTCTCTCCATCTTACTTTGAAAGCCACCACCATTTCTTTCTGGATTACTATAACTGGTTTCCTGGTTTTCAGTCTTAACCTCTGAGATGCAGCTTTTCTCAAACAGCATTCCTCATCTGATCCCCGAATGCAGAAAAGGGTTTAAATGACTATTTTTTCTGTTCTCTCAGTGAGGGAACATAAATAGTATCATTCTTGATAGACAGAAGAGTAGTTAACCCATTACCTACAAAGGAATACCGAAGGCATTAAGTACTGTCTACTCTCCCTCCCCCCAGGTTTATTGAGATATAATTGGCATACGACATTGTATTAAGGTATACAGTGTAATGATTTGATACATGCACATATTGTAAAATGATTAACAAAATTCATTAAGGCTTAAGTCTTTCCTTAGAACTTTGAGAAGAGAATGACACTGTTTATAATTAGCACAACTCCTAGAGGGATTTTTTTTTTTTTTTAAATTGTCAGATCAGACCACTCCTTGGCCCCAAGTTCTCCAATAGTTTCCTTTTGGAGGAAAAGTCTTTACAGTACAAGGCTCAAGGTGATGTGGCCCCCTATTTACCTCTCCTTATTTCATTTCCATTACTTTTCCTCTCACTCCCTCTGCTCCAACCATACTGGCACCTGTGTTGTTTCATCTGGTCGATGTTCTTCCAGATAATGACATGATTTTCTCTCACCTCTTCTTCACTTCTTTATTCAAGTGTCACCTTCTTAGGCCTTCTCTGACCCCTCTATTTAAAATCACCCTCACATCCCCCTTCCTTGATTTATTTGTTTCATGCTATTCCAGTTCTTTTTCTCATCCTTCCATTTGCTCTCATTATCCTAGGAAATTTGATTTCCGTGTTATCACTTCCCTCTTCATTTTGTGCTTTTTTCTTCAATATTTAACATTCATATATTCATCACCTAGATTTTAAAATTAACATTTTACTATACTTGCTCTACCACATGTCTATCTATCCATCAATACATCTTTTTTATGGATTTCAAAGTAAGTTGCAGACATTAGTACACTTCACCTCTAAACACTTCTGCTTATGTATTATTAACTAGCATTCAGTATTTATCATTCTTGCCCCCCCTTCCTAGAGAAAAGTTATGTACAATGAAATGTATAAATCTTAGGTAAACTATTTGGTGAGTTTAGACAAATGCGTACACCTGTGTGGTCCAAGCATTGATCAAAATGTGGAACATTACCATCACTCCAGAAAGTTCCCTCGTAGTTTTTCACAGTCAGATCCTGTGCCTGTCCCTCAAAGGAAGCTACTTTTAATATTTTCTTCCATAGGAGAGTTTTCCCTGTTCTAGAACTTCATATAAGTGAAATCATATATGCTCTTCTGTGTAAGGGCTTCTTTCACTCAGCGTGATGTTTTTGATATTCATGGGTGGGGTTGCTTTATCGGGAGTTCTTTGCTTTCTGTTGCTGAATATTTGTCCGTTGTATATTTATATTACAGTTTGTTCTTTCTCCTGTTGATGGACAGCTGGGCCATTCCGGTGTTTGGCTATTACAAACAAAATTGCTGTGAACATTCTTAAGTCTTTCTATGATCACATATTTTCATGTCCCTTGGGAAATACAGATGTAAAAGTGTTGGGTCATAGGATAGTTGTATATTTAGTTTCATAAGAAATCACCAGCCCTTTTCTCAAAGCGGTTGTACCATTTTGCATTGCCACCAACAAAGTATGAGAGTTCCAGTTCTGCATCTGTACCAGTATTTTGTGTTGTCAGTCTCTATTTTTAGTCATTCTGGTGGGTGTATCTCATTGTGGTTTTAATTTGCATTTCCCTGGTGACTAATATGCACTTAATATGTTTATTGGCACATGAAGAAAATAGTTAAATATTTGACTTTTTCTTTACTGAGTTGTAGGAATTCTTTATATATTTTAATACCAATCCTTTGTCAGATACATGTATTGTGCAGATATTTTCTCCCATTCTAGAGCTTGCCTGTGCATTTTTTTAATAGTCTCTTTTGACAAGCAGGTTTTTTATGTTGATGAAGTTTATTCCCTTTATGATTTATGTTTTCTCTGCTCTAAGAAACTTCTGCTTACCCCCGAGACATGCTGTTATGTTTTCTTTTATGTTCTCATCTAGAAACTTTATAATTTTAACTTTTGCGTTTAAATCCATCATCCGTCTTAAATTGATTTTTCTACCTGGAATGAGGTAGGGGTTCAGTGTTCATTGTTTTTTCTTCCCATCTGTTTATCCGGTCTTTCAACATTGTTTGTCGTGAAGACTATTTTCCCTGTTGGATTACTTTGGTGCCTTTGCAGTGATTGTGTAAGTGTGAGTCTCTTCTGTGCCATTGTATTTATTTATCTTTATGCCATACTGTCTTGACTACTGTAGCTTTGGAGTGAATATTGAAGATTGGTAGTATATATGCTCTAACTGTGATCTTTTTCTAGATTGCTTTATGTTTGCATTTCTGTGTATATTTTAGAATCAGCTTGCCAGTTTCTACAAAAACATCTGATTGGAATTGTATTGAATTGATAGCTCAATTTAGAGAGAAGATAACATAACAATATTGAATCTTTTAATCCATGAATATGGCATATTTCTCCATTTATATGTCTTTAATTTCTCTCAGCACTATTTTTACTTTTCAGTTTAGAGGTCTTACGTGTCTTTTGCTACATTTATTCCTAGGTATATATATTTTTTTCTTCTTTTTTTTTTTTTACAATGCTATAAACAGAATTGGTTGTTTATTTATTGTATTTGCCAATTGTTTGCTATATAAATATATATACACAATTGATTTTTTTTATGTTGACACTGTATCCTGTGACCTTGTTAATTTCAGTTATTAGCTGTAAGAGTACTTTATTAGATTCTCTAGGTAATATAAACAATCATGTCCTCTGCATATAGACAGTTTTACTTCTTCCTTTTGGATTTTTATGGCTTTCATTTCTCTTTCCTTCCACATGGCACTGGGTGGGACCTCCAGTGCCATGTAGAATGTTGAACACAAGAGTTGAGAGCGAATATATCTGTCTTGTTTTCAGTGTTTTACTGTAAAGCATAATAAGAACTGTAGATTCTTTAGAGATGCCCTTAAAGTGAGGAAGTTTCCTTCTATTCTTAGTTAACTGAGAGGTGGTTTTTTTTTTTTTATCATGGATGGGTGTTGAATTTTGTTGTTTATTTTGCATCTATTGCTATGAACATCTGGCTTTCTCCTATATTCTTTCAAAATGATAAATTATAATCAGTTTATTTTAACTGTTCTACCAACCCACTTGGTAATGATATTTTATCCTTTTTATATTTTATTGGACTTTGTTGGATATTTAGTGTAGAATTTTTGTCTGTGTCCCTGAGTGATATTAGGTTATATGTATTATTATGTCTTCAGTATTGTTATTGGGTTATTTTTCTTCTAGATGTTTGAAGTTTCTGCCTTTCACATTTACATTTTTAATCTACCTGAAATTGTTCTTCATGGATATTATACAGTTAGGTTCCAATTTTATTTTATTCCCTCCATTTGGAAATCCAGTTGCCCCTTTAACATGTTTTGAATATCCATTCTTCCCTGTAGGGATTTGCAGTGCTGACCCTGTCATATATCAAGTTTTCCTATATCTTCAGGTCTTATTTCTGGCTTTTCATTCTCTTCTATTAGCTAATTTGTATATCTCTATGCTAATGTTTTGTTGCATTGATTACGATAGTCTTAATATCTGTCAGTAAAGTTTCCTTACCTTCTCTTCTTAAAAAATGTCTTAACTTTTCTTGGTTCTCTATCCTTCCAAATAAATTTTAGACTTGTATTATAAAGTTTCATCAAAACCACGTTGAGCCTTTGATTAGATTTCATTGAATATATGGACAGGTCTGTGGTGAATTGTCATCTTTATGTTAACAAGTCTTTACAACTTTGAACATGATGTCAGTTTATTTCGGTCTTACTTTAATATCTTTTAATAACATTTTTAAATATCTTCCATAATGGTCCTGTGCATCTTTGGATCATTTTTTTCCCTAAGAACTTATTTTTTTGTGGGTTTATAAAAGGTATGTATCTTTAATTTTCTGTTCTGTTGTTTAGCAGTTCATTTATTAAAATATTGAACTTTTGCCCATGTATCTAATTAATTCCAGTAATTTATTATATGTTCTTTTGTGTTTCAGATACAAGATCATGTAATTTATAAAAGACTGTTTTGTCTTTTTTCCCTTTTCTTTATATCCTTTATTTCCTTTCCTTGTCCAGTTGTGCTGCCCTATATCTCCAGTACAATGTTGAGTAGAATTAAAGATAATGAATTTTTTTTATTGTGTCTGATTTTAAAGAGTATTTTAACAGTCCTCCTATAAGATAGGTCTCAATTAGTTATTATCTATCAAAGAGGTTCTTTTGTGTTTCTAATTTGCTTTTACTTGTTTATTTACTTGCCACAAATGAGTGTGTCTAATTGTTGCTCTTAAATGAATTCACTTATCTGTCTTCCTGTTTTGTCTTTGGAGTTGTGCAATTTCACAATGCTTTGTCTCTGATATAGATTTCTTATATTTATCTTGCTTGGAATTTCTGGATCAGCAATTCTGGAATGTTATTAGCCATTATTTCTTTGTTGACTCTTCTCAATTCTTTTTTTTTTTTTTAATTTTTAAAAAAGATTTTATTTATTTATTTGACAGTACAAACCAGGGGAGCGGCAGGCAGAGGGAGAGGGAGAAGCAGGCTCCCCGCTGAGTACCCTGGGATCATGACCTGAGCTGAGGGCAGACACTTAGCCACCCAGGACCCCTCCATTCTTTCTATTACATTCTTTCAGAAATCTGATTAGAATGTGTTAGACTTTTTCACTGTCTCTTTTATGTTGCTTATCTTTTTCCAATTAGAAGAGGGGTGGTATGACTGTAGACTGTCTTCTTTTTCATATGTATTTTTTCTATTTAGACCAAAGTATGGATAGATAATGTATCTGGGTTTACTTTTCAGTTCACTAATTTTACTTTTATATGTGTCTAATCTTTTCATTTTGTGACGTTCCATTTAATTCTTTTATGGATCTGCTTGGTTACTTATAGACTTTTGTTTTCTGCTCATTTTTAATCTATATTTTTTAAACATATTGAATAGTCTTTTATTTTCCATTTCTGATTAGTTTTCTATAAAGCTGTATTTGTAGGAAATTTTTGAGGCCTTGGTTACATTTTAAGTCCCTCTACATAAGATCTGTATTTCATTTATGCTTCTGGCTATCACTAGAGGTATTGATAATTATGCTGTTCTGTAAACTATCGGTTTGCCATTTTATCAGACCATAGTAGGTAAATTTGGATTACAAATCTATGCGAGAGCATACTTTTAGTTAGAAATCGTCAGTGGAGATGTTTGTTTCCACCCTGCAGTAGCATCCAGAATAGAACATTTCTGCTGGCAGAATTTATGCAGATTTAAAATTTTTTACACTAAAGATGTAGTCCTGAAGCACCTAAATTTAGGTTGTAGTATACTTAGGAGGTTTCTAGGCTTTACCTCCTTTCACTTCTGCCTTCTATCTCCACCATTTGGGAATTCAAAGAGCCTGTAGTTTGGCAAAGAGCTTCAGGGTAAAAGCTAGCTTTATTGCTAATTTACCTTTCTGAGTTCCAGTTTCCATTTCATCTTCTGCTTTCTGAAGTATTTACTTTTTGCCGAATGAGCAATATGTTTTTCAAAGTATCTAATCGTCCGGTATCCCAGAATGGCAGATCTAGTGATACACACACACACAAACACACACACTCACCAATTTTAAGTGTACAAGTTAGCAAATTTGACAAATGTATACAGATGGGTAACTACCATAGTCAAGATGTACAACACTTCTGTTACCCCTAAAAGTTCCTTGCTTCTCTTCTCGGTCACCCCTTGGCAGCCTTGGCCCTAGGCAACTGCGGATCTGTTTTCCTTCACTACAGATTAGCTTTGTCTTTCCTAGGATTTCGCATAAATGGAATCATCTTTATGTACTCTTTTATGTCTGTCTTCTTTTGTTCAGCGTAACGTTTTTATGGTTCATCCATGTTGTTATGTGTACGAATAGTTCCTTTTTATTGCTGAGTAGTATTCTGTTGTATGGGTGTATCCCAGTTTATTCCCTTGTTGATGGACATCTGGGTTATTTCTAGGTTTTGGTTACCGTAAATAAAACGGTATGAACATTCATGTTTAAACTTTTGTATGGACCTGTGATTGCTGGGTCTTGTGCTATAATTACTTTATAGGAAACTGCAGAGTTTTCCACAAGATATGATCCAGCTGCTCTTCATCTTCACCAACTGCTGATTGTGTCTTCTTCATTTTAGTCATTCTGTGAAAATCGTGGTAATGTCTCATTGTAGTTTTAACTTGCATTTTCCTAATGACTTAAAATGTTGAAAATCTTTTCATGTGCTCATTTATTAGAAGAAACGGTATTACATATCTCCTTTGGTGAAATGTCTATTCAGATCTATTGACCATTTATTAATTGGGTTCTTTGTCTTATTATTACTAAATTGTAGGGGTTCTTTATATATTTCAGATACAAATCTTTTATTAGATATGTGCTTTGCAAATATTTTGTCCCCATCTGTGGCTTGACTTCTCATTTTCTTAACAGTGTCTTTGCATATCATGATGTTTTTACTTCAGAGTCCAGTTTTTCAATTTTTTCTTTAAATGGGTCATGTTTTTTGTGTTTCATGAAATCTTTGCATAACCCAAGAGCACAAAGATTTTTCTCCTATATTGTAGACATTTCATAGATTTTTTTTCTTATATTTAGGGATCCATTTCGATTACTTTTATATATGATGTGAGTAAGGAAATTGAGAGTAAAATAATAAATTGAAATTAATGAAACAGTTTTATAATAGCATTAAAATATGAAATACTTACACCTAAAACTAATATTCTCTGTCAACTGCACTTCAGTTTAATAAAATGAAATACTTAGAGATAAATTGATCAAAATATTTTATTACCTAGACACTGAAAAGTGTAAAACATTTCTGAGAAATGTTAAAAGAAGATCTAAGTGAAATAAGCCATGCTCATGGATTCAAGAACTCAATGATATAAGGATGTTTTGATGGTTAATTGTACGTGTCAATGGGGCTATGCTGTGGTGCCCAGTTGTTGGGTCAAACATTAGTCTAGGTTCTGCTGTGATTAACATTTATAATCCATTCACTTGAAATAAAGGAGATAACCCTCCAGTGCATGGTTGGGCTTCATCCAGTTAAAGTCCTTAAGAGCAAAAACCGAGCTTTCTATGAGAAGGAAGAATTTTGCCTCAGGACTCTAACATAGAAATCCTGTCTGAGTTTCCAGCCTGCTGGCCTACCCTACGGATTTTGGGCTCAAGAATGCAATATCACCTCTTCCCTGAGTTTCCAGCCTGCTGCCTGCCCTATAGATTTTGTACTTGCTCAAACCAATTCCTTAGAATAAATCTCTCCCTCAGTGTGTCTGTTTGTGTACGTACATATCCCCTACTGTTTTACTGACAAAGATGTCAGTTTTCCCAGACTGACCTATGGAGTACAATGCAATACCACTAGGCTTTTTTCTAGAATTCAGTAAGCTGATTTTAAAATTTGTATAGAGGGCCACCTGGATGGCTCAGTCGTTAAGTATCTGCCTTCGGCTCAGGGCATGATCCCGGCGTTCTGGGATCGAGCCCCGCATCAGGCTTCTCCGCTGGGAGCCTGCTTCTTCCTCTCCCACTGCCCCTGCTTGTGTTCCCTCTCTCGCTGGCTGTCTCTCTCTGTCAAATAAATAAAATCTTAAAAAAAAATAAAAATAAAAAAATAAAATAAAATTTGTATAGAGATTTATATGGCAGAGGACTTAGCTAAAATAACTTTGAAAAAGAAGAATGAGGTTGGAGGAAACACATTACCTGCTTTTAGGTCTTAATGTAAAGATATAGTAATCAAGACATTGTGGTATTGGCACAAGGATGGACATATGGATCAGTGAAACAGAATCAATCAGGTTTTTTTGACAAAGGTGCCAGGGTTGTTCATGGCGGGGGAGGGGAATGGATAGTCTATTAAAAAAATGTTGATGAAACATGGATATCCACAGAGAAAAAAATGAAACGGACTTTTGAATGAATATATATTTTTTAATACAGAAGAAAAAATAATTATCTTTAACACCATCCCAAACCAGAAATTGTAGTGTATGGCCTTTATTCCTTTGCTAATACTATATGTAATATACATATAGTACATATGCACATATTTTACAGTTCACATACTTAAGATCACGTACCTTTTTTAACTGAATCACTGTCTTTTTGCATATTTTTATAACATTAAAATGTCCTTCAGAGAACCACAAAATGTTAAATCATGAAGGTGTTCCATACCTTGCCTAATGATCCTTTACTGTTGGAATTAATAATAGTAATAGTAGCTGCCATTTATTCATTACTTTCTACCTAGGAACTATTGAGCACGTTACGTGAATTATGCTATTGAATCCTTAACAACAACTTTGAGATGTTTAGCTACGTTTTAAAGAAAAGGAAACCAAGGGTTAAAGAACTTGCCTATCTCTAATGTGTGAAGCTTGGGTTTATAATCAAATGTCTTTTATTCTAGTCCCTGAGAAAAATAGACTGCCAATTTTTAGCCTCTTTACCGTTTTTTGCTATCATAAGAAGCTCTGAGCTGGATACATTTGCGTATAAATCGTTGTCTACATTTCAGACATCTGAACTTCTTTTCCTCGGCTAGTCCTTCATGTATTTTATCCATCCTCGTCTAAAGAAATCTTTTCAGAGCCAGCGTGGTTCTCCAGCATAGCGTGGAGGGCAAAGCAGTGCACAAACTGCGGAGCTGCCCCTCTTGGTTCAGGAAAGCCTGGGCCAAATAAGTAGCAGCCAGGGCAGGCGTTTCTGTAGGAGTCCAGGTCTGCAGAGGAACCAATCTAAGGGAATTCTATGGAGCTAACTATTCAGTGATGACTCATAATCTTAGTAGTCTGTCCCCTCGGACATTGGGTCCCACTTTTCTGTATTATTAAGGTTTTAATTTTAATCCCAGTGTAGTTAACATACAGTGTTGCGTTAGTTTCAGGTGTGCAACATGGTGACCCAGCAGTACTGTACATTACTCAGTGCTCATCGTGATAAGTGTACCATTGAGTCCTGCTTTTAAAATGGAATTATGTAATGTTGGTCAGGTCATTTAACTCTTCTCTGCCTTGTTTTCTTCATCTAGGGAAGGTCACTAAGTTAGAGCCTTATGGCCAAGTGAAATGTCTTAAGAAGGCAGTGTTTCCCAGTGAGCAGAATCTTATCTATTCATGATTTGGAAGACACTAGGGAGGCAACATGGTGTGTGGCTTCGGATCCAGAGAGACCTGGGTTCAAATATAGCTCTAACATTTATCAGGTGATCTCACACACATTTCCCGAGGCTTTTTGAGCCCCTTTTCTAATTTCTAAGAATGTAGAACAAACACACACTGATCTTTTAAGCAAAAGGATCTCAAGAGTCCTTGGTTTGTTTTCCAGTATGCACACTGCTGCCCCCCCTGCCCCCCCCCCCCATTAGGGTATAAGAAGCAGGGTAATCCACCCACTTTCATTCATGTGACCCAAGTCTTCCTTCCTCTAAGGAGTTCCTCAGTTCAGTCTCTTCTGTAATGACGTGGTAATAGTAGAGTTAAATCTTCTTGGTCCTTGACTTCTATTATCTGCAGTTCTGCCTATCCTTTGCATTCTCTTAACCTGTTGTTTGAGAGCACAGATGACCTAAGTGAGATATGAGGTCATGTCTAAGTTTGTGGAAAAATTGTTTTTAAGCAGCCTAAAGATTGTGTTTACATTTAGAACATCCTTTTCTTTCTGTTTCCAAGTTTAAGCCTTAAGTACGCTTGGTGTTAGGGGAAGAAAGATAAGACAGCTTTAACAGTCTCTCCATTACACCCAATGTCAGTTTATAACTCCTTCCAGGGTTCCTGCTTTTTGCACTGAGGCTCCAGGAATCCTGGTAACCCACCACAGAAGAGGAGGAGGAGGAGAAAGACTGATAAAAGTTGAAGAAAGCTAGCTAGTGGGTAGAATAATGCCCGTTCACTTGTACTCACCTCTACTGATGGTATTGAGAGAGACAGTGATTTCTGCTTAGAGAAACCTTTGTTAAAAATGATTGTTTTTAAGTATAAGAAAAAGAGGAATATGGAACTTAGGTGAAGACAAAATAAATATGCATGTGTGCATCTTTATAAATATGCCTACTTTTTCCCTTTTCTCAAAATGGCAAGAGGAATATCTGGGGAGCAGAATGTACTCTACAAGCAGATCTTCACCTTGTTGGAATTTGGGGATTCCTCTTAATGCAAAAGGCATGCCTCTTTCATTGTTTGTATAGCTCTGATTTAAATTTAACAGGGATTAGTTAAGTTGGGGTAGTGGCAGGTATTGGTGAGACATAGCTGTTACATATCATCTTCAAAAGTGTTGAGAGTGAGCCACAGAGGGTCCTAGTGAGCTTTGTGTTTCTTATTTCTTGTTTTTATATGCCTTAAGTAACCTAAAGAGGACATGATATGGATAAAATAGCCATCATAATTTAGAAAGGAACATGCTCGATCCCTGTCTCTTCTCTGTCTAATGAGTTCATGTAAAAAATATATCAAAAGAAATACTCATAGCAGAATCCTCACATTTCAAAGGGGAGTATATTTATTATAAGAACTGCTGATTCATTAGGAATGCTTCCTAATTCGAACAGCAACAGCTGCTTCTGGTTAGGATAAACTCTGTCTCTTTTGTGCCGTGTCTCTCCAAGGGGATGTGAAATTTTGGGTTAAGATTTTTCTCCTGCTTCAGCTTTTTCTCTCGCCCTTCCTCGCTCTTTCCTCAATTAGGACACTTTAGTGCTCACACGATTTGGACAACCCACCGTACTCACCCCCACCTTTAGAAATGACTTTGTTAAGCTTACAAATGCTAACGAAACTCCTGGTAATGTGTTTTGTTTGCCTTCACAGTGGCAGGGGAGTGTATTGTGCAGCAGTTAAGAAAAAAGTTGAGACACGTTGTAGTCATGAATTCTAAGTGCAATAATTTAAAATACAGGGAGCATTTGAGAAACCGCCATTGTCCATTAAATGAAACCACTGTATTAACGTATCATAGCATGCTGTTCTAATCACTTTTCTCCAAATACCAGCTTTTGAAAGAAACATGGCTGTATTTTTTATACAAAATCTGAAATCGTGTAATTGAATGGCTTGGCAGAATAGGTAAATGAATGTAGCAACATGCATTCAAATATGTCTCTTTGGTTTGTAATGAGCTGATTGAAGTTCACTGTTGTAAGACTTGCCATTTTATTTCCTGATTTTACATTCTGGACCCAGACAAAGGTGCCAGTTTTTTGTATTAACAGAAAAAGGAAGAAGAAGAAAATTGTTCATAAGAATCAAGTAAGCTCTTTTTGGGAATCGCTATTGGATTCTGTGCTCCAGGAGCTTTTACTCAACTGTCCTTCTGTAAAATAAAGAATCTTCTAATGTGACCATTTCTATTTAATTTTAGAATTATTAACAACCCCTTTTAGGGCATAAAGAAATTCTGTCACATCTGATGGAGTTGGTCGCCTGCCACGTGTGTGCATGCTCGTGTGAGAGAGATAATTGGTGCCTGTGCATACTTCTCTCATAGCGCTTATCTTAGTAATTACACTTGTTGATTTATGCATCTGATTCCCCCTCTGGACACTGAGCTCCTTAAAATTAGAGACTGTGCCTGATTCACCTGTTAGCCCCGGGACCCAGCAAAGAGCCTCCTAGTCAGTAAATGTCTGACCAAATGAACCACAGAATACTAAAGCCAAATGGGTGTCAGAGTAGATATCAAAATACACAGGAAGATCATCAAGTTTGGAGCTACACGGACATTATATTAAATCCTGGTTGGTAAGGGACTATGGTAATTCCATGTGGAATCCAGTTACAATTTTGATGTTTCAGGACAATTTCGAGTATTGAAGACCACAACTATTCTACGTTCTCTCAGGCAAGAGAATCCATGTTTTTTTGCACCCTACTTGGTAGGAGGCACAGCAGAAAAAGAGAGTAATACTGAGGGATTGCAGAGCCATTGATGGGACAGATACCTACTTCTGGGTTTGTCAGGATGTCCTTTTGGCTGTGCAAATGCATGGCTCTGCGTCAGTTTCTTCCACTGTTTCCACTCCCATGCCTTCTACAAAAGAAGAGGGTTGAACAGTTTAGAGCAGCTGGCTGCTCTTACACCTCCTTTGGCTCACCTGGGTGGGCCAGGTGGCAGAGAACTTGGGTTCTGCTTTTTCTGGTCATGGAGCAACCTCTTGCCACTGCCCATAGTTATGGTCAAACCTCTGGGCTGGGCATAGTTTCTTAACTAGGAGAAAGCATGCTATAATACAGAGGTATAATACACTACAACCCCGTGTAGACAGACTGGTTTATCTCGTTCACCTGTAAGGTGCATCTCAAGTACTCTGTTAATGTTAAATTACATAGCTAATGAAGCTATGTGAAGGATACACTATTTAAGTATGTTAGGTGGACTGAAGATATTCCTTTAATATTCCCTCACTTGGGATAGAGTGACAACTAGCACCATGGAATTGTGATACATGGGACTGCCCACAGGGATATGTTGCTATTAAAATGTGTCCTTCACTGGTCAGCATTGGGGAAAAGGCTAAAATACATGGTATGGCTTACGAGGTCATATATAGAATCATAGAATGGTCTACCCAGGTGAATTTTAATTGATATTAAAAAGATGTGAATTTTAAAAAGGTAGATGATGGGAAGAACAGGTGGTAAACAGATTATTTTAACACAGTGTGGTAGGAACTAGGATACATTAATAGACACCTCATAAGGGGTGAGGGAAATTGACTTAGGGCACAAGGGAGCATTTGGGGGTCCTGAAAATGTTATATGTATTGATTGTGGTGGTGGTTACACAGCTCTCTGCAGTTATCAGAACCCCTCTAAGGGCACACATGGAATGATGGGTTTTATTGTATGTATACCATAATTCAAAGTTGATTTATTAAAAAAGGATCATGAGCTCTGGAACAAGAAGACCTTCAAATCCTGATTGCCACTTCACTAGCTTGGTGATGGCCACACATTTTTGAACCTCCATTTCTTCATCTGTCAGTTATAGCTGAAGATAACCCATGTCATGTAGCTGAGGTGAGGAGAAATAATGGCCTTGAACTGCTTGGTCCGATGCCTAACATAGCTGAGGTGTACTAGATATTTTCATTCCCATCCCACTAATGGCTCAGTGTGCCGAACTGGTCTTTAGCTGAAGCTGCTCTATTTTAGACCCATAAAAGTTAAGTTCAAACATTTGTGAAAGGTAAAAATGTTAGCATCCGTATGTTTGTTTAATGATAGCTGTTAGAGCCTTATTACGGTTGCTATCTTTTATATCACTATAGCACATTAAATCTTCTAGAGTTAGATCTTATTTAATTAGTTAAGAACAATATAGGAAAGCACAAGGAATTATTTGCAGTGTTATTTTGAAAAAAGTCATTCTTGAAGAATGTTTGAAAAAAAAATACTGGTGGTACATTTATGATTCCTATTTTTTTTTCCTTTGCTTTCATTCTGTCTTTGAAATGAAATCTTTATCTTGTGTCAAGTGGAGAAATAGTAATAAAATCCCTATTCACCCTAGCCCACTCTTTTGTGACAAATACAATCTTAAAAGTAACTGTAAGGGATATACATATGCTTGCGGCTTTTAGCATTTTTAGAGACACTTAAAATAATCCAGAATATGGCATAGAACCACTCTGTCGCCTGAGAGATCAAGTAGACCTTTTCTAACAATTGTAAGAGCGGCTGTTTTTGAGTACTTGATATAATCTGTGAGCTGTAGCGGCCACTTGGTATTATTTGCATTAAACTATTACTGAATTGCTTAATTTGTTCTGGACCATGGTCTTATTGGGTCAATAGGAAGTGGTGTCCTTTTGCAGAGAAAGTAGACTTGGAGTGGTGAAGCAGTAGCTCAGGAGGAGCCCTTTGGTAAGGTGGGATAGATCACACCTGTTGCTCCTGGCTGTCCAACTCAACCTTCTCTCCCACCGTGTCACACAGCGATGCTGCTTCTGAAGGGAGCTCACTCTTCAGACCATCCTTTGCCTAATAAGAGCTCATTTTTTTTAAGCTCTTCTCTTTTTAATTGCATTCAGTATTTTAAGTAATTACAGGGGCACTGACAAAAGCCTTCACTTTTAGAATCTCCTTCCTTGAGGACTTAGGCCAGCTATATGGGTCTTAAGACCTTTGAATTTATCTGCTTCCTTCTTCCTCTTTCAATTCATCTTCCACTCTGTTAAAGTGAGTGGTATTCTAAAAAGGTAAGTCTGATTAAATCCCTCCTCTGCTTAAAACTCTGCTTTCAGGAGAAGAGCTAAACTCCTAGTCTTGTACATAAAACTCACAGGCTGGTCACTTTGGACTTTTCTGGACCATCTTCTGCCAGGATTTCCCTTCCCCTGTCTTCCTCTCCACAAAACATTACATAGAGAAACATCTTGCCCCACCTTTAGGTGGGATCCAACCATCTCAAGCCATTATTGTTCCTTGTCTCTCTGGCTCTGGAAAATTTTGTTGTCTCCAGATGGAAGTGCTCTTTTATTTCATCTAACTTCTCTTCCTCATTTAGCTGACACCCTGGTCTAGTCAAGATCCTCTCTCCTTCCGTGTTCCCATAGTGCTTGGTGCCCGCCCTTATCACAGCATCCTCCTGTTGCACTGTGAAGAGCTGTTTATGTGTCTTCTTCCCCCAAGAGATCTAGGTTCCTTGAGCTCAGGCAGCACAGTGTCTTGTTCATGTGTTTATCCCGGCTGTCAAGCACAGGGCTGGTGTGTGTTGGTGCTTACTATATGTTTGTGTAAATGACCCAGGCTTAACTATTTGGCCTCAAAACCTAACAAGAAAAAAGAGATTGACTCTTTCTTTCCTCTCTCAACTTAGGGTGGCTTTGGATTAGTGAGGGTGTCTCATTTTCTGAGGCCCACTAGAGCTTATTGAGGCTGACTGTTTCCACGTTAAGGAAGGTCACTGAAAACCTTATTAGCCAACCACCCTTGCCCTTGAATTGAGATCCATGATAAGCATGGTATAACAGAAAGAGCATGAGACTCTGGCATGACCAGTTTGTTAAAGAGTGCTAACTTCCATTTCATCCAGAGACCCTGTTGGGGAACTGGGTCACACAGTTATTAAGCACACTTAAGGAAACAAGAAGGTAGGCTTTAGATTCCATTCTCCCTGATCATGAATCCTCCCTGCCACCAAGCAAGATGACTTGGAAGTTGGTAGGCAGGGAGGAATTACACGTGTGGCTATTTTGAGTTTATAAGTTAAAGTATATGTATTGATTGTAGAAAGTTTGGAGAATATAGGAAAACACAATGAAAATTATTTGTACATATTATAGAGCCTGCTTTATTTTTTTTAAAGATGTATTTATTTGAGAGAGAGAGAGGGCTCATACATGTGGGGAGAGGGTGGGAAGAGGCAGTAAGAGAGGGAGAGAATCTCAAGCAGGCTTTACACTGAGCGAGGGGCCTGACGTGAGGCTCCATCTCACAACCCTGAGGTCACGACCTGAGCCAAAATTAAGAGTTGGACACTTAATGGACTGAGACACCCAGGCGCCCCTAGAGCCTGCCTTTTTTTTTTTTTTTTTTTAAGATTTTATTTATTTGAGAGAGGGGGAGAGAGCATGAACATGAGTGGGGGGAGGGGCAGAGGGAGAGGGAGAAGCAGACTCCCTGCTGAGCTTGAGGCCCCACTCAGGGCTTGATCCCAGAACCCCAAGATCATGACCTGAGCTGAAGTCTGACACTTAACTCACTGAACCACCTAGGCACTTCCCCAGAGCCTGCTTTTATATCTAAATATATTATAAGTATTTTTCTATGTTAAAATATTTTTCCATAGTCTGATTTTGATGAATATATAATACTCCATCATTCTGGTAGTTCTTAATTTATTGTGAACTATTGTACATTTAGCTTGCTTCCAAGTATTTGCACTTAATGAACAACACAGAGTACTTAAAAGACAGAAAAACTTTTTCGAATTTTTAAGACACTTCATGCTCAGTACATAAGCCATAGAAAATGCAGAAAAGAATGTAAAAGGAAACAAAGATTATCTACAAAACCCATAACCTAGAAATAACCACTATTAATTTTTTATCTTCTAGTCTTCTTATGAGTGTATATGATTGCCTATGATACATAGCTGTGAACATTGCTTCTTTTCAATTTATATCCTTTCATGGACATTTTCCTATATCATTAAAAATATTTTAAAACCTAAGTTTCTATTTCCCGGAGTTATCATAATTTATTTAACCATTCTCTTAGCACATGTTTAGGTGTGTGTATGTATGTTTTGCTATTATACATAATAAAGAACTACCATTTAAATTATATTCCCCCCCAAAATAGTCACAGCATTTAATGCTGGTGAAAACATAGTAAAAATAATTAATGCATATGTTTTCTGACCTTCATTTTAATGTTCTGCTTTTAGTAGTTACTCATTGGAAGACAACTTTCCTGCTGTCTGTCATACTATGTAAATTTAAGAATTTATACCAGAGACACCTATTTCTGCCAGGTTTGCTGTTTGAGTCTCCTTTCTCTAAAGATTAGTTTTTAGGGTTTCTTTTGAGGGAAACACACAAGTGGTAACGTCACTGGGGATTTAAGACTAATGGTTTATTTAATCAAATACTTCACCTTCCTCTAAACTACCGTATTTTGAGGGAGTTTAGTAACGCCAGTTTTGGGCTTTTGTAACAGTGTAGACTGCTTTTTTAGGTTTATAATAAAGCAATAAGCTGTAAGTACAAATATTATTTAAAAAATAAGGAGTGACTGAGAGGTGTAGTGGTTTGGTTTTGTGTTGTTTTGTTTTAAATCAGGGCAGCAAAACAGGGAGTGACTCATGACAAGCTGTTTCAGCTTGATCTCCCTGTTAGTGGATCCCCAGCTCCTCCATTGCTCAGGATTGGGCCCGCCCTTCCTGTTAAAGGGCTCACTTGAGGAAACCGTTTCATCCTGTGGCTGTGTTATGTGGTTACGGTACAGAGGGAATGCAGACCTTGCCTCCTCTCCGGAGGCCCAGCTGCTCCTTCTCATATTTTTCAAGTTGTGTTTTTATTGCCTCTATCGGATCATTCCTAATGCCATAGTGGTTTCACATACAAATCTAAACCAGGGACCTACTTTTGTGGAAGGTATGCCTTATTCACCTCTACCCAGTGCTTGGCTTACATCGGGCCATGAATGCATGAGAGCTAGCTACAAAACAAATGAGTTTAATGGTGGTTCTGTTTTGACAATTTGGAAACACTGAATCAAATGTAAAGTGTGTGTGCTAACTAATGTGCACTTCATTGATACCATTCCTTGAGATGTTTTTCAGAGAAGAGTCTATCGGTGTAGTTAGTCACATAGACCTGAAATTAACCCTGGGCTACTTTGTGGCTGTGTGACTCTGAGCAAGTGACTTACCCTGTCTGTGCTTCAGTTTCCCCATTTGTTATCTGGGGATACGATGGTACCTATTTAACAGAATTATGATGAGGGGTGAATAAACAAATGCATATAAAGTTCCTGACATGTGGTAATTCCAGAATAGATGGTGGTCTCTACTGTTGTTAGGTTCATGTTTGGTGCATGATGAGCAGCACAGCGGTAAAGGAACTTGGATCTAGGTGGGTCTTGCAGTTGGACAGATTATACTGTCCTGTTCAGCAGGGTGGCTGTGTCTGTGTGATTAATTTTGTACAAAGAAATCTGCTTCCCTCAGCCTGGCCCAGGTGTGCTGCAAAATGAGATAGCAGTAGAGGTATTCTCCAGGGTGGGAGAATCTGGTGGGCAAGACAGATGCCTGTGGCAGAATGAAGCAGGGGAGGGGCTGCTGGACTTGTGCAAATTCCTGTTTTTCCTTCCCTCAGAACCTTCAGTCTCCTTTCCAAGAGCATTTTGGGAGAAACCTCTTGGTGAGAGAGTTGCTCTGTCACAAAAGGTAACTTGAGAGCGGTTTCCTGTCTGTCCTTATTGCCAGCTCTTAGTAAGGTCCTGCTTTGTACCCAGAGGAGGCTTTGAACATCAGCTGTCTCGAACAATCTCTAGTCTTATCACTTATTTTAATGTTCCTTGCACAGGTCACTCTTGGATGTGGTGCTCTGGGCAATCTCACACCAGAATGCTTCCCTTCCTTTATTTAACCTCTGACCTGTGAAAACAAGAGTTAATCAAGAGTTCTAAGGTAGCTAAGAGGAAGGGGAAGTGTTTGGTTACAAATTAAATATGAACAAGTCATAAGTCATAAATCCCCAGTAGTGCTACCAGTTGTGTGTCTCGAGTTGCATATGGTACAGGGTGTTTGGGTTATAAATTCAAGTTCAGGGCTCTGTGATTGCTTGGAGTTAGGTGCTAGGTTAGTTTTCTTTTGGTCTAAAAACTCTTTGCCTTTTAAAACATTACTTTTATTGGACCAGCTACCTTCATATCCTACTTTCTCTCTTTGTGCCTGTCTGTCCTTCTTCCCTGCTTTACCTGCCTGCCTGCTTGTGGTGATTGGTGTGCTGTTCTGTGAATTGAGACAGAACTGCTTCCCTGAAAGAAGTTAAGCATATGGAAAAAGTTGCCAAGGAAAGGCATTGAAGCATAGAGCGTAAATGGGTTTAAGAGACAGCCAGACACTTTTATAGAGAGATTTGCGATTGAATGATATAGCATTCGAGCAGAGATCTGGGGTGGAAATGAACTTAAATGAGTGCTATTCGTGGAAAACTGATGCCCTGTCTAATCTAGCATTTCCTTAATTGTCACCATAAGCATACATTTAAAGCTTTATATTTTAAATTCAAGAAGGCAGCATAGTCTGTTTAAGAATCTCCGACACAGGCTATGATTTTTCTAGATAAGTTCTTAAAAATACACATCTAATGTAGCAGAGGCATTGGGTCTTGATATGAAGCACTGGAAACTTAAAAACTTAAAAAACATCAAACATTTTAAATCAAGCTATTTATATCTGCGTTTCTGAATCGAACATGTACGCTAATACCTAGAGCAATAAAGAGTGGACACATGACTCGTGTCCCTGGGGCTGGCAAAGTAAGAAAACACGCCGAATGGTTGGGAGGCAGCCAGAGCTGGATTGCTCCGAACGCTTGGAGCAGAGGGACTTTTGGAGGCAAGCTTTCATTTATCAGGGCATTACGGTGAGAACCACAAGGTAAGAATTTCAAATCCTAATTTCAGGATTGATCATTACACTTGATCGTGTTGTGCAACTAGTGTGTTGCAGGGAGCGAGGAGGATAGAAATGGTACAGGACTAGTTTTGTGTCTGAGCTGTGCTTTTGGTAGTTGTGTTGGCCCAGGTACATCACTTTACTTCTCCAAGACTCGGTTTTCTCACCTATAAAATGGGATGATGATTCATCTTCTAGAGTTGTAAAGAATAATATTTCAGAGCACCGGAAACTTGGTAAATGTTTTTCCCCTTCCTCCATTAGCTTTCATTTCTTAGCTCTAAAATGAGAATAGCATCAAATGGTGTCTCAGTGGGTTCATTAATTTTGTTGTTTACTCCTGAAAGTAGGACAGGATTTCTTGTGTAGCCGTTTCTTCCCCTTGTTGTGGTTTTTTCAACAGAGACAATGTATTTCTCTTTTAGTCTATGAAAGATTCTGTAAGGTGGGCCTTAGTTAGAACCTCACTAACCCATTATATTATATTACAGTAGTAATTTAAACCATAGAATAAGATGCTCTGAATGGGGAGAAAACTTGCAGGTGTGTGAATACAGGAGTGGGCAGCATCATAAACTCTCTTAGGAAAATGTTGAAAGGCCTTATGTGCTCACCCTCTCTGGGCTCAATGGAAAATATCTGAGAATTACACTCAATTGTCAGTGCAGGTGTCATTACTCCAAAGATCTTCTGTTACCAACACTTCACCGGTGATAACAGAAAAGTGCCTCTGTGCTTTCCTCCTGAGCAATCTCCCTCAATCACAGTAACGCTGTCATAGAAAAGAAGACGGCAGATCTGCTCTCTAAAAGCAACAATTATTGAATACCCATCAAGAGAGAAAAGAGCCTTGTTACCAAAATCAAATCCAAGTGTGTGTTTGGGTAGATTTATATAAGCACAGATGTTTTATGGGAACTTTCTGTGTTTTTTTCCTAATGCAAATTAATATTTCTACTCATTCAGTACATGCAATACATTTTCCTGCATAGATGTAATAGGTATCACAATGGGATGCTAATTATGGACATAAATCAGAGATTTTTGAGCTTAACTGGCTACCATAATAAATTTACAAGTTGAGATCAGCAGCTGTGAGCAAAGCAGAATGCTCAGATTGAGTGAGACTGACTTTGGTCTCCCAAAGGGGGTTGTTTGTTCTCCTACTTAGGCTCCTCTGACTTTTGCTCTGACTAGCACCAAGAGTGTGATCTTACCAGGCAAAAACCATGTTTACTCTGTTCCAGGCACAGTGGTTGGTGCACTCACATAGGGCACCTTCACAATTGTGTGAGAGGGGGTAGTGTATCCCCATTTCATGCACGGAGGAGGGCTCAGGCCACAGGTTGGGATAGAACTGATACTCCAACCAGGTGGGTCTTCTGACTGCACTCTGTGTAAGGTTGATCAATACAGTGCCATTTATTTTTATTTTTATTTTTTTATTTTATTTTATTTATTTGACAGAGAGGGAGACAGCCAGTGAGAGAGGGAACACAGGCAGGGGGAGTGGGAGAGGAAGAAGCAGGCTCCCAGCGGAGGAGCCTGATGTGGGGCTCGATCCTAGAACACCAGGATCACTCCCTGAGCCGAAGGCAGACGCTTAACGACTGAGCCACCCAGGCGCCCCAACACAGTGCCATTTTTGTGGGAAGACTTTCAGAACCTCTCTGTTCCTTTTATGCACCTCTATTATAACAGAGACCCTGTGTTGCAGACATTGTCTGCCCGTGTGTCTGCTTCCCTCGTTAGACTATGAGCTCCCCAAATACTAGGACCCTGGTCTCATTCCCCACGTACCTCACACAATGCCAGGCATATACTGGATGGGTCTTAATAAGTGTGGAGAAATATGTGGTTTGATGAATGATTGACTGCAACATTTGTGGAACGAATGATCTAGAAACGTGTGATGTTTGGACTGTAAACGTCACTTCAATTTTAAGTTCCGGAAAGCGTTTATTGAAGCTTAATGTGGTTAGCTCAGGAGGATGTGGTGTGCTTTTCTTACAAGGAGGAACGTGTATACCTTGGTGCTAAGGCTGTAGTTTGAAAACTGTGGACCAGCCCACATGGGTGGTTTTGTTGTGCTTACAGACGGGAGTGCTCATTGGCTGAGGATAATAGGGGAGAAGATATGTCTTATAGAAGGCAGTGTGGTTGGGATCTAGGGTCTTCTCTACTTCCCACCACCAGTTAGGAGGGAAGGGGGAAGGCATGAGAAGTCTAGGACTGGAAGAGAGGAAAACGCATGGTAGAACTTTTCTCTTCTGGAAGTTTGGAGACAAGAATATCTTCTGAAGAGCAGGAGAATTAGGTTGCAGATGGGAGAAGAAGAAAAAGTTTGGAGCAGACTCTCTGGGGAACTTGGCCTGATGCACTAACAGAGGATTCTTGAGCAATTTTAAAGACTCACCTGTGCTTGAAAAATTAAGTTGCCAAATTAAAATAATCAGCTTGGTTTTGTGACATTTTTCCATAGTACTTGAAATAAGAATACGAAAAGTAGGGGCGCCTGGGTGGCACAGCGGTTAAGCGTCTGCCTTCGGCTCAGGGCGTGATCCTGGCGTTCTGGGATCGAGTCCCACATCAGGCTCTTCTGCTATGAGCCTGCTTCTTCCTCTCCCACTCCCCCTGCTTGTGTTCCCTCTCTCGCTGGCTGTCTCTATCTCTGCCGAATAAATAAATAAAATCTTTAAAAAAAAAAAAAAGAATACGAAAAGTAGATAGTGATGTTTACTTGTATTGGAGGGATAGGCCAGGGGCAAGAAACCTTAACTTTGTGCGTCCTTCATGATCGACCTTGACTGTTTACGCACTCTATTCTAATAATTTGTCACAGACTCCAGCAGTCCCTTGGCAGGGGTCATTTTTGGTTCTGGATCATTTTCCTACCAAAATGCCCTGCCTTCCAATAAGATTAGTTGACTGTTACTCCAGTGGCAGTGGACTTAGTAGAAACTACAGGCATGAGTTACAACTGTCAAGGGAACTTACTGAATGTCTAACTTGTGCCAGGCACACATTAGAGACTAAACAGTCAGCCATGATCCCTGCTCTCATGGTGTTGACACTACTGGAGAAGACAAAGAAAAGAATCTTGCATTATAAACTATGGTGAGTCTGCATGGAGGGTCAGCCCAGAAGGGCCTCACATTCTGGGAGTAAAATGTGTCTATTGAAATGGGGACCAAATTTTTATAGTAAAAATGAGGGGAAACTTTATTTAGGATTTTTATCTAGAAAAAGAAATGAAACTCAAATTTTAAAAATAAATTGGTTTCAACAAAAAACTAGCTTTTATTCCAATAATGCATTCCTTCTGGGATAGAATAAATCATGAGACAATAATGATTTTTTAGGGGAGAGGTTATGGTTTTTCTGACATAGTAACACTTTATGTTTGACTTTCTCAGCATAATCATTAAAAGAGTAATTATTCCAAAAGTATTTGAGGACTTCATCAATTTCTCTCAGGCCTCTCTGAATCCTTTGATATTGAATTCATTTTCTTTTGTGACTGTTGTGCCAGTGTCCTTGTTTGTTTTTTGAGTTTTCTCTTTGTCCCTTGTTACCTGGTCTGATGCTGCCAGGTCTTCGTTTGTTGGCCAGTTTGCCGCAAACCTGAGCGGGTGTCCATCATCTCAAACAAGGGCTTCATGAAATCCTGCATCCTTTGCAATGGTTGTAGTTTTATTTCCTTTTGTTGTAGACGTTTGACCAACAAGACACTGACAGAGGAGCAGGGAGAGATACTAGGTCAAACCAGAAGGGCTGAGTGGGAACTTACTGGTTTAAGTGGACACAGCATTCGTGAGTATTTTCCTCTTGTAAGGGCTGATGCTTTCCTATTCACTCTGGTGACTGCAGGGCATGAGGACTTCCTGGACCGAGTTCTAAAGACACGTCTGACCCAGACAGAACCAAAAAGAGCTTCCCAAAGCTGAGATCGGCCGGAATGTTAGGCAGAGAGGGGCGGGAAGAGTATCCCAGGCACCAGCCTGGGTGTGTCTGCATACCTCACTTACATTAGTTAGGTGGTGAATCTCTTTCAGAAGAGGAAGCCCCGTCTTAGAGAGATTGTGTTCCTGAGGTGTCACAGCTAGAGAGTATCAGAACTGAGATTCCCCCAGGGTTCTTTGACGCAAATCTGTGTTGTCTCCAGCATATGCCATGCTGCTTTGCCTTTTTTTTTTTTTTTTTTTAATTGGGGGGAGGATTGTTTTTTGAAAACTTTAAATACTGAATGCCAAATAGCCTTAACCAGGGGATGCTTTGTCATCCGATGAATCTCAGCAAAATCTGACAGGAAATGAGAAGAGAAAGGATACCTCTCTTGGAGTACCCAAGGTGGAGTTTTAAGAGCTCCTCAGGGAGTGGAAATCACTGAGAAAAATTGAAAGACCTTTTTCTATGTCACTCTTCTTAGCTTTAAACTCATTCCAGACCTAAGTTAAAAGCAGCTCTACGGTACCCAGGGAGGTACCACTTCATTATATCGCTAATAGTATGGTGTCTGAGTGTTTAAATGTTAAAATTTTATTATGAAGTACTTTTCTTTTTATTATTTATATTAGAACCAGAACTTACATTGATCTTTTTAAAAATTATGTATAAACTAGATTATCTAAGATTTTCTTTTTAGGGTAACAAAGTGGACATGTTCTGGTAAGGCTGAGATCTGCTGGACTGTGCCGAGGGGGGAATAATCACTTTTTACCTAGTTCTAAATACTCATCCTCAGAATGTTACTTCTCTTTAACCAGCCCTTTGGTCCCCCGGTAATTACAGAATAAAGGGGAGGCCCATCAGTTTGGCATATGACAGGCCCCTGGAATCTGGCTTTTTTGACCCCTACCTTGCCGTCTGTCCTGAAGCCTGCCTACCCTTCTCTCTGGCTATTACAGCTGTTCACAGTTCTTGAGTCAGGCCCAGTGGGTCAAACCTGCAAGTCATTGCTCATGAGATTTTTTTTTTCTATCTTTAATGCACTCTATCCCCACCCCTTCCAGCCTTCCTCCCATACACTGAGAACAACCTCTTTGAAGACTTCACTGATGCTCAGTCTTCTCTGTGCATGGGGTATTGACTCCCACAGTTGCAACCAGACATTCTCTCTCTTACCTGCCTCTCCCTTTAGCCATGGTTTAAAATTTAAAATTTTATTTTCCCAGCTCATATTATTCTCTATACTCTAATTGGTCTACTTATGCTATTTTTTTTTATTATGTTATGTTAGTCACCATACAGTACATCATTAGTTTTTGAGTAGTGTTCCATGATTCATTGTTTGTGTATAACACCCAGTGCTCCATGCAATACGTGCCCTCCTTAATACCCATCACCGGGCCAGCCCATCCCCCAACCCCCTCCCCTCTGAAGCCCTCTGTTTCCCGTAGTCCATAGTTTCTCATGGTTCGTCTCCCCCTTGGATTTCCCCCCCTTCATTTTTCCCTTCCTTCTCCTAATGTCTTCCATGATGTTCCTTATGTTCCACATATAAGTGAATATTTTTGATAAAATGAAAGATCCTTTAGATTCTCCCTCTCCCATTTTATTTCAGTTTTGAAACAATAACGAACATATAAAAGGGGCGTCTGAGTGGCTCAGTTGGTTAAGCGTCTACCTTCAGCTCAGGTCATGATCCCGGGGTCCTGGGATCAAGCCCCGCATCAGTCCTGGGATCAAGCAGCGGGGAGTCTGCTTCTTCTCCCTCCGCCCGTCCCCCTGCTCATGCTCTCTTTTTCTCAAATAAATAAAATTTTTAAAAAAATATAGAGAGAAGATTTGTGAGTACAATACAAATGCCCATTTGGGAGATGTTGCCAAAATAATACCCACTAACCCCCAAATACTTTAGTGTGTATTTTTTTTTTTTTTTTAAAGGAAGCATTGTTGGGGCACCTGCCTGGCTCAGTTGGGAGAGCAGGTGACTCTCAATCTTAGAGTCTTGAGCTGAAACCACCATGTTGAGCATGGAGCCTACTTTAAAAAAAACAAAATACCTTTTTTTTCATAGCTACATTACAATAATCAAAATCAGAAAATTAGTTTTGACACAGTACTACCATATAATACTTGGACCCCCTATGTATGAGGGGCAAGCTGTAGTTTAGAATCACATGTTGCATTTAGTTGTCTTGTCTCTTTTGTCATCTTATTCTGGAATAGATCCTCAACATTTCCTACACTTCTATGAACTTGACATTGGCTGTTAATTTGTAGAAAGTCCCTCATCCTCAGAATTGGGTTCTGCTAGAATATGATGGAAGTCTTCGGTATTGTTTCACTGCATTCTGTCAGTTGGCACACTTCCAGTTTGTCGCAGTGCTTAAGGTTGTGTCTCCCAGGCTTCTCCCTTCTTTTTCCCTTACAATTAAAAAGTGTATTCTGAATATCCTCATCTTATCCTCGTCAGACTTCCGATCATTTATATTAGTACAGACTCATGATTTTCTATTTTATTTATTATTACATAATCTCTTTTTATCATTATTTGGTTTGATGCTCAGATTGTCATAGATTTTGTCGGTAGGAGCCCCTCCACACTGGCTTTTGTGTCCTGTTGGCATGTCCTGATCTTATGTGTTGAACACTGCCTTTTCTCTAGCACAACAAGATATTTCCCAGCCTCCGCTCTGGAATCAGACATTTCTTCAAGGAGCTCTGGTTCCTTTTAGTGAAGAAGGGTCCTTAGAAATCAGGATCTGGACACTAAGCATGCTCATTATAATTGGGGTGTCTTTGCTTCCAGGGCCCCTCAGTGGCTATAGCTAGAGAATCTATGTATGTATAATGTACATATACACATATGTATGCACATACATACATTTGTGTTTCTGTTTCTTTTATTTGTCTCCATGATTTCACACAGTTACATCCAATTCCAATACGACACCATAGATTCATTCCTGTTCTCTCCTGGTCCGTATTTGTAACTCTCTTCTCTGATAGTAGTAATGGTTGTCATTACATATTTACATGCTTGATCAGTCTCGATCAGACTCTCACTGCTGTAGCTACTTTCCTCCATGGCTGCCCTTCTCACCACACTTGGACTCTGACCTCTTAGGCACTGCAGCCTCCTCCTACCCTCTCAACTGCTTGGGCTCTGCCTCACCACCCTTCCTGGAAGCCCTCCTACCCATTTAGGCTTTGATATCCCACACTGAGCTGCCTTCCAGATGCTCTTTTTATTCCTCTTAGGTTCCAAAACCGGTCTAGTCAGCCTCTTTCTCCTGACATAGATGCTTTCTTACCCAGTGCCAGGCCTTTCCCCTACTTAAACACTGCTTCCCCCCCTCTTGAGTTCTGATGTTCCAAGCCACGCCTCCTTCTGGGTTTCTACTCTCATGACCTTGCTGGAGCCCTGACTTTCCCTCACGAGGAAATCCTCCTCACCCCCCTCAGACTGTAGCACTCTGGGCCTGGTGGCCCCTAGAGGAGGATTTTCTCCTCCCCGTGCTTGAACTCTGACACCCTGCTCACAGCTGCTATTCTCTCAAGTGACCACCTTCCTCGGGTTGGTCAGTGTCTGCCTCCATTGCTCCCCATCACACACACCCCTGCTTTGCTTGGGCTCATCTGATGGCTTTGAACTCAACTATTAGCAAGAGATGTGGGAGAGCTTTTTAACTTTTGTAATGGTTTTCTATCTAAATACTTATGACACTGGAGTGGGATCCCATCATACATACACTTATACAAGGTCACTTAGACACATGCGTATATACACAAAACAGTGGGAATGATTATCCTGACAGTCCATTCAGTGGAGCAAGATTAGAAATGTAAGTCATCTGTCCTCAGTCGGACTCAGTTCCTGAGTTCAGCTGGAGGGTAAGCAGCTCACCAAGCTGACAGATTGGAACATAGACAGTTTTCATTCAGTATGTCCTCCCAAGCTCAGGCCAGCTACTTTGTGTCTACAAAACCATGTCTGCTCTATGTTGGGGACAACTTAAAGGCCTTTTACAGGTGATTTTTACCATGGGCCATTTGACTCTAAGCACTATCTCTCGAACCTGCCCCTGCACATCTCACAAAGACCTGTGATAGCCCACGTCAGTGAAGCCATGTGTGTAGGAATACTTGGATGCTGCCTGAGTTCTTCTCAAGTTTATGACTTCGTATTGCCTCACACAAAACAAAACCCCTCCATTTGACTGTTAGGCCAGGGAGCGATGGCAGAGCCTGGGACAAAGTTCCCAAGCCACGGATCGTGGCCAGTGCCTGGGAAGCAGGCTTGTCCATTTTGGCTTTTCCCCATCAAGGAAGGCTCTTTTGATTGGCCATGATCATTTTATAACTTGATCCAAAGTCTGAGCTAAATAAAGCCCTTGGAAAAGAGTTCCAGCTTCCCTCACACAAACTGTTTTGTTGTATATGTCTCTTTTCCCCACTAGGACCGTGGCCTTCCTGAATGCAGGGACTGTTTGTTGTTTGTCTTTTGGGCCCTAGCCTTGGACTGAGCGCACTACACGATGGTGCTCTGCATTGCGGGCTCCAGTGGTTGCATAGAGGTGGCAAGTGGAGCAGGCCCAGAGGTGTTTGGAACTCCTTTAGATGTCCAGGGACGAGCAGTGTAATGGAGTGTTTGTTTCCTGTCTCTGGATGGGGAAGTAGTGTTTACTCCATGATGACAGACACGCACAAAATGGAGCGGAGGGTCTCCATATCCTCACCTGCAACCTCGCAGGCAGGGCAGAGCTGTCGTGCCAGCGCTAATGAAGCAGTACAGGAAACGCCACTGGATAAGGTTCAGCTGTGAACCCTGGCCTCCCAACAGGGGAAAAGAGGGATCCTTTGAAGAAGAAGACAGCTGGGTTTTGGTTTCAAGACCTTAACACTGCCATCACTGGATATTCATCTGTCAGTGCACAGGGGACAACATGTGGGGAACAGTTGCGTCCGGTCAGGCCACAGGGAGAAAGAAATGGCCGATCTCCAGGGTAACCACGAAACGTCCCATGGCTGAGGGTTCTGCTTAGTATAGGCAAAAAGAATTGATTTGGTGAGGTTGAGGCTGTGTGTGAGAAGCTGGGCACTCTGGTGTGGGCCGGGCGGCCCTACCACGTCACCCTCCCTCAGTCCCCTAGCAGCTTGTGGGCCAGTTGAACCTCGTGGCAACAACCACTTTCGTGTGTACCACAGTCCTGAATTATCAGAGACCCCAGCCTGCCCCACGTCACTTCATCAAGAATTCCTAAAATGACTTCGGCTTTTTTCTCATTTTTTTGAGGCCATGATTTCCTTGCAAGAAAATATTTTCTCTTCTTCCTCCCCTCGCCCCCTTCCTGACTTTGAGTTGCTGGATTTAACTAGTGGTATTTTCTCTTTCAGGGGGGATAAATTTGTAATCCTTGGTTGAATTTGTTTACTAAGAGTCCTCTAATCTGGGCAAGAGTTTTCGTCTGAGGGGATTTATTGTTCCCACTATAATGGCTTTTAACTCAGCCGAGGTTTATTTAACAGAATAGGAAGGGAGAAACTTATCTCCTCCCTAATCCCTCTCGAATGTTTACATTGCTCTGCCAAAGTAAATGCTGTGGAAAGTGGCAGCACTCATTTGCTGTGTAATAGTCAATATGCAGCTGCCAGAGCTGATTGAAACATATTAACATAAGTGATAATACTGTCATAGAAGTGAAAAGTTAAGTTGCTTATCAGTATATTTTGATAAGCTACTTAAATTTTACAGTAGCATGTGCTGGCTTCAGACAGACGTTAATGATGGAGAACTGTGCACTTTATCTGTCCTCTGGATTGCCTCTCACTTCATCTATTACCCTCGCCAGTACAGCTGGTAATCTGTACGGGGTGCTGAGTTCCCTGCGCCTGGTGGGATCCGCGCTCCGCTGCGCGTCCAGCTCTATCAGAAAGGGACCCCGTGCGCTCAGCAGGGCAGACGCGAGCAGGACTGCAGGAGCTTGGTACGACACCCTCCTCGCTTGACTATATGTCACTTTGGAAAAGTTTCTTAATGGAGAATAAAGCCATTTAAATTAAGTGACGAAACTTCTGGGCGGCGGGGGTGGGGGTGGGAGATGGTTCACCAACAATTCTATAACATTAACATGCCTTTGCTCTCAGTCTTTGTTTAGTTGTGTTTGGTCAGTCAACACTGAGCACTGATGGTATGCCAGGCTCCATGCCTGGCCCCAGGAAGACAAAGTGAAGAAAGATGAGATCCTTCCTTCTCTGTGCACAGTCTGTTAGCAAAACAGACACACCATTGAGTGCCGCATGGTGTATGGAATGTTCTAACGGGAGTATGCATGTCACCAGGGCAGCGCAGAGAAGAGGGAATTAGGGCGTGAGGGGCGGGGATGGGGAGCGTGTGGAGGACCGTTAGGAGGGTGAGTGGAAATCAGCTAGCCTAGACCATGAAGGTCAGAGGGAGAAAGGGGCCAAGTGTATGCACGCTTGTGCAGGCTTGAGGCTGTCTGGCCATTCTGGGATGGAGGCTGCAGTGAGAGAGGAATGCATGTGGGGAAGTCGAGCGGGCAGCCAGTCAGGGACCTGACAACGGAGAGCCTCCAATGCCATCCTAAGAAGTCCAGTAGTGAGGGGGCACCACTGAGGAACGGGATCTGTGGGCCACTTAGATGTGCATTTTAGAAAGATTATTCTTGAAGCCCCACAGAGGATAGAGTGAAGTCAGGACCAGACTGTCCTCGGAGTGAAG
Organism: Ursus americanus; assembly: GCF_024610735.1. Taxonomy (NCBI): domain Eukaryota; kingdom Metazoa; phylum Chordata; class Mammalia; order Carnivora; family Ursidae; genus Ursus; species Ursus americanus. The sequence continues at coordinate 11,139,313 of NC_142144.1, forward strand.
GGGCACCGTGGTCAGGACCCAGTAGAGGGCAGTGGGGACAGAGTGTTAGAGCTCGTCCTGCAGTAAGTCTGGAAGGGGTACGGTACAGGTAGGATGTTTGATGCTACAGTATGACTGGTTTCAGGCTCGTGGGGCCTTTGGGACACCTTGCAGACAGCAGCAGGGGGAGTGCTGTATGTATGTGTGGTGTGTGTGTCCAATCATGCGAAACTTGCACAGAAGCTTCCTGGAAAGGGTGGGTGTGGTGGGAGAGGCCTGGGGGGCTATTCAGAGATGGTTCCTGATTGCAGAGTCTGCTTTGAATTTCTTCCCTGTGAACCTGTTCTAGCTCTGAGGCGTGGGAATAATTTATAATGGACATTCAGTCCTCCACCTTACAACAGGCAGTTTTTTTAAATCCCAGAAATAATTAGCAGTCTACCAGTCTGGGTTTTCAGCAGCCTATAACGGGAAGACTCTTCAGGTTGTAGAGGAAAAACTGAAATGTACCAGTCTCGAATTAGCTCCTGGTTGAAGTTTTTGACCTGCATACTAATATTTCATGCTTCTCCTCTTCTTTCCCCAGCTATCTTCCCTGGTTCGAAGTATTTTATAAGCTGCTTAACATCTTGGCGGATTACACGACAAAGGGCCAGGTATTTATCTTGTATTTGATTCTTTTTAGCAAGTAACTTCAACTTTTTTGATTATTAAAGTAATACATGCCTTGTATTTCACCAAAATGTTTACCAAAAAAGTAATGCATGTCTTATAGAAAGTTTGGGAATTTTGGAAATAGGAAGGAAGAGAAAAATCACTCCTGATATGTTTCCCCTTCCCCCTTCCCAAAAATAACAATCACTAGTATTTCGGGATGTTTCCTTCCTTTACTTTTTGAGTTAAAGGAATAATAATAATAATAAATAGACCCTTAGCATTCAGAGTTAATATTCTGATATCGGATAGCTGATATTCCCAAGCAGCCCTGGAAGTTCATGACATCTGTTAAATTATAATTTTGCTGAGGCACAAATTTGAATTGCTCGTGTCATGCTGCAAAGCTCAATTTGTGAGTAAAACACTTAACTGACAAGTGACCTAGCCACATGTCTCAAGTTCACCTTCCAGTAAGGCTTTGTTGTGCTCTTTCAGTAAGTTTTTTAAGGGTCTGAAAAATTACTTAAAAAGTTAGCTCTACTTTACTGTACTTTTGGAAGAAATGATTTGCTGAAGTGTCTTCCATGGATGTCAAAGGCCAACTGGGCCTATATTTAGACTTTCATAGCTCATATTTTTCAGGTGCTATAGTTACAGAAGCATTTCTCCAGGCTAGTAAAAACACATTTTTCATGGGTGCATAGCATTTTATTATGGACCTTGGAAACATTTCCCTATTGTTGGAAGTTGTTTTTTGTTTTTTAAGATTTATTTATTTTAGAGAGCGTGTGCACAGGCATGCACACACAAAGTGGGGGAGGGGCAGAGGGAAAGAGAGAGAGGGAGAGAAGCAGACTCCCCGCCAAGCGTGGAGCTTGACATAAGGCTCAATCTCATGGCCCTGAGACCATGACCTGAGCCGAAATCAAGAGTTGGACACTTAACTGACAGTGCCACCAAGGCGCCCCGATTGGGAGTTTTTATTATTTGGGATTTTTTTTTTCCACTGTAAGTATAGCTCTTAGCATCTTTGAACATAAAGCGTTTTCTTCATTTTGGATTATTCCCTTAAGAGGAGACTCTCGGAGGGGCCATTTATAGGGCAGTGAACATAAACATTTAAAAAAAAATTTGCAAAACTGTTTCCCAAAAGAATTGTACTGTTTTCTTAAAAGATGCCCTTTACTAGGAATGTATGGAGTGCCTGGCTCACCATACTCTCGCATATCATTTGTTGAATTTGTTATTTATTTGACAAATGAACAGTCTCATTGTTTTAATTGCATTTTTTTTATTATTAGTGAGTTGAATATTTGTCCATATATCTAACTTCTTAAATTTTCCTTTTTGTAAATGGCCTAAGATTTTTAATTGGTGATACATTATTATTAAATGTTACAGAAATTTTTTTCTCCTCATACTTTCTACAGAACATTAGATCCATTTACAAAAAAAAAAAAGGTGCCCTGGTTCAGTAATACTGGGGTTGGATAGAGGGAAAGCTGTGTTTCATTTTTGTGTCTTTAAGATTCATGCCCTGGTGGCTCTGAGAAGGTCCTGCTGTGGAGAAACGTGTGTTACTCAGTACTTCCCATCTTGTTTGGTCCCAGACCCTTTTTATTCCATGAAAAATATTAATATTCTGAGATATTGATGTTTCCTAGAACATACTTGAGGAAATGCTGCTTTGGAGAAAAAGTGGAAAATGTGTGTATAATGGAGAAATCTTTCCTTCAAGTAAGATTTACTCACCAGCAGTGTATTCCAGAGGCCACAGTAAAGGGAAGGAATAACTAATAGAAATGGCTTCCTAGGTCACTACACTCACCCTGAAAGGATGGTTATGTATCAGGAAATTTTGTCATGAGGGAAGTGATTTATTCTTTGAAGTGATTTATTCTTTGATGAATGAATTCAGAGGCTACCTTGGGCCTGTTCATCGATTTATGTTCACAATTCACTTCAGTCAAACATTGAGGTTTTCACTCAAATTTGAGAGATATCATTAGTAAATAGAATTGTATCACATGTAGGCTCTTAACAGTCTTAGAATTGGAGATTGACTCACATATTTTTTTTCTTCCATATTTATGCTTCAGTCAAAAGACAGTAGACTTTTAAAAACATGTCCTGTGGTACAGAAAAAGTTGGGTTTGGGGGCGCCTGGGTGACTCAGTTGTTAAGCGTCTGCCTTCGGCTCAGGGCGTGATCCCAGGGTCCTGGGATCAAGCCCCACATCAGGCTCCTCCGCTGGGAGCCTGCTTCTTCCTCTCCCACTCCCCCTGCTTGTGTTCCCTCTCTCGCTGGCTGTCTCTCTCTCTGTCAAATAAATAAATAAAGTCTTAAAAAAAAATAAGTGTTTACATCCTCTCTCCTGTTATACATGTGACTTGCTTCCATTAGCCTCCATCAGCAGCCATTCAATGTCCCTGGTATCCAAAGATGGGTTTCCTTTCATTGCAATAATAATTAAAAGAAAAGAAAAGGTTGGGTTTGTACAACCTGTGCATAGGGGAGATAGGATTATTACCCCGTAGAATTAATGCACCAGTTCTCTGGGCCGTTGCCCCAGGAAGGACCCTGCCTCTTGGAGAGTTGAGTTGTGATCAGTGATGTGTTTTAGTGGAGTCTGTTTCCCCCGTACCCAGTACTCTATTAATTTTTTTTCTGGTTAAAGGAATTATGACACAGATGATAGGAAATCTGTCTACAACTGGCTTGTTGGCAAGATGTGGGTCATCGGATTAAAACAGGAGAAAAGAGCTTTTATTAAAAAAACAGAATCGCCTCCCCAAGTCCAAAAGTCTTTGGGCATGGTAGGCTTCAACTGGGGGGTGTGGGGGTGGGTAGTGACCATGACGGCTCAGAGCGGAGTGTTGGAGCCTAAGATATATGGTGAAGGTATCTGTCTGGGTCATTGATCCACCATGGTTATCAGACCCTGGATGGGGCATTGAAGGCATCCCTGTGGAAGAATTGGCAGGGGCTGAAGAGGGTATCTGAGCTGGAGAGCAGCCTGGCTAAGAGTGTTGAGAGTCTGAAGGATGAAGCGGTTGTTTATGCGTGTGCAATAGTAGTGGCAGTGGCTTGGCACCAGGTATCAGAACTCTAGGAGGATCTAGAAGGATCCACAAGGGAAAGGGGGCAGCAGTGGTCCAGCACTGGGATGTTGGAGCCTAGGGTGGGGAGGGCATTCTTGTTGGGGAGGAGTGGACAGTAGCAGCCTAGCATTGGATGTCTCTATTCAGGCAGGGCAAGGAGGGCCTCTGGGTGGATAGGGTCAGTCATAAAAGATTGGTTACATACAAATAAGTAAATATATTAAGAAAATAGGATTGATTCTTCATTTCTATAGAATTCAGTTACAAATATGAAAAGGAAGGAAACCAGAAGGATTCCTATGTAGGATTGGAATTAGAGCCGTTAGTGTGAACTGATGGCTTTCAATATATGTGATATAGAAATCAATAAAGATGCATATATTGTGGGTCTCTGTGTGCATAGTATATTTTCTGGTTCTAACCACTAAAAGAGTCTGGGGATAGCAACACCCAGGTAGCAATGAGTACACCTAGTATGCAAATCGTTTTTTCTAAATAACATTTTCCACTAAAAGGAGCCAGGGCTCTCTGAGGAAATGTCTAATTCTAGAGCCAGAGCAGGGAAAGTAAAAAATGAGCCTGGAATATCTTTTTGTGCCAAAAAGTGCTCAAAGGAATTGTTCAAAGCATGATGCGGACATGTCAGAAAGACACAGAAGTGAGCTTGAAATGAATAAGGGGTTCCCACTAGTCCAGTCTGGGACAATTTGAGCATTAAAACAAATAACAATAGAAAAGAGTTGTAGCCATTGAATAAAACAGGAAACCACGTATGCTTACAAAATAAATAAGTAAATAGATAAGTTAAAGTTTGCCGAGGAAGGGGATGTTTACATAAAGTATCACTCCACAGAATGCTTGCTAAGCACAAAGGGAGAATGAGTGCCTTCACAGTGGAGACTTCAGAGAATTAATCAAGTGATCAAAGTGAACATCATGAGTAGTGGAATGAATTGAAGTCTGAATCAGTAGGAAACATCAGGTAATTGAGAATTATTCCACAAAATGGCTGGTCTCACTGTCAAGTGCCTGCAAATCTAGGAAAGACGCAGGACCTGTTCCAGACTGATGAAGACCAGAGAATCATAACTAAAGGCAACATGTGATTCTGAGCTGGATTATTTTGCTATCCAAGGACATTATGGGCACAGTTGATAAAACTTGAAGGGAATCTGAGGATTTGATGGTAATGTTCTATCCATGTTAATTTCCTGATTTTGACGATTAGTTGTGGTTGTACCAGAGAATTTCCTGTGTATTTGTAGGTGATGAAACATAATGTCAGCAACTCACTTTCAAGTAGTTCAGGAAATAAAAAATTGCTGTCCTATAATTGTGTAAATTCGAGGTTGTTTCAGAGCAAAATTAAACATGTGTGCATGTGTACACACATTCATTTCTCTGTGAGACACTTGAATGATCAGAGTTCAGATTGAAGCAGCTTTTTAATCTGGGCTCATCCTCTTTTTCCCTCTCCTTAAAATTCACTACCCAAGACTGCTGTGAAGCAGTGGAGAGGTCTCTGGGCTCGAACACAGTAGCTCCTGGTCGTGCAACTTACTAACTGGCTGATCTGAGCCACGTTGTTTCACCTTTCAGAGCCTCAGTTTTCAATCTGTGAAGTGGGGTAGTTGTGAGGATCAAACAGATAACAAATGGAAACACACGTAAGCTTAATACTATTGTATTAGAACAGACAATTCCACAGGGTGGGAGAAATGGCTTTTGCATAATTCTGTAAGCAGCGTTCTTTTGAGCATTTAGAAGTGAATCTGTTTTCAATCGAATAATTTGTACTGCTTTGTATTTCATTCTGTGGCTCAATTTCACTAATTAAAATGCACAGCCACCATACTATATTGCATGCTGTTGTATGTAGTTCATTTTAACTTTCCATAATTGGATGCTGCTGTGTGTATCCAGTGAACACTCAATAAAATTAATTGAGGGTAATGATGATGAAGACAAGATCTATAGTGTCATCGTTATTTCTCCCAACCACCCCCGCCCTGTACGCTAAGGTTGTTTGCATTTAAAAGTTGTTGCTATGGAGTTGAGAGGATAGGTTTGCTGAGAGCTTATGGTATATGATCCATAAAAGGCGGTCATGGTAGGTGTCTCACTCAGTAGAAAATGTCAAACTTGGTGTGGGAGGATCTATTTGGCTCTTATATTGAGCTATAAGCAGTGTCTTTTGTCCAACCCTACTTGAATATCAAGCCTATTTCTGTCCTGGGGCCAGCACCTCCCCAGCCCCCTCAGTCATGAGGGCCTCCAGCTCACTATGTGCCCAGACCTCCCTGCAGGCCTCTGACTAAGGGCTCAGCCTTGCTTTTGTCACTTAGGCCTTTTCTTTCTTTCAGGAGAATCAGTGGAATGAGCTTCTTGAAACTCTGCACAAACTTCCTATTCCTGACCCAGGAGTGTCTGTTCATCTCAGCGTGGTAAGTGGGGGCAGAAAATTAGCCATCACTGAGAAACCATTTCATTATTAATAGTGAGGTGGAGTTAGCTGAACAAGATCGTCTTTTGTTGTCTGCACCTTCCCCAGCCCTACCTCCAAATACTCTGAAACCTCTGGACTCAAGACAGGCCAAGGAGCTCAGTTATCTTCCTTTCTCTGGGATTCTATAAGGAATGGGTCGCAATTGTCCCCAGGCTTCTCTCCTCCCGGTTGTCATCCCATCACTAGCATCTCCTAGATGGTAGGTGCTGGGCTTGGAATGGCCCCTACCTGCCTCCTCAGCCCCCATCGTGGGGCTCCCTGCCTCATGCTTTGCCTTGCAGCACTGCTGTGCATGCCTCTTTGCCCATCCTGTCACCCCTGAACCTTCAATACCGCATCTCTCCTCTTTACCAAGCTGGCCTACATTCATCCTTCAAAACTCACCTTGGATATTATTTCCAGAGAAATCCTCTCCTTAACTCCCGTCCCCAAGGTTTAGTCAAGGTTTTCTTCTTTGCCTCAAGCATCTTGTACACTTTGCAGTGCTTAGTCATACCACATCTGTTCTCCTATCTTGGCCACTGGGCTGTATACCCCTCAAGGACAGGAATGGAGATAGCCTAGCATAGTTCTGGCCTACAGTAATAATTGTTTCTTTAAACTCTTTTAAATACATGCTACGTGATATGTAGTACGCTGGGTGGAAAACCCTCTGAACTGGGAAGTTGCAGTCCTAGCTGGAGTTTTGCCAGTGACCTGAGTGATCTTAATTAAAACCTTTAACCTTGTGGACCTTGAGTTCCTCATTGATTGGATAAGGCATCAAAAGAGGTGTAGGGGATCTTTTTCATATTTCAGTTACTGGAATTCTCTAATTCTCTAGGTCAAGCCCTTGTCACCACCTTCATCAGAATTCTCAGATGGACACCCTTAGGCCAGCTCTTGATTAACCAGGGGCTATTTTCCCTATGTTGTGGGATCTGAATGTTTAAAAAAGTTTTTTTGTTTTTTTAAAGATTTATTTCTTTTGAGAGAGAGAGAGAGAGAGAGACTCTGTGAGCACAGGGTGGCAGGTGAAGGGCAGAGGGAGAGGGAGAGAGAGAGAGAATCTCAAGCAGACTCCATGCTGAGCATGGAGCCCAGTAGGGCTTGATCTCAAGACCCTGCGATCGTGACCTGAGCCAAGATCAAGAGTCGGACGCTTAACTGACTAAGCCACCCAGGCTCCCTTGAATGTTTAAAAAGTTTTATTGGATGTGAGGGCGATCTGGCTATGACATCTGTCACCCCCTTAATCTAGCTGATCTGGCTACCTAGACAGGTGTCCCCTTCCTCCCTCACCACTCCACATGCATCCCTCCTGAATTTGTGTGCTTGGTCAAAGAGGACAACCATCTCCGATAAAGGAGGACCGTTCTTCAGTCAAGGGTATATGAGTAGCTGCTCTCCCCTCCTAGAACTACTCGAGGTCTAGTTGTAGGAGAATGTAGGGTACAAGCTTCCAAAACTCTAGACACATCCAAATGAGGTGTTGGCATGTGGCAGTCTGCCTTTCAATAGAAAGATTGATTGATTGATTGATTTTTAAAATAATAGAAACTTTTGTCTTTCATCTTCACTAGAACCAGGTACAATGTTGCTATTTAGTGGTTAGTATCTTGGTATTTGCCCTCATAAAGAAAATGATCATATCTTACAGGTTTTTTTTTTATGATGAGCAAGTTGAAAGCAGTATTACTACCAATAACTAATAATAGATCTTCTGTTTTTAAAGTTCTTAATTTCTGCCAAGTGTGCATCCCTAATGCTCAAAACAACTCTACAAAACAGAAAGTAGTGTTCTCATCTTACAGATGAGGCTTAGAGAGGAAAAAGGTACTTGCTCACCCAATGCTGTGTGGTTAATAAGTGAGAAGTTTGGGGTTCTCAAACCGAGGGCTAACTTCTAAGCCTATGTTCCTTCCACTAGGCCATGGGTGTTGAAAGAAAGGGAGCAAGGAAGGACGTGGTAGAGGTGTTTGCTCATTTTAATAGGGCATAGGAGAAGGAAAAGAATCTTGTTAGAGAAATTCTCGTAGGGAGGACTGCTAGAAGAGATGAAGAAACGAGCTTTAAACCTGCCCAGGTCATTGCCAGATAGCTAAACAACCTTGCCTTTGTCTCTGTCCCTTTTCCTAAACCAGCTTGATCTCTCTGCTTCAGTCTGTAATGACATCCGACAGGTAGCTGTGGAGTAGCCTGGCTGGGTCACCAGCTGCTGGGGAGGAAGGGCCACTCCTTCCCCTGAGTGGCTGCCAGGCCTCAAGGACAAGCCATCCCAGGGGCAGGAGAAGAAACTGTTGGGGGGAGGAGGTGCAGCTGTTTCGTGCCAGTGGTTCCTAGGAATGTTTCTGACCTCCTCTGGTCCCAGCATTTCATGGGTGATGGAGCAAGACAGAATCTCAAAGGACAGCCTGGGGACGACTTGGTTTTGGAATTGCGATGCCTCACTATTTACAACCCATTGCATCTGTAAAGGCAGATATTTGTTTCTTTCCTGTTCATGAGGAATTCTTCTCTCCATGTTGCGTTTCTGATTTTGAAGGGTGAGTCTCATCTAGTTTATAAAGCCTGAAATGTGGAAAAATGGCCGTCCTTGCCTTTGTGTCTTCAGAACAGAATACTTGTGTGTGTCTGATATAGGTGATTGAGAAAAACAGAAATGTAAACATGCAGTAATAACTTTCTATTAAAATATGCATGGAATGCTAGGCACTTCACATATGTTAACATTTATTCTTCGTAACAGTTTTAAAGTAAATATTTATGATTCCCATTTACAGGTTCAAAAACTGAGGTTCTGAGCTGTTTAATGAGGTTGCCTGAGATCACCTAGCTAAGACGTGGTGACTCTGTGGTCTTTGTGTTTTCTCCCTCACTCTGCCGGCCGTTATGTTGTCACTGCATCACCCACGCATGTCCATTACCGAACATTTCCTGGGACTCCCTTCTAACCATTTCATATAGAAGTTGGCTTCTCATGGCATCACATTTAATCTTGTATTTTACTTTTGCTATTTTAATCCTCACTGTTAAATTGAATCAATTGTTAACTACTTTTCATGCTACATAATCTCTACTGTAGTACTTGATGGGTAATATTTTGGCACAGACGTGCAGCTTTTAGAATGATGCTTTGCAGAGTTTTTTTTTAAAGTGGTCTTTTCATAATTTTTTTTAAATTTTTACTTTTTAGTTTATTTCAGTTCAAGTGGCTTTGGCTATAATTTGTTCATAAAAAGCATAGGTATCCCAACTTATTACAGTGGGAAGAGCATAGCTGTAGTGCTATAGGCCTGGTTTCAGTTCCTGTCACCTGCTAGCTGTGTGAACTTACTACCCTAAGCCTTAATTTACCCATTTGTAATATGGAGATAATATGTATCTTAAAATTTGTTAGGGAAATTATTTGTAATATTGATACAAATACCTGGCATAAAGCCTTCCATGTAGCGGGTCGATAACTGTTGAATATTAGGCAAGTAGCTCATGCTATTATTGTTGTTGTTGTCATTACTGCAGTTGTCCCTCGGCCTTTCATTTCAGAAGTCTATACAACTCATTCTTCTTGAGACCTACTTATTTTGCAATTATCTAAGAATGGAGGGGAGGGACTTCCTGAAATGTCACTTGGGGGTCCAGGTTTGAACTTAGGCCCTGGCTAAGCTGACCTTCTCTCTGCGACCTTTCCTGCCCATTGTACAATCCCATCTTTAATTGGCCAGCACCAGACTCTCCTTTCCTGCTTGCCATTGTCCTCCCAGTCTTTAGTAGCTCAGAGGAGGTGTCATCAGTCCAGCCTGTTGTCATTTAACTCAGGGACATATGCTTGTTACATACATGGGGATGCCTCCTTGAAAGTTCTTTGAATAGGTCAGGTTTTCAGCTCCATTGAGTCTCCCGCTCACTTCACTTGAGATTACACTGGAAGTCAGGAGGCTTCTTTGCAGAGCATGCTTAGGGGACAGAATTCTCCACACTTAGCCATCTGTAATGGTCTCAGTGCAGCAGTCCTTCAGCTGGAGCTGTCCTTAACATCATTTGGGCCTTTGGGGCAGATTTTGCCCACAGCTTGTATATGGATATAATCTCAGATGCTAAAATGAAATGGCAGGTTTGGTTGGTAAGACCATTGCTGAGTGAACCTAGTGATACTTGGTCCCTTGAGTCCACTTGCCTCATTGAACAATAAATTATGAAGCCTGCAGCTTTCATGTGTTCAGAAATGTGCAAACATTGTAGGGAAATTTAGCCTTTAACCTCTTTGAGCTGTTCATTTTTATTTCCCAAAGAAGTTCATCTCTCGTAGAAAAGAATTCCATCTACCAAACTGGTGATTTAATGTGTGTGGCTATAACCCGGCATTATCCAAAGAAAATACTCTGTAGTCATTTCCTGTGAGTAAAACTGTTTCCTCACCTGAGTGAGGAACTACCTTCAGATCATTTACCTGATTTCTGAGTAATGGGCTTATTGCTTATTGTTGCAAAAGTAAATAGCATTTGCTTTTCTTTTCCAGCATTCTTATTTTACTGTGCCTGATACTAGAGAACTTCCCAGCATACCTGAGAATGTGAGTACTTGCTGGGGGGAGAATTAAATTTTTATTTTTCTTTGTCTTTTATTTACTTTTAAAAGAAAATAAAAGGATATATTTTCCCGTTATAAAAATAATGCGTTACAAAAGCAAAAACAAATAGAGAATATTTGAAAAGTAGAGACAGTATAAAGATAAAGAGGGATCATTACTCATACTTCTCAAAGGTAATCACCTATTAACGTGTTGATGTCTCATTTTAGTCTTTTTAGGATGTATTTTTTACATATTTAAAATCACTGATTGCATATGCATTTTTCCATCTCATTCATAGAATCCTACTTGTTGGCTGTGTAATATTCCATTTACTATGTAGTTTACTTAGCTCTCCCTTCACTACTGTGCATTTAGGTGGTTTTTAGTTTTTGCTGTTGTAAATAAAATGTTTCTATATAAAGAACTTTCCTATAAAGATTTCTTTATTAGGATAGATTTACTCAAGTAGAATTGTATTACATTTCTGTATCCACTTTTAAGAGAGTAAAAGAAAGTATTTGTGGGTGTAAGTGTGAGTACACCCGCCCACACACACACTTCTTAAAGATTTAGGAGAGGTGAACGTGAGTCTGGGGAGCAGAGGTATTTAATAATGTTTGCCCTCTGAACAAGCTGAATTATGTGTCTAGCCGTAAGACATATTTTCAGAATGTTTTACTCCAATTATAAGTAGTACTATGTAGAATTAATATAGATTCACCACCATGTAGGCACTTGATTACTTTTTAAAAATTGTGGCAAAATATATATAACATCGAATTTACCATTTTAACCATCTTTAAATGTACATTTTGTTGGTGTAAATATATTCACATTGTTGTGCAGTCATCAGCAACATTCATCTGCAGGACTTTTTCATCTTTCCCAACTGAAACTCTGTCCCCATTAAAAAACAACTCCCCATTTTCCCCCTCCTCTCATCCCCTGGCAACCACTATTCTTTCAGAGTCTGTCTTTATGAATTTGTTTCGGTACCTAATATAAGTAGAACCACACGATATTTATCCTGTGTGTCCTGCTTATTTAATTTAGCATCATGCCTTTGTCGTTCCTCCATGTTATAGCATGCGTCAGAATTTCCTTCCTTTTTAAGACGTAATAATATTCCATTGTATGTATATAGCATACTCCATTTTGTTTATCCACTGACACGTGAGTTGTTTCTACATTTTGGCCGTCGTGAATAACGCTGCTATGAACATTGGTGTACAAACATCTGTTCAAGTCCTTGCTTTTAATTCTTTTGGGTATATACCTGATTATTTTTTTAAAGTACTGGAGTAAGTGGTATATTTCTTTGTAACCATTACAGACTCACAGAAAGGAAATTCTTTTATGTGTTGTGTATAGAGCAGACAGATTTTAAATGTCACGTAATCATGTGTTATTAATGAAGTTAGACGATAGAGTTGTTAGATAACTATCTTAGTTGGGATTGTCAAATATATCCATAATGTTTAAGATCAGGCTCTGGTGGAAACACTGCTTCCTTTTTGTTTACATTAAGTAATAAAAACTTTGGAGCATAGTTCCCATTTCAGCAACAATACCTAATGTTACTATGTACTACTGCTTGTCAGATGATGGATTCAGTGAGTACCTGCATTTTCTCACTTAGCTCTTTTAACAAGCTTAGGTGGCAACTATTGTAATTATTATTTTATATCTAGAAACAGAGGCCCTAAGAATTTAAGTAGCATATTCAAGGTCCTATAGCAAAGAAGTGGTAGAATTAGAATTCAGACATTGGTCTTTCTGATTTTAGAGACTGAGCTCTCACGTAACTATGCTATACTTCGAGCCCATTATTTTGCCCTTCATCTCCAAAAAATTCCATGGACATGACAAAAGAACTATAAAATTAGGGAGAAGAATGTCCATGTAATTCCAAAAGGAGCTGCCATGAGCCAGAAAATTTGAGGAGTTTCCACAACATAAAGGAGATGATTACCGGGGCGCCTGGGTAGCGCAGTCGTTAAGTGTCTTCCTTCGGCTCAGGGCGTGATCCCGGTGTTCCGGGATCGAGTCCCACATCGGGCTCCTCCGCTGGGAGCCTGCTTCTTCCTCTCCCTCTCCCCTGCTGTGTTCCCTCTCTCGCTGGTTGTCTCTCTGTCACATAAATAAATAAAATCTTTAAAAAAAAAAAAAGGAGACGATTACCAATACTTAGCAATCAATAAGGAGTAGATAATGGAGGAACCCAAAAAGAATTAGAAAAATTCTGTGAGATGGGGCACCTGAGTGGCTCAGTCGTTAAGCATCTGCCTTCGGCTCAGGGCGTGATCCCGGAGTTCTGGGATCGAGCCTCACATCGGGCTCTTCCGCTGGGAGCCTGCTTCTTCCTCTCCCACTCCCCCTGCTTGTGTACCCTCTCTCGCTGGCTGTCTCTCTGTCAAATAAATAAATAAAATCTTAAAAAAAAAAAAAAGAAAAGAAAAAGAAAAATCCTGTGAGAGAGCAGAAGTAGGGGCATATCACGGACAAACAGCAAAAGGCTATTTGCTAAAGGATTATTTTCAAATGCCCTGGAACAATTATAAAAATTGGCTATGTACCAGATCACACTGAAAATTTTAAAATAGAAAAACTCCAGGTCTTACAGGTCAGTCTCTTCATGACAACGAAATAAGACTAGAAATTAATGATAAAGATTTTAAAAATATTCATCTACTTGAAATAGTGCTTGGGTCAAAGGGGATTAAACATTGAAATTGTGTATTGTTTAGATATTAATGACAAGAACACTAAACAACAAAAACCTGAGGGATGCGGCCAAAAGTACCCTCGGGGAAACTGATAGCTTCTAATGCATTTATTATAAATAAGAAACTGAGAAGATAATGAACTTGACTTTCAGTTCAAGAAGCTGGAAAATGAGGGGTGCCTGGGTGGCTCAGTTGGTGAAACATCTGACTCTTGATTTCAGCTCACGTCATGATCTCAGGATCGTGGGTTTGAGCCCCGTGTCAGGCTTCAAGCTCAGTGTGGGGTCTGCTTGGGATTCTCTCTCCCTCTCCTTCTGCCCCTTCCCCAACTCATATGCTCTCTGTCTCTAAATAAATAAATAAAATCTTAAAAAAAAAAAACTTGGGGGGCGCCTGGGTGGCTCAGTCCTTAAGCGTCTGCCTTCAGCTCAGGGCGTGATCCCGGCGTTCTGGAATTGAGCCCCACATCAGGCTCCTCTGCTGGAAGCCTGCTTCTTCCTCTCCCACTCCCCCTGCTTGTGTTCTCTCTCGCTGGCTGTCTATCTCTGTCAAATAAATAAATAAAATCTTTAAAAAAAAAACACTGAATTTTTGAAAATAATAAAATAATCTTAAAATTATGCAGTATATTTGATAGAGATAAGATAAAATTTTCCAGAAAAATATAAATGGTTCAAGTCAACCTAAGAAATAGGAAATATAAATATAGAAGCATAACTTGAAAAGATTAATGAAGCTTTTTTGGCCATCTCTACACCTTGTTGCTACTAGTATGTGAGGTTTTAGGTGATTATATAGGCATATAAAGGAACAGATTATTATGTAAACTGTTCCAAATTATAGAAAAGGTATGTGTGTATATGTATTAAAAGCAAGAGAAAAGTCCCTTGTTATCCCATATCTCAGAGAAAGTCACACTCCAAGCTTTTCTTTCCCCTTTATGATAGTAGTAGTTTCTACACTATGCTGCCTGAAGCCCTGAGGTTGCTGTAGGACCCTGGGCAGCCTGGGGGAAATGGCTGGCTGGCTGACAAGAGCACTGGGTCTCTGCTCCTGCTTTATTCATTGCAGGTTCATTCCTGCCGCTTAAATTGGGAATTAGGTAATATTTTATTTGAGATAAAGGAGTCCGTTTGATTAAAATAAAAACAATTTTAGAAGCTACATTTTAAAAAACAATGGAGATCATACGAAATACATACTTTTCTATCTCAGTGCTTTTTTTATGACAACATATTGTGGATGTTTACCTGTGTCATTAAAATTCATGACAAGATATCTTTGTTGTAAAAAACATTAAATAAGAAGTACATATAGAAAAAAGTGAATTACCGTCGTCCCTCCCCAACCCCAGTCCCATTCCCCCTCCTGTTTGCGTGTCCTTCCAGACCTTTCAGACCTTTCTCTATGTATTTATAATGTTATATGTGTGAGTACCTGTGTATGTTGTAGACATTTCTGAAACATAAATGTGATACTATTCATATTGTTTTGCAACTCACTTTTTAACATGTGTGCTAAAACCTGTTCATGTTGGTTTGCTTTATCCTTTTTTAATGATTTTTTAATGGTATTACTATTCTTATGAAAGTGAGACATATTAATGGCTTATAAAATCATATAGTACCACATAATTGTTGATGAAAATTTCAGATTCTCCTTACTTTCCACTTCCCAGAGACAGCTACTTTCAAGATTTTAGCAGTTGTAGTATTTCTGTCCATGTTTTAAACTAATTAGGCACATATTGCTGTGTCTTAATTTTTCTTTTTCAGATATCACATTGATTTTCCTGTGGAAGTTGAGAGTTTAGATCTTTTACCACCTCTGAACCTCTCTTCCCACAAAAGATAACTTCTTCTCACTCACATGTTTTCCTTCCCCCATTTTCCCTCTATCTTCAGAAAAAATTTTAACTCCATAATGTCTACAATTCAGTGAACATGCAGAATGAGACAATCAATTATGATTGCATTTTCTTTCTTGTACAACTTTTTGTCAAATAGGAGTTCCTGTATTTCACATCTTCTTGTTTATTCCCTTATTCTGGTGAAAATTCTCCAGTAGTTTCCTGAGAAAGTATAGTGTTGGAGGTAACATGGTCAGACCTTGCATCACTGAAAATGACTATTCTACTCTGGATAGGATTAGAAATTGCCTTAGGAAATTTGAAGACATAGCTCTGTTGACTTCTAATTTTCCTGTTGCAGCTTGGACGTTGTAAGCCATTCTGATTCCTGACTGATTTTTTTAGGATCCTTTATTTGTCTCTGGTGTTCTGAAATTGTTCTTTTCATCTGCTGTGCTGGGCACTTGGTAGCTCATTCAGTCTAGAAACTCATGTCCTTTAGAGCTGGGAAATGGTGTCACATTATTTCTTTGAAAAGATTCTTCTTTATTTTTCTCCTTTCTCTGGGGCCTCAATAGTAGGATGTTATACTTCCTGTGTTGATCCAATAACTTTCTTTTCTATTTTCCGTCTCTCTCTTTCAGCCTTCTTACTACTTTCCTCACAAATCATTCCACCCTTTTGAATTTCTTCTATCATTGTTTATATCTAAGAGCTTTTTGGTGTTGTTCAAGAAATTATTCATTGTTTAATGGCATCTTGTTTCATGAGTGCAATATTTTTCTCTTCGAGACTCATTCATAGGTCTAAAAAATTGTTCTTTCTGCATGTTTTCTTCCTTAATGTTTTGTCTCTTTTTTGTTTCACTCTGTATCTTTGATTGTAGAGGCTTTCCTCAAGCGCTTGTCCGGCCCTATTTAAGATGGAGGCACTAAAAAGCTAGTGGAAGCTCTGTGTTCGTGAATGGGGCTTGTTACTTGGTGGCCTTTATTGTAGTTGATGGATCAGAGGCCTGGTTACTTAGGGGGTGTGTGTGGGGGGGACTCTCAGATGTCAGTATCAGAATCTTGTTTTTGGAGCTAGTCAGTTTGTGTGCGTGTGTGTGTGTCTTATTTTTTGTTTTGTTTTTGCCAGTAAGCATAAGCTTCAATTACTATCATGCTGGCAGCTAAATGGGGATGGTGAGTTATGGGATATCAACATTTAGCATGTATTCTTTAAGCCCCCTCCCATTTTTTACGTAATGCTTTATCCCCTATCCTTAGCTATACCTGGTGTCCCCACGCCTTTCTGGTTCAGTTCCTCTAGAAAGTAAACACTTCTTTTGCTGGAGGAGTATCGGAAGGCCAGTTGACTAGTGAGCTGGGAGAGAAGAATCTTATTTTTATTGGCACCCTTTCTGCAGCCTTCAAAGGTTCTGGGTGTCTCCACTTTCTGAACCTTTTTGGAGTTGTGTGGTATGAGTTGGGCTCGAGCCTGTGTGCTATCCCTTTGTCCTTAGTGTTCAGCCCTTTGTGGGGTGCCAAGTCATCCTCCTTTAGTTTCTCAACCTCAGTTGGCACTGCTGACATGTTGGGCCAGATCATTCTTTGTTGTGTGGGACTGTCTTGTACGTTGTGGGATGTTAGCAGCATTCCTGAGATCCACTCACTACATGATGGTAGCATTATCGCCTTCCAGCTGTGACAACCCAAAATGTCTCCAGACCTTGCCACATGTCCCCTGGGGGTGAATGGCCCAGGTTGAGAACCATTTCTTTAGTAACTTCTGCTTTCTGGCTTCTAAAAATTTGAATGTCTTTTCGTACCAATAATGTCTTTTCTCCTGTTCTTTGGGGTTTATGTCTTTTAAAATTCTTTCACTGTGACTTTCCCTGGGGGGTTGTTGGGGAGGGACGGTATCAGAGAGAAAAGACAAATATGTGTGTTTAATCTACCATATTTTACTAGAAATCCCTACAGTGTTTTAACTGTGTATCGGAAGATTATTTCTAATGTTTTGCTATTATAAATAATGTCATAACAACTATTGCCTAGGTTAGGTTCACGATTTTAATTTTTTCTAATTTGAAGGACCGAGAATTCCTTAAGAACTTAAAATGAGGTACCTGAAAGTTCTGATACTTTCTTAATTTTCAACACTGCCATAATGGAGGTTAGAAATAATTTGGGAGGGAAAAAAACAAAACAAAACTGTCTTCTTCATAACCCCAGCTCCAGTTCCTGTCTGCACTGCCCCCACCATTTAAAAAAAAAAAAATTTGCATTCCCTCTGCTGGTTTTGCCACTAATGAACCAATTCCCTGTGTATGACCCATTGTCCCCTAAATCCTCCTTTGCAAATCGGTAAAAGGCTGGCCTTGTTTGTTTCTAAGCGGGAATAATAAAAACAATCTGCCAGACTCCTAACATACATGGTTCCATTTAAATCCTTACAGCTCCTCTGTGAGAGGTAGACGTGAGCCCCATTTTATATATGGGGACCCAGGGCTCACAGACCTGAGGTTACCAGCCCAAAGTCTACACCTAAGTGGGGTGTAGTGACTCAGGTTGGTAAGGAACCAAAGCATTTTGTTTTCATTATACCCGCCTGCCTCCCTGCAGTTGACTTTTGATATTCATGAGGAAAGAGGAAAAAATTGTTTTTCATATCTCAAATATGAAGTGAAGCAGGAAAGCTTTTCCTCTAAGGAGAATCTGAACTTTTGTAGGACCAATTTGTGTGATTTTTGACATAGAATCAGTATTGAGCTCTAGCCATGTTGAAATTTGCATTTTAATCTCTTGGTGATTTTTCAAGGATTAATTTAAAATGACTAAATTGCTGCATTGCAAATTGAAACAAGCAATAACCATGGGGTTGTTAATATGATAGAGTCTGCTGTAGTGGAAAGAACATGAGTTTTGGAGACAGCCAGACACTGGGCTCTACCACTCGGGGACCTTGGATTCTCTGAGCCTCAGTGTCCTTATGTAATAAAGAGAAATATGGGAAACAAATGAAGAATTAAATGTAAAGTTCCAAGTTCAGTGCTTGGTACAAGAGAGATGCTGCTATGGTGGTCCTTTTCTTTACCTTCTTCTCTTGTCTTTCCTGCAAGTCTAGTCTTAACCTCTTTTGAGGTCTGAGTTGTGACTCAGGGCTAGGGTACGTTACTTCTTGGAACTTGTCTTTCCTGGGTTTTTGCTAACATTCTTGGTTGTGAAGATGTATTTGTCCTTTCAGGGAGTGTATGTTTGACCCCACAAGCCTCTTAGCAGGTGCCATCGACACCAGAATTTCCGAAGCTTAGAAATGGTGCAGGGAACGGAGTCCAGGACTCCGGTGCCTGTCATATGGGAGGTTCTGTAAACATTTATTGATGATCTTCTCTAAGGTACATGTTAAGAGAATGAGCAAAGAAAAGGGTAAAAGGACTTTGGTACATGGAACTTCATTCTGGCACCAGAGAGTCAGATGGTTCTGTACAGCTTCGGAGAATGGTTGACAGAGGAAAAAGAGAAAGGAGCTAGTATAGACTCAGCACCTACCATGAATCAGATCAAGCACGATTTGTTACATCATAGGATCTTCACAGCAGCCTTACGGTGTGGTTGTGATCCCTGCTCTGAAGAGGAAACGAAACCCAGAGACCTGAAGTAACTTGCCCCGAGCCAGCTAGCTAGCAAGTAAACGCGAAAACCAGGAGTCACGCTCAGGTCAGTCTGATCCCAGCACCGAGATGCTGCTGGGTCCTGGGCCTCAGGCTCCATGGCTCCCCACACCCTTCTAAGAAATTGCTCATCGTCGATTTAAGTTCTATAATTAATTTTGTGAATGTGTTTAATGTCATTTCTCCTTCTATAATGAGAGGGATTAGTATTTTTTCATCACTGCATCTCTGTAATTAGCATTATACCCAGAACATAGTAGATTGTCAATATATATTTATGGAGTGACTGAATGATTGGGTGAATGAATGACTGAGCAATGCAGTCACCCCCAGGAAAAGGGAAAATAACAATTCTTTTCAGTTGGCTTTCGAGCCAGTGTGTCTGCAAGACATTAATGAAAAGCAAATGTAGAAAATTCTTTCCACTTTCAGATGGCTGTTGAAGTTAATTCTCATTATTTTTACAATTTTTGTGTAGAAATATTTTCTTCCTTTTCACTGAAAAACTATCACTATGTAATTGTTCATCAGGGTTTTCTCTCTCTATCAAGATAACACATGTAGGAGTGAATTTTATATGGGCAATAGTTAAATGAGCATAAATCTTTATAAATTTTAAACAGTTGACCTGCATTAAAAAGAAATCACAGACCAAGAACAGATATGTAGTAGTAATTACATTGTAAACTGGTTGTAGAAGGGGTTCTTTTTTTTTAACAGCCAGGTTTTGAGGTTTACTTTTGATTAATGGATAATCATATAGACCTTCATTTGGAATATTAAACAAACCTGTCTTAATTATCTGGTCAGTGTCATACCAAGTGGTTAATGATGCACGGAAAGCATTTAGAATGGACAGTTACATACAACATTGCCCAGACTCCACTTTGTCAAAAGATGTACCATGATATAGAAAAGATTTATGAACTCATCGTGACTTTCAAAAATAAACAAAGTTGAGGTGGTAGTAGAAGACCTATTATCAAGTACTGAGATTGTAGAGAATTCCATTGTTGCTCTTAAGAGTTGTCAGGTAATTGTTTATTCTAATGGTTTTTCCATTCACACGGAGGGATAAAAGTTGACCTCTGGGTAAACCCTGCCTTCTTTCCTATAATATACTTCTCTGATGTGATTGCTTAAGTGAGTTTGTGGAATTCTTTTCTCAGATTATTTTAGAATGCAAATTTATAATTCCCTTTTAAGAATCCCACACAACTAAAGTAACCTAAATTCTTTAAAAAAAAATCAATTGACGATTTTAAAGGTTTACATTATGGTAAAATAATCTAAGCAGGAGTGATTTCAGGAAACAAGACCCATTGGCAAAACCAAGCCTCCTGCCTTAGAAGCCTCCTCCAGACACAGTACAGTAAGGCTTTATCATCTGTACTGTGTATGAAGCTGAAAGTCACAAAGACTAATAAAATGACAGACCGTGGGGCGGACTAGCATCTGTTTCGAAGGCTCCAAGGAGTACCCAGCTTAGAGTCGGTTCTTTGGTTTGGGGATTATCTCATTTCCCTAAGGTATTGAACCTAAGACGCTTTTTCTCTAAGCCCCACTATATCCCCTCCCATCCTTGGCCCATCCCCCCCAACCCCCACCTGCTTCCTTACCCCGGGCGTCGATCACAGTGAGCCCGAAGTCCCCAGCCACCTGGATCGGCACAGGAGCCCGCAGGGACAGCTAGAAGCGAGCAGCCATCATGGGGCTTCTCCTGGGGGAAATGAGGCTTGCCAGGTGCCTTCCCTTCCTCTTTGTCTGGATTTAGAACCACAGAGGGTCAGAGCTGGATGGGACCTTCACCGTCATTTCTTTGTAGAGATGAGAAATGGGAGCCTAGAGGGGCTAGGGAGCTTGTGTAGCACATGCCTCGTCCAAAACTCAAACTTCCAGGCTGTCCCGACCCCGTTAACTAGAGTCCTTCCTTGGACCTGAGCCCTTTCCAGCCTGAGTAGTGGTCAGCTTCATATCCCTGCTACCCAGCCCTACAGAGTGAGCCCGTAATGAATACTAGGCAAATAGGAGAATGCTCACGGGCACATAATTGATATGTAACTGAAAGAATGCTTGAGCTCTATGAATAGAAATGGAATGTCCTTAAGCCTAAAAACGTGCTGGCACTGAGAAAACTGAACCCTTTTGAGCATGGACACTGGAAATAGTCTCTCTAAGCAAGATATTCCTTCCCAGTAGGTGAGTCACACAGAGAAGTAATTGTCAGGGAACGAAGGGGATGGTGATTTAGACTTAGCCGTGGTGGCCTTATAATCCAGGACACTAGGCCGAAGACTAGGTGAGCAGCGACGCCATGCTTGACAGGATTGATGGTTCTTTAGAAGGAGGACTGATTCCCTCATGAAATGAGTAGACTTCATTTAGAAAAACCTGGGCAAGTGGACAGGTGTGGTGCCCAGTAGTAACTGGAAGTCCGGGTGTTGTCTGAGATTCTTCTTCCCTTCATTCATTATCAGATCCTGTGATTTCACTTTACAGAGATCTGTCCCACCCTTATTCAAAGCTTCCATCTCCGTAGTTTATTCGTTGTAATCACTCTATCCCAGAATATGGCAGTAGCCCATTGACTGATTGCCCTACGTCCTGCTTGCCCTCTCCTGGGCATCCTCCTTAGGACCTCTAGGAAGATCTTTGTGAAACACACATGTGACTGTATCATGATCCTTCAGCAGCTCCCTCTTACCCACGGGGAAAGTTTAAGCTCCCACAGATTCTGAACCTAGCTCCCCTGCCCCAGCATGTCCCCCGCCCTGCACCCTCCTCTTCACTGTACGGACCCGCTGGAGCTCCTCTCTCCTCCCTGCTTCTCCCTCTGTCCATTGAGTGAAGCCCTGTTGGGAGGCCCAGACCGGCTGTCTTCTCCTCTGTCAAGCCTTCCCCAGCCTTGCCCCCATATCCATCCAGCAAAGTTGAATCTGCCCATCTCGGGCAGCCCTGGAGTGTGTGTAGCCTGGACCATGGTACTTTGTACACTATACTGATGCCAGTCCCATCCCCAGGCTACGGTCCTGGAAAATGGGATCATCTTTACTTAATCTGTGCAGGCCTAGCTCCCAGGATGTTACTAAACACATAGTAGGAGTTAAATAAGTGTTTGTTGATTGGCTGTTTACAGGAGACAGAAATGGGAGGTTGAAGACTTAGTCCCACTGAAGCGAAGTGCTAGGAGAGTGGTATACCTTGTGTCTCTTAGATATATAAGCTTATAGTATGTTCTGGCTGCAATCTTGATCTAGGACAACGTGCCATGGAGCCCCTCTCTGCTCCTTATTCCCAAATTTCCTATACTCTTGTCTTATCCATAGGACCTATGATGACCTGACTTGTGAAATGAATATCTGCTTCTGTATGCAGCCCCCTCCCGATTACCTGATGAACAAACCACCTATTTCTTTATACTTTTATTTTTTTAGAGAGAGCTCAGGCCTTGGGCGGGGAGGGGAGGGGCGGAGGCAGAGGGAGAGGTCGAGGGGGAGGGAGAGGCAGAAGCGGGGAGGGGGAGGGAAAACCCCAAGCAGGCTGTGTGCCCAGCGCGGAGACCGACACAGGGCTTGATCCCATGCCCCTGAGATCATGACCTGAGCCGAAATCAAAAGTCGGATGCCCAACTGACTGAGCCAGCTG
The DNA here is from genome assembly GCF_024610735.1 of Ursus americanus. NCBI lineage: Eukaryota > Metazoa > Chordata > Mammalia > Carnivora > Ursidae > Ursus > Ursus americanus. The sequence goes on from NC_142144.1 coordinate 11,161,980, forward strand.
GGTGCCCCTTCTTTACACTTTTAATAAATGTGCCACAAATACCTTAAACAGCAGTCCCCTCCCCAACCCCCAGCTATTTTACCTGACATTGTGAGTTGCCAGTGTCAGTTCTTTTTCCATGAGCCGTTCACCATTACTAAGTAATCGATCACTTCACCCAGGTTTTCTGATGTCAGATGCTGTGTTCTTCCTAATACACTACGTTGTGTTTCAAGCTGGTGTATTTCTCTTAGGCTATGCTGCTCAAACTCCAGCTAAGGAGCTGAGGTCTTCAGTCATTGCTTTCTTAACTTATTGATTCATTCCTTTATCAAACTGCTAGATGATGGGATATGTCATTGTATCCAGAGGGACCTCAGTCTAGTGACAAAAAACATACTTGTAACCTAGTGGTTATAAGATAGAGATAAAACAGCATGCCAGCACAAAGTGTAGGAGCTTGACAAATGCGGAATCGAAGAAGCCTTCCAGGAGGAGGTGACATTTCACCTGGGTCTTGAAAAGTGAGTGAGTGTCCTCAAGGAAGAGAAGAGCGTTCTAGGAGGAGGGAACAACAGAAGTAAAGGCCTGAGGGTATGAAAAGGTATGGCAGGTTTGAGAAATTGAGGGTTGGTGTAGCTTAAGCCACTGGATGCTTTAAAGAACAGAGGAGGAGATCCCTCTCTCCAAGGGGTTTTCTTCAGAGATGAATCTTGGTGGAAACTGTAATTGCTCCCTACAGCTGCTCCCGAGGACCCCCTCTGCCCCACAGGTGCTCCCACGGCTGAGTGAAGTTCCCAGGGCTGTCGCCACTCCCACCCACTCCCACCCGCCTAGGCGGGTGGCATCCCAGAAGGAAAGAGGCAGGGGAGGAAGCAGATAAGAAAGACAGCTTCTGTTTAGACACAAATATCTTGGTAATCAGCACAGATGGGATGAGAAATACCAAAAAAAGTACATGACAGTTTAGAGAGAATTTGGCTAAATGTTACATATTTTTAACATACCTGTATAGAGTTTTTGGAACAAGCACCTGAATCTCTCAGAACCTGATTGGGCCTGGGGGTTATGCCTCAACCAAGTGGTGTGTTGATTTCAGGAATGTTTCCTTCCCCATCCACAAAAGTATCCTTACGATTTTTTTTTTTTCTCCCACCAAAATAAGGTGCAGGATTTGTCTCTGACGCTGTGTCTCCTTATTTGGACGGCAAGCTGTGTAACATATTTCTACCCAGCGTGAAGCTTCTTGGCAGACTCTTGAGGCCACGTTTTGGTGGCTTCAGAGTTATCTTTGGATCTGTCAAAAGTGCTAATGGGCTTTCTGGCCTTCTTTAAGCTCCTCATTTCTATTTTCTTTTTACTTCCATCCTCTCCTAAAAGAAAAATTTATGTAATTCATCAGCAGTTAAGCATTTTACTGAAATGCTCAGCTGAGGGCCTTGTATTTTTGTTTGCGAGAATAGCTCTGCCATGTCACGGTCTTCAGAATGAACCGCACCCTGACATCATTAGCTCAGCACTCCTCAGTCCACTGGGCAAGAGATCCACTTGTTGACTAATTCAGACGGCCTTGCTTGTTTGTTTTGTTTTGTTTTTCAAGTTTGTTAGGAGGCAAGTTGGTGTGGGGGTTAGAGCAAGGGCTCCAGATTCAGGAGACCTGGTTTTGAAACTGGGCTCTGCCCTTTCTAGCTGGGTGACCTTTGGAGCCTACTTACCCTTCTTGGGCCTCAGTTTCTTCATCCATGAGAGGGAAATGATAAGGCCTTTTTCAGGGTTGTTGAGAAGATTGGAGAGAACACAGGTAAAGTACCTATTGTCTAGCACAGAAGGATTACTCGATAAATGGGATAACAATTCTTAACAACACTTTTTCTCTTTCAGTAGGCGTACTTTGATCCTGCTTTGTTCCAACGCTATGCTTTCTTTCCTGAATACAGCTTCGACCTACTAGTTGTACTGATACAAAGAGCACAGGTTTAGAGACAAACTCAGCCAAGACTGAAGATCCACATAGTGTATAACCCTGGTCTTATTACTTCATTTTCTCTGTTGCCTCTGTTTTCCTATCTGTAGAGATGATAATATGTGTTCAAGGAGTGGTTTCAGGATGAAATGAAATAATGTATGTAAAGCTTTGGATATTGTAGATGTTTAAAAATACTTAAGTGGGACAATGTAATGTAAGGGGAAGTGTATGGGCTCTGGAGTTGGATCTGAGTCCAAATTCTGACTCTACCAGTTACTGACTCTCTCCCAGACTGACTTTATCTGGATACTGGGGGGGAAATGCCTCCTTGGAGTTTCGTGAGAACTGCATAAGATTACACATACGAAGTACCTGATATGGTACCTGGCACTTGGTAGGTAGTCAGTATATGGAGCTGTTAATTCACTCACTATTTATAAAGGTCGATGGTTAACCTGGTATTCTAGTCTAATAACAATAAATCATAAGATAAGTGCCCATTCTTATTCCCAACCCATAATATTGTTGAAAAGCACTTATGCTATTTTGCATGTAAAATCCACCTGGTTTACTTGAATTTATGGGTTTATAGCTCTTTCATCATTATAAACCGCAACCCCTGGCAAGTAGTGTTCCTTTCCTCCCTGACCCCCTTCATTTTCAGAGGATTATATTGTGTGGCATTGAAAACCTGTAACATTGAAGAAATTAACATATTCATGTGTATTATTAAAGTCAGGTGGGTATAGAAAGGGTTGCAGAAATGAAACACATTATGTTTTTTCTGAAAACCGAAGAGTACCAATCTATAGTACTAATTAAAGAAATGAAGCCCTGGCTACAGACAAAAGCTAGTTAAAACACTGCTTTGTCACCACTTCCTGCTGCTTGTCTGCAGTTTTTTTCCCCCTTTTGAGTAAAATACCTGGAAATTGTAAATCTTCAAAATTGCTCTAATTCCAGCCGAGTCCTTTTAGAGAATGTCAGCGATGGAGGAGGGGGACACCGGCAGTGATGACAAGAGAGGAGCTTGCCCAGCCTTCGTGGGTGGGATCTGTTGGACAGAAACAGCCTCTGTGCCAAAAACATTTTGGTCGCTGGGTCCTTTCTCTTGCCTAGACTATGGTACGGCACATTGGGAAAGTACCAGGGTCCGGGGTCAGAAGATCTGAGCTTCAGTCCTGTCTTTATTGCTTATGAGACTTTTTGGCCTTGGCATCCCTCTCTGAGGCTTGGTTTCCTCATTTGTAAGATTGCAGACTTCCTGTCCTGCTCACCTTTTGGAACTGATAGGCCCAGCAGTGTGTTGCTGCCCGTGACGTCATGTAAACTGTAATCACCACACAGAAGTGCTTCATCTCTGAGGTCTTTTCCAACTTCGCATTTCGTGATTTTACACAAGAGCAGAATTCAGTCTCCCAGGTGGAAAGAATAGGACAGGGGAAGAGGAGAGCATGCTTTCTGGTTATCTTCTGTTTCTCATATTTTTTTAGATATCGCTTGTAATAAGAACAAATGAAATAAGCCACAAATCCCCCCTTCTTGTTTCTCCTAGAGAAATCTGACAGAATATTTTGTGGCCGTGGATGTAAACAACATGTTACATCTGTATGCCAGTATGCTGTATGAACGCCGGATTCTCATCGTCTGCAGCAAACTCAGCACTGTGAGTAGACAGTCTTGAGATGGGCTTTTTAATTATTTTATTTTAATTGAAAGATGTATCAGGAAGATGAAAGACAATTTTAGAAAAAGAAATCAGCCACAATCCCCTCAACATGTCATTTTCATTAATTATTCATGTTTCTTTACAGTGCCAGTGCACGTTTCATTGATTCTTATCGCTTCACAATCAATTATAAATAGTTTTCCATTTGGTCTTGTTATGAACACTTTGCATATTTTCACATACTCTTCCATCATTGTCATTTTTTACATGTCTGTATCATGACAGTACATTCCATTGTACTGATACGTCATTATTTACTAAACCTTTTCTTCTCTTGATGGCCATTTCGGTTGTTCGTAGTTTCATCCTTTGGTAGATAATACTGCAGTGAACATCTTTTGGCTGCTTTTGATGGATGTGGCTCGTAGTCTAACGAGTAGGACCATCAGGTCAAAGGACTTGCTGAGCACTGTGACTTAGGGACTGCCAGACTGCTTCCCAGACACACTGTGCTTGTTTATAGCGAATGCTGCCAGCCATATATGAGTTTCCATTTTTACTGCAGCCTTGCCAGAATTGTGTGTGTATTCAGGCATATGTGTTTTAATTTCGCTAATAAAATAGGCATAAAATGGTATGGCAGGTTTGCTTTATTTTTCTTTGGTTAGAGGTTACTGAATATTTTCCGTGGGTTTATTTCCCATTTATATTTTGTTAATGTCTTTTCCCATTTATCTTATGGGACTCTGGTTTTTTTGTTTGCTCTTTGATAAATTGGAATGAGGTCTTTTATATTGTAATAACTATTGCTATATGGATAATATAAATATTTTTCATATTCTTTTTATTTTAGTTTTTTTTAACTTGCCAGGTATACAAGTTTATATCTTTCCCTATATTCTATTATGAAAATTCTGAAACACAGAAAGTTGAAATCATTTTACAGTAAACACCCATATAACACGATCTAGATTTTGCCATGAATACTTGACTGCTTTTCCCACATGCTATCCATCAATCCATCGTATTTTTTGATGTATTTTAAAGTAAATCACAGACATCAGTATATTTCCCCCTAAATAATTGGTGTATGCATATTATTAACTGAAATTCAGTATCTGCTTATAGTATTATTTTTCTTTTGAGGTTAACCTTGCATACAGAAATTGACTGGGAGTGGAGTGCCTAACAGGTACCTCTCTGTTAGAGAAGGTAGAAAGACCTTCTTATAGTGAGAATTTCCCTAATGAAGGGTCTATGGATAAAATCAGTTGTGCGTTTACCCACGAATACAGGTGCCTAATAATGAAAACTTTGTGAGGCTGATAGTTTTTCTTTATGGTTTTCACCATAACTTCATTATTTTATTATTTCTTTGGTATTGTTTGCTTGTCAAGAACTCACAGTTTTTGATTGTGCCAGGCTCATACACATAATAGGTGATAAAAGCATGGCCCTTGCCCTCGAGCGGAAAACATCCCAGAGTAGACTTCTTGCTTTGTTTTGTCATTTTATTTTAAACTAGAAGTATAGTTCATAATCTCAGGGCTTGAACACCCAGAGAGTTTGAGAATGAGAAGATTGCCATCTAGATTTATTGCTGCATCTTTATGAGGCCAGTTAGAATAAAAGTACAGTTGAGGAGCACCTGGCTGGCTCAGTCAGAGGGGCATGTGACTTCTGCTCTCAGGATTTTGAGTTCGAGCCCCATATTCAGTGTAGAGATTACCTAAATAAATAAAACTTTAAAAAATAAAAGTCCAGTTGAAGGAGTCTAGTCTACAACCAGTTACTGTTGCATTGGAGTATTAAACTTCAGTAGAACAAAAAAAGGACATCATATTAGTGTAATTTAAATGCCCTATAATATAATCATGGTATTTTTGAGCTCTTAATATGTGCTGGGCATTGTGCTAAGCACTTGGCATCTATTAACTCATTTAACCTTCACTGTATCAGTGTGTAATAGGTTCTGTTATTACCTCCTTCTTATAGATACGGAGGAATGTACCTTCTGTGTAATTTTTTGTTTAGATATAGTGGATTAAACACACGAAGTTATTTCTGCTCTTTCCCCAAACTAAAATGAACTAAAGAATAAATCAACAAGCACAAAGAGCAGTTGCAGCAGAGATTTTTTTTTTTTTGCAGCAGAGATTTTTAAAAATAGTAAGAAAAATACTATTATCAATGTTATGCCAGTATTTAAAAACTTAGATGAAATGGACAGTAAAATATAACTTACCAAAATTGAATCAAAAGGAGAAAAATCAAATAGGTCATTTAATTTATAGAAATTAAATCAATACATAAAGTTTTTTCCCCAAAAGACTCAGCTCAGATGGTTTTACAGGTATGTTTTATCAAAGGATCTCAAGGAACAGATCATTTCAATCTTAGACAAACTTCTTCTTGAGAGTCTAGGAAGAAAAGGGAATACACTCCAGCTTTTCTTGTGATAATTGTATAATCTTGACATTCAACCACACAAGAAGGAGACATTACAAGAAAGTTTCTCAGCCAATCTTGCTCATAAGCATTGATGTAAAAGTTTTAAACAAAATAGTAGCAAACGTATTAAAAAATATGATTCATAACCACTAAGTTGGATTTATTCCAGAAATGTATGGTTGCTAATACTAGAAAAATCTATTAATATAACTTACCACATTAACATATTAAAAGGGAAAATTCATGAGACACCTGGATGACTTGGTCACTTGAATGTCTGATTCTTGGTTTCAGCTCAGGTGGTGATCTCAGGGTCCCGAGATTGAGCCTGGTTTTGGGCTCTGTGCTCAGTGGGGAGTCTGCTTGAGATTCTCTCTCTCCCTCTGTCCCTCCCCCTGCTTGCTCTTGCACGCTCTCTCTTTCTCTCTCTTCCTCTAAAATAAATAAATAGGGGTGCCTGGGTGGTGCAGTCGTTAAGCGTCTGCCTTCTGTTCAGGGCGTGATCCCAGCGTTCTGGGATCGAGCCCCACATTAGGCTCCTCCTCTGAGAGCCTGCTTCTTCCTCTCCCATTCCCCCTGCTTGTGTTCCCTCTCTCACTGGCTGTCTCTCTTTGTCAAATAAATAAATAAAATCTTTAAAAAATAAAATAAATAAATAAATAAATAAATCTTTAAAAATAAATAAATAAAAGGGAAAATTTATATGGTTACCAGTAGATGGAGAAAAAGCATGACTATGTTCATGAACAGGAAGACTCAATGTATTGAAGATGTTCTTTCACTCTAAAATGATCTATAGATTGCATGCAATTCCATTCAAAATCCCATTAGGATTTTACACAGTACTTGGCAAACTGATTCTAAAATTAATGCAGAAAAGTCCAAGGAAGAGCCAAGACATACTTGAAGAAAAAGAATGGGTTGTGGAAGCTTGCTTTACCAGAATCAAAACTTTTTATAGAGCTGTAGTAATTAAAATGCTAGTAATGGCACAGGAATACACAAATAGTCTTGATAGAACAGGACAGACATTGCAGAAACAGGCCGCGTGGGAGGCTCTTTATATACAACAGAGGTGGCATTGTAAAATCTGGGAGAATGGATGGATTTTTCAATAATTGATTATCTACATGGGGAAGAAAAGGGAGGCAATTTCTATCTTACACCATATGAAAACTGAATTCCAAATGGATCAAGGACGTAAATGTGAAAGCCAAAATTTTAAAACTTTGGGAAAACAAAATAGAATACTCTCTGTAATCTCAGAGTAGGGAAGGATTTAATCAAATAATCCGAAATATACATTGTATATAGGAAAAGATTAAAATTGCAAACATTTGTTCATTAAAAAATACCATTCAGAGAATGAAAAGACATGTCCCAAGCTGGAGTTGAGATATTTGTCATATGTAAAACCAACAGAGGATTAATATCTGAAATATATGAAGAACTACTGCAGTTAAAAAGGAGAAGACAAATCTATCAATAGAAACATTGGCCAAAAGCACAAATAGGCATTTGACAGAAAACACAAATGGCTAATAAATATGTGGAAAGATGCTCAACTACATTAATAATCCTAGACAAACAAATTAAAACTACAATGATTAAAACTCTAGGTTTGCAAAAATTTGATATCTAATAAATTCAAGTGTTATATTGAATTGTACTGGAGAATTCATGTACTACGCTGAAAAGTATGTGGTACAAAACTATTTGTACACACTCAAACCTCAGCAATCCCATCCCTGGATAGAATTGTGTGTGCACGCCTGCTTGTGTGCACACATACACATACCTACACACAGTCATTGGTCATTTGTAGTGGGATATATGTACAAGCATGTTCATAACAACATTGGTTTTTTTGCTTTTGTTTTTTAAACCTGGACAGAGCCTGCATGTCTACCAACAGAGAACCCCTAAATTATGGTATAGTCATCCAATGGAATACTATATCAGTAAAAAAGAACTAACCCACCAACATGATTAGGGCTCTAGTGAAAGAAGCTATAGAAGACTGTACAGTATGATTTCATTCACATAACATTCAAGTAAGAAAAATTAAATGGAATATTATTTAGGGATACATAGAAACTGCAAGGGGGATGAAAAGAAATGATTAACATTGGGGCACCTGGGTGGCTCAGTCGTTAAGCCTTTGCCTTCGGCTCAGGGCGTGATCCCAGCGTTCTGGGATCAAGCCCCACATTGGGCTACTCCACTAGGAGCCTGCTTCTTCCTCTCCCACTCCCCCTGCTTGTGTTCCCTCTCTTGCTGGCTGTCTCTCTCTCTGTCAAATAAATAAATAAATCTTTAAAAAAAAATGATTAACATAAAATTCAGGTAGTAGGTTCCTCAAAGGGAGTGAAAACAGTATAGTTGGGAAGAGGCATATAGGGGACATCAAAAATACTGTTTTCTGTCTTGAGGTTGGTAGGGAATCAGCAAACTACTCTGTAAAGGGTCCAGTAGTAAATATGGCTTCATAAGCCATATAGTCTTGTAATTACTGGACTGCAACTTGTAGTTTACGATCCATAAACTAGTGGGTGTGGCTGTGTTCCAACAAAACTCTATTTACAAAAATAGGCAGGCCAGACTTGGCCTTCGGGCTGTAGTTTGCCAACCATGAAGTTAGGGTGCTGGGCTTGGGATTCTTGAGGTTTTTTTCTTTTAAAGGTTGATTATATAATATACATACTTTCATGTGTATATATATTTCAAAATTTTTAAAAAGTTAAAAAAGAAGATACCAAGCCCCTTCATGGTGATATTTTACAACACAGGGATAGAGACAAAGCAGTTCTTGTACAAAGGTTAAGAATTGAAATTGCACGAGATTTGGCAATGGCAGTTCTTGAAACCAGAAGACGGTGAAACAACATCTTGAACTTCTAGGGGAAAATGATATTTTTCACCTGAAATTCCGTACATATCTAGTGGAAGCCCTTACCATACCTGTCAGCCTCCTGAGGTCTCTATTCTTCTACTCGGCTTCTCTATTGTGGATACACTGTCCGTCCTCTCGAGGGCCAACCACTCTGCTTATCCACCTGACTTCTTTCAACCAGTACTTGTCATGGCACTATCTTAGGTACTGGGGATACAACAGTGAACAAAATAGGCAAAAATCCCTGTTCTCCCAAAGCTTACATTCTAATTCTAGTAGGTAGACCTTCAGTAAACTAGATAAGTTAAATACATAGCACAGTAGCTAATGATGAGTACTAAGGAGTGTTAATAGAAGAAAGAAGCGGGGGCGCCTGGGTAGCGCAGTCGTTAAGCGTCTGCCTTTGGCTCAGGGTGTCATCCCGGCGTTCTGGGATCGAGCCCCACATCGGGCTCCTCTGCTGGGAGCCTGCTTCTTCCTCTCCCACTCCCCCTGCTGTGTTCCCTTTCTCAAAAAAAAAAAAAAAATAGAAGAAAGAAGGAGGCTGGGGAGGGCGAGGTGGCAGGCATTGCGGTTTTAGATAGATGGTCAAGGAATGCCTTACTGAGAAGGTGACACTTAAGTTTCCTTCTTGCTACCATCAGGGAGTTCCTCCAGCACTGAGCTCCTCTCTGCTTCATCAGTGTTTTCTTCTCTACTGGCCCTTCTTAAGAGTTTGCTTACATGGTATAGTATCTCCCAGACTTAAAAACAAAACTTCCCCTTTATCCCATTTTTATTCTCCCTTTTAGAACAAAATGTCTTGAGAGTTATTTCTATTTACTGTCTAATTCCTCTCCCCAGTCTTCTGTCCAGATTTAGCCCCGTCCTCTCCACTGAAACAGCTTTTGTTCAAGTCACCGATGACCTCATATCAAGTAAAATTAAAATGAGTTAGTACTTACAAAACTCTTAGAACAGAGTCTGGCATAGTGTGTGTGTGTGTGTGTGTGTGTGTGTGTGTGTGTGTGTGTGTGTGTGGTAAGTTACTCACATCTATAATGGGAAGTCAAATATTTTTTACTATTTAAAATCAAGAAATTGTTATTTAGAAATAAGGAGATAAGTACTGTGTTGAATGTGATTACTATGAATTAAGGTTAAGGACTGCTGCTTTTCAGTATAAGCCTTTTGTACTTTTGTCTTATTTTTAAGGCTATACACATGTATCACTTTGACTTTTTTTAACAAACAGTTGATTTTTAACTGTGTTCTAAAATTTACTGATTGTTGGTAGAACCTTTATGGGGGAGGGGATCACCTTATATCTCACATGTGATCAGCATCCCGATGTGTAATTTCTCTGGGGATTAAGTAGCTGAGCAGACATCAGTTTTATCCAAGCCTCTGGACCTCTCCAATTTCAGAATTGAAAGTTTTCTAATTGTTGCCTTTTATTTCCTCAATAGTGGCTTTTTATTATCTTTTCAATGAGCGGGGGGAACGCAAAGGTTATTTTAATAGTCTGAGCTTTCTGATGAACCTCTCTTAACGAACCCAGATGTGGCCTGTCATACTTTGGCAAACCCCATTTTTCTCAATTTTCTTTGATAAGATGTAAGCTTGACGCTCCTCAGGACCATCAGGCATCTGCAAGATAAAAGCTGTCAAACACTCCAGAGTGCCATTTTCTATAAAGATGGCTATGTCAATAGAGACAAGCCCAGCAACATTTAGTTCAGAGTCAGGTAATATTCATTTCAGGCTTTCTTGGTCAATAATATGATACTCTGTGTAAGAAAAATGTGAGTTTTTGTTCTCTTTGCTCAGTTAATGTATATTGATTGTTTTTCCTTTGTAAATGATAAATAGGGAAGGCTTAACTAAATCTTGTTCTCTAATGTAAATACTTCACTGTGATCTCTTCTAGCACAAAAGCCGCATTTTTCTTCCAGATTTTTATATCTGAGTTTAACTCGTGTTGCTTTTTGGTAACTCTTATGGATAGCAGGGGGGTCTAAAAATAAGACCTTTATGGAGATGATATCATATAATTCTAACAGCAGCCCTAGAAGAGCAGTATTATTCCCATTTTGCAGAATGGCTCATCCACTTGGAGAGATGGAGTAAGCTGACCAAGGTCATGTCCTAGGTGGGAGAGACAGACACACGGATGGGTCATTGTGATGCAATGTGGGTTCAGGAAGAAATAACTGGGAGAATTACACATACAGATGAAGCATCGCCCCTTCAAAGTGCTTGCCTTGAGGATCAGGTTCTGTGTATTGGGTGTCACCTCCAACTCTTGTCAGAACCCTTGCGTGGGAACTGACAGAGGCAGGAGCCAGAGGCACATTGTTAAGAATATCCATCCCACTGAGGGAATTTGAGAAGTCTCCTAGAGAGCCAAAAAGAGTGTCTGAGCTAAGTCTGGAGGATAAGGTGGCTGATGGAGCTGAGTGATACTGGTGTGGGTAAAAACAATCAGTCCTGATTGTATAGTAATTAGAGGAGCTTCTTGTGTAGCTTGTAAATAGTTCCAAGACTTGCCAAAGAGGCATGTTGACTGCATCTGTGGACAAAGTATGTGGAACACCCTTGTTTCGATTCATAGCCTGTATTTTATGCAGGATGTCCCGAGTTCTCCCTCACACCCTGTTAAAATTCTTTTAAGTTAACCTTTTTGAACTACCTACTCTGTGCCCGACATTGTGCTAATCATGTGTGTAGGTGTTCATTAGTGCTTGCGGCAACCCTGGGAGCTACTAGTTGGTTTTATTCTCCTTTTGTAGAGGAGACTATTTGGCCCTGGGAGAGTTGAAGTGCCTTGTCTAAGATGGGATTTAAACCCATTGCCTTTGAATGCACATTCAAAGCTTTTTTATTTTGGATTTTGTGAGCACGTACTCTGTGCCTGGCACTACTCGGCACAGGGAAACAGAAGGCTGATATGTGAATTTCTCACTGACACACTCACCCTATTAGGCAAAGCCCCGTTTCCATGAACACTGCTCAGATTCAGCGCACTCTGTCTGCGGGTGGTTAGGTTCGCTCCTCCACCAGCCTCACCCCTGCCATTCCCCTGCCATGAGCACAGCCTTAGTGGGTCCCTGGGGCTTATCTTCCCCAACTCATTGTGGCTTCAGGGCTCATGTACTGCAGTTCCTTCCAGCCCTTGGAACATCTTGGCCCTAATCGCTCCTTCTCTAATTTAGGGGTAGCGTAAGAAGCTTTGTAAACTGAGAATATTCAGTAAATGATGACAAAGGCATATTTACTTTCCAGAGGAATGTATATTTGTTTTATTCAGCAGATGCTTTTTAAAAAAAAACATGTTCTGAGGAAGGAAGCACAGTTTAGTGGCAAGACCACTACCTAATTAATTGAGCTTCCAAACCTAATTATTGATGTAGTACCCATAACTATGACAAGAACTGTGACTTTTCTGATAGTACCTCATTTAGGGAAGAAAAAAACCCAACTAATACCTTCTCCCTGTCAGTTTCTTCCTAGGTATTAGTCCCAGAGAACATGGGTGATACTTAGTGTAGGTGTGAAGGAGGGGGATGGGTACCCTCCCAACCTTGCCCCAGTCCTGTCCCACCCACTCCCACTAAGAGCCTCCATTATCTCAGCACCACCTGGTCTTGTCACCTAAGACGGGCCAGGTTGTGCACTATGTGGGTTTTCAGATTTGGCTTCATTTTCACTTTTTTCCTGATGAACTCCACCTGTTCATGCCTATGCCAGCCTGTGTCATGGGATGTGCACCCGAAAGACGTGTGTCAAGCTTTCCTAGCTCTTCTGGACTAGAAATAACTAATCCCGTGTGCTTATCTGCTACTCTTAAAGCAGAGATGAGAGTGGCAGTTTAAGAAGGTTGGAAATACTGGACCAGAGCCAGGGCCTCTTTGCCTGCACACTCCACTCTGCATGTTCCAGCCGTAGGAACAAACTGCATTATTTTGTTTCAAACTGTGCTCAAGGGAAGCCAAGACCTTGTAACTGGAAACTTACCAAACAGAGAATTCTAAGACTAAATTTAGTGTTCTATTTAAAAAATAAAATAAATCGAACATTTTGTTTGTTCATCTTTTATATGTTAAAAAAGAGAGATTAACCTAGTTCACACTAACAACCTAAGAAGAGTATTCAAAGAAGTGAGAAGAAAACTAATCCTCTTGGTGAAGAGGGAAATCCTCAACGAAATGTAATGAAGGGGCGTGAAATACAGACTCTGCAGCCAAACTTTCAAATAGTGCAGCCTCTCTAATCTTCATCACATAAAATTTTATTGTGGCTCAGAGAATATTAAAAACTTATAAAGAAATGAAAGGAACTTCCATTGGGAGGAAGTAGGAGAAAAGGTAGGTTTTATTTATGTGGTTTTTCTCTGGTTTTGAAATGTAAATACAATTAACTGACTTTTGAACAATGTTCTTCATTTAATTACATGTGAGTTTGTTTTCTCTTGTTCATGTTGAACTGTATGTAGAATGAAGAACCTCAAGATGTTATAGAGACTCTGTAATATAGAGAGGATCAACAGGTTAATTTGCGATACTTTAAAAATGGCTGTGATTTCAACCAGTCAAGGTATCCCTAACTAGTTCCTGCTCTTCCTCTCCTGTTTCTTCTCCCATTGCTTCAGTAAGCATTAAGCACCTGCTTGGGACTAGACATAGGATTCAGATTGCTAGTGATCCCCAAATGCCAATAACCCCAAATGGGTTATTTGTCTCAGAATGACCCAGAGAACATGTTAAAAATCCCGGTTGGGGGGGCACCACCTCTGGACATTCTGGTTCAAAAGGTCTAGCATGAAACCACAAAAAGTCTATTTTTTTTTAAGGTTCCTTAAATGATTGATACACAGCCAGATTCAGAAACAGTAAATAGACCATTCTCTAAGACAAAAACAATATTTATTCTTTGATTACTGTTATTTTGCATCATTAGACTAATTTTCATTTTGAGACTACATAATGGAGCCTGATTAAGTTTGTTTAGAAGACGTGAGTACAGACTAGCACTAAAAAATTCTTTGTTTCCATGTTTCTCTTTAGGAGAGCTTTGATTTTGGCACTGGCTAGTCTAGGATCGGACAGAGCTAAGTATAATCTATGTAAGCTGTCAATAGTGTTGGTTGCCGATGCAGTCCACCATTGTAATTTGGGGTGCATGTGTATAAAGAGATAGAGGTGAGAGTTCTTTTAGCCAGTGCATTGAGAACATGGCCAAGAATCTTATTTATTATTTTAGTGGTGTGGTCAATTTGTGAAATAGTATATTCTTTAGGTTATAGAACTGATTATAGCTTATTTTTTATATGACTCTTATGAATCAGATCTCTACCAAAAAGCACTAATGGGTAATATTCAAGTCACCGATATCTTAATATGCTTGAGAAACCCTAAATGGCACCCATGTTGGCAGATGTCATGCGGACTTTATTAAAGAAACTTGAGCACCTACTAGGTGCTAAGTCAGCAAGAATAAGAACTCATGATTTCCTGTGGTTTCTGTAGGCTGAAAGTGTGGTCACTTTGGCGAGCCATAGTGTGATGTGAGATTAGACTGTGCTCTTAGGTTGGTACAGATCTTATGAAAACTCACATTTTTGTCTCTTTTGCTATCTTGATAGCTATGTAGTCTGCCAGCTAGATGATTCAGCCAGCCATGCTGGTGATCTTTTCCCAAGAAAAAGGACGACAAGGCTGCATAAGGAGTACCAGACTTCAAGTCAGGATGCTTTTGTTTAATTCCTACCTGTGTACTTAATCCTCCCTAACCGTATGGCTCTAGGCAACTTACTTGATTTTTCTGAATCTTTTTGTCCTTCTGTGTAAAAATGGGGATAGTATTAATACCCACTTTAGGGGTGTTGAAAGAATTAAATGGTTGTAGATGTGAAAGGACGTGGCGCAGTGCTGGCCACATACTGCTCAGTCAGCAGAGGTTAGTTGACTCTAAAGGGCAGTCAACCCTGATTTGACCTTCAGAAGCAAAGAGGGCTGTAGAGATCCTGGAAGTGTTGTGAAGTTTTAATTAGTATAACTGGTGATAGTAGATGGTGAATGAATCCAAGCAACAAAGAATAGTCATGGCAACTCATATGAGGTTTACCACATCCACCCACTTCTCATTAGTCACTTAGTCATTGACTAAATTGTCATTTCTTGTTCAAATCTCCACAGTCATGACTGCATAGAGGTTGAGTGGCCTAAGAGGTTGCTGTGTGTACTTGACCCAGGGTTACCACCTGACCACGCTCCCAGAGAGGAAGACTAGCAGCTTCCTGTCTTCATCCTTCCAGACTCTGATCTGATGTCTGTCTTGCTCGCTCTAGGAAGCAGGCCTGATTCTTGCCCCAGGCAGAATTAATGATTCCTTCTTTATGTGCTAACACACTTGAACCTCTTTTATGCCACCTCTTGTATAATGCCTTTGTGTTGAAGTTGATTGTTTGCATTTTGATCTTTCTCTCGCTATTTTAAATTGCTTGAGGGCATGGCTTGTACACGTAGTGGATTCTCAGTAATAGTCGGATTAATACAGATCCTAGCACAGAGGCAGTTTCCTGTGAGCTAAGAGCACAGACTCCAGAGCTAGACTCCCTACGTTCATCTCCTAGCTCTGCCACTAGCTCTGTGACCTTGCACAAGGTCCTTAAATATGTAGTCACCTTGGTTTCCTCATCTGTGGAGTGGGGACAGTAGTGTCACCTACCTTACAGGGCTGTTAAAAAGATGAGATTAGTAAACACATAGAAGCACTTGGAATGGTGCTTGCAGTAGTAAATGCAGAGGAAGTGAAGTGGTCATGGTGGTAGCTATATTACAGCTTCAATCTTCCTGAGTTTACTAGTATTTTCTAAGGTCGGATTTGCCTGAAAAAATGCTATAGGGAAGATATTTTCCCCCCATGCCTTCAAATCTAGTGACTCCTACTGCCTGAGGTTTCCTGCTTCTTCATGTATGGATACCTGATAGGTAGGTACTCATGATTCCATGTTCGGTTACACTACTTTTTTTTTTAAGATTTTTTTTTTTAGAGAGAATGTGCACGTGGGGTTGGGGGGCGAGGCAGAAGAGAGAGAGAATCTTAAGCAGACTCCATGCTGAGCGAAGAGCCCAGCACGGGGCTCAATTTCATGACCTCATGACCTGAGCTAATGCTGAGAGTCGGGTACTTAACCGACTGCGCCACCCAGGTGCCCCTGTGTTTTCTTTCTTTTTAAAAAATGTGATTCTTTATTAAAGCAGCAGTGTAAATTAGGTAAACATAAATTATGATCTTAGAAATATTTTCCGAGAACCATTAATATTCACTTATACGAAACTTGAGGTGGCTGATAGATTCCTTTTGACTGCCAACTTGGATCCATTGACAATGGTTATGTGTTTGGAGGAATCTTCAGGCCATGTCCTAACTCCACAGTTAGTAATGTCTGTCACAGGCACAGAATGGAGGAGGGACAGCACCTTGCTGTCCCTGTATTAAAATGAATTATCAATCTCAATGTAACTTTGCCTTTTTCTCTTTCATCTTAAAGAAACGGCTTCACTCCCCTCACTCTTGGTGCTATGGGCTTGTTTACATTATAGTGGGCCATACCATTGTTTCTGCCTCTGCTTTGGAAGCTAAAGCTTTTCTCTGGCAATTCTAGTTGCTTTCGTATTTTGCAGGGTCCGATCTTGGCACAAAAGCTTATTGCCCTGGCTAATAACTTATTCTAATTACTTTACCTAGTAGATCCCTTTTTAAAAAAGGAAAGAGAGAAGTGATTAAGCAGGCGACTGGATGACTGGATGATCTCGCTCTTAGAGGAAGGCCCTCCCCTCGACTCTGTGTTGGTGTGTTGGATTTTTTTTTCCCCCTTCTCTTTCCCCAGAAGATAGTGGAGAAGCAAGAGGTAGGATGTATTCCATCCAACTAAGTGAAACTACTGGAAAAAAGATTGCCCCCACCCCCTGCAAAAAAAAAAAAAAAAATTAAGGAAGCATTACATTTTGGCTTCTAAGAAAAGCAGGACATTCTTTGCTCTTTTCCTTCTTTCCACGCACGTGTCTGGCATCTGTCTAGACCAGCTGAAGGTCTTTGATTTCTAAGGCTTTATAAATTGTCTTTCTGTTAAAGCATCTTTGATAGTTTCTTAAAAGCCAACTCTTCCCTCACTAAATATAGTAAACACAATTTGATCATAGCTGAACCGTTTATAATGAAAGGTTTTCCTCATACCCTTGGAAGGGTTGAGTAGATTAACTTTCATAGTCCCTACAAAAAAACTTTTTGTTGATATCATAATGGGTTTTCTATTTGAGAATAAATAAAAAT
Organism: Ursus americanus; assembly: GCF_024610735.1. Lineage (NCBI taxonomy): Eukaryota > Metazoa > Chordata > Mammalia > Carnivora > Ursidae > Ursus > Ursus americanus. The sequence goes on from NC_142144.1 coordinate 11,179,254, forward strand.
CAAAAACAAAATCAGCAACACTGTTTGAATCATGGTACCGTTTATTTCTTGATGACTACAAAGATGGCTTATAATTAAATAAAGGAATCTGGTTCTCAAACTGAGGGAGCTAACAATTTCTACGAGACACATAACGTTTTCTGCAACTGTTTTACTTAAGATGATTCGTAGTTGAAATGAGTAGACTTAAAAATGACCTATCTTTAAAGCTAGCTTTCTGGTATTCTTTCTGTACTCTTTGTTTTTATCAATTTCCTGGTGTTTGGCTTCAGAGGGAAATCGAAATTCTGCCTCCAACTAACCCTGTGATGAAGCAGGTGTCAGTTTGATCTTTTCAGCTTCCTGAGTTCTAGGATGTGAAGAATGACTGTGACCATCTGATTTTTTCCTCTGTCTGCCTTTAGAACTTGGAATCTCAATACCTTTTAGAAATGTGCAGCTTCTAATTGTGATCTCTTTTTTTTTTTTATTTTTTGATGTAAAGTTCGATGATTCATTGGTTGCATATAACACCCAGTGCACCATGCAATACGTGCCCTCCTTACTACCCATTGTGATCTCTTAAGCAGTTACAATTTGTTAAATGTCTGGTAATCTTGCCTACCATTCCTCATGGTGTTAAGCTGGAGGCATCCTTACATTCCCCAACAACTGCCCAGCACCTGCTCTGTGTCAAGCATAGTGAGATAGGGAGGGGAAATCAAATGGTCTCCGTCCTTGAGGAGCTCACATCTTTAGTTTCATGCCCCCTGGTCTTCTAAGATCATCTGAGATACCCAGAGTGTCGGGGGCCAAGCACAGGGGAAGGCTGTGCCCTCCACAGCCACGTTTTAGGGCTGCAGTGGCTGAAAGGTGGTAGTTCCAAGATAGCACAGGAATTCTAGGTGGGCCCCTGTTTTACTTATACTTCGTATAGCTGAAGAAGGTGAGCTGGGGCAGAGGAGGCACATTCTTCAGGTCAAAGGATGGTAATTCCTCTAGATTGGAAATTGTCAAAGCTGGAAGAGGGCACAGAGATGATGGAGTCCAACTTCTCGTTTTCCCTATAGGTGAAATTGAGACCCAGGAGTGGAAGCGGCTTGCTCAGATCAAAAAGAGAGTTAATGGCAGCTCCATGCAAGTATATGAAAGGAAACATGACAGAAAACCAGACTTTGAAATAGGTGTGCCAGATTGGGGTGTAAGCCTATCCGTTTGACCAACAATCATTATGCCATTGTCTAGAATTTCCAGTGGATAAAAGACAATACAACACTCTAGTTAAGTGTAACTAATCCTAGGAAATTATCAGATCTGTGTCTGTTTTAAAAATGATTATTTTCTGTTAATTGGTATTTTACCCCAGATATTTGGTCATCTAACAGCAAGGCAAACGTATTTCTACATAATTTGGCCATGCCGATAGGAGTGGTGTCTCACCTAGTTCAGGCTCCTCAGCACGGTGTGTAGGCACAGGGTAGGCAATCAAAAATCTTTTTAGTTAATTTATGCATTGTGGAAACACAGTGGCCGTTACAGTCTGACAGACCTGGATGTGAGTCCCGGTTCTGTCACTTACGAGCTGTGTGGCTTTGGGCAAGTTATTTCACCTCTGAAGCTGTTTCTGCATCTGTGAAATATGGTGATGAGCGTATATGTATGTAAACATGCACGCTTCTAAAACAATACTCTTCGGTATCCTAAACCCCTAACCTGGTGGCTGGCACATATACTGTGGGGATTCCTTGGCTGTTTGTTTGTTTGTTTGTTTGTTTGTTTGTTTGTTTTTAAGGGGAGAGTCTTACTTTTGTTTCATGTTAAACTGCACAGCTACCATTAGGAATCAGCCAAGGAACTAAAATCTAAGACTGTGGCTACCTGGGCATTATATCTGAGAAATACCTTAAACTAAGGGGGAAAAAATTATATATATACATATATATCTCCAATAGATATATATATCCACACACACCCACACATATACATAATGTCTTCCTGATTTTTCCAGCTCTATCATTGATCACTCTCCCTGTCCTATCCCTGTTGCCTTCTTTCTTTCTCTCCCTTTGCCTCAAAGGAAACTAATGGAGCCATACAGAAAGCTCCAAGATAGAACTGACCTTGTGCACCTTTAATTGAGGACAGAATTTGCTAAAAGTGCGTCTAGAAACCCACCAGTGGTTTACTTTACAATCTGTGTCCTGGCTAGACTGGCTGTTGGCTGTATAATTTGTCTAGTTTTGTCTGGAGTCTTAGACTATTCAGCTGCTTCAGGGCAAAATCTTTTGGGGTGTCATTAAATGGGATTGATAATTGGCTTCTGATGAATATTCATTGTGACTAATGACTTTGGGCAAATTTTACACATACTATCTTTCTATTCTCCCACTGAGTGAGATTTTGATAGGATCATTTTCTTCAACTTGGACTTCAATTTAATATTCACAATACCCCTTTTTGACTATAATCCAAATTGTGTACTTTCATTACCTTAAAATTTTGTGTTCTGTAAGGAATGAGCATAGGCCTTTAGCAGCCTTATTTTTGCAAATGGAGTTGGCCTTAGAGTTGTTTTTAAAATAAGTGGCTAATGGTAATTTATGGGATATAATATTATTTCTGATTAAGCACAGATAAATCATAACACTTTTCTTGTGGTTGACTCACCACTATTCCTAAGTAACAATGTACATTATTTTGCCACTTTGCATTTTGGAAAAGAGCCAAACACTCCTCTTTTTTTGTTTGTTTGTTTGTTTTCTTAACCAAATGGGTAAATACATTTTACTCCAATTACAGAGATTTGGCTTCTAGAAAACCCCCAATGAGGATGATGATCAAGGACCTTTAAAGTTCGATTTTTATGAGGGATAGGTAATTTTGAAATCTTGACATTTAGCTTCTAGGTCTTCTTGAGGGAAAGGAGACATGAAAAAGAACATTGTCTGAAGATAAGATCTCTGCCACTTTATTGCTTGAAATAGGATTTTGACTCAAACCAATTCAAGCTAAAAAGAGGGAAGTAATCAAGTTCTATCTCAACCAGGAATATTCTATTGAATGACTTTCCCAAAGAGAATTACAAATGAATTCATGTGATGAGAACGTCTTATATTTGTACAGCACCTTAGAGATTTTAAAGTGCTTTTACTTATTTATTTGATGTGTTGTAGAGTTGTAGAGTAAGCATATTATTAAAAGAATGAATGAATGAATGAATCCATTGACACGATTTCCCGAAAGTGGCATATTTGTGTGTCTAAGCTTGCCATTTCTGTTTTGGAATTTGAGTCATATACCCCACTCTGTGAGATTCAGGAAAATGTTGGTCCAATAGTTAAAAGCCAGGCCACTAACTGTCTTTATATTGTGAATATATTTTAAGTAGGAATTGTTTTCTATTTATGGAGGAAACATTGCCTTGACTTGCACTTACATAGACGCTGTGCCACTGAGAACATGGAAAGGAAGAGAGGCAGGGTCTTTCTGTACTTCCCACTGAGAGGACAAACGTGCAGACAGGTATAGTCCCATTAATAATGGGGGCTTATGGCCAGAAGAGCCATGCGAGGAAAGTAGTGCTTTCGCAGAGACCCAGAGGAGGAGGTGTTTGTGAGGGGCACAGTTCCGGGAAAGCAGTACATAGCTACTCCTAAGTCTGAAATGATTTATTCAAAGGAGAAACTTGGAGAAGGCAGTCGAGACTGTGGCTGGAGAAGCTGCTCTACAGGTAGACCGGAAGCTGGTGGAGACACGCCTGCCCCAGACGTGCCCCCAAAGCCTTCTGAGGAGGATGTGACATGACTGGACCTGCACTTTAGTCTGAGTCCTTTGGCAGCTGGTTAAAGGATGGGCAGGAGGAACTGGGGCCCAAAGCCAGGGTAACCCTCCAGCCTGACTTCAGGGTGCAGTTGGAGTGAAGTTTGTTCATTTTCTCCTCGTTCAACACCAGCAAAGATTTTTTCATGTCTTCTAACCCTGAAGAGATGAGTCATGTAAAATATGACAGCCTTCTTTATATGGACTCCTACTGAAATGGGTTGAGAAGGGATGGGTTAAACCTACAGGCCTTGGCAGAGTAGCTGGGAACAACTCTTGTGAGCTTGCTGGATCAGCTCCTGTTCATGACATGTACCTGATTTAAAGAACAGGGTCTGGAGGGAGCAGGAGGGGGAAGAAAGTAGCAGCGGTGGATTTAATACACAGCCCTCACAACTGGGAAACATCAGCAGAATATCCAATTTAAAGCTGTTCATGTTACACTAACCTCTGGGATTCTTTTAACTGGGCCTTGGCACGTCACTCTTTCGCCACGTAAATGTCCTTCTGTCAGCAAAGGCCAGTTAACAGCTTCCAAAAGAAGCAAAGTCCTCATGGGAACAGGCTTCCCAGAAACCAAAGAAACATTAAAGAAAAAAGGCAGAAAGAAACATGTGTTGTTGGCTTTTGTCACTTCATAGCCATATCTCCAAAGGTGTTGGGTTTTTTCCCTTCTTTCACTATATTGAATTTTGTAGCAATTTTATTCCATTATATCTCTGTCCCTAATTTTTTAATTATATCAAATCCTGATATGGTGTGTCTAGCTCTTAAGAAAAAGAAGGAATATGAAATAGCGGCAGGTCAAAAGAAGAGGGAGAGGAAGGATTAGTCAATAAACAGTGCTGGGGCAATTGATTAACTATGTGGAAAAAATAAATTCTCACCTCTGTCCTTAAACCTAAATTAATTCCAGATGGATTAAAGAGTTAAATGCTGGGGAAGAATTTGGGAGGACTTTCGTAGTACAACAGCAGTAGAAACCATCATGAAGGAAAAAATTTGTCTGTGAAATTATTTAAACCTTCTCCCCCACCCCCGCCAAATTCAAAGTAAATTATAGAAGGATAAATTATTTTCAGAAACATTATAAGGCATTAGTATCCTTTGTATATCCAGTGTTCACTTATAAATCACTTTTAAAAAATACTAATACTTATTAGTGACTAAGAATATGAACAGACCTTTTTTTTTTTTAAGATTTTATTTATGTATTCGACAGAGATAGAGACAGCCAGCGAGAGAGGGAACACAAGCAGGGGGAGTGGGAGAGGAAGAAGCAGGCTCATAGCGGAAGAGCCTGATGTGGGGCTCGATCCCATAACGCCAGGATCACGCCCTGAGCCGAAGGCAGACGCTTAACCACTGTGCCACCCAGGCACCCCATGAACAGACCTTTTACCTATGAAATATAACCAAGAAATATGACAAGACATTAAGCCTTAGATATGATCAGAGGAATAAAAATAAAATCCAGATAGATACACTTTCAAAGCTGCTAACTTGACTACCTTTCTTAGCACTGGTGAGGTATGGAGAGGACATTCTAATGCATGGCTTGCAGGAGTGTAAAGAGCCTCCATCCTTTATTTATTATATTAATACATTTATTATATTTAAACTATAGTTAGTGTCTCTGAATCTTACATCTAGGAACCATGTGAAAAAATTATTGACATGATCTGATTATATAACGTAATGGCAGGAAAGTGGTTATAGTGTGGGAAATTCATTGAGTGTCATTAAAAGATATGTTTTCTAGGAATATTTAAGGATGTGAGAAAATGCAAGCAAATAAACATAAACTTTAAAAGAAGGCAACTGAGCACTGTGTTTACAGGAACCCTAATTTTATTAGAATGGGGAGTAAAAGTGCTTTGTTTGTAATACCCCAAGTTATTTGCAGATGGTGAAAGACTTTTATTTTCTTTTGCCCCTTTTTCCATTTTCTAAAATTGTTACTGTCGTTATGCGTTAGCTTCATGATCAGGGTGGGGAGGAAGATATCTTATGAAAAGCAAGCTCTCACTACATTTGAATTCAAGTGGTTGAGTTAACTTACAATTTTAAGTATGTCGAGAAGTAGGCATTGAATTGCATCGCTCACCTCCAGCGACAGCGTCTCCTCACGCGGATTTCTTAGCTCTGAGGCTCTGATGTGCTTGTGTTGCAGCTGACTGCCTGCATCCACGGGTCCGCCGCCATGCTGTACCCCATGTTCTGGCAGCACGTGTACATCCCCGTCCTGCCTCCGCATCTCCTGGACTACTGCTGGTAAGGCCGCTGCTCACCCCGTCCCCTGCTTTTCCTCCTCCAGCACCTGACCGGGATGTTAGGGCTGTCACTTGTAATGCCGCTGGTGACTAAACTAAAACTACGAACTTCAAAACGATGTGAATTTTAGGCCAGGTGATAGCTTGGCCCTTTTGTTTCCAAACAGCTTTCAGCTGTGCCGTGGCGTTCTTCCGAGTTCAAGGCAGTGGGTCTTTCCCCATTTCTCATTTGGAGAGACCAAAGCACCAAGTAGTGGTGTGATATTTTTTTTTTCTTTTTCCCCCAAGATGGATTGGAGACTGGTGAGAGGAACAGTTGGGGTCCCCAGGGTCTTCAAGTTTCAGCCATACCCTGGCACGTTCTGTGGGACTCATTTGCAGCTGTGGTTTGGGTGCACAAGCCAGACTTCAAAACCCTCTGCAGTTTTTTGATGGGAGTTTGACTGTTCAGGGAAATGTGTTTTAGTGGAAGGAAGGGAGGCTTTAGAGTCAGTCAGCTCTACCATCTTGGGCAAGTCACTTGGCTTAAGACTTTGTTTCCTCATCTGTAAAATGAAGTTATTCCATATGTAATATATAAAGATAAATGATCCAGCAGATGAAGGGACACAATGTAGAAAAGCTGGCTAATGGTGGGGGCTCAGTAAACGTTTCCGCAGATATATTGTCACTGTCTGCCCTCGACAGATTACCGAGAAAGACTGTGTAACAGATTTGGATCTCTTTTCCTTCTGAATAATTTCTTTCTCCAGCATAATGTGATTAAAGACATTGTCTCCTGGGGCGCCTGGGTGGCACAGCGGTTAAGCGTCTGCCTTCAGCTCAGGGCGTGATCCCGGCGGTATGGATCGAGCCCCACATCAGGCTCCTCCACTATGAGCCTGCTTCTTCCTCTCCCACTCCCCCTGCTTGTGTTCCCTCTCTCGCTGGCTGTCTCTATCTCTGTCAAATAAATAAATAAAATCTTTTAAATAAATAAATAAAGACATTGTCTCCAGACAGCTCAAGTCAGCAGACGTTGATAAGGGAGCACTGTATGTATGTAGGAAAAGGTACTGCCTGCCAGAAATTAAGAGCTTCAGGAGAAAGTGACCCATTGAGGGGTCACAGCCCCATCACTTAAAAACAGATGATTTTAGGACATATACCATCAGGTCAGTCATAATTTTTGCTGGGTTCTTCCAGCCCATTTTGCAGTCCTGTCACTGAAAGGGTTCACTGAAGTAGCCAGATTGTCCTGGGAGTATTCTACAGGACTTCTAATTTGAATGTGTTGGGCTCACTCTCATCCCAAGAAGCCATGTGTACAACCAAGATGTAGCACAGGGCCATCAGTGGCCCTCTCCAGTGCATAGCACTAGGTGAATCGGCTCATTTCTCTCTCAGTTATATATCTTTCTTATCAAGGTAGCTGTTTTTATCTGTGCCTTTCTCCCACTTCTTATGAAATTAAGGGACTGTTTCTCTGCTTAGACTTGTTGCTTCCTTTTGAGGTCCTAAACCAACTGTCTTGGTTTTTTCCATACTGCCATGTGTCTCAAAGGAGAGGACCATGTTTGCTATCCAGTAGTGTTTGTTGTTTGAATGAAAGACTGGGGGGCTGGGCGGAAGAGGACACTGACATTCAGACAGGAAGAAAGATATAGGGGAATGAGAGGGGGAAAGAGGACAAAGGTGGAGTAGGATAGTGAGAGGAATAGATGGGAAATGTAGAAAGGGGGCATAATGTTCCTAAGATAGACTCACACAGTCCCCTTAGCACATGGAAGCCTTCTGCCACCCCCCCCCAATGTAGAAGACTCTCATAGGCACCTACCGCCACCCAGACACGTGGCCCCCATACTCACACACACATACACACACACACACACACACACACACACACACACACACACACACTGACACAGGTCCCTTCCCTGCACACATGTCTCTGATCCCCCCACAGAGATCACCCCAGACATGTGCTGTAAGAGGAAAGAGTTCTCCCTGGAGGAGACTCACCTATGTGTCTTGATGCTGAGCTTCAGATGGCAGCACAAATGGGCTTCTGTGTGCAGGTATTGGTAGGACCTGGCAGAGGCATTGTATTTCCTCTGCCTCCCAAATAGTACAACTTTATTTTACTATTATTTCGAAAGCTTTGGTTGCTAAATTGCTAAATTGCTAAAAAGCCGGCTTAGAACTAGCAGCTTACATTCCTAGAACTGTGCAGAGAAAAAGTCTTTGTCAGTTACAGTGGTAACAGTAGCTGCCAGTGTTGAACATCTCCTATGCCCCAGTCTGTGATCTCACTTAATTCTTCTAGCAACCCTGCGAGGCGGGTATTATTAGCTCCATTTCACAGCTTGGGAAACCAAGGCCCCAAGAGGTTTAGTAACTTGTTCCAGTATAGATGCCATGTACTGTATGATTCCGTTTTTACAAAAACAAACATTTCATGTGTCTATGAAACACAAAAATGTGTGTGAAGATGTGTGTATACATATGTAGATGTATCTGTATGTATATATGTAGACACACACACAGGCAGAGATCTAAGAGGAAACACACCACGGTGTCAGCAGGGATTTGTGATGGGGAGGAGGGAGAGGAACTCGGTGTGATTTTTGTTTTGTGTTGTGTTATTCTGTTTCTACAATGAAAAGGTATGGTTTCTATACTTGAAAAGTTTCACTTTAAAAAAAAATCAGTATTTCTTCTAGCCAGTTGTTCTTTGCAGCCCTCCTTTCTTGTTTGCTTAAAGGATTTATTGGCTGTGTTGCTCTTTCCTGTGGAAGGTGATCCGAGATCCTCTTTCTAACTTCCTTTCTAATGCCAGCCCTCTTGTGAACTGTGTCACCAGCTTGGCTGAGAGTGATGATGCTGGCGGGTAGACTTAGAAGGGAAGACTTGACAATGAAGGCTACTAAGCCCTTGTCAACCCCAACTTCCACTCCAAAAAAATCAGAGCTAAGACTTGTATTTTTCAGAGCCTGAGTGGGTTTTGTGATTAGGCTCCGTCTTGGAGGTTCCTGTGTATATGATAGCAGTCCCTCTCCTGGTCTCTTGTTTTCACGAAAGAACTTTTTTGACATTTGACCAAAGGATGATTACAGGCCAGCAGGGATTGGTATCTGTTTATTAACTACGAGATATTAAGAACGTGGTAATAAAAGGCCCCAAGAGAAAAAACAGATCTTCCATTCAAGGCTTGATTTGATCACCTTTAGCCTGCTACCAACTGCTTTGGTCAGAAACTACAAATGTCATGAAATTTGAGTCAATGCTAATAACTTTATTCTATTGTGCTCGGTGACTTTCACCACTGTTGAGTTTAATCCTTGGTGGTAAGAGCCAGCAGGGATAACTAGCATTTTAAGTAAAGTGCTAGGAGCTTGAAACATGTAAATTTGAAGGAGGTTTGTTCCTCTGCAGATGATTTAAATGTTAAGTACGTCCCCATGCAGGGGATACACGAAATGGAATCTGAAAACTATTATCTCCTGTAGAAATGAACTCTCAATTTACTCACTGCACAGGAAGGGCAGATTCTAGTCATTTTCACTGCCAGCAGGTGCCCTTTCTATGCATAATAGACTTCGAAAGTGTAATTAACACATGAGGACCACTGCTGCCAGTTTTTCTTCAGGTACATGCTGCTAGGGGTTTTCAGGACAACAGTGTAGGCTGTGAGAGCTTTTTACATTGCACTTGAAGATGAGGTGTTCATTGACTTCTGGACAAAGACATGTTAAATGGGGCTGAGTCCAGATCCTGCTGTTGGTATCACAAGTCATGGTCCTTGGGCCCAGAGACGCCAAGAGCTATAATGCAGCCTTGGGTAGAACAGAGGCCAGTAGAGCAAAGCTCTGGGATGCGGTGAATAAATGGAAAGTATGATGCCGAAAACCCCACAATTATGTGGAAGACTCTAATTGCACATTCACAAATACAGCAACCAATTATCTGAGTTAACTTTAATTAGAGGTATAATCACAGATTTTAATTATCTGAATAAATCAGTTTAGTACAAATGGTCTGCCTTAAATATTTCCCAAATTAAAATTTTCAAATCCCTTCCCATTTTTGGAGAGAGTGGTAGAGAAAGTGCCTCGGCTTTGGATTCAGACAGACCTGGATTCAAATCTCAATTTCACCTCTTATTAGCTGTGTCACCATTAAAAATCTATTTTGTCTCTTTGCCTTGCAGTATCTTTTTCTGTAAAGTGGGTTTAATTTACCTACTTTGAAGAGTGGCTTTAGAATTAGAGATACTGGTCATCAGGTAGCACAGAGGGGCCATGTAGGAAATGGTGGTTGCTCTTATCATGGTTATTATAAACATGGGACATGGATTTTGGTTTCCAGAAGGTTTAACTCACATCAAGCATTCTTACTTCTGCTGCTCTGTGAGCTCAGGGGAAAACTTTATAATTCATCTTTTCTTTTTACCCCTCAGATTGTTTTTATTTTGATTTTTTTTTTTTATTTAACTTGAGTTATTGTATGGTTGTTTTCATTTGCAGCTGTGGCATAAGAATGAAAAGAAAAGAAACAAAAGCAGATGGCAGAGAAAACGAAAGGAGTAAGACATTTCCAGCCCTTATGAATATTTAAAAACATGTGTTGCTGGTTCCTTTCTACTTTAGATATGTACCATTTTCTTGACTTTGAAAGTGAAAATGAGAATGTTCCCTACCTTGGCTGACGGCAGCCCTGACCTTGGCCAGTGTTGGGAGGGCCTTCCTATTTCTGGGACAAAGGGATTAACTTGCTGCATTTCCCTTCATTGTAATAATCACCATCTATTGAGTAGTGTGTGTGTCACACTCTTTATAAACATTATTGCAGATCTTCAAATCAAGCCATAAATAATAATTCATAATTAGCTCCATTGTATGGATTAGGAAATCGAAGCTCAGGGAGGTTTAGTGACTTAAACCACTGTCACACAGCTAAGAAATGGTAGAGCCTGCACTTGAAATGTAAGGCCATCGGATATTACAGCTTTCCTTACTAATGTCCTCCAGAGTTTTAGAGAATAAGTTGTACCCATCACCAAGATTTTGTGAAAAAATTTTTCATGTAGGCTTCTTGGTGACTTGCTAATTATAGTCTTATGTTTTTCATTCAGAAAATATTTGTAGAGCACTTACTATGTACCGGGCACTATGATAATTAAATGTTGCTAATAAAAGGTCCCAGCAGAAACCATATGGTATTTCCCATGTAAATTCCTTTTTCTGCCTTACTCTTTCAGAAGTAGTCCTAAATAAGGACTACAAGTCAGCTCCCAAATTGAATTGTATATTTGGGTTATTCTGGACACTTGTTAACATGCCTTTGTGACAAAATATTTTCCAGAGCAGATCAGGGCAAGTTCATGTTGTCCCCCAGAGGCCAGCCAGATCAAGAGCCGAGTCAGTAGCTAACTCCTGGTGCTCTTGAGGACATGGTTGAACCAAAAATTATATTCTGTGTGAACAATTAAGGTTTGAATTTTGCAGGTGTCTTTGTAAAATGCATTGTATCTCCTGACTCTGGAAACCATTCTTCCACCAGAGTGGACATGCTCAGATTCTGTGTGAGAGATACTAGTTCTAGATTCTTTATCCATGCTGCCTGTTGGGTTCTGAATCAGTTCCCACATGCTGCATCATGTATTCCATGGAGAATTTTTAGCAAGCAGGCTGAAATGTGCCTGATCATGTGGTGAAGGGGCATCAGTCTGAACACAGCTATGAAGTGACTTCTGGATGACTGGAGCTGGGTCCAGTCCAATCTGTCTTTTCATCGATGCCATGAGATTTTGCATAGGGAAACAGTTGATGCTAAAATTAGTGAGATTGTTGATATTCTTAGTGACAGAAATAGAAATCAATGAAGTGTGGTGTGGTGGAAACAGAAAAACCTGGCTTTGGTTCTGGCTTCCCCATTTACTAGCTTTGAGGTCAATGAACCTCTCTGAGCCTCCTTTCTCTTCTGTCAGACATGAATAGTAATTACTACTGACACAAAACAGGTGTTCCATAAATAGTAGGTGCTATTTTTATAATTAATAACTACATATATATGTGTTTATAGTCTGTTAATGCAAATATATATAAATGACCCAGCAAAATCCAGTTGAAATACACAACACCCAGGTAAAATGGAAGTAGATTAGGTAGACGGGTGTGGCTAAAATTCTCCTGTATATACTGAAGTCTGGGCTATGTAGGTGTTGTTAAAGATTGGATTCCAAGTGAGCAAAAGCTGTCATTTCCATTTTGTAGCAAGTATTTATGAGTGCCTCCTATATCCCTGGCATTGGGCACAGGAAGGTAGGAGCTTATTTATAGATGGTTCTGGAACTGATAAAACACTCCTTCACAAGAGAATTCAGGTGTCCAAGCGAGAGTAGGAGGACAGTTTTTTTTCAGCTAAGAAGCAGCAAGGGACCAGGTCCAATGCTCGGGGTGGAACCACAGCGACAGGAGCTCCTTTGGGAGCAGTAGGAGAGGATAAGGACCAGGATTTCAGTTTCCAACAGAAAAAAGAGGGAAGTTGGGTCTGCAGTGGGCCTGATAGGCAGGAAGTGTATGATGTATGTTGGTTGAACAAAGGGAAATTCTAGATTTCCAGGTAAATCCCTCAATAAGATTTGGCTAAACATGACCCCGAGGTTTAAACAAAGAAGCTGAGTAGTAGACGAGTTAAGTTTCGGGTCCAAATCCTGGCTCTGGTCTCACTGAATACATGTCTTTGGGTGAATCACATCACCTCTCCCAGCCTCCCGTTTCCTCATCCAGAAGAGTGTAGCTAAAAATATGTTTTCCATGAAAAGCCTGGCAATCTAAAAACTTGTTTGGTGTTGACAGTCACTACATTTAAATGCCCTCCATTTCCTTCAGCAGCACCCAAGACTGAGAATGCCAAGAGCCTTTGAAGGAAGTTTTGGACAATTTATGACTAAACTGTCTTCCTGGTGGAAAAATGGCAGAGAGAAGAGACTGGGAGCTCTTTGCATTATCTGTGCTGTAGAGTCTATAGGAATCTATATTGATACTGTACATTCTATAGGTTCCAGTTTTCCATTTTTTTTTATTCAAATGTAATTCATATATTGCAACACTTAACGACCTTTTTAAAAGTGTACAATTCTGTGGGTTTTTTGTATATTCACCAGGTTGTGCAACCATCACCACTAATTCCAGATCCATTAGATTTTTAATACAATCTTTATTGTTAGTAAGGTAATTCATCCTTATTTAAAAATAGACATTTTTTAACCTTCCAAAAGCATATATAGCAGAAAGCAAATGTTCTGTGAAAATGAGTAGCCCGTGTAGGTGGTTGGTCCCTCCAAGGTGCCCCTGATGGCACAGATGCTAGGTGTGCAGTGAGACAGCTGTCGTCCAGCCTCAGCATCGCATGCCCACAGTGGTGCAGAGACTTGCAGGGTTAGAGAAGACACAGTGCCCCTCTGCCACGGGAATGGCCCTTCCCCGGTTGGGAATGGTGGTTGTCGGCTCACCGACCCGCCCTTTGGGGGCTCTCCTGGTGGCAGCTTACCCACCCTGTGGGCCCACCACCTCCTCTCCTGCTGCATCTACATCTGAGCATCGGAACCTGCCCTGCCGGTCCCTCCTTGCCAGGCCCAGTCCTGCTGTCTGACGGAGCAAGGGGCAGCGCAGCTCGCCTCCCTTGTCTCGTCTCTGACCAGCCTGCGTGGGGTATAGCTGGCCCTGACCTCTGCTTACACAACCAAGCCTTGGCCTGGCTTTCCATTTCTTGAGATACATTCAGTATGTAATTCCTCATTCCTCCCTGACCTGGAGCCTGTTGGACCCAATACTTAGAAAACCGTGGAATTTCTCCAGCACAGTATGGTGGTCTCTATGGCAAAAACATTCTAGATGCGCTCCTCGTCACCCATAGAGCAGGAGCCACAGACCATGTATTGCCATCATGCAGTTGACGGGCCTCGCCGCATGGTAGGACTTTTGGGGTAAGCATCCCTGCCTCTCAGTTGTTGGGCCAAGGGAGAGTTCATGAAGCCACCAGCACAGCGCTAGGCTCAGAGCGATCTCGCAACAAAATGGGTTTGTTCTTACCCTTAAACATTTGAAAGACTGAGAGGCTAGGCTAAGAAGTAATTAGATGCTCTGCACTTGGCATGTGACATATCTTAGTCCTAGAAAAACAAAAGAACTCCTTCCCTCTTTTGACATTTTTACATTTGCAGGGGTTTACTTTCTTTTGATTTATCCATAAATCTCTTTTTTTTTTCTCTCTCTCCCTCTCCTCATTTCTTTTACCCCTTATTCATTCCTGCATTTCTGTGAGAGTCTCCTGGGCGGCTTGTGGCTCACAACTCGAGACTTCCCTTTGCAGCTGGCTTTGGCCGTTATGGTTCTCATTGAACTCTCTGGGGCAATAGAGAGCCCTGTCTCCTGACCTTTTCTCTGTGATTAACTTCTCCTGCTACAGTGGTCTTAGCCACGGAGCCCTTCCTGATGTTTTCCAAGTATGTCTCCTTCCGGTAGACTGAGGAGGCACAAAAGGGCGGACCACTTAAGGCTTTGATGTTGACCTTTCCAGGTTTTCATCCAGGCCTTATCTTTGTAGCTCATGTGTTCATTTAGGTTGGGTTTGGGGGCTTGGGGCTCTGGAAGGCATCTCCCCCCAAGATCCAGGGTTACCCCAGGAAGCCACAGGGCCCACACTGAGAAGGGCACTGTCCCCTGTTCCCCCCCTCCCCCTTCACACTTCAGCTGTAGTGATAGACATGCGTTGCATTAGCAAACCATCTCCAGTGCCCGACCCCGTGTACTTCCCACTGGCCCACAGTTGCGAGCTCTATATGCTGGCTCTCGACGGCACACATGGAAGCTGGGCGATCTATGCCTCCTCCCCCAACTAGAATTGCTCTTGTCCTCTTATGGGTCCTCATCCCAGGCTATTGCTCATAAATCAGGGAGGGCTGGGTAGAAACCAGGCGCAAAGTTAAATACCTTTTCCCCTAAGAAAATTGTAAGTAACTCACGGCATTTGTACCCCTTCTGCTTTTCAAGCCGTATTTTCTGCCTCTCACCAGCTGTGACCTTTGTCGAGTCACTTAACCTGTTTGAGCCATAGATGCCTCTGTAAATTATGGAGCTCGGCCTTTCAAGACTGCTGCCACGATGGAATGAGGTCACCTCAGGTCCGCCCCACAGCACCTTGTATGTTTCCTTTGCTTCTGTTCACACACATACACTAAGACGCTTATTTCGCGTCTGCTGTTAGCTGTAAGCTCCGAACAGGCAGGGACCGGAATTGTTTTCTCTGTCCTGTATCCCCAGCCCAACGTGTTGCCTGACACACAGTCATATTTGCTGGTTGCCCCACCAGCATATGGAAGACACGGAGCACATAATAAATATACCGTAAGATGTTCGTTTTCTCATTCCCCTCCCCAGTTGCCTTTTTCAAATTCAGGCTCCTGAATAGTTTATTTCTCTATGGACACCATGAAGCCTGTTATAATCCTGTTTCCCTCTTTGGGTGTTGGCAGCTGGAGCGCTCAGAGCCAAATTTGTGGCCCTCCCAGAAGGTGTGCAAAAAAACCTCACAGCACACAACCGGGGCACCAATTCACCCCGGCTTGCGTTTTTTTCCCTTTGCCCCTATTTCTTTTCCTGCTTTTATTGCTGTATTAAATTGCTTTAAATCTTATTTAGAACAAAAAAATACCAATTCATTTAAGCTAGTAAGGCAAACAGTTTTCTATGAAGTATCAACTTGCTGTTTTCTTTTTCAGTTACAGTTGTCAAATAACTGGGTTTTTTTTTTTTCTTAAGTTAACATAATGGTTAAGAGAATATTAAGCAAGAGTAGTATAAGAGACTTTGAAGTAGAAGGATTTGAGCTCGAATCACCATTAACTGTGACCATGGGCAGGTTTCTGGGAATCCTTTTTTTAATCTATAAAATGGATGGTATAAATAGGATTATTTGGGGATTAAATGAGATAAGGTGGCTAAAGCCTGCTGCACGGCCCTTGGTGTCTGGTGCACACTCTGTGTAGCAGCTCCGCTGTCGCTGTTCTTCCGTGCTAGGCACGTGGTAGACTCTGCAAACAGGAAACCGTTCAGTTCTCCTGTGACTGACAATCTAGAATAACCGTGCAAATGAACATGTGCTTTATGCCAAATGGGCAACCCACACAAAAGCCTCTAAAAAGGGAAGTGTTCACAACCACTGGGGTTCCGTGAGAAGTGGTGCTCGGATGGGCAACAGAGATTCAATAGGACTTGAAGGAGGAGGGGTTGGGGCCCAGGGACACTGTCTGAGGAAGGGCTCAGAGACAAATTTAGGACAAGAGGATTCCTATGGCGAGGGGAGGCGGGGAGCTGGGTGCTTGGACATGATGTGACGGGGCCTGTGACTTGGCACAGCTGCTGGCCGGCCCTCAGAAAGCAGATTAGGGACGACCTCATCTCCTTTCCCTCCTCCTTCCGCCAGCTGGGCTTCTGGGAAACAGTCTGCTCGTTTTGGCTCAGCAGAATGGACTTGGGTTCTAGTCTGTTCTGCCATTGACGAGTTGTATGACCTGCATGACCTTCATTTCTTCATCTGTACAGTGCTGGTAGCAATAGTGCCTACCTCATGCTGTTGTCGTGAGGGTCCACTGAGAAAATGCCTGTTGAGCCCTTAGCCCAGGGCTGTCCCTTGTCCGGTGTGCAGTAGACAGTGGCTGCTGGGACCGACTCCCTGTGCACAGCAGCCAGGATATTGGCCTGTACGCCACCCATCTGGTCACCCTCGGTGAGACCAGAACCATGATTATGAGTGCTTTCTGACAAGATGTGCTGTGAGGTCTTTGTTGGTGCTCTTTCTCCCACCTCCTGTCCTTTAACCTCTACCCATGCCAAGCCTCCTTATTTCAGAGCAGAATCTGAAAGTGTAGGACAAGCTGTGTTTATACTTTTGTTTCTTTTCCCAAAAAAAGAAAGAAAAGCTCAAATGAAGAAGACTTCTTTCAGAGTTTCCTTTCCTTTAAAAGTAGTGAACTGAGGAAACTTAGGGGCTCCCCTTTGCCAGTCGGGATATGTGATTAAGGAGGTGTGTGCCTCTGAGAGGTGGAGTGGGTCCTGCAATGTGTGAACTGTAATGCTGACTGTGCATTTTTATGGGGGAAAGAAAAGCAACACAGTGGACCTTCCAAGTCCCTGGGCAGCTCTTAGCTAATTCCTTTCTGGGGTCAAAGAGGTGTTGCTCACCTGGGGGTGGGGGCCCTCCCACCTCTCCGCAGGTCCTCCCCCGCTCCTCCCCCTTTGTCCTGGGAAGCTGTGTTTTATGTATTTGAGCAGCCTGTGTTCTTTTATTTCACCTGACTCTTTTCCAATTAGTAGCCACTCACCTCAGGGGAACATAATTAAGAGGGCTCTAGTTGTCTGGGGAAAGGAATTAAACAAATTGTGAATGTGCAGTAATAATGAACGGGGCTGCAAGACCATTAATAAGTCTGCGGGAGCCACATTCATGAGGGGAATGAGCTCGTGTGTAGAACTTACCTGTAAGAAAGTTCTCTACGTCGCGGGCCTGAGTTCGTAGGAGGAGTGGGTGAGTAGCCCCCTTGGTGTACCAGCATGTCTTTTGGCTTAAGTACCGAGCGTGTGCCATGGGCACAGCCTTCTGACAGCCCTGGGTTTGAATTACAGCGTCCCTATTTACTAGCTGTGTGACCTTGGGCAAGTTACTTCACCTTTCTGAGCCTGTTTCCTAGTCTGAAAATGTGGATAATAGCCCTACCTTGCAGAGTTGTCTTGAGAATTATGTGTAAATAACGTATAAAAGCAGCTGGGTTATAGTAGCTCGATAAATATTATAATGCTTCTTTCCCCTTAATAGGATTCAAATTAAACATACCTTTCAGGTAAAGGTCATTATGTTGTCACTACCTTGACAACAGCAACAGACCCTCTTTCCTTCACAGGGAGGAAGGAAGGAAGAACAGTTTTTACTCTTCCAGAATATAACTGATGAAGTCAGATAGTGCAATAATTCCCCGAGAACAAGGGCCTAATAGGGATATGCTCTATTCTGCTCCTCAGAGATGCACAGTGGCATCCCATAGTTGCTGTCGGCCACAGGGCAGTTGTGACACAGTTGTCGTGGCCCGCCTATATATGAACTTGGTCATAGCTGTTAATATGACCACCGCTTTAATTATGTGCACTATTGGTGCCACACGTGTCCAATTGCCATTTAAAATGTCTCCAAAAGCTCACTGCGAATCAGCATTGAAATGTAAAGTCACTGTGAATGCTGAAAGGCCCCCAGAGCAGAGAAGCATGGTGTTCGTTTGCTATTAGTTAAACAGATATTTGCGTTGCTGTGTACTTGAGAAGCAACAAACAGGTTCTTTGGGGGACCTAATAAAGGACAGTAGCGTCTAGAGGAAGTTGGATTATGTCTTGTTACTGAGATACCCTTGGAAAAATACGCACATTGATGACTGAATCACAAAATGATGCAGAGTGATCGAACTCCGAATGTTGAAGGAGTGTTTTAGGAATAGTTTAAACAAACGTATTTTGCTGTATTTTCCTTTTAAGGTATGCTCAAGAGTGATAAGTGGTTTTTAAATTTTGTCATTCTAAGTGGTGAGGAAGTAACAAATTACAGTTTACTTGTGGACTTTACATTCTTGGTGGTATATAAAACCAAGAGTAAAGTTGCCTTCCAAAGAAAGTGTTAAGCAACCTACTGAACTCAGCGAGTAGAACAGTGACAAAAGTGTGCTTGGTGTCAGCGGCCCACGTGGCGGACGGTGCATAGCAAGCCCCTCACACTCATAATGGAGTCTCGACTATCCTCACCAGGGCTTTGCCAGGTGTCCTTCCGAACCAGGGCAGGAATAAGAAACCATCCTTTGGGTGCTAAGAGAATGCGTCCAGTGGGACCAGCCATGTCAGGGCCTTGGAGGGAACTCATCTGGACATGGTGAGTTACTGAGCCTACCGTGTGCTGTTCCTGTAACAGGCACTTCGTGGGTTATCTCCAACCCTTGCAACAGTCCTGAAAGATTTCCAGTGGGACAGGTCCTGCCCTTTTAGAAAGCACCTTGCCAAAAAATAACTAAAGATGTAGAAGGGAGGGAGGAAGGGAGGGAGGGAGGAAGGAAGAAAGGAAAGGAAAGGAAAGGAAAGGAAAGGAAAGGAAAGGAAAGGAAAGGAAAGGAAAGGAAAGAAAAACCCAAAAGAACAACAACCCAGCCCTCTTGATTTAGTAATTCCATGATTGGGAATTCATGCCCATGAAGTTGTTCATTTTCATTATTGCATGACTTACAGTGAAAAGTTAGAAGCGACTTAATGTCTAACTCTGGAAATAGGGTGCAATAAATTAAGGCACATCCATACCTGCTGGAATATTGCACAGTCTTTAATCACAAAAATTGTAGTCTAATATGAGAGATGCTAATGTGGCCAATGAGCAAACAGTAAAATATGTATGCAGTATCTAATTTCAAAGATACAAATATGTTTGTTAACGTGGGCCAATATTGGATGAGAAAAGTGTGAAAATAAAAGTAGCGTTAAGGTGATGTGATCCCCCCTCCTGCAAATTTCTCTTTACAACAAAGAGCCAAAGAAAAGAGGTTTCCAGAGAAAACAAGTCAGTAGCTGCAATAACTATTGAGGTTTACTGAGAATAGAAATTTTCAGAACACACCTAGAATTACCCAGTTACATATTTGCTACATTGAGATGTAAAGGAGACTCTGGGTTTCCTTTTTTCCCCCATTTTCCTCTCCCCACTTGGAATTTGTAATTAGTGTCTTTGCAGAGCAAAAATGCAGTCAATTCAGGGAGGTATTTGAGGCTTTGTAAGCAAATGATGACAGTGTAAAAGGTATTTGTCTAAATTTGCATTTATACAAAACATGGAGCTGCTGTGATTTCAGAGTAAATGTGCTTTCAATATTTTCTAAATACAGAGCTGTTGCAGCCCTAACAATACTTGGCTACGAAATTGCACTTCTGTGATAGGCCATAATTACTCTTTGGGAAATTATTGGGCTTTAAAAAAATGCCTACCTAATGATACCTGAAGGGTGAGGCCCACTTTGTCCCATTTTGCATCTGTAGTCACTTCTGCAAGACTCCTTTTCCTCTCTTTTCAGAGTATCATTGATTTTTATTGCAGGACAAAAGGCATGGCATTAAAACCTACATATTTAAAATTCTAGAAAACATTTCTTTTTCAGGTAAGAGCCTTTAGTTATACAGAGACTTTTGCAGTATTTATTTTCACCTTTTTCTCACAGTTGTTTGAATGGTCTTTTTCTGTACATTAACTCATTTGCTGGAATTTCAGTTCTGAAATTCTAATTAAAACATAGCGCCCTTTGTCATTTGCATGATTAAACGTAGGAGCTGGAAAAGTTGATAAGATTTGGTTAAATATTATGGATTGGAGTTTTTCTCCCTTCGATGTGTTAGGCTGTGCTTCTGGACAAATTAATAAGTGGCCATTTTTCTGGAATTCTGCACTCTTCCTGCTTCCTTTCATTACATTAGGCAAGGTTCCACTAGATGAGACATTTGCAGTCTTAAGACTTCCTGCCAGGGTTCAGACTTTGTATTTTTGACATTGAAGCTGTCGTGTTCCTGAAGCTACTTAATTAGAAACACATTCATTTCAGTGTACACTGGAAAAAGCTTGGACAGAAGAGCCCAGCACACTGGGAAGTTTGCGCATTCGTGTAGCTGGCAGCTAAACTAATGGTTTACAGTTTAAGCAAAAAAAATATCAGAGGGCATTTCCTTGCCCCTAGAAGCGAAGAGAAGCTGAATGTGCACAGCAGATACCTTTTTTAAAAAGGGAGAGAGGAAGAAGAAGAAAGCAAAGACAAGACAACTCCACTTTCACTGCAGTTGTGTGTATAATTCTTTCTTTGGCTATTATCAAATACAAAAGTCTTCTAGAAGAATAGTTCCCAAACTGTGCTGCTAATATTCAAGTGTGTTTTACAGGCTCCCAAGATATATCACTGCTGAGCTCTGTAGTAAGGAGGACATTTTATATTCTGGGGAAGGATTTTTGCTTGAAGAATTTTATTTGTTGAATGGTGATGAGGGAATTGTGCCCTCTCTTATTTTTAAATGTTTGAGCAATTTTAAAATGCACATTTGATGTTTAAAAAACCTTCATTCCCTATCCAGTGCTTTCAGGATAAAGCCTAAACTCCTTAGTATTCAAGTGAAAGCACATCTCTGCGTTCTCCCTTCTTACCTCTCTGGTTTCCCCAACCCTGTTCCCAAGAAAAGCCACCTTTGTAGATCCACTCGCAGTCTCCTGGCTGCCCCAGAGGAAAGGTGCCTGGTCACCTTGATCAGAGCCAGGTATCTCTGCTCTAGGCTCACAAAATACTCTTGCACCTTTCATAGGATGTGTTACATATTGGAGAGACATGGGGAAAAGCTGCCCATTCGATCTCTTCCTCCTGCTTCTTGACCTCTCTGTCCTACCGTCCCCAAGAAACACACTGATGGGAGGTGAGCCCAGGGATTTTAGGTTCAGTGTTATGAAGTCAGCGTGGCCCAGAAGAAGAAACCCCAGAGTCCTCCCAGGTTGGTTGTTTCCTTTGTTTTATGGCATTAGAGAAGGGACTTAAGCTCTTTGGGGCTATTCTCTCCTCTGTAAAATGGGGATAATGCCTGCCTTGTGCCATTGTTGTGTGGATTAGGAAAGATGAATTTGAAGTTCCCCGTATAATGCTTAGCCCATTTATTATTGGTAAGTAGCATCATAAATGATAATTTGTGTAAACACGTTTGCGCGTGCGCGCGCGCTCTCTCTCTCCCTCCCCCTCCCCTGAAACCAAAGGAAATCAGTCCATAATGCCCAGGTTTTAAGAGCTTTGGAGTTGGGTTCTCTGCTCCTGCTCAGTCACTGACTTAGGGAACCAATTCCTCCCTGTGAATGAAGCAGTTGAAAGGAGCTTTGTGAATTGTGGTGTCATTGGATGGCATGTGTGCGGTTGGCGGGGGAAAGCTTGCTCAAAGTTCCCCGTGTGCTTAGGTCAGTCAGAATGGATGGTTAGATCACATCTCTGGATGGCAGAAGGAAACAGCAAATAAAAAGAAAAATCATTCTTCGCTGAAACACATCATGCCTTCCACTCAACCTTGTTAACTGCTTTTTCTGTTGTAATTGTGGCGATAATAGTTTCCATTTGTGCCAGAAACTATACTAATCACTTGATGTGTGTTCTCTCTCGTTCTGATCACGAGCTGCCAGTTTGATTCCAGTATCCCATTTTAAAGATAAGGCAACTGAGGCTGTGTAGTCACAGAGCTGCTACTGAGGGATTAACGCCAAGGTCGGTGCTCTTCCCTCCACCCAAGCTGCTTCTCATGCTGCCCACATTTTGAAATTCTTCAGAAGTTTCTAGGCTTGGGAACAAAATGTCACATTAGGATTTTTGTTGTGAAAGGAAATGTAACTGTGCATACGTTTATTAAAACAGTTTTTCTCCAAATAGTGAACCATCTGTAATTTTCTGTCGGAAGCAACAGACATTAAAGCAGCTGTGTGTCTCTGTTTCTCTTCACAGTGCTCCCATGCCCTACCTCATAGGAATCCATTTAAGTTTAATGGAGGTAAGTTGGCGCCTTTCCTCCCCAGATCTCTCTACTTGCGGCTTTGTTTTGCTCTGTGGCAGTGGAAAAGACACAGTCTCTGGATTCACAGCTCTGCACATGGGAGCATGTCGAAGCAACACTTCACGCACAGCCCCCTCCCAGGTGCACAGAGCTGAGCATTCAGCGGAGACCCTTTCCACTGGGCTCTGGTTTCCAGTGTTTTTCCACTTTGCTTGGAGATTGTCAATTTTCATGGGTGAGGGAGTGAGGTTCAAAGAGGCAGGAGGAAGGGGTTCTTCAAGGGTTCGAACGAGGGAAGGGAACTTGCTTGCTTTTCAAAATGATATTTATTCTAAATCACTATAACAGTATTACGTTTTTCGTTGTAGAGAATGTGGTATAAGGAAGTATAAAGAAGAAAGTTAAAATTATCCCCAGTACCATTATTCCAGATTGAACTACTGTTAGCATTTCATTATTCTTCCTCCTAGTCTATATTCTATGAATATATGTTTTGTATGAATGTGCATAACTGATGTGTGTGTGTATATAATTTTACGTCTGTTTCACTTAACATTATGGCATGGGATTTCTACACGTTTTTAATCCACTCTCAGTAATAATAATTTTTAATTTGTTGCCTGTCATTCCAGTGTTTGGATATACCACAACTTAACCATTTTCCTATTATTGTTGGGCACTTAGGTTGTTTATCATTCTTCACCATCATAAATAGCATTTCAGTGAACATCTTTATGCATATGGCTTTCTCTGCGTTTTGACTTATTTCCTTAGCACAGAACCCCCAAAGTAGAAATGCTTGGTCAAAGCTCTGAATCTGATGCCAGATTGCTTTCTGCGTGGCTGTACCAATTAGATAGCAGTTCTTTTAAAGGACTTTTCTGTGCTTTTGTAAGTGCCATTGGTTCGTAGACATGAACCTTAAGCTTTTCCCTCCTCAAGAGAGAGCTTAAATTTGTACTAGAGCAAAACGGGGTGGGAGGTGGGGGGCTTGCCTGTTTTGCACAGGAGATACGCTCTCAGAGGGAAAATCTAGAGCCATGTCCGTCTGTGATGATGCTTTGCATGTCTTAAAGGAAGTGCTACTTCTCTTCTTCTGTTCCCTTCACTTCACGTCGACGAGGACCACCTGCTTCTTCACTAACTGTTGCACACTGTGCTATTGTGCTTACGAAAATGAAACAAGTTGGTTATCGAAAAACCTGTTTGTTTGACATTGAGAATCTTGATCAAAATAGACCACAGAAATCTGCTCAAATTTCTAATTTGACAGGACGGCCATGTGGCTCCTACATTCTGTTAACAGTTCCTCCTTGTCATCACCCAGCCCTGAGCACATACAGTACACAGTTTATGGACTATCTTGGATGGTGTATTTAGATCAGATTGAAGAGATTTCTTCTGTGTTTTACCTTTGTTTGTCAAGTTTAGGGGTGTATTCAAAGCTCCTGTGTGAGAAATTAAAAGTGAATCCTTTCTCATCGACCTTTCATGCCAGTTGTTGCAGAGTTTGAAACACGAATCTAAAGACCATTTGGTCTGTCAGAGTCCACAGCTCTTTCCTGCCCCTCCTCCTGCCTTCCAGACTGTTCCAGCACAGGCTTTTTCAGACTCCTTTTCATGTGCCTTTACCTTCAGCATTGTCCACGTTTCTAGTCTCAGCTCGCTTTTCTTCTCCACATGCCCTCTAGTCATCTCGCGTAAGGCCTTTTGCTTCAGCTACCACGGTAATGGCAGTGACTCTCGGCTGTGATTCTAACACTGGCGTCCCTTTCTGTGAACTTCAGATGCAAAGTTTCAAGTGCCAGTTGACTGTCACCTAATGTACTACAGATGGCTCCAACTCAGACTTCCCCAAACAATGCATTATCTACACACACACACACACACACACACACACACACAGCCTTCCCGTGTTCCGGATCCCTGTGAGTGGCACCACTGCCTGCAAAGGCACCGAAAAAAAAAAGCTGAGTGCTCCTCTTCCTCATTCTTTCTCTCTAAGTAGTCACCACATCTCTGACCCATCTTTCACCCTGTTCCTTCCTCACTGCCTTCATTGACCTTTTTCTTTGCTCTCTTGGATTCTTGTGAAGCCTTACTCATTCATTTGATAAGCAAAATGAAGGCCTCTGTGCTCTAATAAACCTTTGCCAGCCTGTGGAGGGATAAGATGGAGATAAAATTCATGGCATAGTCCCGACATTTGGTGGAGTACCTTCTGCTTGGTCCCATACCTCTGCGGCCCACCTCTCTCTGCCCTCACCATGTTCTGCTCGGTCTCCACCGCTGTCACGCCTCGTGTCCTCTCACTATCCTGCGCTCTCAGTGATTTCTAAACACACCTACTGCCCACCGCGGCTAAGCCTGCCCTTCTCTAGCTCTTCCCAGAAGTCCCCCGGTTGTCATCTTTCACTTCCTGTCCCTCTTGCTCTGGATGATAGTTGTCTGCTTCTCTGTCCTCTCTGTCACCTCTAGGAGTATGAGTTCTTAGAGAACAAACATTGTGCTTCATTCGTGGGTGTTCTCAGCACCTAGCAGGACGCCGAACAGGTGCTTTCTGAAAAGAAGGATTGAAAATCCTTCCAAAGGATTGGTACACTGGAATTCGTAACACATTTAGGGCCTCCAGTAGGCATCACTGTTTCCAGGGAACCCAGCACTATAATTTTACTTAAAGATAGAGTAATTTTTTTTTTTTTACTTTTTATATGATTAGAAGGAATTTTTGAAAAGGTCTTTGGTAGTAAAACATTCAGTGCAAAATATACCTAAATTTTGGAGCTAAAATCCGAGACAGTTGCATTTAGGTGAATGGGTGCAAGTCTACTCTCCTCAGCCTCTGAAGGGTTTTAAGTGAGAAGGTTCAGGAAGCACCAGGCAAGATAAATCTTAGACCTGTTTGAAGTTGGGGAGAGGTTTGCCATGCTGAGCTCCAGTGTGGTCAGCACTAAAAGAAAAACAGAAATAGTCGTCGCCCCGTTCTTGAGGCCAGCTAAGCCGCTTTCCAGACAAAGTCATGTTTCCTGGGTGTGTTGGGCAGCCACAAACTACCCAATCACGGAATTAAGTCTGTCTCCTTGAGTGAATTTCAGCTCAGCCTCCATGTGCTCTCGTCATTCCTTTTGATTGGGTTTATCTGGTTCTATTATACCCTTCGAGGCAGAGAAATGGTTTCCTGAGATTTCTTCCAGGAACTATGGGCTGTAATGCTTGGGGAGGAGCTCCTATACCTGGGGCCAAAGGAAAGCTCTTTAAGGAAGGGGCTCGGGAAGGCCCATCCCCTCTCGCACACTAGTTTTCTTACTGGCAATTCAGCAAAAGGCTTATTTTTGACTGTCTTGTTATTTTTTCTTGAAAGCTATAGGCACCTTATTATGCCTTTGCATATGTGCCAGAATTTTTTAAACTTCAAATGAATGTGGCAGATGTTCATAAAAGTTTAGAAAAAGCTACCATAGGAAGACTTTTTAACCATTTTTATGACACTCAAATTTGTTGCACAAAAGGAAATATAAATTATAACCTAGTGTTCTCATTTGAAAAAAGGTTATTTTGGGGAAAGACCTCATTCTGGTCTTCTCCTCTACCAGGGTGCCCTTGCTGTGTGTTAAATGGTAACCTCGTCTCCTTAAAGAGTCTGCCTTCCTTCTAAAGTGACAAGTTTATAGTTGATCGTGATTACCCCTCCTTCTGCCTTTTTATATTCTTTCTCTCATTTAAGCAAACATTAATTTGAGGCTAGTGGTAAGTTAGCAGGATAGCCAAGGCTATTGGCATAGACCTAGTTTCTTCTTGGAGAGAATGATCTTGTTAGCTGGCAGCTAGGAAGTACCGAAACGTGGCCAGATTACACAGTGGCTGTTCCCTTTCATTCTCTCAACCTCAGTTCAGTTCAGGAGACGTTCCTGCTGCCCCTCTTCTGTGCCATGTCTGGCAGCAGGTGCCAGGTCACATCTGGTCGATGGTGCTTCTCCTATTTGATAAATGAAGACTTTCCTTTCCAAGCCTCACAAACAATGCTTTGTGCCTGGGCCACAGAGCGACATGAGGGATGAATGCGGGATATCATGTATGTATTGTTCCTGGTGGCAGAATGCTCAGGAAGGAGGAAGGAAAGGCGATAGCCCTGGCGCAGTTCCAGACAGAGGCTCAGGTTAGCCCGTAGATGCTGCTCCAGCAGTACACGGAGGCAGTGAAGTATAATGGTTAGAATGTGGGCTCTGGATGCTGGCTCCCCTACTTCCTGCTTATGCCATCTTGGGAACGGTAATTGACCTCTTAACCTCTGTCATCTTATGTATCAAGTGAGGGCAATGGCAGTATCTCCCTCAGAGGACTGGTGGAGGATCCAGTAAGATAATGCTAATTGGGTGCCTCGCACAGTGCCTGGCACACAGAGTTCAACAGAGATCAACAACCATTGCTGTTTTTATTTCCTCAATACCCTTAAAGCCATTTACATTGTTAAGTTGATGGCTTTGAATTCTCTTTCAGAGACACTTAAGTTACCAGGCTCCTCATCCTCATCACCTGGGGAAGGAAAGTGTCAACAAAACTGGTTTGTGCTCGCCCTGTTGCCTCCTGGTTTGCAGTGCTAGAGAGACTATGTCAGGGACAAGAGCAGCACTTCTGTAGAATTTGAATGCACTGTCAGTCCCTTGCTGGACCACTCCCCTGCTGTAGGAATTGCAGGCATGACACTTTGTCTCTCTGTATCTTACTTTCTTCATCTGTAATAGGGGTTAGTACCCATCTTTTAGGATTGTGGTAAGGATTAAATAAGGGAGTCCTGTATGTGTCCAGCATGTCCCAGGGCCTGGCCTGTGGTAAGCATGCAGTCTACATCCCCTTCTACAAGAGTGTTTCGAGAGCCTTCTGCGTACCCAGGCACTGCATCATGTGAGGAGTTCTGTATGAAATGGCGAATGTCACATAATCCTTGCCTTTACACGGTTTTGTCTGGAGCAGATGCAGACAAATGGAAAGTAATTGCAGTGAATTTGGGATGCCATGGGTCTGGTAGGGCAGACACCACATCTAGCCTTGAGGGCTGTGCTTCTGAGAGGAAGGGACCACCTAAACTGAAACCAGGAAAACCGGGAACGGCATCAACAAAGACTTAAAATGAACACTATGGAGTTTTCCAGAAAGTATGAGTAGTTCAGTATCTGACAGGAGCACAGAGCTGAAGGGAGAGAGGAGAGCTGAGGTAGGCAGGCAAGGGCCAGGCCATCCAGGGCCTTGTAAGCCTTGTTAAAGAGTTTGAACTTTATAGGGCAATGGAGAGCCATTGAAGTGTGTAAATAGGGGAGGGACATGGTTAGGCCTTCTCCTTCTGGGCCATTAGAAACACAGTCCTTGCATATAAAATGCTTGGAAACTGCTTAACCATGTTAATAAAGTAAATTGATATTTATAAAGATCAAGGTAATTCTTAAGTAAATTACACACCACGACCATATATATATAATTCAGATGTGTTAGCATCCCAAGCCCAAGCTTCTGAATGGCTGCCTTGCTACCGTGCCGTGGCAGAGGTGTTTGTGGTGATGACTTTCTTCAAGGGTTTAAGCACCGCTTTTACTAGATTTTGTCTTTTCCTCCCTGTTTCCAAGTACTTTTTATGAATTAGATATTCTTTCTGCAGCCCAGTTGAGGAATATAAATTTAAATTGTGTACTAAGTGATAGTTCAGGTGGTAAGAACAGGGGGAGCGAGACCCAGAAACCAGACTCACAGGCCCCTCGCCACCTCTCCCAGCACTGCAATGTCAAGAGGCATGTGTTAGGTACATGAGGGCGAGCGGCCAAGTTCACAGCATCCCTTTCTCTTTCGCACCGACCTTTACCTGGGGAGGCTCGTCGGGAGCTCCTTGGAGCCTGGTTTTGCAGATGCACCAGGTGCTTGGCGCAGCACTGGCCACCACATCCAGGGACCCAGTCAGACTCCTTTTGGTCTGTGGGAGCCAGAGGCAGCATTTGTGTCTGCAGTGGGGCTCCTGGTGTAACTGGCGGGTTTTCACACAAAATCACAGGATTTACTTATTTACAGAAAAGAAAAATAACCCTTTTTCCTTTGCATCTCAAAGAACCTGAATTTCTGTCAAATGAGTTGGCACAATTTTAACTCGTTTTTTCTTTTCACTTTTCCCTCGGCATAGAAAGTCTTTAATCCTTTGTTCGCTTTTTTATATATATATATGAATTTATTTTTACACCATTTCATAGTGGAGAAGAGTGTTTCCTGTTTACCGTTGTGCCATTCTGCTTCTTCGCAGGACTCCGCAGGTAGATGGTAATAAGATGTAGTTCACACTTGTTGATGCTGAGATTGATGCAAAACTCTGAGCCGTAATTATATTCAGATGTAAGTGGTGACTTGTATATGTATCCTCACAGGAATTGAGAAATTCCACGTGAGATTTATTTGTTAGTGCTAAGTAATCCCGTTCTTGCTTTATAAGAAGGTGATACTTTCATGAAAAATTCCACCTGGTAGTTTTAGTCACAGGCTCCCGGGGAGAGCTTTGGCAAGAAGGGGAGAGGGTTGGGACACCTTCTGAATCCTTACACAGTACCAGACGCTGTGCCAGGTACTTTACCCATTTTCATCTTCCAGCATTCCTCTGAATCTCCCTGCCAGGTCAGGGGGGTATCCATATTTGCAAATTGGGGAAGCTGAGGCTCAGGTAAAGTAAGTTCTGTCAAGTCCCTCTGCTGCGACGGGTTTGTGAGCACCCAGCGCCTCTGCTCTGTGCACCGTCTCATCAGGCCTCGCCCTGTCCCTGTGCTGGGCAGAGGCCCCAGCTTTGCCTGAGCTTTTCCTTCTCAGGGCAGCCCCCACACCACGCACTGGGGATTGTGGTGAGGGGATCGGGGAGGCGCGTGTGGCAGCCTCACGTGCCTCCAGAGAAGAGATCTGAGGACACTTGTATCTAGGGCTGGGTTACTTAGCCTCTCCACGACTTCATTCTCTCCTCAGTAAAATTAAGATTATATTATCTATCTCAAGGAGTGGTGAGGTTTTAGTGATACAATGATGTGAAGAGCTTTTTAAAAACACCATACCAGACATTATTCTTTGCAGTGAGGAGCAAAGTTTAGATCACTTGCTGGCGCTTGCTTTATCATATAAAGAAGAAAGGAGTTGGACAGTAGCTTGGTTTTGCTGGAATTTCCTTAGCATACTATTCGTTATCACGCAGAGTATCACATGTGAGTCTCTGTCACATGCACAGCGTTCAGAGTGACAGTTCAGCAGCTCTGTTCAACTTAGGGCCTGAAGGAGCTCCTGCATTTCGCCTGTTGGGTTTCCCCTGGAAGCGCTCTCCTCCTCGCATGGCATCTACTTTTAAAATGAGTGTGATTCTTAAATGTCACTTATCCTAATGTTGGAATTAGTTAATATAAAACAATTTAAAGCTCTAGTAGTAATTTATGTAATCAAAGGAAACAAGTACTTCTGGCTGATTTAAGTATCTCTTGCAGTCAGTACATTTTCAGTCTAATTTGTTGTGACTGGAATGTTCTCTTGTGAGATGAGATAAGCCTCTGTTATAGATTAGAAAAACTGAGTAATTTATGAGGGAGAATCCCAGTAGAAAATGTGAAACCATCATTGATGCTCTTGTTTGCCAATTTTCCTATCATCACTTAGCCAGTCATTATATGTAAGCTCCGCTTAGCAATGTGAAAACTGACTTCAAAGAAAATTTAGTTTATAAACTGTTACTAAGAGAAGCTTGAACTAATCAAAATCCTGTCAGATTAAGAAAAGGAGCAGCACGCGGGGAGGCTGTGTAGCAGAGTGGAAAGAACTCTTGGGCTCTTGAGTTAGGTGGCCTTGGATTCAAATTCTAGCCCGAGTTAATGTCTAGTTAAAGTCAAGGTGACTTAAAACAAGCTCCTTTGTTGAACCAAGAGGTCAGTTTGGCAAGGGGGGTGTGGGGGTATTATTGCTTCACATAGTTAGACTACTCTGTACAAAAGGATTCTTGTGTTATCTTCCTAAGAGATGCCTATTCAAGGGGTCCTGGGTGGCTCAGTCGGTTAAGCGTCTGACTCTTGATTTTGGTTTTATGGTCTCAGGATCCTGAGATCGAGCTTGCACTCAGCGGGGAGTCTGCTTAAGGATTCTCTCTCTCTCTCTCCCTCTGCCCCTCCCTGCCCCTTGCTCTCGTGCTCTCACTCTCTCTCTAAAATAAATAAATAAATCTTTTTTAAAAAAGAGAGAGAGATGCCTATTGGAAATACTTTATGATATCAACCATGGAACGAGGGTCTACCAGTATACATGGCACTTGAGCCATACCATTTCTCATTGTCACCCTGTGAGGGGAGTGTAGATTTTGCAGAGGGGATGTTATGGTTTCTCTTTGAGCCTCAGACACCCCGCTTTTACATGGGTAGATTCCCCACTTCATAGGAGTTTTTAATGAGGAATAAATGAGGGAATTGGTACCTGACACATGGTAGGCGCCAAATAAATGGAAGTGACTGTACATATATCAATATTATATAGTTAAAAGACATCTACCTGAGATTGACTTTCCCCTCTTTCTCAGCCTCCTTCTGTATTTTTTAGTGAGTGACTTTTTCTAAATTGACATTAACTCAAAGGAACTTTTAACTGAGCACAGCCGCATGGGACTGGTGACTTCTTTTCATAAAGTCCTTGCAAGTGATTAGGGGCGGGGTCATTGTGGGAGCCCAGAGACCAGCAGTGTGATGATTGAAGAGCCATACCCTTGGCCTAGGCAGATCCCACTTGGAATCCGGGCGCATGTGGTTTTGTTTAACACCATGCTCCGCAGACTCATGGTCCGGGTTTGTGACCATCAGGCATTTGTTGTTGATAGGTGAGGTCACCACAGTAGGGGTGTTTGTCAACCAAATTAAACTTCCTCTTAATGACCTAAAAGAATTGATTCGGAAGGCCTTTAAATGGGCCATGGCAATGTGTAAGCAGGCTGAAGTCGGGTATTTTCTGCACAGATTATCGCATGTTATTGTTTTGTTTCTTGGGGGAAGATATGGATGGACCATGGGCTTTTCGGGCAGGCGGTGAGTCGAAGTTTGAATCCCAGCTCCAACATTTGTCTGTGTGGGGTGCAGGTGAGTCCCTGAACTCCTGTGCGTGTGTGCCTTACCATCTGTGAAATGGGGCACCTGCCTTCAAGTGATGACGGTTAGAAATAATGTGACTAGAATTCCATGTGCATTAGTTGACCTTCACTCAATGGTAGAGATTATTGTTAATAAAGTATTTCCACTAGGCATCTCTGAAGAAGATAGCTTAGTAATAATTCTGTACAAAATGGTCAAACTCTGATGTAGTAACCGTACCTTTTTTTTTCCCCTGCTAAACTGATTTCTCCATAAACTGCTTTCTGTACTAAACTTAAACACCCATAGAGAAAAGTATGACTAAAATTGGAGTCTGTAAACCTCTCTTTACATATTGTTTGATTCTCAGCTGATTTCAAAATGAATTTAAAGTTGAGTATTTAAGATCTATGCCATATAGGCTACAAGAGGAGTGAGTTTTTCCTTAGCCTTTGGATTCAGACATTAATGACCTGAGCCCTGGCCTTTGCAGGTAGAGTGGGGCCACCATTGTTATGTTTGTTAGAAATAAAGGCATTGAATCAGGGCTTTTCCTAAGGTTGATCAACAGTGGCACTAAAGTTTGCTTTTGTGTTTGGAAGTTATCAGTATCCCACAGAGTGGTTTATGTGTCCTGCCTAAAATCGTTTCCTCCATAAACCCAAATATCTGACAAAAACTAAGAGCTGCAGGCTGGGGCTGCCTAGGGTTCTGGACATGTCTTTAACCAAATATAATATCTGTTAAACCTTGGCATCAATTGCTTTTTAATGATTTACTGGTAATAAATTTATATCCTGCCTCTTCAGCTTTTTATTGCAAATATTTTGTACTGACCGAATGGGTTAAATTATGAAGCTTGATAAGTACATATGCACATTACCCATCCCTAGCTTTAAAAGAAAAAAAAGGAAGAAAAAGATAGCTATGAGTTTGGAAGTCATCCCAATTTTTAAAAATAAGAGAATTTGGACATTTTGGCATATGGGGCTTTTTAAATGAAATTTCATGGAACTGAAAACAGTCAATTTTAGGTTTCCAAAAATTGTTTTGATTTTCATTGGTATAAATTTGCTGCACATGGTTTTAGGGAAGTTCTGAGAGATGCATTTGGGACTTCGGGGTTGATTTTTTTTTTTTTTTTTGAGATTTGTGATTTATTTTTAAAAGGTGATTTTTTCCCCCCCAGCTCAAAGTATAAATCGGAGGAGACAGAGTTCCATTTCTAGGACAGCTTTTTTGTAATGACATCGTTAAGCATTGCCAAACAACTGGACTTGGGGCTGAATTATTGAGCATCATTTCAGCACCGTTTGGACACTGCACGGCAGACTCCTCTTCTCCCATCTCGGAGTTAGAATCTTGAGGCCAAGTGATTTGGGCCATTCCATTAGCAGCAGCTGCTGGTGATAAGCACCGCAAGAGTCACCTGTGTAGGGTCAGGCTTATTGCACATCAAGGTTCGGCAGTGTCGGAAGAGAGGGAAGATGCCCAGGAGGGGGCTCCAGGCCACCTGCTGTGTGAGGATCAAAGGGTTGAAAGGTCAGAGGGCGCAGCTCCCTTAACCATATCTGTCTGTGCAATAGCTATTTCAGATTGTAAATCTTGGCGATTTCATTAAGTCCTCCTGGCTGCTACTGGGGCATTGAAATAATAAAATTTTATATCTGTTGCCTTTCCTGCCTCTGGCAGCCAGGCTGATACATTCTCTGCAAAATGGGGCGTCTTTATGAAAACCTTTCCTGGAATGATCAGAGCAGCCCTAATGAAGCTTCAGGTTGGGAAGTTGGGGTTCACAGAACCTCATCCTCTGGAATAGTTAAAAAAAAATGCACACAAACCATTTAGCAGCCTTTGTGATTTATGTAACACCTCTTTTCTGAAAAGCAGGTCACCAAAATATTACGTATTGCTAAATGCTTAATCTTACACATAGGAGGAAAGGTGTGCTTTCTCGGTGCTGCTGCTTTATTAAATAGCCCGTTCTGATGACGCCAGGGTCCATCTTGGGCCGCCCCAAGTCACTCTACAGATATTACTTCCCACTCGGCAGACCTTTTGGGTGTTTTTAGAGACATGTCTCCTGAATATGATTTTCCAAACACTTTTCCTAGATCTTAAAGTTGTTATGGACCTTTAGGGCTCCTTGGCTCTTGGGCAAGACAAATCACAGTAATGGCTGCCCCTTTACTGCCCATATGTTTAAGACCCCCTGTAGTTTGTTTGAAAAGTTAAGAGATTTTCACAGTGAAGGTGCCATTTCTGAAATTTAAAGTGTTCCTTTTCACCCGGAGATAAGTTCACTCTGATTAAGTCCGTAATTCTCACTAAGCCATGTTTATGGGGGCAATAAACAATGTTTCAGCGTGCTTGTTAAATTGGGTTTCCAACCTCTCCACTCTTTAAAAATTGACATTTCAAATAAAAGGCAGGTGGAGATGGGAGTTCGGGGTTTCTGTGCTTAGTGATGAATGAATGATGGCAAGTGGCAGTTGTGTGGGAGGAATGAGGCCCTATTTTATGGAGGGTGACCCCAAACCATTTTGGGACTAGGGAATCGACATCCCCTTATACCCCCAGTGCAACTCTTAAATTCAAGTTTCACCGTTTCAAATTGGATGGATACTGTTTCTGAAATCCTGCCAGCCACATTACACACATTATTTAATTTTCACAACAAGCCTGTGCCCCGGTAGTGGTGGCCCTGTTTTACAGATGATGAAAATTGGGCACAGGGAGGTTAAGTAACTTGTCCAAAATCATATAGCTAATAATTACAGGACCAGAATTGAAACCGAGTCATTTCATTGTGTGAAGTATTTCGTTAGTGTATACAAAAGAAAAATATGGTACTGGTCCAGGTTTAGGGTCTGTTTGTTGTTCTGTGTCTAGCCTCTGGTAAGTCTATCCAGAGGTTACAAAATAAATCTGTGATCTAGTCACTGTCCTTAATATTTGCTAAGCTGGAAAAGTAGAGGGGCTACACAGGAGAAGGAGACCACCAGTTTTCAGGGTCGGGCAGTCCCAAACTCGGGTCCTAGCTCTGTTGTTACATGGGGACCTGGTGCAAGCGCTTCAGTCTTCTCTTCTGTAAAATGGGAATAATAATGCCTGTTGTGTGAGGTTGCTTTGAGGATCAGATGAAATAATGTATTTTAAAATAATAGCATTTAAAAACCCTGCAGTACTTTATAGATGACATTAGTGTTATTGCAATATCTGTGAAGATGGTAAGATTAAAATGGTTATTTTAAAGGAAAAGTGACAGAGATACATGAAACAGTTGGAAACATCACTAAATAGGTGGGGGTTTTTTTGTTTTTTGGGGTTTTTTTTGAGGGCCCAATCCTATATGGTCCGCTGTGCTTGGCACTTAGGACTTCGAGAAGGCAACTTGCCGTGGGGCAGGAGTAATTAGTAAGGTTTTACAGAAGAGCATGTCTGGGTGGGGTGGAGGTAATCACGGTGACCTAGGTCTGGGCCATCTTCACATCTCCCCAAGAGCTCCGCCGCTTCATCTCTCACTTGTGCTTTACAACAGACCTTCCTCAACTTCTTGTTGGTCGCACGTGAGGAAGCTGAGTCTCCAGCATGGGGAAGGTGCTTCAGTTTGAGGCAAAACACCACCACCACAGGGGTGGACCTGGATGGTGAGCGGCCAGGAGAGCTGGCAGAACCGGGCTCTCGCGGAGGCCGTTGGCACTGACTGATGTGCCGTGTAGCTGGCCCGCTCGGAAACACAGACCCTACTTAAGCTTTCATCTTCTCAACAGTCCTGCAGGTAAGGACGGTGGCTCCCATCTCATAGAGAAGGCAGCTGATGCCTGAGAAGGTAAAGCTCCTTGCGTGAAACTACCTGGCTAGTGAGTGAAAGAGCCAGGACACCAGCCTTGGGATTTTCTGACCTTGGGCCCTGGATCATCCAGCAGAGGGAATCAAGCAAGTTCCGTGTGAATGGAGATGTTCTCGTCCACCGTACATTCCTGTGCCTTTTCTTCGGCCAGTTGGTTATAGTTGACCCCACCGCTCCCTCTCTGTGCCCTCCCCATAAGGAGGCTGAGCGAGGACTTCTTCAGTTCAGAGATCACATTTTATTATCTGGCTGGCTGTCCTTAAAACCTAGACACAAGACTGACTGAGTGGGTGAATGAATGAATGAATGTCCCATAGATGGACGGTCAGGAAAGGAAAAATAGCCCATCGGAGAAATAACTCCATGCTGACCTGCGTTGAAAATCCCTGGACTTGTTAATGAGAGTCAGTGCTTATTACCTTGTGAGGAGTGGATTTGGCCTGACCTGTGAGGGGCTTGCACCACTTCCCTCCCTTGTCAAGCTTCTGTTTCTGTTTAAAGCACACTGGGAAATTCCAGCGGTGTTTTCAGGGGTCCTCTGAACTGTCGGGCTTAGATTTTTAATTTTGCGGAGCAGGAAGGAGCAAATCAGTGACTTCTGGCTCCAAAGAAAAACCACTACGTTTATCAACTGCTTGGCAGCTCGGTGACCTTTGGGGCCTGAGGAAGGGAAGGAAAATGTCACTCTTCCCTCTGCGTGTATCCAAGATTTCAGGAGGGAATACAGAGTTTAGAATACCTGAAGATTTGCCTTTCCTCTTCTTGTCCTTTCCACTTTTCCTCTTATTTCTCTTTCCTTTCTTCCCAGGAGGCCACCGGCTCCCATGCTGTTCTTTGTCATGTGCTCATATATATGCGCATGCATTTGAGCACATTTTAGATGTGCCGTATAGTGGAGAGAACATTGGCACGTGGAGCCCAGATTCAAATCCTTTCTCTGACAATACCGATTATAAGAGCACGGGCAGACTATTTAATCTCTTTAGCCTCAGTTTCTTCATCCATCAAATGGGTATGATATTCTGTAGAAAACCCTCTCCCCTGGGAATTTTAATGGGATCTGGGCCAACCATCAAGCTACTGCAGGGCTTGATTCTTTCAGTATGTGTTTAACAAACATCTGTTAAATTACAGTTGCTCAGTATGTTTGTTGATTGAAACAACGTGTCAGAACTATTAATAAGATGCATTGGGTAATTGGGTGTTGGTGTTCAACTGCGTGTAGCTTGTAGCTCCACTGCTTCTAAGCCAGAGGACTTTGGACAAGCTGTTTTACCTCCATGAGCCTCAATTTCGTTCTCTCCACGGGAGTGTCGTGGGGATTACATTATGGGGTACTCATAAAGAGTTGGGTGTGGGAAGAACACGCGAGCTAGTAGCTATCACGTTGTTGTTGTAAGAGTCTGTAAGATGATGGATTGAGAGCATGTACCCCAGTCCCTGGCCCATGCAGGCCCCCTGTCCACCTTATGGTGGCTTGGCCCATCAGGAGCAGAATTAGCCTAAGAGGGGACTGCATCAGCAGTCATTTAGCATAAAATTTGAATTAACACACTATTAAGATGTAAGAGCCATATTCTCCATCTTTCAAAATTAAAACAGCTGCTAAAAAGTCAGACTTAAGGGAGACCTAATGTCAGGAGCCATATCACTTTGCCTCTTTCACAGAGGAACAGAGACTAGATTTTCTTTGAGCCACAGCAAAGCATTTTGTGGGTGTGATAATGCTCTGATTCGGGAACATGCTGTGTCCTCTTGAAACAAGGCGTCTTTGCCGGAAGTTGGTCTGGACCTGTCCCTGCCCCCTTTCCTTGGTGGTCTAGTTGCTGGTCTCAGAGGTGCTGCCTCAGCCAGGGAGGGGAGACTAGGCTTGCAGGTCTCAGGGGTCACTCCAGAAGGAAGAAGGCCTGCCTGTGGTCAAGGCCAGTGCTCTGGGCAGATGGGAGGGAACATGGCCACATAGATGCCAAGTAAATATTTCTGTTTGGTTTTTTTTCTCATTACTTAATCTTCTCATAACACTATGTAGTATGTGGTGATGGCCCCATTATATAGACGAAGAAACTGAGGTTCAGCTAGATTTAATAACCTGCCCTGGGTCCTATGAGTAAGAATTAAAGAAGATAAAACCCAAAGCCCAGTCCATCTGACTTAACGCTCCTTCTACACACTCCTGCTGCTCCCCCAAACCCAGCTGATACTGCAAGGGTCTCTCAGAAGGTACCCAGATAATGTTGCTATTTGGATCTTCACTGGAGAGGCAAAAGGCCAGGTTGAAGAAATAACATGTGCCCTGGAGGTGTCTACCTTTGCAGATAGATTTTTCTGACATGAAATACATTCTAGAGTGAAACCTTTTTATCAAAATAATTATCCTTACATTGTTTTTCATAATAATAATGAATACCCAGTGTTTATAGCAAACATTATCCTAAGTACTTATAGATATTTTAATTCATTTAATCACCATAACAATCCAGTGCAGTCCATGCTCTTTACTGTTCGTATACCTACTATTGAAGGATGAGATTTCTAGGGCGAAGTGCACTCATCCTAAATGCACGGCAGGATTAGTCACCCATGTGACCACCACCAGATCGAGAAACGAAATATTACCAGTCCCCGCAAGCGCCTCTTGTATCCTCTTGTAGTTATTCGCCCTCTGGCCCAAAGGTAACCATTATCCTAGGGGTCAGTACTATTTTAATCTCATCCAACAGATGAGGAAACTGAGGCACAGGGAGGTTAAAGGGTTTGCACAAAGCAGCACAGTTGTAAGTGGCAGAGTTGGGAATTCAGACTTGTGCAGTCTGGTTCCACAGAATGTGCTCATGTCCCTGAGACATAGCTAGGGAAAGAACACTGGATTGGTGGTGGTTTCAGTTTTAATAGCACAAAATCATCATAGTGGAGTCTTCATAGCTTCTACGTTTAGTCTGAAAATCAGTTTAAATTCTTACAGTCTTGGAACTATAATCCATTTTAGTGGCATCACTTTCAAATTGCAAGGATAGAAACTCACTTTCTATAGGCTTCCTCCCCCCCCCCATTTATTGCTCACTTACTGCAATCAGGTACTGTATTAAATTCTGTCCACGCGTTCTGTCACGTAATGCTCACAACACAGCTGTGCAGTAGGTAGTATTATCCCCATTTTATAGATAAGAAAACTGAGGCTCAGAAGTAAAGAGCTTGCTGGAGGTTACACAGTCACAGAGGCAAGGCTTGAATCTGGCTGTCTCATCCCAGAGCTCACAGTTTTAACTACCATGTTAACTCCTATCTTATTTTCCTTGTCAACTGTGAATTAATTCTACACTAATTAATCATGATGATTTCACATGATTATTAAAATATCATTGCCATCATTATTCTTATTCCCATTGCACATCCTTGAGCAAACTCCATTTTGCTTACTTTGGGCTTCCGTTGTCCATTTGGGCTTACACTGACATCTGCTTCCAGGCCTGCCTCCCAGCAGAGTAGATCCAGCCACAATCTTCCATTCATTGTCTAGTTCATAAGCGTTTGCTCCGTGTCAGGCGCCGTGCTGGGCACTGGAGAGGCAGAGACAAACATGCCCCAGCCCTGCCCTGATGATCGTCTTACTGGAAGGACAAGAGAAAAGATGCGCTGCATGCCGCTCGTTTACTCCGTGCGTGCTGCCCCACTGACCCCCATCCTAGATAGGGAGCCCGACGCTTAGCTGAGGAAGCCACGTGGAACTAGGCCCCTGCTCCGCAAGGTCTAGGACCAGCTCTCCTCTGCCTCTAAGCTCCCAGCTTCCTCAGCCAGGGGAGCATCACATGCTTCTTTTTTTTTTTTTTTTAAGATTTTATTTATTTATTTGACAGAGATAGAGACAGCCAGCAAGAGAGGGAACACAAGCAGGGGGAGTGGGAGAGGAAGAAGCAGGCTCATAGCGGAGGAGCCTGATGTGGGGCTCGATCCCATAACGCCAGGATCACGCCCTGAGCCGAAGGCAGACACTTAACCGCTGTGCCACCCAGGCGCCCCGCATCACATGCTTCTGACTGCTCTTTGAATCCCCTAGATTACACTGCCAGTGCAAACCCTTGCTCTTCATCTTATGGGCTGGTTCTGAGTCCTACTAGCTGCCCAGTCCCCTCCCTGGACAGGCAGGATCACTTCCATCTGTTGGGGGGGTTGTAATTGGTGTGGTTTGAACTAGTGTCACTATTTTATATGGTAGGGAAGGAAATCCATTGTTTTCATATGACCAGTTTTAGAAAGTAAGGCTCAATAAAGTCTTGGTTACAGGGGAAACACCAAAGGTAGAGTGATTCTCAAACAGACTCCACTTTTGTGTAGGGAAGTGTATCAGCATCTCTCATCGGATTTTTATGTTTATCCTAAGAGGGCATGAGCAGAAAAGCAAAGTTAAAAAAAAATCCTGGGCTAAATAAAAGAAAGGAAAGAAGCAGGGAGCCAAACTCAGTTACAAGTCTAATGTACCAGGAACAAATTACCTTGTCATGTGGCATTCATTCACCATTCATGTGTGGTTAATTTTTTACCATCTATTGTGATTCCATGTTCTGGACGTAGTACTAATGTGTTTATCAACTTCTTTGGGATACAATTTATGTACAAACCATCCGTTTAAAGCATACAATTTAATGAATCATGATAGTTTCATACATTCATGAAACCACCGCCACCACAATGTATAGAATATTCCCACCACCCTCAAAAGATTGTTCTTTTTTAATTTAACAAAATCTCACTTATCTTGAGCTTCTCATGTGCCGGGCACCACTGTACTACTTTAAAAATGTTAACCCATTTAATCCTCATCACAAGCCTGTGAAGGAGGCACGTTGTCATCCCCACTATATAAAGGACAACACTGGGCCACAGAGAGGTTGAGTGAAATGCCCAAGTTTGACAGCTGGCGAGTGTTAGAACTCACAGACTGGCTTCCAGATCCTGTGCTCTTCACCTCTCAGCTCTACTGTCATTCATTCATTCATTCATTCATTCAGAAATTGCCTACTGTGGGCCAAGTGTTGGGGTAGGAGCTGACAGTACAGAGATAGGTCTTATTACCCCCAAGAAGCCCACAGACTAGGGGAGGAATCAAATACCTCTATAAATAACTCTAGGTTGGCGTGTTATCTGGTTGTGGGAATGACCTCAGGGGAACACAGGGAAAGGCAGGCTTACTGCTACCTGAGGCCCTCTGAAGTGAGATTGGCCAGGCTTGGCCGAGTTCTCAGGAACTATCGAAGGAAAGGGGACAGACGGACAGGAGAGCCACTGTTGGTTGAATGCCTGGTAGGGTGTCCTGGGAATCAGGCTGACTCCTTTACATACACTTATCTAACCCTCACAGCAACTCTGTGTCTTGATCCCCATTTCATAGATGAAAACCTGGAGGATTTAGGGGGTTGAGTGAATTGCCTTAAGGCAGTCCTCAAGGTAGAGGTGTGATCCTTACGTGAAGCCTGTGTTTGAGCCCATAACCTCTCAGCTGCCCTGACCACCTCCTGTACGATGATGTTTCCTTCCCTGTCCTGAAAGGCTGGGGTCAGGCTAAGTCTGTCTGTGACAAAGCATAAAGAGAAAGACATTTTTGAT
The DNA here is from genome assembly GCF_024610735.1 of Ursus americanus. Lineage (NCBI taxonomy): Eukaryota > Metazoa > Chordata > Mammalia > Carnivora > Ursidae > Ursus > Ursus americanus. Next base: position 11,220,505 of record NC_142144.1, read on the forward strand.
TAACAATATTTATGGGAAGATGCCATTTTTGTGTGTTTCTCTGTGCAAGAAATGCCATTTGGAAAGTCGGTGTGCATGTCAGTATTTTTTTTTTCATTCTGAGAAAAAGCCTATAGAGTCTGGTGGGGGGAGGGTTTGCAGCTGGCAGGAGCTTTGGCATATGTTGTAACTAAAAAGAGAGGGAATGTGTTGGTGGGACAAGCTACCGGAGAGCTGTCTCGGTGCGCTGCGGTACTAGTAAGTGTTTTAATTGGGTAGGGTTTTTGGAGGACTATTTTGACATCTGCTCGTGTCTTTGCTGATTTTTCTTCACTTAGAGTAGGAAACACAAGCTGTGGATAAAATGACTTTAAAATAATTGGAAGTAAAGATATCTCCCTCAAAGTCGAATTTGAGAGGGACACTTTTTAAGAAGTGGAAAGTAAATTCCACTTCTAGGAATCCATCCTAAAGCACAAGGCTTTATGCCTACAAATTTCACGACAATATCATATAAAAAATTTCTGAAAAACTGGAAATAACAGCGAACAGGAGAGGCTTGGTTGAGTTTGTTTCCATGAAGTGGAACATTTTTGGCAATTAGTAATGATCTTTACAAAGTTTTAAATGAAATGGAGCATTTGTGTAATTGTAATAAATGAAAAAATCAGAAAGAAATATTAAGAATTATTTTAACTGTATTTTTTAAAGTAGGGATTGGGTTGAAGGGTTATGGAAAGAGGCATCAAAACATTATCTCCAAACAGAGGAACGAGGGTAACTTCTTTGACTTTTTTGTCCATCCCTTTTTTATTTTTAACAGGCATATGTGATTTTTATGGTACAAAATGCAAATGTTATTTTGTGTCCGAGAAAGCTGGCCCCCGAGAGTGTTCCTATAACTTCATGCCCTACAGGTACTTGTTCTGAGGTCTGAGCAACTGGATTTGGGATGTCTTCAGAGATAGTTAGGCTTTTGAGTCGGAGTGGGTTCAAAAGTCAGCTCTGCCACGCACTAGTGGTGTGATTTGGGGCAGTTTATTTGACATCTCCAAGCCTCATTTTCCCATCCCTACCATGGAGATGGTCCTGTCTCCCTCATAACATGGTTGGGATTAAATGAGCTGGCACCCAGGCATGGTCTGGCTTCCTCCTCCACCAGCACTTCCCACTGCCACCCCCAGTTTTTGAAGGTTTTTGTGGGGTTGGGTTTTTGTTTGGTGTGGGGGGGAGCGGTTGGCCTTTCTTCATTGCTCTTGTTTCCTTGAGCCTTTCAGGGATAAGGCACCATCCGGCCGAGCTGGCCTCAGATTCTCTCCTTGGGAACACTGAGCTTCAGGAAGGCCTTGAGTCTCCGCCAGCTCCTTTGGAAGAGGCCTTGCTGCCGGGAGGGCAGCATTGTCCTGTAAGAGGAAACTGTGCCGACCCAGCTCCTGCCTGGAGCCTGGTGCTTGGGCATTTTGGTTACTAAGGGGACCCTGGCCTGCTAAGTCAGAAAAAGGGGCCAGGTTTTTTCCTCTTCTTCAGCCTGCTGCCATTGTTGAAAAAGTAAACACTCCACACAGCATAACCGGCAAGCCCTCCAGCCAGGAGTGGGAAGAAATCAAAAGCCTGTTCCAACCCAGGCCATGAAGAGCCCACAAGGGCTGGTCTGTGCTGCTGGGGCCTTGCTGGGAACACAGAAACAACACCCGATTCTGGTCCAGAATCAACATCCCTCTTGCTGGGCCTTTCAGCCTCTGAGGCTTCTCTCCAGTGGCCAAGCCCCCTGCCCCCTTCTGTTTGGGGGCTATTTAGAAGGTCAGATGAAGCAGAATAGGCAACTCTGGGGTGCAGTGGCCGTCCAGGCCTGGAGTCCCCTGCTGAGTTACAGAGTTCCTTGTGGCCCCTTCTCCAATTCCGTTTCTGGTGTCTCAGCTTTTGCGGTGACAGCCCATTAGCTACTGAGAAGGGGCCAGCAGGTTTTCGTCCTTAGGCCGTTGGCACTACAGCTTTCAGACTTGCCAGGGCTGGTGTGTGAATTTCAAGAGTAATAATCATAGGGGGTGCCTGGGTGGCACAGCAGTTGAGCGTCTGCCTTCGGCTCAGGGCGTGATCCCGGCGTTGTGGGATCGAGCCCCACATCAGGCTCCTCCGCTATGAGCCTGCTTCTTCCTCTCCCACTCCCCCTGCTTGTGTACCCTCTCTCGCTGGCTGTCTCTCTCTCTGTCGAATAAATAAATAAAATCTTAAAAAAAAAAAAGTAATAATCATAGCTGCTGTTTATCAATCCTGTGTGCCTAACACTGTGTGGATATTGCCTCTCATCCTCACAGCAGCCCAGGGGGAAGGAGGTGTGGACAGTGGTCACAGTTATCTTACCAATTTTATAGACAAAGTAGCCAAATAGTAGCCACATAACCTGGGGCAAGGCCCTTCATCTCTCTGAGCCTCTTTCTTTGTCTCCCGCTAAGTTGTCACATCTGAAAGGATCTGTGTGAGCTCTGACAGGTGATAGGAGTGAAAAGGATAGTTGTGGAGGCTGTTTGTGTAACTTCCTGCCAGCACACTGCTAGGTGTTTAACCTACTGGACTGAAAAATGAGGCCGCCACGGGGCCCTGGACAGCTTACCGCGAGTCTTAATGTTCATCTGAAAAGTAGGGATAGCTTTTTACCCTGTAAGCAAAGCAGTCAACTAATGTGAGTGTTGATGTTTGGAGGGCAGAATAAACTTGTAAGGAGGCAATCTCGTCCCTTCTCTGTGGTTCTCAGCCCATAGTGAGCACTTACGAAATGTTGGTGAGTAGATTGAGAGGTTTGTGGGCTAGCCCCTGGTGGCTTGGAAAACTCAATAGCAAAAGGAGTTTGAGGCTTCTAGGTATGTTCAGTGGGGGGGACCCAGGATGCTGCCACCTGAGACCATTTTCAACCGTTGGAGTCTTCTAACCAGCTCAACTCCTCCCTCCTGCTGGGAGGAATCTTAAAACGTTTACTAAAGTACCAGATTCTGTCCTAGAGACTGCTGTTTGAGAGAACAAGCATCAACTAGTATTACTAAGCGCTTACCAGGTGCCAATCATTTTGTTGGGTGCTGGTCATCATGCGGTGGTGAGCCAAATGGATGAGCCCCTGAAGGGGCCTGCACCCCAGTAGAGGAAGGCAGGCAGGCAGAGGGGTGCTGGGGCTCCGTGACAAGGGCTCTGTGGAGGTCTCACCGAGGGTGTCTGATGACAAGGAGGCTGACAGTGTAGTGCCATGGGAACATGGCTGTGGACACGGCCAGTGCTGTTCCCTCTGCCCCTTACCTCACCTCTCTGAGCCTCTTTTTCTCCAGGTACATTAAATGAGGGTAATAACATGCACTTTGCAGAGTTTGGTAAGAGTTAAATGAGATAAAGTATAAAACACCAGTAGGCTTCTGGTTTATATTCTATTATTATATATTCTATATTATAATTGTCCATTTCTAAGATGTTAGTAGACTCTGGCTTTAGCAGCCATCGGGATGGTCCAGCCCCAACACTAGGCTATGCAGTTCTCTTGGATGAATTAGGAAAAGGCATCTCCTTCCTCCCACCGCCACCACCTCTGACCCAGGCATGTGGCTTAACAGATTTGAGCCCCAGCTGGCTGGCTGGGTGTCCTTGGGCAGTGCACATCTGCACGATCATATGCAGTGCCTCAGAGGGCAGCTAATAAGTTGATCCCTTATATATGTCTTTTGCCCTGGAATAATATGTTGTCCTTCACCCCATAAGTATTCCAGTTTTGACCACAAATTGTAAGGTCTTTCTAATTAACCGAGGCCAGGTGCGATAAAGACAACAGTTCTGAGGTTCTAGACTCTAAGGGGATGAGCTTTGATATTTGAGAGGAGAAGAGGGTTGAATAAGATTGGGAGTGGTGGGTGAGCAGGAGAAAAATGGAGGGGGATTCCAGTAATGGGTAAATAACATGATTAAAAATTAAAAACTCAGGCTACACATAATCTCATACTTCTACAGTCTTTGGAGAGTTGCTCCCAGATGGTGGACTTTTCCTTTCTCTATATTTACCTATCCCTTCTTCCCCATACAGACATGCGCACCCAGTTAAGCACGCCCCCCTTACCCTCTCCATTACTGTGCTAGTGGAATAATGATGTATGGCCAGAGTCTCTGAGCCTTGACTCACTAACTGGGTTTCTATGGGAAATGGGACCCAACCAAAAGTGTGACCTTTCTACTTAATATTTAAGGGAAATGTTCACATGTTAACACTTGGCCATACACCATATTCCATACCCAAGAATGACAAGGTCCAAAAGAGAGATGGGCAAGTAGCTTTTGGAAAATGAAAGGGGATGGATTGAATATGAGTGTCGTAAGGGCCTAGCTGTACATTAGAGTACCTGGGGGCCAGAGCTTTAGACTGCAGCTTCTACTGTTTAAAAAAAGAAAAGAAAAGAAAATATAAGAAAAAAAAATAATGTTGGAGTGTAAAGATCTCTCTTCCTAGCTATGTGACCTGAGCGTGTTAACTTATAGCTTCATCTCTGTGAAACCCTTCCACTCCTGGGACTTGGGGATGACTGTAAAGCTCATAGAGTTTTTGTGACAGTTAAAAGGCCTCAGAAATGTGAACCACCTAGCACTGGGCCTGCCACAAAATGAGCCTTTGTCAAAGCCTTTGTCACTGTTCTTCCTCATGCCCCTTCCCCAGACAGGGCCAGTGGAAGTCTCTGTGTCCTCGTGGTGCTTCAATGATTTTTTTTCTCTTGGAATTTTTTTATTTGCAGAAAGTCAGAAACATGGCCCTAGATGATGTCGTGATCCTCAATGTGGACACCAACACCCTGGAAACTCCTTTTGATGACCTCCAGAGCCTCCCGAATGATGTGGTGGGTAATGAACTCTTGAGGTCCGACTCCTGCGAGTTGGGGGAGGGGATGTGGATGTGACTTTAGAGAAAGGAAAGAAGGGGAGACCACTGTGGTTGTCCTGTGGCCTAAGAACTGCGGTTTGTATTTCTGCTGTCTCTGCCACCTTTGTCTCAGTGGAGAAAGTTGGAGGATAGTTCATTTCTTTAGTCTTGCTTTGCTCTCATAACTTGCATCTGGAGGGCTGTGAAGTGATCCGTGGGTCTAGTCAGCTCCTCTTTCTGTGGGAGTCTGGGGGTCTTGCCATCCCTCTCCAGCACATTGCCATGTCCAGAGAATCAGACAGCTTCCCCTGGACAACCCCACTGAAGGGGGTCCAGAGGGCTTTCCATGTGAGCGATATGGGGCACTTCAAGTCTGTATTTCTCTCCTGGACCATCATCAAGCAGCCGTTTTCCCATGTAGAAGGTATCTGCTGACAGTGCTCTGAATGTGGCTCCATGTCCCATAAATCTTTGTTACCTTTGGTCTAGACAGATAGCGAGCTCACTTTAGCAAAAACAACTGGCTGTCACATTTGCCACGCTAACACCAGACCACACACCAGTCTCACTGTTGCTACTCGGGCTGCCTCATGGGCAGCTGTTGGAAGTAGTAGACCCAGTCTCCCCCTTGTCCATATGAATGAAGAGGATTGGGGCTCCCTGGGAAATATGGTTTTGATGTTTCTGGTTTGACCTCTGTGGCTCTGTCTGCTAGAAGATCTATAAAGTTATTCTGGCTTCCAGACTGAAAGGAGTAGATGTTCCTGGCCACGTGTGCTGATGTGGAATTGGGTTTGTGTTGCTGGGTTTATGTCATGACAGGTGGAACTCCATTATTGCCAGGAGTCCCAATGGCACTTTGGGGTTAGCTTTCTGGAAGAGATTGCTGTTTGTTGATGAATGGCTTGCAACATGGTTTCCAATTCCTCCACTCTTAACTCAGTGTAACTTTTGGGGGAGTCATTTGTGCTATATAAAGATGTTCCATTTGTAGCCTAATTAAACAATGGCTGCCATTAACTGACTTCCTCTGAGCTGAGCACTGTGCTAAGAGCTCATTATTGGCCTCTCATTTCCCTTTCACACTGCTCTGAGGAAGGTATTTGCCTTATTCCCACTTTACTCACAGAGCTAGAAAGAGGAGGAGCCAGGAGGCCAACCCAACTCCATCGCTCCTGAGAGCCACTGGGCCCCCACTGCCTCTCTTAGGGGCCTGCTGCATTCAGGATCGCATTCAGTTAGCATCAGAGCCCAATGGAGGAGGTGTTCTCTCTCCTTTTCACAGGGGAAAAGAGCTTCAGAGAGCACATGCCTTGCCTGAGGTCATCCGGCTGGCTGGGGCAGAGCTGAGATTCAGCAACACCAAAGCCCACGCTGCCTCCTCTCCTTGTACACTGCCACCCTTCTGCAGCAGAGAGATGGCAAAAGCAGGAAAAAATGAAAGCATCAGACACTGTGAAGTTTGCTATTCATGTCAGGATAGGGTATGTGCTTGGGATCTTAGGGTCTCCTGACCGTAGTTGGAGTTCTGTTGGTCCAGAGAATATGTGGTTTCCACCCTGATCCCTTTCAGTGGAAGAGCTTTTCTTTTTTTTTTTTTTTTTGAAAATATTTTTTTAAATTTTTTAATTTTTTAATTTTATTTATTTATTTATTTATTTATTTATTTATTTATTTATTTATTTATATTATGTTAGTCACCATACAGTACATCCCTAGTTTTGGGTGCCAGAGGTATGGACCTTGCAGCTCCTGAGTGAATATGGTAAGTGAGCCCAGGAATGACCAGGAGCCCAGGGACAGCCCAGAATCAGTGACTGGTGGTTAAGAAACCATGCAGTAGATGGACTGGTCCCATCTGCAGTGCTCTGACCCAGTGCTGGGCATTAAGCAGCAAAGATAAAACAGATCTAGTCCTTTCTTTCAAAGAGGAAAGTAGGGAAAAACAAATATGTAAATTACATCTGTATCACGATATAGCATAATAGGGGCCACAAGGGAAATAGGAAATCAGGCACAGAAGGGCCCTGGGGATGACAAAATTTGGGAGACAGGTAATAGAGGCTTCCTAAAGGTGGCACATTTCACCTGCTTTGTTTGTTTGTTTGTTTGTTTAGAGAGAGAGAGCATTCATCTAAGCACGTGTGTGCTAGAGCATACGCAAGTGGGGGGGGGGGAGAAAGAATCTTAAGCTGGCTGCATGCCCGGCATGGAGCCTGATGTGGGGCTCAATCTCACGACCCTGAGATCCTGACCTGAGCCCAGATCAAGTGTGAAACACTGAACTGACTGAGCCACCCAAGTGTCCCCCTCAAGATGCTTTTTAAATGATCAGTGAAGTGATCTCAGGGACCAAAGGAATGTGAGCAAGTTATTTTTTGTCTCTGAGCTTAGTCTCCCATCTTGGAAAGAGGAGTGTGAACCCTGTAGTTAGGATTGCTGTAACAAATAAACGAGATGGTTATGTTCCTCAGATGTTTAGGACAGTGCTCACACATTGTCAGTGTTCAATAAAAGGGACCTGCATTTGTTTTTCATAAAATTGTTGTTAGTAGTTACAGCCAGAGTTAGAGGACAGTTAGTTCCATAACAGTCCGCAGCCTACATGAAAAGGGCCTCTTCATTTGCAGGTTGGTTTTTGGCAGGGTGGGGAATGATCTACAATGTTCCAGCACAGGGCTCTAGACCCATTAAAGACTCTAAAGATAAGGTAATGCGGAGGGCATGTGGTCTGTAAGGTATTTGTGCTTCAGGGCAGTGCGCAGGTGTGATCCTATAAGGGTTTGTGAGCTATCAAATCCTGGAGAGGAGAAATTTCATCCTGTGCATCTGTGTGTCCCCTGCATTGAGCACAGGGCCGGGTACTTTTAGGGTATGCATCTGACACATTCTGCTTCTTAAACTATTTGTCAGATCCTCTTCTCTGGCTCTCCCTACAGCACGTAATCCAAGTCCCAATCTTAATTTCTCTCCTGCGCTATCATCGGCAGCCTCCGAACTTGGTCTTCAGACTGCAGCCCTTCCTCCTCTTGCACCAGAGCGACCTTTCCAAAAATTAATCTAACTATATTTCCCCCTTAAACCTCTCCATCAATGAACATAATTAAAAAACTTAAAAAAAAAAAAAACTTTGAAAGACAAAATATCCTCCCCGAACTTCCCAGTGCCTATAGCTTAGAGGCAAATTCCTTGTGTTGGCTTTGAAATCAGACAGATTGTATGTTTAAATCCTGGCTTCTTCGCTTATTAGCCATGTGATTTCAGTCAAAATTCCTTAAGCTCTCTGAGCCTTAGTTTCCTCATAGGTTGTTGTGGGAATTGAATGTAATGTATATAATATGTGTAAAACATATATCCTACGAGTACGATAGATGGTAGTTAGTGGTAATGATTTATGGATGTAAATGATGATGAACATGGCATTCAGGGTCCTCCTTCAGGTTCTGACCCTCCTGTTTTTTTCCATAGCTTTAGCTCACTCCCCTCCCTGCTCCAAACCCTATATTATTGGTATTTGGAACTGATACTAGTTCTCCAAGTTATTTTATAACTTCAAACTTTGCATACAGAAGTTTCTTTTTCCCAAATGTCCTATGCCACCTGTCAATCTCTTACTCATTCTTCAAGACTTACTCTAAATGTGAGGCTATAGAAACCTTCCCCAGGCACCTGGCTGGCTCAGTCAGTAGAGCATGTGACTCTTAATCTCAGCGTCGTGAGTTCAAGCCCCATGTTGGGTGTGAAGCCTACTTTAAAAATAAATAAAGATAGATAGATAGGTAGAAAAAAAAACCTTCCCTGACCTCTCCAAGTAATTTGTACCTTTCTCTGTGTCGTCAGAGCTCCTTGTATTGATTGTGTAATTATACTTGTCACCCAGCAATATAATTTATTATACATTTCTGGCTTTCCCTTTTAATTGTCAGGTCTGTGAGGGCAGGGATTAAGTTTTATTCATCTTTGTTTCGCAGAGATGTAGCAGACACTGAATAGATAGATGGAAGGGTGGAAGGGACATATGGATTAGGTTATTTTGGTAGATGAAATCTTGCAAAACATGGCACCCATGCTGGAAATTTTATTAAAAGAGGCCTTTGTTCTGCTTCTAGCCATGATGGAATAATTGGAACTGGCTTTATCCTCCCACCATTAACAACTAGAACTCTGGACAAATATAAAAACAACAGTTTTCACATGTTAGACAACAGGCAGTTCAGGACTTTGATTCCTGAGAGAAAGGAAGCAAGTGAGGGGAGGCCTACCATCTCCCCTGGCTTTTCTCAAGGCATTTCTGAACCATGGTGCCAGGAGGGGGGTCCCCAGCAAAGCACAACAGTCTTGCTGAGTTAATAGGTCAGAGATCTGAGGGAGAGGTGGTTTACATTTGTGGGTCAGAGTACCAGCCTGGAAGCCACTCATCAAAAGAGCTCCAGAAATCGGAATCAGGTCCTCTGGACTAATGTGCTGAAGACTGGCCTGCCCATGTGTAGGGTGGAGCTCACACAGACTAGGAGACATTGAAATTCTGACTAGCCAGAGTAAAGACATCTTCTTGATCACTCAGGGCAATTGTTAGAGACTGCAGGAGGCCATGCCTTTATACTCTAAATTAGCTCTAGAGTAAAGATTATTTTAGCCTTGCCCTAACAAAGCTTAAAAGCAAGCTTTGAGGAGCTCAAGAGAGGGCTTCAGGGATGCTGGCAATATGCTGGGGTTTTGTTGTTGTTGTTGTTTTTTAATCTGAGTACCAGTTACTGGTATTAGGCAATAATTCATAAAGCTGAACACCAATGTTATGTGTACTTTATGTTTTTAAACTTCAATAAAAGTTTTAAGCAAAACTATTTCTTTAAAAAGAAAAGGCCTGATATGCAAGAAATTTAACTTTCTGTCAAAATAAACTTCAACCCTCTTTAAAAGAAGACAAATAGAGGTGCCTGGCTGACTCACTCAGTGGAGCATGTGACTCTTAATCTCGGGGTTGTGAGTTTGAGCCCCACATTGGGTGCAGAGATCACTTAAAAAAATTAAAAATCTTAAAAAAAAAAAATCCACACCCAACAGTGTAACATTCGCAGTATCTGCCATCCTATTGTAAAAGTATGAGAAACGTTGAGAATTAGAAAAATGTAACCCATAACCAAGAGAAAAACTAGTTAATACAAACAAGCTTGGAAATGACAGATATGGTGGAATTAGCAGACAAAGATCTTAAGATACAAAGATTATAAATATGCTCATGAATTTAGAGGAAGACCCAAACTAAATGAGAAGAAAAATAGGAAATACAAAAAGACTGAAAAGGAACCTGTAAAGGTGGAAAATATCATACCTGAAATGAATATTTCACTGAGGTTTAAGAGGATATTAGACACCACCACATAAAAGATCAGTGAACTTGAAAACATAGCAATGAAAATCAGCCAGTATGAACAGAAAGGGAAAAGACAGGAAAAGGTTAATGGAACCTCAAGGACCCATAGCACAATCTCAAGAGGACTAAAACACTTATCATCCTAGAAGGAAAAGAAAGTAGGGAAAGACAGAAAAAAATGTTTTAAAGATTATAGCTTTTTTTTTTTTTTTTTTTACTTATGATGAAAATTGTAAACTCAGGGTTCAAAGAAGCTCAACAAACAGCAAGCATAGTAGATCCAAACAAAACCACACAGAAGCCTCGAATGATAATTACTCAAGACCAGTAATAAATAAGAAAGGCTTGAAATAAGCTGGAGAAAAAAGACACGTTATATAAAAGAAAGAAGTAATGACTGAAGGCTTCTTATAAGAAGCCACATAAGCCAGGAGATAATGGAATGACATTTTAAGAGTAATGAAGGAAAATTTTTGTCAACCTGTAAATCTATATCGTTCAACAGGATGAAAATATCCTTTAAGAAAAAGGCAAAATTAAGACCTGTTCAGACAAAAAAAAAGTGAGAGAAAATCATTGTCAGCAGACACTATAATAAATGTTAAAGACGTTCTTCAGATAGAAGAAAAATGAAACCATAGAGAAACTCGAACAGTAAGGGAGGGAAGAGTGCCAGAAATAGTTAGTACGTAGGTAAATATAATAGACTTCTTTTCTCATTTTTAGTTTCTCTAAAAGGCAACTGAGTATTTAAAGTAAAAATAGTACCAGTGTATTGTGTGTTGTAACATGGGTAGAAGTAAAATGTATGTCAACGGTAGCACAGAGGACAGGGTGGGGATGGAGAAAGGAAGTATACTGTCTTAAGGTTCTTAAATTCTTTGAAAACTGATATAACATTATTTGAAGCTAGATTATTAAGTTAAAGCTGTATATTGTAACTCTTACAGGAGTCACTAAGGGAAAAAAACATGCAGCTAGTAAGCCAATATTAAAGATCCAAAACATCTGTGGGAGGGGAAAGGATAAAGGAACCAAACACAGATGGAGTAGAAAAGTTAGCAAGATGATAGATTTACCCAACTATATATTGATTATTACATTAAACATATGTTGTATAAATACTCTAATTAAAGGAGAGTAATAAATTACATAAATAATCAGGACCCAATTGTATGCTGTCCACAAGAATTTCATTTTAAAGAGTCAGATAGATGAAAAGTAAAAGGATGGAGAAGATCCACTGTGCATACACCAATCAAAAGAGAATGGATGGAGGACAAGAGGCAAATCTTCCTTATAAAGGAATTCCAAGTAATATCTGTAGATACCCTCCTCTCTAGGAGAAGGAGCTTAATCCCCCTCATCCCACCCCCTGCAACACACACACACACTCGAGCATGGGCTGGACTTTAGTGACTCACTTCCAAGAAATGGAGCCGGGAAAGGGAAAAAGTGTAACTTGAGTGGACAAATGTCAAACGCTACTTCAACATAGCGATCAAGTTTAACGTCACCGGTGATGTCGTGTGGCTATCATGTAACCTTGATACAGTGAGGATACATGACCTCTCTGATATTCTTTCCAAAAACCCAATCAAATAATGACAAAAACTTCAGTTAAACTCAAATTGAGGGACATTCTATAACATACCTGCTGATTCTTTTTCAAAACTGTCAAGGTCCTAAGAAAAAACATAGGAAAGACTAAGGTACTGTCACAGGCCAGAGGAGACTAAAGAGAAATGACAAGCTGAACACAAGGTGGAACTCTGGATTAGATACTGGGATAGGAAAAGGACATTAATGGAAAAATCGGTGAAATCACGATAAAGTTTGGAGGTGAGTTAATAATGTGCCAGTGTTGGCTTCTTAGTTTTGACAAATGTGCTGCGGTAGCATAAGACCTATCAGGTTAAACTGAAACTGAGTGTGGAGTATATGGGCACTGTCTGTAGTATCTTTGCAACTTTTCTGGAAGTCTAAAAATATTCCAAAATAAATAGGATATTTTTTAAAAGGAAAGAGAAAAGCAAATAAGAGAATAATTATAAAGAACTTGGTGCCTATAATTTTGGTAAATTAGGTAAAATAAACAAACTCTTTGAAATATACAAATTACGAAAGTTACAGAAAAAGAAAATAGAAAAATAGCACTATTTCTATTAAGTAAATTTGAATTTGTAATTAAAAGTCCTACAGAAGAAATTCCAGTTCCAGATAGTTTAATTAATTCTATCATGCACTGAAGGAAGAACAGATACCATCTTACACTAACTTTTTGAAAAAATAAAGGGGAAAAAAGACAAAACAAAGGGGAAAAGAACACTTCCCACCTTACTTTATGAAGTTAGCATTACCCTGACATGAAAACCAAATGAAGAATTTACAAGAAAACAAAACTTACTGGCCAATATACCTCATAAATATAAATGTAAAAATCTTTAATAAAGGGGCGCCTGGGTGGCACAGCGGTTAAGCGTCTGCCTTCAGCTCAGGGCGTGATCCTGGCGTTATGGGATCGAGCCCCACAACAGGCTCCTCCACTATGAGCCTGCTTCTTCCTCTCCCCACTCCCCCTGCTTGTGTTCCCTCTCTCACTGGCTGTCTCTATCTCTGTCAAAAAAAAAAAAAGCTTAAAAAAAATCTTTAATAAAATATTAACAAATTGAATCCAGTATATAAAGAGGCTAATATATCGTGACCAAATGAATACAGATTGGCTAAATATTTGAAAATCAACCTGGTTGACCATATCAAAAGACTAAAAAAGAAAAACAATTATCGAAACATACAAATTATTTTAGGAAAAACTCAGCACCTATCATGATTAAGAGATCTTCACAAACTAGGTATCCTCATTGTGATCAAGAGCATCTAGAAGAAACCTACAGCTAGCGTCTTACTTAACGGTGAAAGAATAGAGTGCTTTTCCTCTCAGAATGAGAACCAAAAAAGGGATGTCTGCTCTTCCCATTTCTATCTGGCTTGTACGGGCAGTTCTAACCAGTTCGCTGAGACAAGGAAAAGAAAAACCCTAAATATTAGAAAGGAGGAAGTAAAATCGTCTTCATTCAGACATGATCATGTATATGGAAAATCCTAAGGAGTGTCATAAATGAGTTTAGCAAGCATGCAGGATAAGGTCAGTATATAAGTCAAATATATTTCTATATACCAGTAATAAGCAGTTGGAAAATGAAAAATTTAAAGTGCCAGTTAAAATAGCATATAAAACACAAAATATTTAGGAATACATGTAACAAAATATATGTAAGGTTTGTATACCAAAAGCTATAAAATATTTCTAAGAAAAAATTTAAAAGACCTAAACAAATGGAGAGATATTCCATGTTTTGGATTGGAAGACTCAACATTTTAAAGATGTTAATTTTCCCTGAATTGATCTATAGATTCAATATATTCCCAACCCAAATTCCAGATGGCTTACAAAAAAAAAACTTGACAAGCTAATTCTGAAATGTATATGAATATGCGAAAGATCTGGAATAGCCAAAACAATGTTGAAAAGGAACAAAGTTGTAGGACTTGTATTACCTACTTTCAAGACTTACTATGAAGTTATAATAAATGTACATAGTATAGATATATAGTTCAATAGAACAGAACAAATATTTCAGAATTAGGCCTACACATAAATGGCTAATTGATCTCCAACAAATATGCCAAAGTGATTCAGTGGAGAAATGATAGGTTTTTTTTTTTTCAATAAATGCTACTGGAACAACTGGATGTCCATATAAAAAACAAAATGAATCTCGACTTTTACCTCATGTAAATATTAGCTCAAAACAGATTATGGACCAAAACCTAGAAGCAGAAACTATAAAATAAGTAAAAGAAAATAGAGAAGAAAATCTTCATGAACTTGGGGTAGGTGAAGATTTCTTAGGTTAGACACAAAAGACACACATCATAAAAGAAAAAGTGATCAGTTAAACCTCATAAAAATAAAAGCTTGTCTTCTTCAAAAGACACCATTGAAAAAATGAAGAAGCAGGCCATAGACTGAGATATTCTCCATATGTATATATGAAAAAGGGTTTTCTTCCAGAATATACAAAGAACCCTTAAACTCAGTAATGAGACACACCAATTAAAAAGTACTGAGAGATTGAAGACACACCTAACAGCTTAAGATACTCAACTGGCCAGTGAACACATGAAAGCATGGTCCTTGAAGGAGCAGATCAGTAACACCGTGAGCGTACAGCCGTATACGTACTGGTATGACTAAAATAAAATGACTGCATTTCTTTTTTTTTTTAATGTTTTTTTATTATATTATGTTAGTCACCATACAATTCATCCCCGGTTTCCGATGTAAAGTTCGATGATTCATTAGTTGCGTATAACACCCAGTGCACCATGCAATACGTGCCCTCCTTACTACCCATCACCAGTCTATCCCATTCCCCCACCCCCCTCCCCTCTGAGGCCCTCAGTTTGTTTCTCATAGTCCATAGTCTCTCATGCTGCATTCCCCCTTCTGATTACCCCCCTTTCTTTATCCCTTTCTTCCCCTACCAATCTTCCTAGTTCTTATGTTCCATAGATGAGAGAAACCATATGATAATTGTCTTTCTCTGCTTGACTTATTTCACTTAGCATTATCTCCTCCAGTGCCGTCCATGTTGCAGCAAATGTTGAGAACTCGTTCTTTCTGATGGCTGAGTAATATTCCATTGTATATAAGGACCACAACTTCTTAATCCAGTCATCTGTTGAAGGGCATCTCGGATCCTTCCACGATTTGGCTATTGTGGACAATGCTGCTATGAACATTGGGGTGCATATGGCCCTTCTCTTCACTACGAAAATGACTGCATTTCTTATAAATGTATATCTTAAACATATGTTTACTCTTTGACAAAAGTATTTCGCTCCTGGGTATCCACCCAAGAAAATTAAAACTTACGTGCACACAAATACATGTATGTAAATGTTTTTAGCAGGTTTTTTCATAATCACCAAAAGCTGGAAGCAACCCAAGTGTCCTTCAGCTGGTGAATGTATAAACAAAGGAATACTACTCAGCAACAGAAAGAAACAACTGACCTGTCCAACAGCATGGGTGAATCTGAAATACCTTACACTGAGCAAAAGAAGCCAGACATAAGAGAATGTACTGTAAGACTTTATTTATGTAAAATTCTAGAAGAGAGAAAGCTGGTCTTTGGTGGATGAAAGCAGATCCGTGGTTGCCTTGGGCTGGGATGGGGAAGACAGGGAATGACTGACAAGGGTGACAAGGGCAGCAAGGAACATTTTGGGGTGAAGGAAGCATTCTGTTTCTTGATTGTGGCAGTGGTTACACAGGTGCCATACATTTGTCAGAACTCCTCAAACTGTGTTTTGTAACCATTCTATCATATATCAGTTATGACTCAAGTCAATTTTTAAGAAGAAGAGGACTTGGAAATGAATCTTAAAAGGAGGCTCCAATATTGAGTAACTTTCAGAATAGCGCTGTTGATTTTCATGTGATTTATGAACATGGGTAAAGGGGTGACTTTGGACATAGGTGGTCTGGCTTTCTACTAGATACCTAAACAGTTTGGTTTCAACTTCTGTAATCTTAATCTCAGTCATCTTTTTCTACCTTAAAAAAACAAAACAAAGCAGATGGACAAGGTTAATACTGTTGTATTTTGTTGGGTTCCATGAGACTTGCAGATGTAACATTTTTTACTGACAATATTGTTCCTCGGCTGTGGATTTTGGAGGAGGAATGTTGCAAGAATAGTCCATCTCTGATTGATCTCTATGCCTGTGAATAGACTTCATGTTTATCTTAAGGCCACGTGGATGCAGAGAACAACAACATAACGTCCCCTCCCTCCACAGCCCTTTAACTAAGCATTCTTCACCGGTTTCTCTCCTAAGTTTTAAATAACATCTCTTATTCCTTCAAGAGTATTAGGTGTAGGGGCACCTGGGTGGCTCAGTCAATTAAGCGTCCTACTCTTGATTTCAGCTCAGGTCATGATCTCAGGGTCGTGAGATCAAACATGCTTCAGGTGCTTAAGATTCTCTTTCTCCCTCTCTCTCTGCTCCTACTCGCCCCCTTATAATAATAATAATAATAATAATAATAATAATAATAATAATATAATAAATTCTTATTTAAAAAGGAGTATTAAGTGTAAGCTGCTTGGCCAGTACACAGATTGTAGGGCTTTTAAAAAGCTCGATAAAAGGAAGCTCAAACTCTTACAGGCTTCCAGTGATGTGGACATACCACATGTTATTACTGGGGAACAAGATTTCCCATGGCTCAGTTAGGGTCCTTTTTAATATTCGTTGGCCTGGAATTGGTAGGCTTTTGTGTATGCACGTATATGTGGAAGCCTTTACTGTCTGCTTACTCTTTGCTTTTCTTACTTCATGCTTTCTATAGGCTGCGTGGTGCTCTTTTATAACACACTTTCTTATGTGAGGATATATGTAATGGGACTTTCAGTTTATTCTTTTTTGGCCCAATAATTTGACTTCTAAGATTTTTTTTTCTGGCAAATGCTTCTAGATGGAGAAAGCCACCTAACCAGATAGCATTGTTTATGTTACGTTAACAGAGATCGGAAGCAGCCTTAATATCTAAAATTAAGGGGAGTAGTTAAGGTAATCTAACTTATTGCTATTCAGTGTACCCTACAGTCATTAAAAATGATGGTTATGAAGATTATGGGCAACACAGGAAATGCCAAAGATACAATTTAGTGAGGAAAGCAGAATATTAAGTGATACATCCACTATGAGAATAATGAAGAAAAACAGCCAGATACACAGAAGTAAAAGATTTTTAAAATACCTTCCAAATTGCTAGCAGTAGTGTATTAAGATAGTAAGGTTATGGGTTAGCATTTTTTCTCATATTTTCCAAATTTTCTATAATATGACTATTACCAGTTTTGTGATGGAAAAATCATCTTTCCTCCTGTCATCTGAACCACTGGAATGCTTTGGCTTTGGGCTTCGTGGTTTGTATGTCTTCAGGTGTCTACCTGTCACCAGTCATTTATTCCTCATACTTTGAAGTAATTGTAGGTCTCTGTTCTGTGTTAGCCACTCTCCCTGACAGTGTCCACTCCGTAACTTGTACATTTCATGCAGAGAGAGAAGGAGCATCGTGATCCAGTGGGCCTTGCCCCGAGTGTGTGTATATGATTTGTCAACAATCAAGTATTTTATGGGAGTTTATGGGACTTCATTAAAGATGCTGGAGCAGGAGCACTGTGGGACATCAGAAGAGACCTCAGCAATAAACCGCAACTCCAAGCTTTGGAATGCAGTAAATGTTTAAGAGACTTCCTTCCTTTCATTACTGAATTTTACTTTACTTTTATACCAGTAAAGAGTTGTGTTTTATTGGTTGAAATTTCTTGATTCCGTTTCCCCAGGTCTGTTTAAAAGCTACATTTTATCTTTGAGGATGTTTGGCTCGTGGTAGAGGAAGTGCTGCCAGCGAATTCAATTAACTGGCAGAGCTCACAGATATTGTACACGGATTTCTTTTTTTCTTCTTTTTCACAACTGCTACATAAACACAGCTGGGTTTAATATTTGTCGTAACAAAGATTTAACTTGAATCATTTTACTCCGGGTAATTAATGCTTGGAATCTCGGCTACTTTTTCGTCCGTCCGCTTGTAATCCTCTGCATTTCTTTACTCTGGCTATCTAGATAATGAAGTGTGCTCCTCTAGGTCTTTGCCCTGCCTTAAAACTGCTTAATATTTGGCCGTTCCCACTAGAGAGCAGATGCTTTTCTTTGCAAGAATTGAATTTCTGTCAGCTCTTTTATGCATCATGTGTTTGGAACTGTAAGTGGATCAAGTTGTTCATCACAGCAGGGACACTGTGAAACACATCTATTATACACACTTCCCACCCCCCCTTCCTGTTTTTTTCTCCCCCGAGGAGGTGGAGATGCCCAGATCCCGTTGGGAGATATCTCACTCTGTGTAGCTGTATCCATGTGATCCTCCGTGGATCCGGCCTGGCTGCATCCCTAAGCATGGAAATCTATATCCATTCAGCCCAGGATTGTTGCTGAGACAAATCCCGCTTTTATCTTTGTAAACACCACGCACTTCATTAACTCCCAAATACACACCGAGTTTGGGTGACTAAATAAACCCACCAGGCTTAGCATAATGAGTGACATTTCAGTAATTGATGCCCTAGAAAATGTTAATTGTGAGTCCATTATTCTTTTTTATGCTACAATAATGGCTAGGGTAGTTTTGGCTTTGGACTTGAGTTGTGTGGAAGAATAGTCACCATCTATTAGGCTCCTACTATGTGCCAGGCACTGTGCTAGAGGCTTTGAAAATCTTGACATTTAATCTACATAACAATTCTGAAACAAATGTCTTGAGGGGTTGGTACCTTACCCCATTTTTTTATAGATGAAGAGAAGAGGTTAAGTAACTTGCCTAAATGCCTCCAGCAAATAGGCAGCCTCTGAGGCAGAATTTGAACCCAGACTAAATCAACACACTTCTGGGTATTGTACCTTCATGTCCAGGGTTTGCTAGACATACGTTCATTCGTTGGTCAGTCAATACACTGATTCATTCCACATGTATGTTACATGCTGCCATCGCTCCATTTGAGGTGAAGTCCCAGGCCATTTGGCTTTTTCCAGCACCTCTGTATCCATCTAAATCTAAACTGCTGGTGATATTTGGACTTGTTTATTTAGTTTTGTTCTTTCTATCAGAGCTCAGTGTGAATATAATCCAACTTCCCCGAGCAACCTACCGTGTTCTTACAGTTTTCATTTTGCGAGTTTCAGTCCCTAGATTTAGCTTTGAGCTGATGGCTAAAAATTCCAAATCTGAGTAGTTTAGTTTGTCAACATCGCTTTGAAAAGCTGGAGTCTTGATGATGTTCCTGCTGTGACACGCTCGTCTTTTAGGTCTCAGTTAGTGGTGCTGAGGGCAAAAGTGCATTTTGGTGCATTTTTAATAGATATCATTCAGTTTGCAGGAGTCATTCTGGGACATTCACATTCTGACTGAAATAACCGCTGATCTATAGAATTAATTATAGTTAAATAGATAGATGGCTTTTGCCCATAAAGAACGTCATTAATCTCTTGATAAACATTTTTAGTTACGATTAACTTTAGTCTTTCTGTAAATACTTTTCATTAAAACCAGGCATTAGTGTCCTGGTTCATTAGAAATAGACCAACCCCTTTTATTTTTGATTGGTAGTCCATTTTGTTGAAAGAGGTTGGCATTAAAAAAAAAAATTGGCGGAGGATATATTGTAAAAAAACAACAACAAAACATGTATAACTTCCCTCTTGCAAGTGCGTATCTGTTTTTTCAAAGGTAACTTACATTTGTATTTTGTGCCTTGTGTTTGCAAGAGAATGGTTCTTGGTTTATTCATGTTGACAACTGAAAAGCCTTAGACCTAATTAAAAGAATTTCCACGAGCACCTTTACTGAACCATTTCATTACGCGGCACTGCACAGATTGCATTGTGAAACATGGTGATAGTTTAAATCTGACCTTTAAACCTAAACTGCCAGAAGTATGGGGGAGAAAACCCTTCTTTGAAAATACTCCCGAGATATATATGTATATATATATAGGCATACATGTATGCACATATTTGGTTAGAAATAATCCTTTTATTGAATGACCACCTGATAATATAAATACACATTTATTCTGAGCTCGGATCTTGCTTGTAGCCTCCTTGAGCTTGGGCAGGATTTTCAGCTGCATTAATCGTGTGTGTGTGTGTGTGTGTGTGTGTGTGTGTGTGTGTGTGTTGTGTAGTGTTAAAGCTAAATTGTTTTCTAGGGAAAACAAAGAAAATTTCACTTCTTCTGGGCAAAAAAAAAAAAAAACGCTTGGAGGAAGAAGAGTATTACAAATAGGTAGAAAGATACAAAAGTTGTTGCTTCTGTGTTTCAGTTTCAAATGCCGAGATGCTTGGATTGAACACGCGGGGAGGGGCTGGAGTGCTTTAGTGAGTGCAAGACTCCTCCTGAGCTTTGTTTGGCAGAGAGTGGAAATGGGCCTTTTTGTTTTAAAATTGTACTTTTTTACTCGAAGAATGTCATCCTAAGGACTTGATAGTTTGTTCTTAAGATGCTCAACAAAGCCATTATGGCATATAGTGAAGTAGCCATTCACATAATGAAAATTGATCCTTTTGTCTAACAAAAACTGCTTGGATTGTAAGGCTTGCCTCTAACTTTCTGACTTAATGCTCAACCAGTGAGATGTCAGGAGAGACAGAGGGAGCAGAAACCTGGGCCCCTAGGGTCATAGCCAGCTCCAGCTTGGAGCTCCACATAACTAGCACAGTCCCCACTCCCCCATGGAGAACCAGGATCTTTGAGGGGAAAATGGGATGCAGAAGAAGCAATTAAAGCCAACTGAGGTCAAGGTACAACCATGTTCTCAAGAAAGAAACAGAAAAGCAAGAAATGAAAGGAAGCAATAATGGAGATATATTAAGTTGGGGAAGAAATAAACCAGTATCAAGGACAGATCTAATTTGCTGGTTTTAAGAAATCCTGGCAACAGTGAGAATCGATGAAATAGCACAGACTTTGGAGTAAGACAGACTTGGGCTTGACTTTGGCCTCTGCCCTTTGCTGTACTAGCTGTGTGACATGGGGCTGAGGCTCACTTTCCTTACCTGTATAGTGGGGATAATCATGCCTGTCTAGCCCAGTTCTGAATTTTAATACAACTGGGTATGAAAACACCTCCCATGACATTTGGTATCTAGTAGGGGGGTTGATAAGTACCAGTTCCTCCTCCTTTCTCCTAACGAATTCCTGGTTTTCCCAGAAACTGTTACTGTGAAAGACAGGGGGGTGGGATTGCCTTCACACATCAAGACTTTTTGCTTCAAACGGGAGGCAAGAACTAAGGGATTGGTAGATACACTGCCGTTTTTCACTGCCCTGTGAAGGTAGCAGAGGGAACCAATGTATACGTGTCCCTGGAAATGGGAAAACAAGGCAATAGTTTGTTCTCCGCTCTCCAGACCCAGACGTTCCCCAGGAGATCTTATAACAAAGCCTTGATATCTAGTTTATTCAGGAAAGGAAGAAGCACTTTGCCTTAGTCGTTACAGGCCATTTTTAAAGGGGGAAAGAAAGTATGATTCTCTTGCCTCCTCCCAGCTGCTGCTGGGTGACCGATTGGTCAAAAAAAATCTTTTAACTTCATTCCTGACACTGACCAGTTAATGCAAAAAGTGGGGTCCCCTGCACAGTCTAACTTGAATCAGACTTTTAAAAGAACTCTCTACTTGAGGTGTTTTGCCAGCGCTGAGGATGGTCATGGTTCCTGCCTTCCTAGAACATACAGTGTAATAGAAAAGAGATGTTTATGGGATTGTTGCCACACACGCCATCACACATTGCTGTGTGTCTCTGAAGGAGAGGTACCAGGAGAGTATACAACAGGGAACCTTGGTCTATTCTGAGGGGTCAGAGCCAGGAAGTGATTGTATTTGAGCCAAGACCTGGAGAGTGAGTAGTCGTTGTCCAGTATGGTAGCCACTATTCACATATGGCTATTTAAATTTTAATTGATTAAAATGGAATAAAATTAAACATTCAGTTCCTCGGTCACACTAGGTACATTTCCAGCGCTCACATGCAGCTGCCACAGCAGACAACACAGGTGATTAAATTATTGGCAGGAAGGCCTGTTGGACAGCACTGGGTTGCAGGCAAGGGGGTGATGGTGCTGGG